>NC_053045.1:62063993-62735868 GCF_003473485.1 Medicago truncatula | reverse complement strand
TATTCAATTGTTATTTAATTCAACTATAATTCATTAGACTATTTAAAATCCGACTAAAATCTTAATTCAGATTTTTTATTTTTTTTTTATCTTTTTCGGCTAACAAATTAATTAATTTTATGTGTAAATAATGTTTAGTTTTTATTTGGGATGTTCAATTCAATGCCGTTAAAATAAAAATTGCAAAGTGATCCAAAAAACCGCACAAATCTAAATATTATTAGATATTTTTAAATCTTTTGTCAAAACTGGTCAGCATTATCTTTTTAAAATTGAATGAACAAAACCAAACAATATATAGACAAGTAGAATATAATAATAACCTTCCACCAAAAAAATAAATGCTATACTTTTTTTTTTCTGGCTATATAGAACGAATTCGTGACAATAGAGTGATATGGCTTAGTTGGTTAATAATCTTCAAGACAAATTGTCGTGAAACAATTCTAAGTCACCGTCGAACTTTAAATTATTAGGTCTTTTCTTTTTAAAACTAAAGGATTAACATAAAAAATATGATCGGTTAAAAAGAATTAAATTAATGATACTAATTTCAATAAATAACATATTCTAAATAATCTAAGTCGGAATTCAATGTGTTGAAGAGTTTAATTTTATTTATTTTTTGCTAATATAGAGTTTAACCCATTTGGTCGGACCTAACTCACTTGTATAACTTTTTTAAGGGACTTATACTTATTATTTGTAACTAACTGCTATGATAACCAATGGATTATGTGCATGAATGATTATTTAATCTCCACTCTTGTTTATTTCTTGTACCAAAGTGAATCATATTATTCTTTCTCCCCAAATTCTTGTATAAAAACAAAAACTCTCTTCCTTAATCTGGTATGTTCTCGAGATTAATGATTTGAGGAATATTGGTGATTCATGGTTGGTTTGGGCACTCGACAAAACTTGGGTATTTCTTATGCTAGTGGGTATCAAAATTTGGTATACAATAATTATCATTATTAAACTTCGTTTGGCCCAGCTTTTTTGTAGCATAGAAGCTACTTTACGCTTAAAGTTAAAAATAAATGCTTTAGAAGTAAAGCTAAAATTGTTTGATAAATTAATTTTGTTGTTGCGAGAAGCTAACTTTAAAAGTGAAAAATATTTGGTAAATAAATGTTTTAAAAACTTGATCTTATAATACATAATTATTAAAGAGTGAAATATTGTAAAATTAAAACATTTTTTTCGATGATTTTAAATTTGAAACATAGCTTCTTTAAAAAATATATTAACTTTTAGTAGTAATTTTTTTACGGATGTGTAGTTGTGCTAATTATTATTTTGAGGGTAAAAATAATTGTTCTACTTTTATTTTTTAGAAGAATTATTTTACTTTTTTTTTTTTTGAGCTTAAGCCATTTCATTCATAATTAAGAATTATTTTACTATTGATGCCTGAAGTTTTGTTCTACAATTCATAATGTTCAGTTTTTATTATTTAAATTTCAAACTATTTAAGTCAAAAAAAGAACTATAAACTATCTGAACGATTAATATGCATGTGTCCAGTAAAATAAAGAAAAAAATAATATGCATGTGACACAAAGAAAAATTAATACTCTAAAAAAAACAAGAAGAAAAATTAATATGCATGTGACGAAAGAAAAAGGTCAGTGATATATGTTGCTGAAATGTTTGTCAAAAAAAATATATATATTGCTGAAATGTAAGATCATTAGCCTGCGGGAATCGAATAGTGGTCTGCTACAAAAAGCTCGCATATGCTTGCCAAAAGTTCCTATCAACAGCTTGTTAGGAAGCGCTTTTCTGCATGTTTTTCTTTGCATTCTTTAAGCTACTTTTTCTATTAAGGGCTTCTAGTGAAAATTGTTTGGCCTGACTTCTTCTCTTAAGGAGAAGAAAAGTCTAAAATAAGCTAGGTCAAACACTACCTTAGTTGTTTAATCTACGATTTAACTGTTTGTTTATTGAGAATGTCAACAAGTCAACAGCACAACTGCAGTAAAGGGTGAACCTCGTCATGTAGATTAGTCGTTGGTTGAGTTAGATGTTGAAGTTCCAACAAAACAAAAATAGGTAAAAAAACACGTTTTACATAAAACAAAGGGATGTGTTATATTTCGCGAGAGAAAATTCACGACAACATCACGAAAGCTCACATACTTTCAATTCAACACATGCTAAAGCTAAACCACACCCACCTGATATATATACCATTAGTCCATTAGCCACATTTACATAAACGATTACTTAGCAATGTTTATGGTTGTTAAATTGTTAATTTCTATGTCTTGTAAGTATAACTCACATGGTAAAAAATCGCAAGACATTTGATGTATATGGATGCGATTTCCCATTTTTTTAGCACTCAATGAGCGTAAATTTCACAATTACTCTTTCAAATTAAAAAAAAAAGTTATGTTTCAAGGGGTAAAGTTACACAAACACACATTTTGATCAATAAAATTGAATGAGTTTTAAATTTGTCCTGAAATTTATATATTAGGAAACAACGAAGCCACCCTAACAAATTATACCCTACAGTTTTGATTAGGCATTCAATTCCATACTACTAGACCATAATAAAAACAAGGCTTAATTGCACTTTTGGACCTCTATCTTTCTAAAAGTTGCGGTTATGGACCCCTAACTAATTTAAATACAAAACAACCCCCTATGTTTTGATTCTTTGGCAGTTTTGGACCCCTAAGGCAAAAAATAAAATAAAATATTGAAACGTGGCACCTCACTTAGGGTGCCACGTCAGCGTTGACCGAGTCAACAATGGATTGGGGGTCCAAAACTGCCAAAGAATCAAAACATAGGGGGTTGTTTTGTATTTAAATTAGTTAGAGGTCCATAACCGCAACTTTTGGAAAAATAGGGGTCCAAAAGTGCAATTAAGCCTAAAAACAACAATAAACATAAGCTTGAATAAACTTTATCTATCTTTTCTTTTCGAGTGAATACATATTGTGATTTATGAGAAAAATTGAGCCTCAATTTGGTCACTAAAAGATACTCAATTTTTCCTTAAAAAAAAAAAAAACATACTCAATTTTTAGTCGCAAAAATAATAAACCGAGAAAGTTTTTTTTTTTTTTTTGACAAACCGAGAAAGTTTTTATTCTCATTCTTACTTTTATACAAAAATTGTTTTATTGTGTGTTGGTCTATACATTTATTTACTCTTTATATGTGTTTCTAGTGAGTTCTATATTCATTCTATGATGCTAAGGCAGATGAAGGAAAAAATGCATTTGAGTAAAAAATTAGTTGATCCAAACAACAAATTTCGTAAATAAAGTGAATTAAAATAAAGAATTTGAATTTTAAGAAATCTTAATTTCCATCCTTCAAAAACAAAAAATCTTAATTTTCTTTTTTTTTCAGAGCGTAATTTCCCTTTATTAATTACCCATTCGTAACACTCTCCATGATTACTTAGAGTATAGGACAAAGATTACGTATGGCGTGCGGAGATATTATAAATTGCAAATCTAATCTCAAACAGAAAATCAAAGTATTAGGTAGGTATGGACTATGATGGTACTAATGATTATTTAATCTCTACAATTGTTTATTTCTTGTACCATAGTGGCTAAGTGGGTCATATTATTCCTTCTAACCCAAAATTCTCCCTTCCTTAATCTGGTAATGCACTCGAGATTAATGATTGATGGTTGGTTTGTTTGGGTACTCGACAAAACTTGGATATCTCTTATGCTAGTAATAGTATGGTTTTCGAAACTTGGTATAAAATAATGATCATTCACTCACCTGGGATTAGAGGCGTCAAAACCGATCGGCTGTACGGGTCGGTCCATTTAACCCGATTAATTATAAGGTTTGGACCTTAAATAATAAGTTCGAATTTTAATATGACTTTTTAACCATACCCTAAAAAACCCGGAATCCGTTAGGGCTAGTCTGAACGGGCCGCGGGTAGTCCGTTACCCGCATAACAAAAAACTTTCTATAAATTATATATATTTTTCAAATAATTCTTTACTTAGTTGATTATCAAAGTAAAAAATAAAAGTGAAAATTCAATGAATTAACACAATAAATGTAATATAAAATTATATTTACTCTTTTCGTTATTTATAATTGGGTTAATAAGTCTTTACCCCCTGTAATATATGGCACTTTTGGTTTTGCCCCCTGTAAAAAAAAATAAAATTAGATTATGTCCTTGTAAAATAAAGATTCTTCACGATTGCCCCTCGAGCCCTTTGAGTAAGCAAAATCTCTGACGTGGCAACTACATGGCTTTTTCTTTTTATTTGATTGCCACGCATGAAAAACATATTACACGTTATTAAAAAAATTGACGTGGCAACTACATGGCTTTTTTTTTAAATATTCCTAATTTTGAAAAAAAATTGAATTTTTTTAATTTTTTAATTTCGAAAAATATTTCATAAAAAATTATATGCAGAATTTAAAAAATTAAAAAATCTTCAAAATTTCGTAATATCTGAGTTCTGGAACAAGATTTTATATTAAAAAAAAAAAAAAAAAAAACTGATTTTTTTTTTACATTTAACGTTTTTGAAAAAAATCTGAAGTTAAGATTTTAAAAATTTAAATAAAATCGAATTTTTTTCAGATTATAATTTGAATTAAAAAACATTTATATCTAGATTTTTAATAATTAAAATATTTTCCAGAATTTTAATTTTTTGTAGAAAAAATTAAAAAAAACTTTTTTATTGCGAAAAAAATCTGAAGTTTTTCTAATTTCGAATTTTTTTTCTTTGAAAAATTAAACTCAAAATTTTTAAATATCTTCTTAAAAAGATATGAAATTTTTTCTATTTTTTAAAATTTTGAAAAAAATATCTAAATGTTTTTTTTCTCGATTTTTTTAATTTAAAAAAATAATTTGAATTTTTTCAGATTTTTTTAAATATAAATGACGTGTAAAATATTTTTTACGCGTGGCAAGCAAAAAAAATTTAAATTAAAAAGAAAAAACAACTTAAGTGCCACATCAAAGATTCTGCTGAGTTAATGGGCTTAGGTGGCAATCGTGAAGGACTTCATTTTACAAGGACGAAATCTAAAAACAAAATATTACAGGGGGCAAAACCAAAAGTGCCCTATATTACAGGGGGTAAAGACCTATTAACCCTTTATAATTTTAAAGATCGGATATATAAATATATATAATCATAACGTATCTAATTTATTTAAAATTATTTTCCTCGTCGTTTATGTTTACGACTAGTGTACAAAAATGTTTACAATTTATTTTTGTTCTAGACATTATTTAAACATATTAAAAATATTATTTATGAAAAAATTATAGGAGTATTTTATAGTAGTTTTTTTATATAAAAAAAATAGGGTTAATAGTGTTTTTCACCCCTGTAATATAGGCAATTTCCGGTTTTCGCCCTTATAAAATTTTCGGTTTGATTTCTGTCCTTGTAAATTTTTTTTTTTCCGGAATACCCCCCTCCTCCCTCCAACTCAGCAAATCACCCTATGTGGCGCTGACATGGAATTTATTTTTCTTTTTCACTTGCCACGTGTATAATTCTTTTTTTTTTTTAATTGTGAAATTTTAATTTCGTTTTTTAATTTTAATTTTAAAAAACACAATTTTTTTTTAATTATCTCCATCAGATTTTATTTTTTCAAAAATAAAAAAAGATTCAGATTTTTTCCAAAAAATATAAAAATCGAAAAAGAAAAAATTCAAATATTAAAAAAATCAGAAAAAATGATAAGATTTTTTTTGAATTTTTCGGTTTTATTTTAAATTTGAATATTAAAAAAATCAGAAAAAATATTCGGTTTTTTTTTCGAAATTAATTTTTTTAAAGATTCTGGAGTTTAATTTTCAAAATTAAAAAAAAGTTAAATTAGAAGAAACAAATTCGAAATTTTTAAAAAAAAGTCATATTTTTTTTTTTATGGAAAATATTTTATTTTTAATAATCTGGATACAGATTTTTTTAAAAATTCAGATTTTATTTTCGAAAATTTTATTCTAGATTTTTAAAAAATCATTTTTGAAATTAAAATTAAAAAAAAATCATTTTCTAAAATTTTAAAAATTCTAAAAAATCAGATTTTTAATATTTTTGGAAAAAAATCTGAATTTTTTTTTTATTTTTGAAAATTAGTTTTCAAATATTTTAAAAAATAAAACAATTAAAACAAAAATTGAGTTTTTTAAAATTAAAATTAAAAAACGAAATTAAAATTTCACAATTTAAAAAAAAAATGAATTATACACGTGGCAAGTGAAAAAAAAAACAAATTCCTTGTCAGCGCCACATAGGCTGATTTGCTGAGTTGGAGGGAGGAGGGGGGTATTCCGGAAAAAAAAAAAATTACAAGGACAGAAATCAAACCAAAAATTTTATAAGGGCGAAAACCGGAAATGACCTATATTACAGGGGTGAAAAACACTATTAACCCAAAAAAATATAATTTATAATATGGGCCGGACCGTTAGCCCACGGCCCATGTAGGGCCGGGCTCGGGTAGTATATTTCAAGCCTGTTTTTCAACCGGGCTTTTTGGCCCGGCCCGATAAAGCCCGAAGCCGTTAGGGCCGGCCCGTTTATGGCCAGGCCGTCTGTTTTGACAAGATGCTCTTGGACATGTAAATGTTAAAAGGTATTGTTAACGAGTGCCTCCGGGGCACTCTTTAAGAATCCTAAATTTAGAAAATATTCTTTAAAAAGGTCAAATGTTACAAATTCTTATACATTGATTACACAGTTTTTCGTAAAAAGTTATTTTTTTTTTTTACAACAAAAAACTTATTGCATTTCATTCATAATAATAGCAAAGATACAAGAAGGAATCCTGATATGAATATGAAATCTAGCATGACGCAAAGCCACTCTAGCAAAGCTATGACCGACTTCGTTAGCTTGTATCCGAATAAACCTAACATCAGAGGTTACTAAATCAGAAGTTAATAGGCGTATACAATCATTTATTACTACGCTAAAATAGAGATGCCATTTTTACTACCATAAAGACTATCTACGACAATTTTGAAATCAAGCTCAAAGTCCATAATACCCAGCTGCAGATCACGAACCCAGTACATAGCTGATAATAAACCTAGAGCCTCACCCAAATCCACATTAAGGAGCGGAGTTATCCATTCAGTCTTCGCTAACACATAACGACCTTCATCATCTCGAATACACACACCAATGCCAACACGATTCCGAGCTTGAGAAAAGGCCGCATCAACATTACATTTAAATCTGCCAGGACTTGGTTTAATCCACTTCATGTCATTCGGGGTAGCGGGATGCTGAGGGATAGGATGACGAATAGTCTGAGCATTCCTCCATCTAGTAAGAAGACATCCTACACGAGCACAAATAGCTTGAGCTGTTTTAGTAACATTGTTCCATACCTTATTGTTTCGATGCTTCCATATACTCCAGGGGTCACACTGAAAACTTGCTTTTGTTGTTGATCCAGGTGTTGTAAGATAGCAAACACGTTGGTTGGAAAACTTAAATCAATATAAAAAATAGCCATCAAAAGAATCCATAATCCACTACGCTGCCAACAAATCATGCTTTTATTACACATAAAGAATAAATGGGTGCTATCCTCAGCAAAATCATCACGCACTGCACACTTATCAGTACACTGAACTCCTTTTGATTGCAATCGGATTCTTGTGGGCAAACAATTACGACAAGCTCTCCATAGGAAAATCTTGACTTTCGAGGGAAATTTTAAACTCCAAATACATGTCCAGTTATCCGGCACACGGTGATGTACAACTGCCACGTCATGATTTAGAATATTCGTGTAAGCACTTTTAACTGAATAAGCACCATCCCTCTCGAACTTTCAAACAGGCACATCATGATTACCGAAAGGAATAATGGAATATTAAAAATATTTCTGACAGTAGCATTGTCAAAAAAAGCATTAATTAGATCCATATTCCATTGCTTATGGGATGTAACCAGCAAGTCAGAAACAGTGATAGATGGCCACTTCAAATGTTGATGAGTGAACGGTAAAATTCGTGCAGCATTATTGAGCCATGGGTGATCTCAAACTGGAATGTTCTATCCTGTGCCTATACTCCACTGAAAACCACGACGAAGCACGTCTTTGGCACTCCATATGCTACGCCAAACATAACTAGGATTATGACCTATGCTAGCTCCAAAATAATCACTTCGAGGAAAATATTTAGCTTTGAGTAAACGAGTGATTAGAGACTCTGGAGAAGAAACCAACTTCCAAGCCTGCTTGCCAACCATAGCTATATTGAAAGCCTTAAGACCCTTAAAACACATACCTCCAAAAACCTTAGGAACTGACAGACGTTCCCAAGATAGCCAGTGCAATCCTCGAGAATTCACTGAATTATGACCCCATCAGAAGGAGTTTAACATTTTCTCTATCTCATTAATAAGGGATCCCGAAAGAAGGAAAACACTCGTCACATAAGAAGGGATAGATTGCAAAACAGACTTAATGAGAACCTCCCTTCCAACTTGCAAGAGACAACGACTACTTCAAGAGCTGATTTTTTTTCCATATACGATCCTTAATAATTTAAAAGTTGCATGCTTACTACGTCCAATCATAGATGGTTGCCCAAGATATTTACCTGTTCCCAAGATAAAAAGTTACTATTAATGGGTCTTAAAGAGTGTCCCGAAAGCACTCGTTAATATTTCCCAATGTTGAATCCATGAGTTGTTGGAGACTCATTCCTTCCACTAGTCCTAACTCCAATTTTACCCTTCATTGAAATATTTTACACATGTATTAAACTAACTAAGTTTATAATTTTACCTAGATTTTTAGAGATTAGACAATAATGCAGCCGCCCTATTACCTTAACAAATCTTCGAAGAAACTCTATCGCAATGTTTGGATTAGATTGCAAATATGACTACATTCACATGTTATTTAACCAAATTCCGACAAATTCATCTCCTTCCTTTGATAGCAATTTGTAAATCGAACTAAAAAATTGCATAAGTGATAGATAGTTCATGTGTCAACATGATAGAGTTCGAAAGACTTGACGCGTTCAATCTCATATTAGACCATAAAAAACAAGAATAAATTTAGTCATTGAATAAACTTAACCCTATCATTTTTATTTTTTTGAGTGAGCATTGTGATCTCATAAATAAATATTGTGGCTCAGTTTGGTCGCTCAAAACATAATTCAACTTTAATCATGTTGAGAAAAAATTTTGGTAACTAATCATGATAAAATTAAACCGCGACAATATAGTATATCTATCTTAGCTTTTATACCAGAATTAATTTTGTGTACTGAATTATACTTTTACTCATCTCATGTGTGTTCACCACCATGTCATAATTTGGACAACTTATAATATCAATGATTTTAAGATACAATGTGATCTCTCTCAATAGTTAGAAACATACATCTTGGTCTTGAGAACTAATTTTAAAGCCCCAGTCCCTTTCTTATATAAATCTTTCTTCTTCTTCCTTCCATTGAAGAATCTCAGAGAGTTTTGTTTCATTCATTATATGTACATATTAAAAGTAATGTCACGTCTATTTATGTTTGTGTCATGTCTATACATATTATAGATCGGTCCCTCTTAAGTGCGGAAAATTCTAAGAGATTGAATAGATGATGAGTGATGTTTGGTAAAATAAAGAAAACGTTCACTAATGTTTTAAAGATGCAAGTTAAAAGATCAAATATAGTATTATTCTTTGAAAACGTGTATTCAACTTTTTAAAAATTTAAACTTTATATTTCAAAAAAAAGTTTCCACTTTTAATCTCCTACTACCCTTAAAATAATTGCAGTTTTTAAATTTAAAATTATAACAAAGTGGACACACGTTGCATGCATAACAAACATACTTGACATCATAGTAAATATATGTCAAAATTCTGATTAATCACCGCGATAACAAACATATCCTTAAAGATAGATCAAAATGTTTCATTCTTTTTTTTAAGAAAAAATAAAATAAAAATAAATTTAAGAGGCAAAGTCGATTCTAACTGCATACATTAATTCTTACATTTTGGTTGTTTTTGAGTTGAGTTGATTTTGGCTCAAGAACTTGAACCATTTGAAGATAAGATTTATAACTTTTAATTATAGAATTGATTTTTATACATAAATTTAAAATTTAATTCACTTTTAGTCAAAATTAATTTTAAAATATCAATTCATTTAAATATTTTTTTCTCACCACAGAACAAAACACGAACTTATTGTAAAGAAAAGAAAAGTTTGAGATTGAATTTTTAACCACCAAATTATAAAATAAAAAATAAAAATTTGAGTCTCGATTTTCTTTTTCTGTAGATAGGAGAAATGAAAACAATAATTAAAATTTCACACGCAAATAAATGAATGTCACTTTGAAACTTTGAATATCTCACTTCCATTTATTTTCACCTTATTTTTTAGTTAAATAAATGTTTATTTGATTCGGGTTGGAAGATAAACTTTGAGCAAGTGTAGATCCCATCAATGATTTTTGCATTGTCATTATTGCAAATCCAGAAACATGAATATAGTCATATTTGTATGCATAGATACTATGTTGCCGTTTATGTTGTGAGATAATTCGCAATTCATCATTTTTATTTTTAATGACTTTAAATCTATTTTATATTAAACTTTTTATCGATTTGAATGAATGAATAATGTTTATTTTTATAAATAAATAAATGCCTCTTTTCACTTTTTCTTTTCTTTTCTTTATTTTATTTTCACAACCTTACCTTTTTTACTCTCTATCTTGATCCTTGGCATATTTTCATTTTGTGTCAATAATACTTGTACCTTGCTTTCTTTCTTTCTTTGTTTGATCAAATCATCGAAACCCCACTCTCTTCTCTCTCTCTCTCTCTTCATTTTCATCCTTTTTCCCCAGCATTTTCTAGGAAAATTTCTCTGCTACTATTTTCAAGGAAAAAATAGAACCATGAACTCTTCTTAAGGAACGTGTGTTAGTACTGTGGCACCAACCTTTTGAGGTAGCATTGAACTTCATTTCCACAATGCAGAACGGAATCTTGGCCTTTCGAGGTTCTCTTCAGCTAATTTCATATCTAAACGAAACTCTACCTAAACCCTAATTTTGCTTCAAAAAAGTCAACCCATTTTCCTAAATCCAATCTGCTTCAACCTTTTCTAGGTTTCCCATTTTGGGTTTTAAAGAAATGGGGTTTTCGTAGTTCACTTTGAAGGTTGAAAATTCAAGATCTGTTTTTGGGGTCACTTCATTGTGCACCAGGTGTTTGTTAAAAGTTCGATATGATTGTTTTTATGGGTAGTTTTGATTGATAATTAGAGTTTTCAAAAGGGTGTGTAGTGAGGTAAAAAAGAAGAAGAATTTGGTCGGTGATTGATTGTGTGTTTTGGTGGGCTGTGAAACCTAAATTAGAAAGATTTGTGTAAATGTCAGCTTCAGGAGGTCCTAGATTGAGGTCTATGAATGTTGCTGACTCAGAAGCAAGGCCTGTGTTTGGTCCTGCTGGAAATAAGACAGGTTCTTATAGTTCTAGAAAAGATGCTTCAAAGCCACTGAGAAAGGCTGAGAAATTGGGCAAGGAGGTTGATTTGGCCAAAGAGAAGAAAGAAGCTTCTCCTCAGTCACATTCTGCCAGTGTTTCTTCAGTGTTGCGCCGACACGAGCAGTTGTTGCATTCTAATTTGTCGATGAATGCTTCGTGTTCTTCAGATGCATCGACCGACTCATTTCATAGCCGAGCTTCTACTGGAAGATTGACTCGGTCTAATAGCTATGGTTTGACAAGGAAGCGGTCAGTGTCAAAGCCAAGAAGTGTTGTTTCTGACGGTGTGTTGGAATCTCCTCCTCCTGATGGTGCACAACCCAAGAAGAGGTGTGCTTGGATCACTCCTAATACTGGTTTGTTCCACTCCCAATTTCTTGATTTCTTAAGAAGACATTTGGTAGTGAATTTAAAGCATCATGGGCCGGGGCATAATTATACGTGTTTAATGATAAATTGATTTTTTTTCCATGTATATGTGTGCCTTTTGTTGTATAGTTCATAGTTCGGTTCGGTTCATGATACTTTTGGATGCTGAATTGCTTTCACATATATGGCGGTTGTAGTTAAATTTCATTCATCTGGTTTCATTGGATGTGTTTGCTGCATTTGATCTGATATTGACATATTGTGAATTGTATGACTAATTTAATTTAAAGATAGTTTTTTGTTCTTGAAAATTGAGATTTACTTTAAATTCATAACTCCATTTGGACATCATCATATTATTTTCCATATAAATTAATGTGAATAAGAATGAAGTCTGGTATGTTAATTTTAGATATTTGTTTGCTTGTGCTTCAAATATTCATTCGTGCAATGGGTTTGTAGCCAAAATGGGGTAAAACATGCAATGGACATGTACCTCTTATTATGGGTTATAGTTGTTTTTTATCATTGGAGAGAAAATTGGGAGTTGCAAGAGAAGTACATGCCGCAAACTTGATATAGATCAATGCTTATGCCACTACATATGAATGAGAACTAGCCGTACCTTTACTGGAAATTTCTCTACAATACAGTTTTCGAGTTTTATTAAGTTCTGAACTACTTTGGCTTTTTTACAAAATTTTGTTTCCCTGACTAAGTTTACTTGTTGATATTAGAGCCATATTATGCTACTTTCCATGATGAAGAATGGGGAGTTCCAGTACATGACGACAAGTATGTTTTTATACACTAAAAATAGTCTTGTTATGTTGGTTGGAAAAGGAATGTATCCTCCATTAAATTTTGCTTGGCACTCTTTATCACATGTAGGAAACTGTTTGAGGTTCTTGTTCTTTCGAGTGCTCTATCTGAACTCACTTGGCCAGCCATTCTAAGCAAGAGACACATTTTTAGGTAATTATCGATGTAGCAGTTCCAAATTTCTTTTATTTCTTCAAAATGTAGCCAATTTTATCGATGGTTGGCTGCTACCCTATATGTAGCCAATTTTTTCTGTTTGACTTTGTTCACATTAGTTTTGTTAACAAAGTCCTTTGCAGGGAAGTTTTTGCTGACTTTGATCCAGTTGCTGTCTCAAAATTAAATGAGAAGAAAGTGATAACACCAGGAACCACTGCAAGTTCCTTACTCTCTGATCAGAAATTGCGTGGAATAATTGAGAATGCACGCCAAATATCAAAGGTATAAGTTTTCGCATGACTTTTGCTACCTTCATTGTAGAATATACCCCCTCTTGGGTTAGATCATAATTACTTGTGGTATTTTAATGCCATATTCTAAATCTTTAGTTATATATTGGGCGTATATGGGTTTTTGGTATAATTGGGTATCCTTCACCCGCAACTGCAGAGAAATCCCTTGAGTAGATATATATTGGGTGTATATATGGTTCTTTTGGTATAATTGGGTATCCTTCGCCCGCAATTGCAGAGAGTAATCCCTTAAGTAGAGTATGACACAATGGGCGTCAAAGCTCTCAAGAGTTTTAGCGGTGCTTCATTTTCAGGGTTGGATTTGAACCCATGGCCTCTGGTTAATTTGGAAGAGACCTGAATCATCTTATCCAGACTCTCTTGGGTTGGTGTATATGGGCTTAATAGCATGTCTAGGAAACAAATGATGTTACTAGCCGTTCTAGGTGGTACTATATACTTTCTTTATTCATGATATATGAATAAAGTGTAATCCTGAGGGCTTGGGGAACAACTAAAGAAGTCAACCGCTTAATGTGTTGCCAGTTTGGGGGTTTTCCCTTCGAAAAAAATCATATCTGTGTTTCTGTATTGATCTTTTGGAGAACACCTAACTAGGAAAGTAAGTCGAATAATTTCATAAAAGGAAAACATTTCAAGCGTTATAATTCAATTATTTTTCATTAATTAACGAACTTTCTTCCCTTTTCTGAAAAAAAAAGGTTTGAAATGATTTTCTGAGATCTTTGTTATGTACTCTATATCATATAATTACCATTGATAATGAGAGACTAATGGGAGAGATATTGAATCAATTGAATGACTTACAATTGGCATTTAATGATGATTTGATTAGGGAGGTTTAGATAATAAAGGTAATTGGGTTGTGGTCCTGGTCCTCATTTAATTTGCATGACCCATATGGGACAAACCATGATATTAATCTTTCGTACAGTTTGAGCTTCCTATATTCTAATTTGTCACAATGATGTGAGACCTAATTATTTGGATTATTTAACCAGCCAACATGCTTAGCTGGTATGTGCTAAGTCACCTAACATTAAACACTACAATGCATTTTTTTCACTCAACTGCCATAATTGCACTCTGCACAATTTGCATCACGGCTATGATTGTCGTTGCAACTAACTTTTTGCAGGTTTTACTGATGCCAGGTCATAGTAGAGTTTGGGTCATTTGACAATTACATTTGGAGTTTTGTGAACCACAAGCCTATACTTAGCAAATTCCGATATCCCCGACAGGTTCCCGTTAAAACGCCAAAAGCTGAAGTTATTAGCAAAGACCTGGTGAGAAGAGGTTTCCGTGGTGTGGGTCCCACGGTCATATACTCCTTCATGCAGGTAGTGGGGTTAACTAATGACCACCTCATTAGTTGCTTCAGATTTCAGGAATGTGTGGCTGCAGCAGAAGGGAAGGAGGAGAATTCCATCAAGAATGAGGATGCTCAACCAAATGCATGTGATAGTGTGATGGAATCTGATCTTTCCATTGCCATTGATAATTTGAGTTTGTCCTCAGAATGAATCACGGTAAATCTGGTAGATCAAATAGGTACACTACATGCTTAGCCTGAGATTGAGTTATATTTGAGGAGAATTTGTGTATCAATCTCAAAGAAGGGTTGAATCAATTACATGTCCTGTTGTATGAAGCTTTCCGGATGGAAGCCTTAACAAATTGGTGTAGAATTTTTTGTACAGTAAAAAATATCAGTGATTAGAAATTTCTTTTACTGATCCAGTGTTAGCAGGGTAATAGATAACTGAATTTCATTTCATTATACAGGATTAACATCTTAATTTTATTGTGTTTGCATTCATGTATGCATTGGATGTATTATTGTCCAGCTAGAGTTTTAACTTATTGATGAGTCCCCCACTTGTGATGGATGACAATGATAGAACAGTGGCTTTGTTTTTTGTCACTGTGGGAACAAGACTCCTCGTTTTTCATAGACATGTTTGCTACCTTTGGATTCCACCAACAGTGGTAGGGTATTGCTTGGCTCTGAAAATGATAATTGTGGCAGATGATTGCTCGTGAGTCGTGACCTGCAATGTTTCATGAGCTCCAATTTTAGTAAAACCATCAATTTTGTCCATGACAGAAATAAAATAAACAATCTCTTAATGTTGTCTCATTCTGTCACTATCTGCCATTATACCAGAGATTTTGTTAGCGGCACAGATTGAACTTTAGACCTCTTAATTCATACCACTCTGTTACATCTTCGAGAACATTAGAGACTTTTTTATATTCTCTTTTGAAGCATTGAATGGGTGATTAGCTTACTCCCTCTAGGCTCCAATATAAGATAAAAAAAAAAAAAAAAAAATCCTGTTTTTGGTCAAGTAACTTGCATACACGTAAAAAATCTCAATTATTACAATGACAGAATCTTGAAAATGTCAATGCTATGGAGTGGATGTGCGCCTTTTATAGTCCTTGGGAATGATGACTTGTGAATGAAAACTACAGAGAAGCATATGAATGCGTAAGTACGTTATGATGATAATATTTGTACACTTTAATTCCTTTCCTACATTTATGAGGGGCTAATATAGTTTAGTGTAATTCATTTGAATTTGAATTAAGGAAAATGTTAACGAGTGTTCCCGGGATATTTTTTAATATCTTTAAAAGGTAATTTTTTTTTTTGAAAAGTTATGTAATCAATGCATTGGAAATTGAAACATTTTGCTTTTTTATGAAATAATTTCTCCTTTTAGAATATTTAAAGAATGATCCGGGACACTTATTAACAAAACCCTTGAACTAATTAGATAGTGTATTAAAAAAGATGAGTGCTAGCAACACTCTCTCTAATACTCTTTTTTTTATTGGTTTAAATCATTTTGAATCTACACATTGGAAATAGAACCACCACTTGTGGTGGTGGGAATGTTGATATTTGATACCACTCATCTTGAAAGAAGGTGCCAATGATAGTCTAGGTATGGCGCCATCATCATAGCCACAACCTCATCTCTTCAATGGATGCATGAGTGGGAAGCAGATCAAATAATTTTTGAAATGGATTGCAAAGTGGTGGTCGATGTGGTGCACAATTCAACATGATTTTATAAGGCATTTGCAAAAAAAACTATATATGCGTTTGATTTGCTAAAAAATGAAGACATGACAGAACAACTCTAGTTGTTCAGTGTTTGATTTGTAAAACTATTTCAAGTACAGGACAAATTGGAGGCAAGGGACAGGACAAAAACTCATATTTTTGTCCCTCACCAAACCATAGCACAACTTTTGTCCCACGTACAAGTTGTCTAAAATACCAAAATATCATTTTGTCCCTCAAAAATCGTATAAAACAAAAAATTACTCAATGACATAAAAAATTTGTCTTGTGCTGTTCTGCTTTGTGTTGTACTGTTCTATCCTGTACTATTCTGTTAGTACTTACTGTTTTGTAAATCAAAGACACCCAAATTTTGCTATAGTTTGTATATATTGATTGATGTGAGAATCTCTCTCGCCTTAAACCAATCTAATATCTTTTCTTTGTGTAAATATAACGCAATCATGTTAATTAAAGTAAAAGTTTTTTGATAAGAAAGTAAATAACAGTCTAAACTGATGATAATATTTTATTTATATAATACTTTCAACTGAATAGTTTGAAGATTGAGTAGACGTGATGAACTAATATGTCCACAAAATGTACTACTGGGCAACTTCTAGTTGTAGCTAAATAGAATGCCCTAGAATAATTTTATTGTTTTTTGGGTTTTAGTATAATCTATAATTCAACTCCTTTATTTTGTTCCTCAAATCATCCATACAAGATTCTTAAAATGGTGCCTCTTGCTGTGGTGCATCAGCTAATTCAGGTGGAGGTGGTGGTGGAATTTCTTTCTGTCTGCCCACAAGACCCAATTTTCTCATAAATTCCACATCTGTAAAATGAATCGTTTAGTCAGTAATATATTACAAGAAAAATACATCATATGGTTCTTTTAAATTATTTAATCACAGTAGGTTAGTAATTTTTATTTTAATTTTTATATTAGATTAGCCATTTAAGTCAAAACATGTACAAGTTACCCTATTTAGTTTTTCGTCCAACTCCAACTCCATTAAAAAATAATGTTTACATAATTGTTTCGATGCAGATGTGGCAAGTCCACGTAAACTTTCGATTCAACATTTATATTTTGTAAAAAATATTAAAAATGAAAGGTGAACACAATAATACACTGTAAAGTCCCTAAAAAAATACACAATAAAGTTGGTTGGATATGCATTCATCTTCTAATTATTCAATGTCATGTCATTTTTTCATTTTAATTTATTTTAAAATAAATTCAAATATTAAACAAATTTTACTTAAAGGGTGTCAGTATCCATCGAAACTTTAAGGTACCTAAGAATTTAATTATAAAAATGAAAACCCTGAATTGGAATAATTTTAAATACCTTAACCCTGAATTGGCCAACACCTCTTTTACTATCATAGTTATATATATGCATGCATGCATGCATATATATATATATATATATATATATATATATATATATATGTGTGTGTGTGTGTGTGTGTGTGTGTGTGTATAGTGTGTGAAAAACAGAGAAAATTAAAGGTGGGTTCCATAGTTATATTATCAATACAAACCTGCGTTAGCTTGAGGAAGAAAATGAATGCAAGCATGCTGAGGAAAGTACGAAGGGAAGAGAAGGAGATGTGCATCTTCGGAACTCAAAGTATTATAGTTATGCTGGACTCGTTGTTCAGCTCATTCTAATGTACTTTGTACATTTATATAGAGTTACTTGTGTGACGCATCTATATCTGGGGATGATCGGGTAGAACCCAGGGCTTTCGGGTGTAAATCGGGGAACGATAAAAAAATGTTTTCAAATTTCCAAAGTCTTTTTTGTTTTTATAACCCAAATTTCCAAGTGGTTCTTCGTTATTCGAAATTTCAACACTAGGTCATTTTCACAGCGTTAACGTGGAGTTTCTGGCACGTACAAACTCACACAAATGAGAGAGAGATATGAAAGAAGAAGAAGACTAAGCCCTCGGAGAAATTTTGAGCCATTTTTTTGTCAAAAATTTGCATTCATATTCAACACGAATCAATGCGCTAAATACCAAGTTATCAACTATGGCTAGAGTAATTAAGAATAATATGAACCACAACTATGATCTTCATTCATGTTACTACTGAGTACTTTTTTTTTTTTAATAACTATCACTGTAAGAAAAATAACCACTATAAAGGTATATTTTGCGGTGCACATTTAAAAAAGGAAAAACTAATACTGTAAATATCATGCACACCCACCTTTTATTATTTAAAAAAATAATATACTGTGTACTTCAAGTTAACTTTACGTTACTTATTTTGTTGAAAATTCTCGAGTGAAGAAACGTATTTAAATAAAATGACTTAGGAGATATCTTCATAATCTCATGTATAAATATATGGTTGCATTACCAGCCTTAGGGGGGTATAATTAAGAGTTTCAAAAAGAACTATCTCTGTCTTTGTTGCCCCAAATCTTTGGGCCATTTCCACGAGTTCATGGTTCCTCCCATGGACACGGTTGAAGAGTTGCAGCGGAAATTTGAAAGGAAAACTTTACTCTAACATCACACATGTAAATTCCTACCCCCACAACACACAACAACAAAAATCAATTATACACATAATCAATTTTAAATATTCTTACTTTTATGTATTTATTTATTAATAAATTCAAAATTCAAAACATAAAATAAATTATAAATAACAAAAATTGAGGTTTCAATTTTTTTTTTTTTGTATACATGGGAAAAGAAAAGAGAAAAAAATGTGCACCCTCAAAAAGGCAACACCCAATGCATAAAAAAGGCAATGCCCAACGCATCAGCCAATATAGTTGAAGATAGCCTAAGACGAGGTTTATGCAAGACGATCATGAACTCAAGACTATTTGCTCCTTTCTTGGTTAGAAAATCATAACAAACATTGTCTTCGCGAAGAATATGATGAATAAAGATCATCCACTATTTAGCTATAAAGGGTTCAATAAGCTCAACAAGTAGCATAATGATGTAAAACATGGGTCTAACTATGCCCTAATTCAACCATTTACTAAGATTCAGAATAACATAATGTACCTGAAACATGTTTCCTAGCAAAGTTTGAGCCCAACAAGAACTCCAACATGAAGATCGATTGAGCACCAATACTCCCATGGAACCCAAAGATATAGCGACCATCATGACTCATTAACAAACTCTTGAAACCCTCAAACACCTTGATTGAAGATAGAGCTCCCATCTCCATTAAGATATGAACAGGCTCGTGATGGACACTAAACAAATGTTGATTCACTTGAAGTTACGAAAAAAATGCTCGCAACTATAGAAGGTAAAAATAGGTAAGAAGCTTCTACTACAAACTTTTTTCCAAACTATTCAAAATAACATTGAATTCTATGGAAAACATTTCATCAAAATATCACTAACATTTCCAAATCGCAACCCTTCCACACCTTCAATGCTCTAGGGTAAAAGATGATACAAAACAACATAGTTTACCTCCACGCTATCACAAAAAGAACATGGGTCAAAAATATTAACCCCTCTATGATGTAAGATATTCCCAATGAGTAACGAGAATAGATCGTTGATGCACTTGGTAGATAAAAAATTGCGCATTTGCATCCACTTTTATCTTCCAGATCCATCTCCAACTTCAAAAAAATATTGATTGGATTATGCTTTGCAAGAAGCAATCTATATCTGCTCTTCGTGGAATGAGTTCCATTAAAATTATTCTTCCAAATCCAATTTATCCAATGTTAGAACAAAACAATAATCAAGCTCCTGAATATAATAGAATCATATCATATACATTTAAGGGCAATATTCACTACTAGAAAAAGCAAAATTAGCAAGGAAAATTAGTGACGGAAAAAATGAAATTCCTCACAAATTCCTTAGTCGCAAAATTTAGTGACGCAATTAAAGAGTGATTTTACGTTTTCCCTCACTAAATTTAGTTTTTTTAGTAGTGATTGTGTGAAGATTAAAGACAACATGAGATGGGTTATGTAGTAAAATTTTAATACACACACCTAGTTCATTTATTAACTTAAAACACGGAAAAAAAAATCATATTTTGTCATTTATAACTATTAAGTAATTTACTTCCTTGAAATAAATTAATTAAAATATCAAAACGATAATTAAATATAAACGTTAAATCTGTAGTCAAATGACACTTAAAAGAACGGAGGAAATACTGTGATCGCATATTTTGTTTAAAGAAATAATGTCAAATATTGTTCCTATTTTAATGGTGTTGTTCTTATATTCAATGAGATTTAACTAATTTTTTAAATTTTCATTGTAGTGATGTTTGTTCATTTTTCAAAGGAATTTAATATTTTTGAATTAATCATTTTAATTGTAAAGTAAATGAGATGAAATTGTAAATATAATTATTTAAATAAAAGTTAAAATTGGAAGCTAAAAATTTAGTAAACAATTATGCGTGTACTTTATATATAGTACTAGTGGTGGATAGACAAACATGTAGTGTCAATATATATGTTTTTCTACTACCTTTGTTCATATATTTTAAAATATATATCAATATTAACATACAATACAATCAAATATATTTCTGACAAATAAAATTAAAATAATATCTTTAATTAATAATTGAAATATATTTCTTGTCAAAAAAAAAAATTGAAAATATTTAACTTTTAAATATGATTTGACTATTTTTTGGTTAATGATTTAAATTTCTATTTTTGCGATGTTGTTTTTGTTTTGAAGAGATTTAATATTCTGATATAATTTGAATATTTTTTTAATTAATAATTGATGTGATAAAGTAAAATCGATAAAATTATAAAAAAAATATTTGTTTAAACAAGGGATTAAGTTGGAACTGAAAATGTTACGAAACTCCAGTTGAATCAACTAATAAAAAAATCATAATATGACATGGACAAAGCATAATATGACATGGACAAAGTTTATAATAAAACATTGAAACATCGCCTTCACATCTCAAGTTTTTCAACACATCCGCCTGAAGTTTTGCTTCACGATAAGAACGACACACTCTTTTTTGTTTTGTTAGATAGACCGAATGATAAAAATCATTTGAAAACTCGCACATACAACTATAGGGTCTCAAATTCAACTCAATGTCACAACATCTAACCTAACAGTTTTGATATTTGTCCGTTGAGTTAGAACTTGTGGACAAGAATAACAAACTTAATTTTTTATTTTATTTTAATAAATCACAAACCTAATATATTAATATACGTCATCTCCCACTATTAGAAAAATACGGTAATAATTCCTAAACACCATAGAGTTTGATTGAGTACCGGTTCTACGTTGCAGATTTGTTTTACATTTTAATTCATTTTTAAGTAAATTAATATAAAAATATAACATGATATTGAATGATTGAATGATAAATACATATCCAACGAAATTTCAGATGTACTTTAATGTTCACCAAAACATACATGCCACCTCCCTTAAAAAAAAAATCATAATATGTCACAATATTTATACATCCCAACAACTCATACATTTAAACAATATACAAGAATGAGACTAAATGCTAAGCATAATATTTTTTCATCAACAAATAATATTTTTTGGCACAAATATACAAACTTTTTGTTAAATGGACTTGAATTTCATCCAAAATTTAGCTTAAGAATGATGGTGTCCAATGCTATTTATACATCCCAACAACCCATAAATTTGAACTACACAGGACTCCAACAAGACTTCAATACCCACTCACACATTTTAATCCTTAACTTGATTTTGATACTATGTCAAATAAATTTGGATCGCCTCTGAAAAATTAGTTCAAACGATAAAGGTCCAAACACATTTATATATTCAACACATAAACATAAAATATTTAAAACTCCATCGCAAATTCAATACTTTTTTTTGCGTGCTATATATTCAACATTTCTTTTTATTTTACCATCAACCGTGCAATTTGTTGCCTGTTTATCTTTTGTTCCTATGTAATTGTCTCTCTATTTGAATTTTTGAAAAATGAAAAAAATACAACATAATATCAATTTTAATTTATCAAAAGGATGACTATATTAATTAAATTCATTTGGTATAATACCCCTTTTACTCAATATCAATTACTCTTATTTAAATATACTAATAATTTAAAACGTTACGTGGTAGAACTCGTCAAGTCTGACAAGGAATATATCTCAAATGGAAAAAGACAAGAAAGTATGTTGGCTCCTTACTTAGAATTAAAAAAGAACAATAAATAAAGTAATCTAAATGAACGAATAATAATAATCTACTATGCTTTATTTTTTTAATACTATATGAAAACGACATAAAGTTTTGGGACCTCTTTAAATTAGTCAATTTAAATTTATCTACGTATAAAAGATTTTGAAAAAAACAAAAACTGAAAATGACATATCCCACAAGTTTAAGGATAACTTATCATAGTTTATTTTTTGGGGGCAATTATAATTCTTATGAAAATAATTTCTATGCATATGTATAATAAAGGTTTAAATATGTAAATCGTCCCTGTAAATTCGCGTGTTCTTGGTTTTTGTCCATGTATCTTTTTTTTGTTCTAAAACAGACCATGTAAATTATAAACGTTTTGCTTTTGGTCCCTGCTGTCACCATCTGTTACAAAAACGTTTATGTGTCTAACGGCAGCTGACGTGGCAACGTGTGACATGGAAACTGAGGCTTATGTGTCGTTCTAGATGTCCAATGGTAAGGTTATAGAGACCAAATCCAAAACCGAAAATATACAGAGGGACCAAATTCAAAAACACGACTAAACAAAATTTTAAATTAAAAATTTTGTTTTCCTTTCTTCATCTTCTCCTTCCTCTTCTTCATCATCTTCAGCCTCACCTTCATTGACGTTCATCAAACCCAGAAAACATACATTGCACATTCAAACTCTTAATCAAAATCTCATATTCTATTTCCATCAAAATCTTCTCCTTCACCATATTCAATGTATTCCCAATTCCAAATCTAAATCACACTGAAACCTTAAAATCTCCTAATCTACCCCCAAATTGCATCTCTTTTCTTTACATATAGTGTATAGTACTACACCCGTCCCTAATTATAAGACATTTTTGATAAAAAAATTTGTCCATTTTTATAAGACTCATTTACTATACATGCCCCTATTTATTATACATATTTTTCTTCAATCAGCAATAAATAACATGTTGAAAACATAAACCAACTCTCTCTCTTAAAGGATAAAATTGTAAAAACAATAGTAATTACAAACATATTTAATACAAATATCCACTATCTTAATTCCCATTATTTTTTCAAAAGGGCCCTATAATTAGGGACGGAGGTAGTATAATCAACACTTTATCAATTCATCATCATCCAAAAATAATTGTACCCATAAATTTTCAAACAACAACAACACATAACTTTAATTAAATTCTCCAGAAACCTTCAAAATTTCACATTAAACCACACAACAACAACATCTCATTAGACCACACACCAATTGCATTTTATCCTATCGAACAACACATTTTTTTCTAGCAAATTTTAGAGGCACAATTTTCCAAAAGATGCTAGTTTAAAACATTGCAAAGTTCTTCAAGCCATAAAAAACCCTATCATAGTCGTAGGTTTGTTTGTTATGGGCATGTGTTCTAGTTCACATTGACGAAATTAAAATTTAAATTAGAAGAAGAATGTTTGGGTTTTGGGGTTCTTCTCAACATTCATCATATTTTTCTTCATTGAAGTTTTGTTTTCACTCCCTTTGTTTTATTATGTTGTATCCCTGGATATGCAATTGAAAAAAGGGGGTAGAATTGAGAATTAAGAAATAATATGTTTAAATAAGAAGAGTTTAATAAGAGGAAATGAAAAATGAGATTTTGATTAAAGAGTTTGAATGTCTAATTTATGTTTTCTGGGTTTGATGAAGATTGATGAATGTTGATAAACATGAGGTTGAAGATGATGAAGAAAGGAAGGAAGAAGATGAAGAAAGAAAAAGAAAGTTTTTAATTTAAAATTTTGTTAAGTCATATGTAAATTTTTCGTTTTTGGTTTTGGTCCTTATAACATTATCTGGAACGACACATAAGCCTCACTTGCCACATCACACATCGCCACGTAAGCTGCCGTTAGACACATAAGCGTTTTTATAATGGATGAAGACGGTAGGGACAAAAAGCAAAACATTTATAATTTACGGGGTCTATTTTAGAACAAAAAAAGACACAGGGACGAAAACCAAAAACACGCGAACTTACATGGACGATTTACATATTTAAACCTATAATAAATTATGAATATTTTTTTTTTGTCAGGTAGCCTAGTGCCTAGAGCTCACACATATTAAATGTGGAGAAGTGGGGTGTCCGTGGTTCGAACCCCGAACTTTGCATATAATATGCAATATCCCTACCAACTGAGCTAAATTATGAATATTTTTTATCCATCATTTTAAATTAATTAAGTTCGAAATTGTTTTTTTAACAATTTTGATTTTAGATATTAAATATGAAAACTACATTTTTTAATAGACGTAATTGTTTTTTATCTAAGTTTTTTTTTTTTTTTTTGGAATGAAATTTACTTAAAATGAATAAGTGATAAATTTGAAGTTTGAACCCATATCCTTACATGTTGCAATGTCCATATCAATTGAATTAGGATTAAAGAGACACTAACATAATTTATTTATTTATTTTGAGATATACGAGTAATTAATTAATTTTTGTGAAATAGTTTAACGGTTAATAATCTATCTTTTAAAAAATAATTATTTAATCTAGGACACTCGTTAAAAAAAAAACTCATATGTTTCATTTGTATCAAGGCGGCTTCTAGCGTGGGAGATCAAATCAGGTCTCTCACCGTGAGTGACCGTGTTTAAACCGTTGGATGTACCTCAAAATCAACATGTGGTCCAGATTGTTTACCAAGGACCTGTTGCTACAGTACCTAGTAGGTGAATTGCAAATTGTACTTTTGTATGTGATTTTACCCATAACTAAAATTTGAGAATTACACAACTTGCCTTAATGGATAGAATATTTATAAATACCTCCGGTCTTAAATATTTAAAGTAAACGTTATATAACTCTTTTTTTATTATTATTTATAACCTTTATTTTACAGATAAATTTATTTAACAACTTAAAAAAAAATCAGACTTAACAAAATATAACGTGAGACATGATCAATGGTCATGGTGATCTTTTCACACACAATTTCTTGACCACTCTTTTCTTTCTTCTTTATCTTCTCTCCTTTTTCTGGTTTCCTTCCCATTACCATCCATCCTTACTATCAACATGTCCAGCATCATGAGTTCTTTACACCCAACACCAGTGTTCATGGCACCATTAAAAAATATTTTGTTGATATCTAGTATTCATTGAAGAACAACAACTTAAAAAATATTTTTCTGATATCTAGTATTCATTGAACAACAACAAAAACGGCAATAAATCAATTTTTTATTTCCAGAACCATTTTTAAATCAAGAGGGTTTTTATCCATAACTGAAGTTGAGTTTTGTTGAAACTAATCAAAATTATTTCAATTTTGAGTGTTTAAAGATGCAAAAAATTGCTTGAAATCACAAAGAAATGGTATTTGGTTCGTGAGTCTAGGTTAAAATTGAGTTTTTGGTGTTAAAATGGCTTAAAGTTATGGTTTTCTCTTCCGGGTCATAAAACGGGTCGTTTCGACCCGTCTGGAGGTTGAAGATGCAGGTAAAAAAAATTAATAAAAAGACATTGATGCAACAAAAGTATCGAACAGACAACCTTGATCATCAAAGTATCCAATTTACACCAACTAGGCCAAGCATTTTTATTAATACCAATTGATTTCAAATCAATTCATATTTAATCCGTAAACGTAATGTAAATTGAGACCCTGCATTTTTGGTCCCTGCATATTTAGCAAACTCATGTGTATCATTCAAAATTTAAAATTATTTTTTGAACTCTTATTTAATACATTATAAAATTATCTCCTGCAATAGTTTAATTTTTTTTAAAAAGGGATGAATTTTAAATTTTGAGCGCTTGAAAATTCACATTTATTTCATATGTTGTAAAAATAATCTAATTTTAAGCGCTTTGTAAATTTTTTTCTTTTGGCATAAGTCAATCTGACAAACTTTCACTTTAGAAACCTAGTTAAAAATGACATTCCTCCTCCGACCAAGACGGACTTAATTAACTAACGGTTAGTTTGATATGATCTAAATGAATTAAGAACGAAGTAAAAATTAAAATTTTGGCAATCTAAATATTTCATATAAGTTAATCCGACAAACTATTCCTTCAGAAAAGTAGTCAACTTGGTCGAAATCTTTTATATAAATTTTTAATATCACACACACCCTTAGGTCACTATTATAAGCAAAAATTTACATTTTAAATTCATTTAATTTAATAAATAATGTATACGGTCTTTATTAAATACCACATACAACAATTATTAAATGAACATAAAATATGAATTATTGTTTATAATAGTTACCGGATGGTATATATAACTGCGAGCATTTGATGTAATATATTGCATTAATCATAGGACTCTTTTATTGCTTAATTAATATATTGAATTAATCATATCAATTTTTTATTGCTTAACCTTTTACAGTTAATAATAATCAAATTATGTAAGTATACAATAGAATTAGTGGTACAGTTGGTTTGATTAGTGTCTGTTGATGAAAAAAATTGTCGTCGGTTCGATACCCATCGCTTGCATTGTATGAATTATTATTTTTATTTGTAAACTATTGCATCTTCAACCTCTAGAAGGGTCAAAACGACCTAGTCGAAAATCCTCGCGACCCGGAATAGAAAAGCTATAACTTTATGCCATTTTAGAAAACTCAATTTTAATCTAGAATCATGAAGCAAATAACAATTCCTTGTGATTTCAAGCAATTTTCTGCATCTTTAAACACTCAAAACTGAAATATTTTTGTTTTCCAACAAAATATCCAACCTCAGTCATGGAAAATAAAACTCTTTTAATTTATAAATGGTTATTTAAATAAAAAAAAATTGACTTGTTGCGGTGGTTGTTGTTGTTTAATGAATATTGATGATATCGATGATGGTGGTGGTAGTAACTTGTGGATGGTGATGCTGGTCATGTAGTAACAAGGATGAATATCATAAAAAATAGTTTTTACCAGTGCCATGAGCACTATTGTTTTGATGATGGTGCTCGAAAGAGATGCAGGGAAATCAGAACAAGGAGAGAATAAAGAAGAAAGAAAATAATAATTAAAGGTAGTAACTTATTTGGTTTTTTAAATAATAATAAAAAAAAGGGGGACATGCCAATTTCGTAAATAAAAAAACTCGAGTGAAATATTTATAATTAACTTAGGTGGGTCAAAAGTATAAATAACAAAAATAATATAAAACTATTAAAACTAATGGTGACTTGCAATTGCAGGTTTTTTCTCCCCTCCCACCGTGAGAGACCTGATTTGGTCTCCCATGCTAGCCTGAGCCTTGTATCAAACTATCAATTGAAACTACTTTTAATTAGTTACAATCAGTTCAATCTACATATGATGAGATCATTTTTCACATGTAACTTTCATTATCAATCGAGAAAAACGGACAGGTAGTGCTGTTTACACTTGACTTGAGAAAGGGATAATAATGAGAAATTAATCTCTGATTTTAATTTTAATAGCTATTTTTGGATGAATAAGATGTGATGGTTCATTATAAATAAGATAGACTCTCCCACACCCAAATGGCGGCCATAGCTTCTGCCATTGTTATTGCTTTCTCAAAATCTTCGTCTTCTTCTCTCTTTCTCACTTCGCGTATTCGTTTTGCTTCATTTCCTAAACGAAGCTTTCATTCAACGACGAAGCTTATGTCTCAGTCACGTTACACCACTCTCGGCCTCACTCACCCCACCAACATCGAAGCCCCTAAGGTTAGTTTTCTTCTTCAATTTTGATGCCCTTGTTTCTATTTTTGATTTATCCACTTTAATGATGTATAAAGTCGTTAATTTGTTAATTTTATCGTTGTGGGTTTTTTATTTTATGTGTTTACTGATAGTGCCTTTTATGTGTTTGTGAAAATTCCTGAAAGATCTCTTTTTCTGCTACGGATGTTGATGTGACTGAATGGAAAGGAGATATACTAGCAGTGGGTGTTACTGAGAAAGATTTAACAAGAGATGCTAAATCGAGATTCGAGAATTCGATTTTGAACAAGATTGATTTGAAGTTGGATGGTTTGTTATCTGAAGCTTCTTCTGAAGAGGATTTCTCTGGTAAAGTTGGTCAATCAACGGTTGTTAGGATTAAAGGACTTGGATCAAAGAGGGTTGGTTTGATCGGTCTTGGTCAGTTACCTTCAACTACTGCACTGTATAAGGGTCTTGGTGAGGCTGTTGTCGCGGTTGCTAAGTCTGCTCAGGCAAGCAATGTTGCTATTGTTCTTGCCTCTTCTGAAGGACTTTCTTCGGAATCAAAGCTTAGTACTGCTTATGCAATTGCATCTGGTATTTGATTTTATGATTTATATCTGTTTGATGTATTGATTTTATGATTTTTAAGTAATTGATGTGTTAAAATAGGGATCTCTCCATTACTATTTACTAATGTTTTGAGTGTATAAAGTTTAATTATACAAAAAATAAAAATACATGTCACCATTTTTAGAAACATTGACTTTTGTCATCACAAACTTTAGAAATGGCGAGGATCCTTACTCGTGTTGTGTGTATATGTGCGCGCGCGTGTGTGAATGTGAGCTTGTGATTTTTATAGCTGCATTTGATGTGTTGGCTTGAATTGTGGTAGGGGCTGTGCTGGGATTATTTGAAGATCAAAGATACAAGTCAGAATCAAAGAAACCAGCAGTTAGATCCATTGACATTATTGGTCTTGGAACGGGGCCTGATTTGGAAAAAAAGCTCAAGTATGCTGGAGATGTTTCTTCTGGAATAATTTTTGGAAGGGAGCTTGTAAACTCTCCTGCCAATGTTCTCACACCAGGTTCGTACGACACTTTATATCGTATTATATAGCTATAGCTATATCTATGTATGTATGTATATATGCATGTATGTGTGCTTCTCTAAAATCTGATCTGTACTTGGTGATGTTTTGGTCTCAGGGGTGTTGGCAGAAGAGGCATCTAAGGTTGCTTCCACCTACAGTGATGTTTTCACCGCTAAAATATTAGATGCTGATCAGTGCAAGGAATTGAAAATGGGGTCCTATCTAGGTGTTGCTGCAGCCTCGGCAAATCCTCCTCGTTTTATCCATCTTACTTACAAACCTCCAAGTGGATCTGTCAAGGTCAAGCTGGCTTTGGTTGGAAAAGGTTTGACTTTTGATAGGTAATTCACCAAACCGTGTTTTCTATCTACAATTCATAAGACATTGAAAAATTTGAAATGGGATTTCACCCTGTATTATCCATGGTTTTGATTATGGTACCAAAGCATTCAGCGGTTATGAAGTTTGATGTTTTTGCTTTGTTGATAAATCTTTAATATGAGGTCCTAAGTAGATTTTTTCAATATATTCTTTCTAAATACAACAACAACCAAGTCTTATCCCACTAAATGGGTCCGGCTACATGGATCAAATTATTGGTCCGTGTCATAGGATTCGACAAAGTGTTACGTTGGCTGTCGAGGCCTAACACAACCCTCTCTTTTTACCCAGCCTTGGGACCGGCTATGCATGACAAGGCTAACATAGGCATGATTATGTATTCTTTTTTCATGCATTACCAATTTGCTACAATGGCATACTTAGTATTGGTGTAAAATATATGTTGTTTCATCTCAAAATTAAGGAGTCCATGGGTTTCTCTCCCATTTCATATTTATTTTTTTGTTTGATGTAGGAAGTTTTAGTTTTTTTTCCTTACTGCTTTTTTATTACGTTTTCTGCTTTTTATCAGTGGTGGCTACAACATTAAGACTGGACCTGGCTGTTCAATTGAACTCATGAAATTTGATATGGGTGGTTCAGCCGCAGTTTTAGGCGCTGCAAAAGCACTTGGTCAAATCAAACCTCTTGGGGTGGAGGTTAGTCACTTAAATCATTGGTCCTTCATTTTTTCAATTTCATGTCAAGATTTGCTTAGGGATTATTGGGTGATGTAGTATGGGATCTCCGAAATGACGGGTTTATATAAATAAAAAGTCACAGAAATTTCCTAATCTCATTTGATTTTTTTTTTCATAATAAGAGTTGTTGAGTATGGATTTTCATTTTACATTTCTGGTGGCTGCTTTTCCGTGGAATGATTTGTTTGGAATACATAGTGGTTATTGTCGTGTTTTGTCGTGTAATAAAAATCTTGTATATGCAGGTTCATTTTATAGTTGCAGCTTGTGAGAATATGATCAGTGGAACAGGTATGAGGCCTGGAGATGTTGTCACAGCTTCAAATGGAAAAACTATTGAGGTGAGGGTTTACTAGGTCTTTGATTTTTAATTGTCCAATAAATTTAACCTATTGTACTTGGTATTGATGCATAGTATTTGATGATATTTTTGTTTTTGCCATCTTTCTGATTTGTTGAATATGTATATATGTCATTAGGTCCAGTGGACAGCATGTAATTTGTTCTTATTCAAATATTTTATTTGGATAATTGAATGAAAATGAAATGCATCAGTTATTTCCATTTTAAAAAAGTTTCTCAATAATCATTTATGATGCTTGGGATGTAACTCTTGATTGTCATTTTGTGTGTATCAGTACTGAAAATGCAAATCTATTGTAGTTGTACTTGGTTAATCAATATATATATATAATACAATTACATTGCAATTGAAGATCAGTGAATTGAAGTTTTGGCCTCTATGAACTATGTAAACATATGTAGTATTGACCTTGATTTTGTCAAGTATCAACATTTTATATGATGTACTAGGAATTTGACATTGGTTTAACTTTTTGTTTAGGTGAACAACACTGATGCTGAGGGAAGACTCACACTGGCAGATGCTCTGGTATATGCTTGTAACCAAGGTGTTGAAAAGGTATACTGCAAGTTATTTGCATCTTTCTATCTCTGTACTATCTCTATAAATCATAAACAGATTTCGGTTGCCTTCCCAAATCATTTGCTTAATATTTAATATTTTGATAGATTTGGTGAGATTTTCAATTATGTGATGAAAGAGGATTACTAGTAGGACATGAGGACACTCATTTTTTACATTCTCTTGAGTACACTCTTTTTAGAAAGTAATCAATCTAGAAGCCAACTAATCATAAAGAGTGTTACTAGCATTTGTCTTGAACATCATTCTCATTCTTTAAAATATCTATGGACCAGTTTATAAATATAAAAAAAGGCCAAAGTCAGCACATGTTATGCAAATCTTGGTACACCGAAACAAAAGTAAACTGGTCCATAGATATTTTAATATTTACGAAACAAGTGCTGACTTTGGCCTTTTTTTATATTTACAAACTTCTCATCTGTTGTTTGTTTTCTGGCATCAATTTAGACAAGCTTAAAACTTATTTTTTTAGATGTATGATTTAGTTTTAGAATACTGCTAACTGGTAGATAATCTTTTTTTCAGATTATTGATTTGGCAACCTTAACTGGGGCATGTGTAGTTGCTCTTGGGCCCTCCATTGCAGGTAAAGATAAACTAAAAATTATTAATGTTGTGTACGTGTTTGACCTCTTTTTTATTATCATGTTCTAAAATTTCTTGCAAGAATTAAGAAAAAAAAAGTCTCAATATTTTGGTTGGAACTATAAGCTCCTTAAATTCATATATCATTTTGGGGAAATAGTAAAGCTAAACTCGGGAGAGACTATCAAACATTGTCTGATTATAACTGCAAACTATTATTTTGAAGGTGTGTTTTCACCCAATGATGAACTAGTAAAAGAAGTTTTGGAAGCTTCTGAAGTGAGTGGGGAGAAACTATGGCGGCTGCCAATAGAGGAAAGCTACTGGGAATCAATGAAATCAGGAGTGGCTGATATGGTAAACACTGGTGGTAGACCAGGTGGTTCTATTACTGCTGCTCTTTTCCTGAAACAGGTATGTGCTTAATAATGATACAAATCATGTTATTGTTTGAATTTTTCTTCTCAAAGTAATTGGACAGCTGTGTTGGGTACCGTGGAGTGGTAATAACATCTGAAAGATATTCTGCGATTTTCACGCTCCTTATTTATCCAAGTCATTGTGTGGCAATGGCAATGGAACTCTAACTGTCCTAATCTAGAGTAAAAATTTCATATAGTAATATTTTATTTTAAGAAACTTATTGGAGGAAAATATACTAGTTTCTTAAATATGGAAACTATTTGCTTCTATTTGTTTACTGTCTGATTTTTGAAACAATTTTGCTTTGTAGTTTGTTGATGAAAAGGTTCAATGGTTGCATATTGACATGGCTGGTCCTGTGTGGAATGACAAGAAGCGCTCAGCAACAGGATTTGGCGTTTCTACTCTAGTGGAATGGGTTTTGAAAAATTCTTCTTAACTGCAAACTGAAATCTTCAACTATTATTGGCATCAAGTGAAGTATAAGATAAGATAAAAATCAGGTTATGGTTTTTCTGGTTATTTGGGGTTGCTTTGCTCTATATGAATAAGTAATTTGATGGTGGATGGAAAAGGTGGTAAGCTGAGGTATATTCCGATGTATTCAATACAAAAAAGAATACTTTGTATTTTCACGGTTTGCTAATAATTCAGTTAAGCATATATTTGTTTTCTTAATATACTTCTATCATCCTACGTAGCTCTCTAGTAGTGCTTTCTTCTTCTCGTCAAAAACAAACAAACACAGTGTCTTCTTTTGCAAAGGTAGCGGTCCATTTGTATTTTTCGTTGTCGTTATTTAGTAGCATAGTTTCTTACGGAAAAAAAAAGGCACAGCTTGCTTTCTTTTTCTTTTGGAGGGACCAGTGTGCTTCCTAAGGTGTGCTGCAATCTATCCTTTTGAACTACTGATGGCTGATGTAAAATCATCTTGCTTTAAGGCACCCACTCCAATCCAAGTATAAGCAAAAGGGATCAAAAGTTAAAGTTCCTCGTAGGTAAAGAGTAATATGACCACTAAAATAAATAAGGCCTATTTTGAATCTTGATTAAGATTTTTTTTTTTTTTTTGCCACTATCAGAAATAGCATTACCCTTTTTCTTAGTGAGTGTGTTGCTTAAATGGACTATCATATCGAGAAGCAAGAGGATAAGCAAACTCCTTTCCAATTTGATGAACTACACTACTAACCTTTGATGTGAGCTGAATGTCGAGATCAGTTTCCCAAAAAAAAAAATAACCGAAGAATTTTGATCCTTCTAAATTGCCCAAAGGGACACTCCGAAGAACGTGGACCAATTATAAGGGTTGAAAGTTGAAACTAACATTCTTAGTATTAAGATTCCACTCCAACCAAGCATAGTTGTCTTCCTTGACGTACTGATTCCAGTAGTCTCGAGTACGTGAGCATCATCACTAGTCATGTTCCTATGAGCACGAACAACATTTGTAAGAAGAGAACCATGATCAATCTTCCAAAGAACAACACATAAACAAGTTGAACTCTTCCAATTCCAGACCTGTATAAACAAAGGATGAGAATTGGTATTATCTAAACTCACACTACAAATGATAAGCAATTTTTTCATTAAATTGACCAACAGAAGATAAATCCCGATTCTGGATATCATTCCCACTTGGCGCATGTTCATCGAGGTTTTAGATTAGTTACTTATTGGAAAATGAATTCAAGAATTTTATTGGAGATCATATTCCAATTCCAATCATTATTTAGGACAGAGATTTGAGATTGGGAGTTGAGTCTCTCGAGGAGTGTCCTGACCATCATTAAGAACCCATCTGATGTGAGGCTTAACTTTGTCCCAACTACTCAAAGTAGCCTTCCAAATATTGGACGATCAACTACCTCTAGCAGTGGTTAGGTTAAGGGAGTAGGAAGAAAATGTGTTATAAATGGTTTTGACAAGGATGAGGTAGTTTTTATTATCAATGGTTGTTTCCATCTTAAAGGAGTTGTTTCATCGATTATTCAAAGAGGGTCATGCTAACATGACAAGTTAATGAGTTTAAAAAGGAATTAGATAGAAGTTCTATATTGAAAAGATGAATTTTTAAACCTTCGTGATATTAAATACACTCTGTCAAAAATAATAATATTAGAATACATAATTTTTAAGATTATATTTTTACGTTGGTTTTTGCACTGATTTCCGACTCATCAAAGGTGGACGACAAATTAGGATCATGTGTGAGGCATGTACACTGGTAAAGCGTTGTTCCCTCTGGGAATCGAATCTGGTATTCTCTAAATACGTCATTGGAAGGAGCTCTTTGCCACTAGAGCCTAAGCAACTTGATTGTTTAATTTATGTGTCCATAACATGTTAGTATTTTTCTAAAAAAAAAGGCCTATTATTATAATTTAAGTGTATAAAATCCCTCAAAACAAAAACAAAAAAGTCTAATTAGGAGTTATAGTCAAATTAAAGTGTACTAAGTAGTCAAATTAGGGACAAGAGCCCAAAATCCGGTACCTAGTAAAAGGAATATTTGAATGGTAGGTGGCAAGAAAAAAGGGATCTTGTCTGTCTTGTACTACTTCTTATACTTATTATACCTATGACTTCGTTAAAACTTTCACTTTACATTTCACATTTTACTACTAACTACTCTTTCACACACACACCAATCAAGAGAATAACATATAAAAATATAAAGTCCTTTTTTTCATTGCTGTCAGACATTTTCATCAAATGGGAAGGGAACGAAGAGAGCCAGCCTCCATGAATGAATAATCACAAACAAAACAAAACAAAACAAAAATATAATAATAACATCATAACACACTGTTCAACATTCATTTCATTCATTCAATTACCTATGAACTAGAGAGAAAGGAAGAAAAATGAGTGTATCTTTGACTGTTATGACCTTGAATCTTCATGATGATGAACCACAAGATAGTCCTAATTCATGGGACAAAAGAAGAGACATATGCATAAGTGTTATTACCAGTTACTCCCCCATCATCCTTTGTACTCAACAAGGTAGGTAGCTTCTCACTCTTTCCATGCCCCATCTTTTTATTTTCATCTGGGTTTGTTCAAAATTGTTTCTTTTTTTCTGATTTCGTTTTCAATGTATAGTTCTGGATCCCTTCTTCATGTACCTTTCAATATTCAATTGCTAAAAATGCTTGCTTTATTGATCTTTTGATTTGATTTTGAATTTGATTTTTTTTTTTTTTTTGCATCCTATTGAATTCTTGATTTGTTTGTCTCTCATTCGATATGTTGATGTTCTGGTTCAGTTTATTTAACCCCTTGTTTGTTTTAATTTGTTGGATTCAGGAGTGAAGACACAATTGGATTTTCTCCAGCAAGGTTTGCCAGGTAAGAATTGTTTTTATAAAACTGTTTTGCTCTTCACCTTCTAATAGGATTCATTTATAATTCTCAAATTTGATTTTGCCTGCATTGTTTGTTTACATTACAACCATATTTTTCATTTCATTTCTCATTGTCATAATGGATCATATTTTTGTCCTTTGTCAAAATGATTATTATTACATTGTATAGTACTGGTTATGAAGAGAAATGTGGTTGTACACTGCTTTTGTCTAGAGCATGTTTGGAATTGGGTTTTGAAGGCGGCGAGATAGAAGCTAGTAGTGAGCTTTTAAGATTGAACGTGAGTCAGTACCGTGAAAACATAGGAAACAAACCTAATGTGTTACTGGCCCAATTTTTACATAAATTCATGCTTACTTTGTAGATGTTCTCATTCCATGTGATGCCTAGTGCCTACATCACCGATGGTTTGGTTATGCTAAAATAGGTGTGTGGTTCATTCAAAAATGATAGACTTCATCCATACTTCTCTTGATGTAAACTGTCAAAACGATTAAAATAATTGAAATAGCTTGATGATCGTCGTTTAAGGAAATAACTCCATCTATCTCTAGTTTTTTGTTTTTTTGAAAGGCAAATATAAATAAATAGGGGAAACCAAAATGTACAAAGGGTCCTGCCAAAACACCAGCAGGAGGGGCACAACCGCACAAGAGATGCTCAAAACACACCCAACACATTGAAAACTAAAGCAAACGACAACACAAAAGCCAACACAAGAAATCCAAGCACACCAAGAAAACACGAAAAAACAAACAAGACCACACCATTCCATCTGTCTCTAGTGACTTTCTTTAATGCTTGTATTGAAATGTTATAGCTTAAATTGTATTGCTAGTTGCTACATTTGCTAATGGTCATGAATTAATAATGTTCAAGGGTGGATTCCAAACCACTTATATACAATTATTCTTCATGGAAATCAAATATGTTCGGAGTCCAAGGAAAGATATAGTATTATTTCTGCGTAATAATACTCTACTTCAAAACAGATTAATTTAAGTTGATAATAAAAAAATTACTCAGGCTATGATCAGTTTGGCGTATCACGAAAAGGGCCACAAGATACAACTGATGAGCATTGCACTATCTTCTATGACAAGGAAAAGGTATAAGGGGTTATTTTGGCATTATCTCATAATTTTTTATTTAACTGGTTTGGGAACAGATTTGTTGAGTGTTTTTTTTCTTAAAAAAAAAAATGAAGGTAGAGCTTCTAGAAGGTGGAACATTTTGGTTGTCTGAGTCTCCGTCTGTACCTGGAAGCATATCGTGGGGTTCCGAAGTTCCTTGCATCGCAACATGGGCTATATCCTTATTATGATTTAGAAAATAAAATATAACTTGAATTGTTTGCGAACTTTGTTATACTTTTGTTTCACAATCTTTTAAATCTTTTGGTTCTTTGACATGATGTCCACACATTTCAACTAAAAGGAGTTGAGCCACCAGGATTCTCATTTCAGATAGTAAATACAAACATGGATGAGCTCAGTGCTCGTGCCCGTAGACGAAGTGCGTTACTCACATGGCAGCACATTGCATCCTTACCCCCTAGCCTACCAGTTGTGTACTGTGGAGTATTCAATACACAAAAAGAATCAACTACTGGACGTTTCCTTCTTGGAAGATCAAGGTAGTTTCTTGATAGATATATTTCCAGTTTATATATGTTAGTGTCAGGAGGAGTCCAAGTTCATATTTCCTGCAGTGTCATGATTACCAGTATCTTACGATACATGAGAGTCGAATATCGATTCAATACTGAACTGAATCCAATTGATAAGAATCTCTAGTGTGTATCTATCTAGACATAAATCTCATTTTTTATTTTTTTAAATAACGTAAATCTCATCTTGAATCACGATTTTGTGATAAATCCTGATTCACTATGATGAATCCTGATTCATTCTAATAAACACTACCTAAACTTAGTATAGCCAACTACTATTTTGACAACTTAGTAAAACCAACCACTTTTCTTTTGTCATTTGATATTTGACTTAAATCTTGATTTATTTTGATATTCATATATGAACCATCAGTTTATAATTGTGTTATTTCACTTGTTTTTTACTTCTAAATGACATTTTTATGGACAATATATCTTATGATTCATAATAAGATTTGATTAGCGATTCAGAAGAAAAAAAATCTTCTAATTCATGATTCGAATCTAGATTCGACAACCATGCTTAGTACACATACCATTGTTATTCATTTAAGTGGGATTCTATGAAACATACTAGAAAAAAGTGGTTTTTAACTTGTGTGTTTACTCTGTTTGAGTGCAGAGAGCATGGTGTAGTTGGGGATATGAGGGATGCATGGCCTAGTGCGCGTGTAAGGAAAAATGTTTCTCTAATCCGCACTTATCACGGATTCAAGGGTACTGTTTGTTTCGACGCTTTTATGCTGTTTTTTATGTTTTATCAAATGAGTATGACGTGATTGTGCTATTATCTGGTGTTGTCAGGTGACAAACAAGGAACCGTTGAATACCTCAAGTTAATTTTTAGAGCGCTCTGCCTCTGCTGGGATCGGCAAACACAAGATCTTCACGTTGATTGGATCCTTTTCAGAGGTAGATCTCTTATTCCTGTTTCATGTGAAGTGGTGAATGATAATATTGATGGATGCTATCCTTCATCTCATTTTCCTATATTTTCCGAGTTTATGCTCCCTCGCACGGTACGGATGCTAGAATCACCGGTACAAGAGGACAACTAAATTTCCATGTTTTGCTATATCTGAGTTCTTTGGTGATTCTTTTTTTTTTACCCGTAGTTGTATCAATCACGAGTTCTTTCTTTAGTTATATATGGGTTTGCTGCCATATTAAGTGTTCAAGTATACTTCTGGAAAATGTAGACACATCATTATGAACACAACTTTTGAGTTGAAAACTGCCTCTATGTTTGAGGATTATGTATTGAAACAGACTTAAATTTGAGAGTGTTTCTTTCTCAAATTAATTTTGTGACTTATTTTATTATTAACAGAAATGAGTTTATATATCAATGGTATTTAGTGTAAACTTTTCATGCATGCCGTGTTATAATTAGTACATCTAAATTTTAGTATGCTTTTTAGCAAAACATATAAAACAGTTCCATTAAGTAAATTATATTACATTAAATTTTAACACTATAGTATGATGTTCCATATGGTATCAACTCAGTGTAAGGGTTTGATCTTATAATAACTCAAGGGTTGAAATGATGGTTGGAGTTCAAAGGGGGCATTCCTACCTGAGACACACTGACAGTATTCTAGAAGATTGTGATGTGGGAGTTTAGATCTGCTCCATTTAGGATGTCATCCATTTACGCTAATGGATGCACGACACATTGAAAAAAAGCATATAGGGTCGTGATTTTAAAATTAGTAAGAATTTTTTAAAACACCATTGTACTTCTCTCTTCAAATTCCGAAAATAGCACACCCGTTTCTGCACCCCAGATCTCATCAGTCATCACCATCAACAACAATTTCAGTTTTCACCACTCAAATTTCACTGAAATCAATTCACCTTCACCTTCACACTCACCACAAATCACACCATTCACCATGCAACGAAGTAGGGATCCGGGAAAAAAGAGGAGAGGATGTTTGAACCCTGGATGGTTGAAGAGGGGTGTTGCAGGGCGCCATCACCACAAATCACACCATTCACCGATTGATTTTCAATTTCTTATTCTAATTGCATCATCCTATACTCTCGAACATAAAGAAGAAAAAGAAAACTATCATAATAAAAATTTATCCTTTCAATTACCAAAGCAATTCCGTGACTCTCATAAATTTAAAATTTACATGCTTCCTCGTACCCATTTATAAATATGGTTAACTATTTCATAAAAAATAGAAAAATGATTATCTATTATATAGTCCCTCCACTTTTAAATATGATCAAATGTTATAGGTTATACTGAATATTACGAAACCAAATGCACGATTAACACCCTGTTTCCCATCAAAGATGGAAGTTACTACTCCTTCATAAGATATAGCATCACTCGTGAATTATATACAAGTACAATTTTCCCTTCAACAAAAAAATTGTATATTTTTGTTTATATTTGTTAAAAAAAGCCAATGACAATCAAATTCATTATGTTTTATTGTTGCTAAACAATATACTCCAGTAAGAGTAAACTACTGCGAACAAGGAAGAGGATGGAAGCAATAGAACAAGAACATTGCAGCTTCATATATTACAACATATATGAGCTAGTACAAAAAAAATTGAATTTAGCTTACGATCACGTTCGTCTTGGACAGGTATTGTCAACTAACATTGAAGTGCAAAACATGTTTGAAGCTTTGTGAATATCCACTGACTGCCAAGTTACAACTATCCTGAATTATGCTAAAAACTTTAAAAAGGACTCCAGTGGAAAAACAGCAAAGCGTATCATCAAATCTCATTAAATATTGACCACAAATAAAATCAACCTTAATTCTTCCAACACATAATTTCAATATTACAATTGACAACGGTAAATAAGTTACATACTGGTGGCAAACCTAATATGACAGCCAGTTAGGCTTAATGTATACTATAATACAATTATTTACAAAGGATACATTGCTTTTGACCTTTTTCACAAGATCAGTCATAAATCATAATAGTAAATGAAAAACAAGAATTTCAAGAGCAGTTACACATGAAAATTTTAGTCTGCATCATCTGCTGTAAAGTCAGGCTCGGGGGGTTTCTGTAATTTCACCAACTCTCTGGCAGTCTTGGCGAGTCGATTGCGGTGTACACCACGGAGAGTGCGCGCGGCAAACTTTGAGGCTAATAAGGCGGCACCAAGGCTGGAGGAACTGCCACTGGCATTGCCGTGAGACTCATCCGCTTCTTCTTCCTTCATACGAAGCTTCATAATTTTCTTTTTACAATATCGACGCCATGCTGCTTGAATAAAACAAGCAGCCCAGGTTCTCCATTGTTGAGAGTAAAAACGAAAAGTGTGTTGAACCTGTCTACTGTGAAGACGTCTAAACTGACTGGCAACAAATTTCAGCTCATCGGCGGTTAAGGCAAAAGTCTCAACCTCTGTTAACGCCTTCACAGTTCGAGTAGAGGTTGGAAGATTAGAACCAGATCTGGGGTCCAGGGCCCATGTTAAAAGCTCCTCCCCACAGAATTCGGCCTCCTTTAGATATGTGCGGTTGAAAAAACCACTCCTCCCACCATCTGTGGTAACACTCTCAAGACGCCCACGTATGATGAAAAGCATCTCATCAACTGGATCTCCTTCCCGAACAATATAAGTATTCTCTGTAAATAAACATGGTTTCAGTCTCTCACATATGGCATCAAGCAATCTCTCATCCATACTCTCAAATAGTGGAACCTACAAATCCATGAAAATAAGTAAATGAATTAACAAATTCAGATGCTTAAACAGAAATTTGATTAAGTTAATCTACCAGAGGGATCAAGTTCGAATTTTAAAAATTTGAAAATCAATCAGTGAAATAAGGATCAATGAAATCAATCTAAGAGATAAGTCCAAAAAGTCACATAGAGGCACTGCATGTTTAAATACCTAAAAGAATTTGAAAAGAAAATCTTATGAGTTGGTGAAATAGTTCATGGACCAGGTAATTAATCTAAGAGAGAGAGATCAAGTACAACAAATCTCAAACACTATCTTTTATACTCATGCAGAAGGACTAAATGATAACTTGACGTGATTTACTGCACAACAACATCAAAGTGGAACTGATCGACAACATTTCATTTTCTACTGTAAAATATTTGGTTCTTTATCTGAAAAAAGTCAAGTCCTTTTTAGTCACACGTAAGAGAGATAGAGTGCTTTGGTGTTTCACTAATTTGAAGTGTTTGTGACAACATACCCTCCTCACTAAAGCCAAACAGAGATGACGCTTAATATCTCTTCGAAGATCCTTTGGTAGACTCTGAACTAAAATATCTTCGTCTACACCACGTGTTGCCAACCACTTATATTGATCATACCGTCTCACACGCTCTCTAAGCTCTTTTGGGAGCAAGCGATGATGCATCCATTGTTCTGAATCACGCCTTTTGACTCTCATTTCCTCCAGCCTAAGGGTAAGGGACTGAAGATATGTCTGCAATAACGGAAATACAGAAACCTCAGTAACATTTATAATATATAAACAATCTGCAATTTCATACTTTAAAGAGAAACATCATTCAGACCAAGCTTAATAACATTGAGTGCTCATGTCAATAACATTTGGTCCAACTTCTTAGAACCATATAGTTCTCAACTATGAAGCACATTAATTGATCCTAACAGCAACAACACAGACACTTATATATCAGGTGAGAGTATGAGTATGCGTTAGGACATAAGATAGTGAGGAGATTGTTAGGATGAGATAAGAGGGAAGTTTGTTAGGATATGGGATAAGGGGAGTTAGTAACAACATAGGATAATGAGGAGTTAGTAACAACATAGGATAATGAGGAGTTAAATAGGGACGTTGGTTAGAGATATCATGTATAAATAGGAGAATATAATGGATAGAAATCATATTTAAATATAGCAACTGTGAACATGGTATTCTCTATTGTGAAGGGGAAACCCTTGGAGAAGAGATCCTCTCCTATTTTATTATATTTCTTAAAAAACAAAACTTCAACCATTCTTACTTTTAAGATAGGTCAAGCTCAATGGTTTGAAGTATACCTGCATGTTGCCAATCAGAAGCGCGAAGAGGATGAGACCTGCTATGGCAAGTGCTATTGAAAAGATAACCTCCCCAGGATATGTGCTAGTTTGAAGCCCCTGACCAAGGGTACTGCAGTGAAGTAAATGAAAATAGGTTGTGCCATACAAATAATCAATGAAATCACGGGAGGGGGGATGTCACATGAGGGATCTGGATATGAATATGTTACTATAAAAAAAGAAACTTACATACTAAATTTAAATAAAAAAAATAAACAAATAAATTGATATTTAGATCAAAACGTGAAACAAGCCAAAAAATGCAGGCTCTATAACTTATCACCTTTATAAGAAGTTCAGAGATTTTGTCAAGAAAAAAAAAAAAAAAAGTTCTGAGATAACCCTACCATTGATATGGTCTATAAAATATTAACATGCAGTGTTAACTTTGAATATTGAGTTTTTAGACTCAAAAGAAGACCATTATTTTAGACATAGAAACTCCATAAAATCAATGACCTTAACTCAATTCAAGGATAAGTCTAAAAACCTAACTTCAGAAGTTAACATTAGGGTTCGTTTTACAGAGCAAAGTAATGAGTGGGGTAATTATGCGCCAAAAGCAAAAGGGAAGTCCAATACACTATTATCTGGACAAATTGTCGACAAGAAACAAAATAATTACCTTAAATTCTGGAGCCCCCACCATAAACAGTAAAGATATTTTGTGATAAACTTCTTAGATGAAATGATACCAGATGACAAGGCTTGCTTAAAAATTCCATAATCAAAAGGTGGAGGATCATCATCTACAGAGCACTTTGACTTAAAAATAGCTTTGCTTTTGTTTTGCCAGGCACTATAACCTTCCGTGTGCTGGTTCTCACAGTACAAGTAGTTTTTGTTGCACCCATTGTCGCTGCAAGCATTCTGCCAGCACGAGTCATTGCGTTCAATAGCTAACAAGTACCAAAAAGCACCAACTATCTGCAAATAATCAGTAATGGAAAAAGACCTAAAATACATTAGTGGCAGAGTTGACGCAACATAGAGCTAGAAAGAAAGAATAATAGCTTAACTGGTGAGATTGTATACAACTCAAATAGAACAAGGCAGCAAAGACAAATGAAAAACAGAAGAAAAAAAACACTTACATGACTGGCAAGCATGTACAACAGCAAATAATATACAGCACCTGCCCATGCAGTTTCGGCAAAGACACCGGCTGTTCTCTTAAGTTCTGAAGTTAATGGCACCATTCGAAGAAATCTAGGAATATACTGAAGCAAGATAATGAACAGCAAGGCCTGCTTTGTTGCTAGTACATCAGAACTTTTTGACCTCTGAAGAAATCTCCAAACAACAATCTGATTACAAGAATATAAATAGAAAACATAAGCAAGAGTTTAGTTTTCTTACACTCCTTAAAATTGCAGTAGCAATAAGGACATGTGTCAGACATATACGATAACTGCTGCGATTTTATTAATTGAGCAGTCAGAAAGAAGTATTTTTGAACATGTTAGTGAATGTCGGCTAAGCAGTAGAAAATATTAACAGAATACAAAGCATATAAATAATTTGTACATTCTCAAAAGTCTATATAGCATTAACAATTGAACACTCCTCGTCTCTCCCGAAATAAGGGTTCATAATATACTATCCACCCAAAAAGCATCAATGTATACTTAATTATTGTAGCACACAGTCCAGCTAACAAAATTTATTGAGCTAAAAATAGGAGACTTAAAACGAAAAAAATAAGAGAAGAAGCAATTCTAAAAGCACAAACAAAATCCTTATTAGAAAAAATTATAAGAAAATCCCCAAGTTCAATAGTTTCAAATCAAAGAAAACAGATATGCAACAAGATTGGTGTATTGGTGACAGTGTTTGCCTATTTGTCTGTGGCATTGCGAAGCATGATATTATATTCTCCTCCAATTTTATTGCACTTATTCTTTCTTCTCTCGGGTGACGTCTCTTACTTAACCCCCTCCTACCAACCAACCCCCCCCCCCCAAAAAAAAATCTTCCTACGAGTATCAAAATGAATCCCACAAATAAACCCTTGATTCAAACACAAAAGAAGCAAGAGGATTGCAGCGAAAATATTATGTTATGGAAATCAAAATTGAAAGATAACAGAGAACATTGTTGGTACAGATAGATCATAAAATCCAAAGAAAAATAATCATACAGTATTTACAAAAGGAGATTGATTCAAGATACAGAAGTCTTTTGAACCTGTGGTACTGGCAACACAGATAGGAAATCAACGATGAAATATCGTCGCAAGTATCGCTTGGCTATCTGTGCCGAATCTATCACAAGCTCTCCCCGCCCAAAGACACGAGATGATGGAGCAATGTAAGCAGTACGAAATTGGAGAGCCATGTTTAGCAAATAGAAAGCATCAATGACTGTCCTCAAGGTGGTGACTATTATCGCCAACTTTCGGTCTATACCCAGACAGTGTAATTGATCATTGATGACAGGGAGATAAAAAAACAGTGGATCCACAAACACGGAAAAAATGCATGAGATAACAAATAATTTATTCCATAAGAGTAAAAATTTGTCTTGGGGATCAAATATCTTCTTTTCAGACACTTTAAGATCTTCTGGAAACACTGCCTTAGATACCCCCAGCCCAAGTGATCGACCAATTAACTTCAGTCCTTCAGATCCCTTTCTCATTCCTTTTTTAAAAGACCTAGAGGTTGTGCTGCTTCCATGACTACCATGGTTTAATTTATCAATACTGAATCCAGATTTTGTAACTCTAACATCGGAAGATGAAGATAGTTTAGAATCCAAGAAATCCCACCTAGAAAAAAAAAATTAAAAAGACACAGAAAGAGATTACTTTCCTCTCAAACAATAGCGAAGTAACTACCGGTTCATAAACAGGAATATTAAGACCCATCTAGATCAGAGAAAGGCACAGAGAAGATATGAATAAATAAGAAAATGTCCAAATATCATGTGCATATAGTAACATATACAAGATTTGTGTAAAGCATCTAAAAATTAATTTGCACTACTCTCTTCTCATTCATATTTCTACCAAGACTTTGCAACGAAAATATACTGGATACCTAAAAGAACTTTCTCGCTGGCCATCCATGTACTGTGATTTGTAATCACTTCGGTCAAACATCTTTCAACAGTAGGTCGCAGATGCACAACCTGCAGACGAACAAAACAATATTCAAAATAATGACCAATAATATTTATAGTATTGCATTTTTCATGGTCAGGTTCCGAATGTTTACTAAAGGCATCATGGTAGAGAGGCTGAAATAACTTCCAATTAAAATCAAGAAAAAGAAAAATTTCAAGAATGACATGGCCCAAAACTAGAAACTCTTAGAATTGTAATCTTCAAGCAATGATATTTGTACACCCGTAATTTCCAAACACACATTCAACACCTCATTTCTTTATCTTCTCATCACATCATCGATATATCACAACACACTCTCTATTTGTTTCTCTCTCAAGTGTCCATGAAATATTTTCCAATATTAATCATCTAAACCATATTGCTGTTACTATTCACTAACACAGTTAAAGGCTTATGATCCAAAAAATCACCAAAAATAAAAATATTGCTAAAAGCGAAAATATGCTGGGTTTGGTGGTGCAATATGAAAACTGAAGTGATAAATTTATGAAGCAATTTTTATAGAAAAAATCATAAAATGATTTAAATTAATAGATCAAAATTTCTTATTCCTTCATAATTATTTAAAAAAAAAAAAAAAAAAAAAAAAAGGATCTATTGTAGTTGTAGTTGAAGAGATGCAGATAAGTGAAGTCAAGTTTTTGCAGTATAACAAAAAAAAAAAAAAAGTGTAACCGGAGGGAGGAGAATGAATAGCGACGGTGGACGGCGGCGAAGAGTGAAACAGGTTGACTCTGAAATTCCATAAAAATTAAAGCAATTAAATTGGAGAGAGAAGAAAGGAACGGACCTCATGGAGAAACTGTTGAAGTTGAAGTTGCGGTGACTTCGAAGAAAAAGAGAGAGAAAAGTTGCAGGCTGCAACACAAACTATGCTATGCACCCAACAAAAGGAGGAAGCAACGCAGAGGGATCCTAATCTCAAAAAACTAATTAAAATCAATACTAATATACTTTTCTTTTTATTTCCTAAAAATAAAAAAGTAGCAATAATTCTATTATTGAAGACAACAAAATCTATTCAACAAAAAAGAGTTACTCTCATAAATATTAAAATATGCGCATTAACACCATAAAGGTTGTCAACTTTTTTTCTTCTTTCTTCAAAAAAAAATAAAAAAAATTTCTTCTTTTTTTTTTTACTTGTCAAAAAAAAACTTTTTTTTTTTGTTACAATTTGTCAACTTTTTTCTATCTTGTCTCTTTTGTTTTTAAGGAGTGCCTCTCGATAATGACCTTAAATTTTAAAATTAATGAAGATGTTTAAAAAAATATTTTAGAGACACTCGTTAACATTTTTTATAAATGATATTTATAATTGAAAAATTAATTTTGATCTTATTAATTTTTTATACGCGTTTATTTTTATAAAAGATATTTTAAAACGGAGTGAGTCATGAATAGAGATAGATAAATTGAAAAAAGTCAAAAAAAATTAAATGCAAACTTGTATCTTTAAAACACAAGTTAATGTATTTATAATATAATAATATTTTATTGGAATATGTATGTTAAATTTAATTGAATGTATACAATTTAAGATAATGATTCTTCTTTTAAATTTGTGGGTAATGCTAACCGGTGTTTTCGGAGCACTGGCTAAGAAGTCAAATATAGTAATATTTGTATTAAATGTTTAAATTATGACCTAAAAAGGGTAATGTTTACATTCAAAGTTGTGTAATCAATGCTTAAAAATTACTTCATCTGTTTCAAAATGAGTATCGCTTTAGTCTTTGACACACATATTAAGAAATGAAATGAAATAATAATTGGATATAACGTTTTTACTAAACTGCTCTTACTTTATAAGAAAATGACAAAATTAAAGTTGCATTGAACATTGTGTGAGAGAAAAGTTGGAGAGGATAAAGTTGGAAGATAAAAATTAAAGTTATATTAAAAATGTAAAGTGATATTCATTTTAAAATAATTTTTTACCTAAAATGACACTCATTTTAAAACAGAAGGAGTATTTGTTTTTACTTAAAATTTTCTCTTTTAACTTTCTTAACCATTGACTCATACACTCCTTAATATTATTTTAAATTTATATATCATGTGTTCCTAAAGTACAAGTTAACATGATTTTTGTTACCTAATCATATAAATAAATGTAAATCCACATAAAAAATTGTATAATAGTATAATTCGATAACGTGCATATTGTTGACTTTGTGAGTTTCATTGTCTATTCGTGAATAGCATCTCCAAATGTGAGTGCCTCTCATGTCACTTTTTCTTCCTATAATGCGCATACGTATAGCGATGATTTATCGAGTAAAACCTTAAATTAGTCGGTATTTTTGTACCAAATTCTTAAATTGGTCCACGAATCTATTAATAATTCAAAATGGTCTATATCTTAGTCAAACGTTTTTTAAATTGGTCCCTGACTCTATTAGCTGTTTTGTATTTTGAGTATTAGTTCAACGTCTTTTGGATATTATTTAGTCGTTAATGATATAATATCTTTTGGATCTTATCTGATACGTTAATGATTTAAAATACAAAAGAACTAATAGAGTCGGAGACCAATCTAAAAAACAATTGACAAAGATAAAGACTATTTTGAGTTATTAATAGATTCATAGATCAATTTAAAAATTTGGTATAAGACCAATTTAGTTATTTATCCGGCATAAAAAAAGGAGAGAAAATATAAACTCAAAATATCACTTGTAAATTAGATTAACCGAAAATATTGGGTCATGTTTCCATGTATGGAATTTGTGATTAGTGAATGCAATTAGGCTGCGGACATTTAAGTTAGACAGCCCACATTGATCACAAGAGATTGAAAGATAGATAGATACATAATTTTTCAATCCGTCTTCAAAAAAGTGCTCACGTAGGTATTTTGACAGATTTAAATACGAAAGATTGAGAAACTGTATAACAAAAACTCTAGTGCAATTATTTACCAGGCCTACTTAAATAGAGCTCGTTCAATTGTTTTCATACTCAATATATATTGGGTAGGCAATGTCTTCTCATCGACCCTTAACAATTTTAGGAATTGTTATTCTCCTATATTAAATATAAGCAAAAATTAAAATATATTTGATTTACTTTTTTTATATTTAAGATCAGAGTGAGGATTAGAGCAGCTCGTCCAAAAAAGGAAGAAAAAAAAAAAATACTAGATACAGATTTAATCTAAATAATAAAAAGACAAACTTAGACTTGAAGGGTCGTATTTGAGCCTTCTTATTATCTCTTAAAGAAGATAAATGTAAATTCTTTCCTAGATGATATTTGAGTCTTCAGATGTTTCTTACCTTGGATTAAAATATCTTCCCCTCAATTTAGGGGGGTGTATTGGATTGAGATTTTAAAAGACTATTTTGACAAAAAAAGTCTGGAAGATTTTAAAAGATTGTGGAGGAATGTATTAACTTTTAGAGGATTTTAAAAGACTTTTAAGATTTTGAGGGATTTTAGCTCATAGACTTTTAAAGATTTGAAAGTATTTTATGAGAATTCATAAGATTTGAAATGACAGTCAAATTTTAGCAATAATTCAAAATTACAAGAGTTGACTAAATAAAAAATCAAAGGTTTGCTAGACCAAAAAAAAATAAAATCAAAGGTTTACATGATAAAAAATAAAATCGATACAATTTTTATGGAATTGACTACTAATAATAATATATTATAATAATAATTACTTAATAAAATCAAACTTACTCGAAAAAAAAACTTATTGATAATAATAAAATAAACATGTAAGAGCACGAAAAAGAAAACATGAAGTAAATAATGTGATCAACAACAACCAATTCGTGAAGAAAATAAAAATGACGAGAATAAAAAAAAAATTAAAATCTGGAAAAAGAAAACAAACATGAAATAATGATACTGAGAGAAACAAAAAATGAAGTGGGAGAATGAGTAAAAAGTCTCAAGAAATCTCAAAGCTATGTGTGGGAGACAAAAAAAGCCTCAAGGTTAGGTGTGAGATTGTTAGTAGGTACATTTTACACTAAAAAGTCTCACAAAATCCATTCATAACAATCCATTAAAATCCTTACAATTTTGAATACCAATAGACAATTTTTAAGTTGTGCAAAATCTCAATTGAATACCACTGGATTTTATTGGACTCATTAAAAAATTATGAAAATCCTAATTGAATATCACAAGAATATTTTAGATTCCTTAAAAGTCTTGATTGAATACCTAAAGACTTTTTTAAAACAAAAAAGTCTTTTAAAATCCTTTGAAATCTCAATTGAATACACCCCTTAGATGTCTTCCATAAAATAAAATAAAAAATAAAAAAGAGAGTAGACAAAAGTGCATAATATCGATCAATATTGAAAATTTAAAAATATTTACATGTATTATTGTTTTTCTATGAAAGGCTTATAATAGAATTTGGTGTACTCAATGGGATCAATCTCATCATTCCAATATATATATATATATATGATTAATTGCTACACAAAGATTTTTGTCTATGAGTGCCACCACAAAGATACTTAGTCTTGGGGAGGTATTTTTAAGAAACAAGACTTGCAAATTGGAATCAATTAGCAAAAATTACATCCATATATATACCAATGGAGTCTACTGGCTAGTGTAGTGCAAGTAAGTAATGTGTGAGTCTTGTAAACTACAAAGTACCGAATTCGATTCCTATTGATAAAAATATTACATCCCTATTTTTTTTGTTTAAATCAATTTGTATATTTTGAACTAAAGATGACTAATGTGTAAATCAAAGAGAATAAATAATTTTTATGGCCTGTTATTGTAAACAAAAAAAATAGTAAAATTTAATTATCGTTTAATTGCATTTTTTTCCCCCTATTTTTTGCTAATTGTGCGATTTTGCACCCTCTTTTTTTTTGAGCGATTTTGCACTCCAAATTTTGCCCCCTTTCTAGTTAGATGGACCTTCTTATGTTTAATTGCACTTTTGCCCCATCATTTTGCCAATTGTGCGATTTTGCTCCCCTTCTTCTTCTTTTTTAAGCGATTTTGCACCTTATCTTTTGCCCCTTTTCCCCTATTTTAATGATGATGATTTTGAACAAAAACACAATTTGCAAAAGATAGGGTGCAAAATCGCTCAAAAAAAAGAGAGGGTGCAAAATCACACAATTGGCAAAAGATTGGAGGAAAAAGTGCAATTAAGCCTTTAATTATTGTATTCAAAATATAAATGTTGTACTTTTAACAAAACTTTCACCAAGTATCTGTTTGGTTTGGCATTGATTGGAAGTGTCATTATGTGCAGGGGCGAATGCTTGTTAAAGAGAGGGGTAGCTATGGCTACCCGAAAAAAAAATTTTATTGAATTTGTAGGTATATTTTTATGTTTAGCTACCCCTAATAATATATATTTGGCTACCCCAGGTTCGATTTTAGATGTAGTCATTTTTTTATGACTTTGATTACTTTCGGGTGGCCACCTCATAAAATTATTGCTAGCTTCGCCGCTGATTATGTGTCCCTATGAATAAATGTGAAAGCTAAAAAACCCGAGCTTCCACGTTGTGGTTTTGCTAAACGTGATATTGTTCGAAGGATACGCTTAGAAAATTATGTATGTTAGCTCTTGAATGTTGCATGGTTGGTGTTTTCTTCTGAAATAACAGATGTTAGTTGCTATTTAATAAGCTTCCCTCAATTTAATTAATCACATTATCGCTCTATACTTACGCAGTATACCCTCCAGTCATAAATATAAGCAAAAATTTATGTGGTCTTTATTGTAGACAACATACATCATTTATTGAATGAATCTAAAATATAAATTTTTGCTTATATTTATGATCGGAGGGTGTAGTTTTTAAAGAAAGGAAAGAAAGAAAACTTATGGAAATTAAATGATAAATGTTTTGTAATAAGATAAACTAGGATCTGGTACTGCTGGGGCTGAAAGCTAGATGATGATTCGTGATCTTTTTCTCATAGGAAAAACTTGAATTTCACATTGACAAGATTTTAAAAAATGATTTAGACCAAATATAAAAATCTAATATTGTATTAGAGTTTATTCATTCAAATCACAAATAAGGCACAAAAAACATTGGGATTGGTCGTGAATGAATGCATTAAAAAAAAAAACAGCAGTTCTTACATTGAAAATACTAAAAGTGATAGGTAAAATGAATTTTACAAAACATAATAAACATGTCATGCGGTGACATGCATGTAACCTATGAAACATTGAACATGCATTAGACACATTACTTGTCAGATGTTGGGACACACTTTTACTCATAAATGTACGTGCAATGTTGCATGGAACCTTTTCATCTAATAAGTTTCATCTTCGAAACAACAATAAGAGTAAAATGATTATTACGGTCGATGATAATTAAATATACAATGATGTACTCCCAGAATGAACTTAATTAATTAAACACGTACAAATCAAAAAATAAATACACTCTAATTAAGATAGCTAGACAAAACCATAGTATATGCTTCATGGATTGATTGGTGATATTAATTACGGGGATGGGTATTTTCTGGATGAGCCATCCCAGTGGAAACCTTGGCAACATCCAAGGCTGATGCTTCAGGCTTCTTATTAGCGTACAAAACAAAGTAACCTAACACAGATATTGCTGCAAAACCACCTATAGCCATTCTCATTGGACAAAATGGTACTTTTTTGCGTTGGTGAAGTACATCTGTTGAATGTGGTCGAGGTGGTGTTTCTTTCATTGCTTGATTTTCATTTCCTGCCATCTTCACTTGATTTTCCTTTTTGAAAGTACAAATATTTTAAATTTCTGTTGTTCTTGCTAGTGTTTGTGGAAGTATTGATAGAAGAAAGATCAAAGAAAATGGGAGTGGTTACAAGAAATGATAGGCGAAAAACAATGAGGTTCTCTACAAATGGAGTGTCTATAATTGGAGTCTTTCACATTTGACACGTGCATCTTGTCGTTGACCTTTAAATTTTGTTGAATATGCATGCTAGCTAGCTAGTTGGAGCATTTTCGATACGGAATATAGTACTTTCTAGTTCTTTTCCTATTAATGCTTATAATGCATCGTCTCTTAAAAAATAGTCGTTTAAGATTTGTTTACGGTTATTAAGAAAATGATTAACTGTGTTGATTTCAATGGTAAAATTAATATCATTTATTAAAATATCATTATCAATTGTAGTTAGTGGAGTAGTTAAGTTTGATGAAATTCAATTAATAAGAATATAATAATGAAAAATAATAATAAATGTTGCATCGATATTATAAAGCGATAATTATTTTAAGAAAAAGAAAAAGTGTTAAAAAGACAATTATTATAAGACAGAGAAAATATTTATTAAACTTATAATTCATGCATATTTAATGTTATTATTCCAAAAGTACTTCTATTTTTCTATTTTTTTAAAGGATTTGTTAACATGTGTAATATTAAACTTGTAAAAACAACTATAAAAATAGCAAGTATTTATTGAAGAACAACAATCATTTGTTAAAAAATTGTATATTTAATACAAAATATACATGTTTCAATGCAAACTTACTAAACAAAATGATAAGTCATTAAAAACTTGAATGACAAATAGATGAGTCAGAGTTGAAATCTCGATCACGATATATGGACATATGTACTTGTACTTGTTTTTGATATTGTAAGAATATGATCATTATAATAGGGGTAGGTTTTATTTTTTTTCGTTTTTTGAAGGAAGGGGTAGGTTATAAATATGGCAAATTCTACGGTACATCCACTATATTTGAGTGTACCGGTACACTCATTCTTTAAATTCATAGTTAAATGAGTTGTTTTTTGAAGAAAAATATTATTTTTTATTATTTATAATTATAATAACTAAATCTTATTCGTCAAAAGTGTCAGCGAAATAATTTTTTATTTTTTTAAATTTTTATCACTCATAATTGAGAACATTCATTATTTTTTACGATAATATGTAAAAAAAAGTTACTATGATTCTTATAAACAATTAAATGATGTTTTTTCTTATGAAATGTTGTTCTATAAAATATAAATATTGGCAAATTCTATGGTACACCCAATAAATTTGGGTGTATCGGTACACCAATTTGTTAAATTAATAATAAATTGGTTGTTTTTTTTGAAGAAAAATAATTATTTTCTATCATTGACAACTATAATAATTAAATTTTATTTACCAAAAGCTTCGACGAAATAAAATTTAATTATTACTACTCATAACAATGAATATTGATTATTTTTTATGACAAAATGTAGAATTTTTAATATAATCCTTATAAACAATGAAATGATGTTTTTTTCTTATGATATGACGTTTTCTAAAATATAAATATTGACAAATAAATTTTTATTTTATAAAAATGATCATTAATTTATAAGTTTTGTGAAACAAGAATACTGGTACACTACAATTTCTGAGTGTACGGTAAAAGTTCCCAATATTTTTTCTAATTTTTTATTTTGTTTTTTAACTTTGAAAAGTCTTAATTTAGAAATTTGTCTGAGACTTTCATATGTGTTTGGATTTCAAGGAACAACTAGTAATACTAACACTTAAACATTGATTCAGAAATGAATAACTCACAAACCCCACGAAAATGAAAATTAAGGAAAAGTAAGACCAACCGTTGTAGTTCAAGGGCGAAATTAATCATTCTAATCAACCACACAAGAAACTACTACATGAAAATGAAAATTAAGGAAACATGAAAGCAAAATGAAAATGTGCTTGACTTTGACCCCACACACAATATTGCATAATATTTATGCATGTAGTCACAAAGCTTAATTCAAAAGACATCAATGCAAATACGTAAACATAATCTAGAAAATTAAGAACATCATCATAGCGATTGAAACTTCCAAGAATCCATGGCCAGCACCACCACCTTTACTACCAGATGAACTTGGGGACGGTGCCGGTGAAGGTGACTCGTCTGAAGGTGAAGATGACGGTGCCAATGAAGCTACTGAATCTGAAGGTGACGGTGCCAGTGATGGTGACTCGGAGGGTGAAGGCGACTTTGACAGTGATGGTGATGGTGATGGTGAAGCTGGTGAACGTTTCCGAGGATGAGGAATTGGAGTTGACCGAGGTGATGGTGATGGTGATGGTGATGGTGAAGGTGATGGTGACGGTGAAGGAGGTGAAGGCAGTGAACGTCTCGGAGGATGAGGAATTGGAGTTGATGACCGAGGCGTGGGTGGTGAAGGCGGCGGAGGAGGGGAAGAAAGTACGGGAGCTACCATAACAACAACAGCTAGCTTTAAACCCAACCTGCAATGACGCTTTTTTCCACTTATGAAATGATGTATTCCTGTTTTCTTAAGCACCACCATTGTATTGCCGTCGTAGTGGTCTACATGCTCTCCTCTTATTCCACATCTATCATAGTCTTCCTCTTCCACTTCGTGTACCGATTCTGTTTTGTTATTGTACTGAAATGCTGTACAATATATATATATATGCATCAATATGGAGTATTATCAAATTTATTTTACGTATACTATGGAGCCACAATTAATATATCAACATTTGTTTACACGATATATATATGCAAGAAAATTATATTGAAGATAAGGAAATTAAGAAGGGTGTTACTATTACTTACTGATAGTGTCACCGACTATGAATTGGTAGTTAGAGGCCCAACGGGTGAGTGCATGTCGAGTTGGAAGAGGAAACTTCCATGAATTTTCACTGTCTCCGACCAGATAATCTGTGGATTCAGAGTAGGAAATTAGCATCCATATTGAGAAAATGAACATCAACAATATTGGAGAAGAAGAAGACATATTCATGATTCTGTCTCAGTAGTGTGAAAGATTAATTAGAATTGAGTAGCTTTTGGGTTGTCATTTTGGTTATAAATAGGATTCAACACGATACCTATATCCAATAAAATTGAGTAGCTTTTGGGTTGTCATTATTATTATTATTATTATAAACATAAATGTGCCATAAAAAACCAGGAGTATAAGAGTAATATGCCTCATTATGTTTTTTTTTTTTTTTTGGTTAAACCTCTCCTATTTTTAGTGTAAGAAGACTTTGGTAATTCGAAGTTCGATCATAGGGTAAATATATTTGGCCAATAGTTGATGTTCCATCGATATGTGTTTGATTGATATAGTAGTGAGTTTGACGAAAATCAAAGCAAACCACTATGATTTCACAAAAAGAAATGATATTAGTACAATCATTTTTTAAACAATTTATATGACAATTTTATCTTCTGTCTTATTTTAGAACAAAAACAATCAAGACCACAAAAACAGAAATACCGTATAAATATGAAAGAGAAAATTGTCTCAATTTACTTGTGCAAATATCACATTGACACATTGTAAAATAATTATACGTTATCACAAGTAAATTCTAATTTTTATAATATTGGATGTGAAGACATTATACAAGGTTACATTTGAAAAAAATTTAAATTATCTTGTTAAATGAGTCTCCCTATTCTACACCCCAACAAAAAATATGAGTCACCGTAATAATTTTTATTTTTTCTTCCTATACCTTTTTTGAGAGGGTTTTTTCTTCCAAAACTTATAGATATGCGGGAGTATATATATAAGGAAAATGTTAATAAGTGTTTTCAGAACTTTTTTAGGATCTTTCATAATAATTTTTTTATGAAAATTCATATTTCTAATATATTGAAATTTATAATATTTGACTTTTTAAAAGAACAATTTTAAAATTTAAAATTTTTAAGTGTTCCGAAGACACTCGTTAACATAACCATATATTTAGTTATCTTTGAATGAATTCAAGGGGTTCTCGTCATTTCCTCGGGTTTTTGTCTCTCAAAAACAAATATATTTTTCAATAGTGAACATCCTACAATTGCACCGCCCAAAAAGAAACAATTTCCTAATTATTTGACACATTCTAAGAAATGAGAGCAATTTTGTCTTTAAAAATAAATTCTTTCATGCTTCGTTAGCCTAAGATAAAAATCTTAAATTTCAAAGATCGTTCATAAAAAATTTTACTTTACCTCTTTTTAAAGAAACTAATAAAACTCGAACTCAGAATCTTGGGATTGAAGGCTTGTCTTTCTGGCATTATTGACAAGTTGGTATTTTGCTATTATCATTGAAGTAGTAGTAGTGATGGTAAACATTGGTGGCCGAAAATAATGTATGGTATAAACTTACCTTTTTTTTTTGTTGCTGAAAGAGGCACTTCCCAATTAGAAACAACGGTATGTTTTGGTGAAATGGTGAGCCATAACATAAGATTCCTGCATTGAGTTTTAAACGAATTGCACCTTTTCGTAATCCTTTGGATGAAATAGAACAATTTGAGACAAATTAACGGCAATCGAATGTTAAAGATTTAATAGGACGATGCTATTAACTTACTTTTACAATTTTTTTGGTGATATTTATAATTAGTAGAGTTAATATTTAACAATACCGTGTTCTCTCAAAAAATATATATATATATAACAATACCGTGTCTTCCCAATAAAAAAAAAAATAGAGGATATATTATACTTGTAGCTGTTCATTGTTTGAGAGGTTAAGTGTTTTTCTGTTTCAGAGTGGAGGCATGGCGTATAATAATGTGCATCTTCTGTTTATAATAATATATTTGGTTAAGTGTTTTTCTTGATCGGTGCACATATTTGTGTAAAATATAATAATATATCACATGCGATACATATTTATCTTTAAAAAAAGAAAAAACAAAAATTTGAACAAGCCAAAATAGAACATATAACATTAGCAAAGGTGTTTATCTTTAAAAAAATGTTATACTTGTTTGCAATAGCCATCCAACGACTCTTCCATCATCAAACCAAGAGGCTCCACACCCAACATATATAAAAGACATCATTCACCGTCACATCATTGAGCGATTCAATTAAGAAATTGTCAAGGTTTGGGAAACCGATGAAAGAATATAAATATATTTTCTGAAAAGAGGTCTTCACCGAAGAAGCATAGTAGACAAAAGTAAGTACTACAAATTTTCACAAGTGTTATGGTTAACAAAGGCAGGTGACACTACAATGGTCGCGATCAAGGAAAGAAATGAAGAAAGCGGAGACAATGGAGTTTAGGTGGCCACAGCTCTAATACCAATTGAAAAGGAAGAAACACAAGAAAAGGGGTTTGAATTATGTTTATAGTTTTTAAAATACTTTTCTTTTTATGAACCATTTATGTTTAAGTCTTTTAATAAATATGCGTTTACAAAGTGTATGTTAAAATACATAAGTTGTCTTTCAAAACATATAATCTCATTTGTCGAGAACAAACAATTTGAATTTAAACTCTAAATAACTTTAATAGACTCACTCATTTTTATGAAGGTCTAATTTAGCAACCAACACATTTTTACTTGGACAAAAAGACTCATGTTTTTGTTTTTTGGACCAATTAAAATCAAAGGACACAAATGTAATTGTTAGTTTTTTTTTAAGGTCCTTTGGTATCTTGTATCACGCACTTTTTATCTGAGTTTTTGTTATCTCTCTTCCCTCACCACTTTATTTGTGTTTTAGTTTTCTAATCATCAATCTCTCTTCTCTTGAAATCTCATGAGCTTTCGATTTCTTTTTTCCAATCATGTTTTCGGTTTCAGTTTTACACAGAAAAGGAACTGATGAAACACTATATCCCAAAATGGGATCCTAGCTTCAGTCGCCAAACCAAACCAAACGTTTGAAAAGGTGAGACCAAACTTAAAATAAAGTCTTTGTTAGGTAACATAACCATGCCTTATTTTTTTAAACTAAGCCCAACATATTTAAGCAAAAACTTGCCTGACCCGCCCATTCCCACCCATAATTTTGGAACATATAAAGTAGGTTTTATTATGATCAAGACTAGGGGTGGCAAAACGAGTCTCATCCGTTGAAACCTATATCCAAAAATGGGATCCTAGCTCGAGTCGCCAAACCAAACCAAACGTTTGAAAAGGTGAGACTAAACTTAAAATAAAGTCTTTGTTAGGTAACATACTCATGCCTTGTTTTTTTAAACTAAGCTCAGCCTATTTAAGAAAAAACTTGCCTGACCCGCCCATTCCCACCCCTAATTGTGGAACATATAAAGTAGGTTTTATTATGATCAAGACTAGGGGTGGCAAAACGAGTCTCATCCGTTTAGCCGGCCCATTTAACCCGCCATTATAGACGGGCTGGGCTGAGGATTTGAACCCATCCCCTATAGTTGGCTCTCCCCGTTTAACCCGTTGAAAAAGCGTGTTGTGGCGGGGTGGTGCCAGCTAGTCCGCTGGCTCATACAAAAGTTTTATTTTATTATTATTGTACTAGTAAATAATAAATGTCTCAATTTTTTTATGTTTTTTCCCCTAAAAATTATTTGACAATTTTTTTTTTTTTTGTGGTGGTCAGTGTTTGAACCCCGGACCTTACATATATTATGCATTGTCTCTACCAACTGAGCTAAGCTCACGAGAACATTCGACAATTCTTTATTAGACAATAGTTTTCTCTTTATATGGGATTAAAATGAGAATAAAATGATTATGAGAAAATAAAATTGACTTTTTATAGCAGTATAACATTAGTCAAAAAAAGAAAAAAAGATTTTGAAAAAAATAATTGTTAGACGGGTCGTTCTGCCTGTTGGCGGAGGGTGTGATTGCACCTATTACCTTAAGTTGGCCTGTTCTGCCCGACCCAATTTTTGACGAACTAATAACTGGTTGGACCTAAACGGAGCGAGTTGGCCCGTATTGCCATCCCTAATCAAGACTAACCATAGTACATATGTTTTCTTCCATTACTCGGCATCTGTCTAACTAAATAACCATTTAAAGTCACACAAAAAAGTTTAAAAGAAAAATATCTTTTGGTGATATTTTCTCAAATATTCAAGAATCTCGGGATTAATCAGAGAATCTGATGTGTATTATTATTATTATTATTTTTGTAGAAAGAGCATCTGATGTGTAATAGACTTCAATTCATTTCCGTTAAAAAAAAAAAGGTTAAATTGATTTCCTTTATTTGAACCGATACATACTACAATTAGTTTATGGGAACTTCTATCGTACATTCATAATTTTGAGTGTACCGGTACTCTTGTTTCACAAAATTTATAAATTAACGATCACTTTAATGAGATAAAAAGGTATTTGTTAATATTTATATTTTAGAAAACATCATTTCATAAGAAAAACCATCATTTCATTGTTTATAAAGATCAAATTAAAAAATTTACATTTTGTTATAAAATATAATCAATATTCATTGTTATGAGTAATAAAAATTCTTAAAAATTAAATTTTATTTCGTCGAAGCTTTTGGTAAATAAAATTTAATTATCTTAGTTGTCAATGATAGAAAATAATTATTTTTCTTCAAAAAACAACTCATTTATTATTAATTTTACGACTTGGTGTACCGATACATCCAAATTCACTGGATGTACCATAGAATTTGCCTTAGTTTATATGTATTCATTTTTTTCCATTTTCATTAATGTTTAAATAGTTTTTTTTTAAAGATAATGTTTAAATAGTTAAGAATATCTTAATAATATTAATTTTATTTTGCAATTTGGATTGTTTAGCAAGTTCACAATAGAACAAAGGAATGACTTTTCTGGTGAAGTTAACACTATAGCATCAAAAGTGTTGTGAGTAACACCCCACCGTTTGTACTAATGACATCAAAAGTTCAGTCTCTATAGTATCATCAATTCATCATATTAACAAGAATATACTTAATCTAATTTTTATCATACCTTGTTTTAAGTGTAACACCCTACAAAGTGTAACTTTTAAGACTATCACATGATATTAGTAACTCTGTTTCCATGTTAAAATGCCAACGATAAAATGGTACCGGTAAACAACAAAAAGTAGTACATTTATTGTACATTTTCTAGCATACATGTCCATTAATTAAGAATATTGAATATTTATCAAATAACAAATATTTAAATTTGTTAGATTAGTGCTGTCATCGTAAATGTGTTTTCCTTAATCTAAAATTTTCCAGGAAAACATATAACTTTCAAAGTGTATTTAATAATCAAGCAATAAGATATGTGCGTATCACAATTATTCACTTAAGATTGACACCATGGGGATGCTTCTTTCACAAATGTTTTTCCCTCTAATCATGTTTATTACTGGTTGTTTTTGTCTTAGTAGAGCCCAAGATTGTGGTGGAAGTAATGTTCAAAATACAGTCATTGTTGACCAACAACCGGGAAAGGGTAATTATACAACAATCATATCTGCCTGCCATATATTCTATAGAGCAAAATAACAATCAATGGTTTAAGATTCACATAAATCCGGGCATCTATTGGTAAGTTAAAATGTTGTTACACGTTTAATTTATTATATAAAATATTAAAGTTTAGAATAAATCACACTTCCTTTCTTTCGGTAAAAGATGTTTGAATTACATTTTCTCTCTTTACGCGTTAAAAGATTAATATTCACGCGTAAAAATTGTGTAGGGAAACGATTACTATTCCCATTTCGAGTCCATGTATCATTTTAGAAGGATCCGGTAGCAACGCTACAACAATTATTTCTAGTCAACGTGAAACAACATCAGATTGGGGATCTACATTCAGTTCATTCGCAACTAATGTGATTGTGAGTGACATTACTTTCAAGGTAAAATCAAGAAAAATCAATACAATTTTTTTTTTGATATCTCTCCCATATTTGTATTTAGTTAATATAACACATTAATTATTGTATGATTGCAGAACTCATATAATTTGGAAGGAGGTTCAGATGATATCGAACAGGCATTGTCAGCTGCTTTCTACGGAGACAAATCTGCAATCTTTAACAGTAGTTTTATGAGTTATCAAGATACTTTGTTTGCAGCAAAGGGACGACACTACTTTAAAGACATGTTATGTTATATTCAAGGTGATGTCGACTTTATTTTTGGTTCTGGCCAATCTTATTTTGAGGTAAAACATAGACACACTTTTCTTCTTTTTAATTTATTTTGGTTTAATTATATTTTTGTTTCTACAAATGTAATTCTTTTTTCTTTTCATCCTTATGATTTTACTCTTTGTAGAATTGTATGATAAATGCCACACAGAAGGATTCGGAACCTTCAGGTTTTGTGACTGCTCAACGTAGGGAAAATGATTCTGATACAAGTGATTCTGCTCAACGTAGGGAACGTGTCTCTTGGATGAAAAAAAAAAACCTAAATAACTCAGAAGTAAATGAATATTCTTTATCATCTTTCATAAATAAGAATGGATGGCTTACCAACATACTATATATCCTCGTAAACTTCTTGTTGTAGTGTGTCCTTTAATTTTCTTTCTTATAGTTGTTTTAGTTGATTTACGTACCTAGTAGGCTAATATGTAACATGCTGCTGCTACTTTAGCAATCTTGTAATAAAGTTTCGATAGTATAAATGTTCATTTGTTTTTTTTATATTACTCTTCTTTTAAATTTCCCATTTTTGTTGAAGGGATTCTTGCTTTAGTTTATTATTTGTTATTGTAATAAAAAAAAATTATCATTCATGAGAGATGATTAATGTATCTCTTGTTGAACTTGAAAGTTAGCCGAGGATTTGGTTAATAACTTTCGATAATAATTCTCTTTTCTTTAAGCGATTATGTCAAATAATTAACTTTGTCTATCAGTACTAGATTCCTTAAATCCTTCTAAGAATGTAAGTACAAACTTTCAAGTTATCAACTATAAACTATAACCAACAAACTATAGGGTAACCACTATTTTTAACAAAGATAGCTAGTACACGAAAAAACTATAAGAGACCAACCGTTACCGTTTCAAGAGCGAAATCATTCTTACTCAAGAGATCAACAACGTTTTACCCATAACCCATTTGAGGTTGGCCTAGTGGTTGGTTTGAGACATTGGAGTATTCTCCTCTGAGGGTCTCATGTTCGATTTCCTCTGACGCTAAGGGCTAAGTCCATTCAGAACTGTGTTCTAGCTTTAAATTGGGACCTCCCAATTGGGCGGTGGAATTGGACCTCTTGAACTAGTTGGCTCATGGGATATATACAAAATAAATAAATAAATAAACTATGTTTTTCCCATGAAATTAACGAAAAATGAAAATGTAAGTGATCTTGACCCACACGATATTACATTGTATATATGTATGTAGTCACAAAGCTTAATTCTTATAGAAACGAACGTCTATGTAGAAACATATATAATCTGTCATATTAAGAACATCATCATCACCAATGAAACCCCCAACCACATGATGAATCCAAGACCAGCAGCACCACCTTTATTACCGGACGAATTTGGTGACGGTGAAGGCGAAGGTGGCATAGGCATTGTAATTAGAGGTGGGAGAACTAGGTCATGCTTGTTTTGGACAACGACAGCCAGCTTTAATCCCATCTTGCAATGACGCTTTGTTCCACTTATGAAATGATATACTCCTATTTTATCAAGCACAACCTTAGTGTTGCCGTCGTGGTGCTCCACATGTTCTCCATTTGTATGACACATTATATAATCATGCTCATTCACTTCGTGCACTGATTCTGTTTCGTTATCGTACTCAAACACTGCATGTATACATGCATAAATACGAGAAACAAATTCATCATTTTTTATATGTAGTTAAGAAGTAATTAATTAAGAGGAATGCTATATGGCTTACGGATGGTATCACCGACTGTGAATTCGTGAGCAGAGGCCCAGCGGGCGAATGCACGTCGTGATGGAAGAGGAACCTTCCAGGAATTGTGACTGTCTCCAATCAGATAATCTGTGGATTCAGAGTGGGAAATTAGCAGCCACATTGAGAAAATGATCATCAACAATATTGGAGAAGAAGAAGCCATATTCATGGCTATGTTTTGTTTGTCTTATTAGTGGTGAAAGACTGATTAGAATTTAGTAGCTTTTTATAGGATTGAAACACAACTTTCAATTCAATATTTTTAAGAAAACAATTAGGGAATGTGAAATTATTATTATTAATTAGGTGACATTAATATCCAAATTATTATTATTATTATTATTAGGGTCTTGCTAAAGAGTGTCCCGATGACACTATTTAAGGATTCACAATTAAAAATTATATATTTGAAAAGTCTAATAATTTTATTTCATTGAATACACAAATTTTCATGAAAAAATATTATCTAAAGTGTGCTTAAAGAGTGTCCTTAAGCACAAATTAGCATATCCCTTATTATTATTATTATTAGGGTTTGTCTAACATGTGCAACATTGCACATGTTAAGATATCTAAAAGTAGTAATTTTTTTTTGAAAAACAAAACTTATTTATTAAAAAGCTACATATTTAATATGAAATGCACAAGTTCCAAGTTAAAGTTACCACTTTAAACTTCTTAACATGTGCAAATTTGCACATGATAGAAAAACCCTTATTATTATTAGGGAAATTTAAACCAATGTCTTTAGGGCATTGTTTAGTAACTTTAAATAGTAAGTTTTTATCAAAGTTTATGAAATCAATGCATTGAAAATTGGAGTTTTTAACTTTTTTAAAAAATAATTTCTTTATTAAAAAAATCTTTAAAGAATAGCCTTAGAGCACTCGTTAACAAGACTTTTGTTACTATTGTTAAAAAAGTGGTAATAATAATAGTAAACAATGGTAGCTTGAGAATCTTCGTAAGCTACTTGGCAATTGGAAGCAACAACGTGGTTTGGTGAACTGGCGAGCCATTACCTAAAGATTCCTTGCACCTTTTCATAATCCTTTGGGATGAAATAGATAATAATCAATTTTAAAAAATTAACGGGAATGGATTCTTTATGGTTGTAGAAAAATAGTAATATGGCTCGACGCTGCTAGTAAGTTACCTTTTACACCTTTTTTTGTGGTAATAATTCCATCCCTTTCCAAAAATACAATTAGAGGATATTATATGTAAACCTGTTCATTTTCTGAGAGGTTAACTGTGTTTCCGTTTCAGAGTAGAGGCAGGGTGTGTTACATCTCACTCTGTCACACTAACAATTCAAACGCTTGTGAGTTCGTCCATGTCACTTGTGGCAATTGTAAATGGCACGGCACATATTTGTGTTTAATATTTCACATTTTATACACTATTGTAATTATAATTTTTTTATCCTCCAAAAATTTAGGCGAGTTGGGTGTAGGTTCGAACACATTGTAGGATCTTGGCTAAACTTCATCCAATGTCATTGGTTCAAGATACATTTGCATAGCATTACTATTGTAGGGACTAAAAGCATTTTTATTTTATTTTTAAAGGTAGGGACTAAACAATCATATAATACTTCAATCACACTTAACTTATTTTAAAAAACATTTTGTATATGAACTAAGTTATAAAATATCACTTACATGCTTGCAAGTTAGCAGCAGAATTATAACTTACATACGTGTAAAATATGAGCTTTTCTTATCAATTTGAGCTGAATTATTATCAACTAAATAAATATTTGCCATATAACTTGATATTTTCCTCTAAACTCTACTTTTTATTATTTTCTCAGTAAAATTTTAAAGAAATTAAAGTTCAAGAATAACAGAATTAATAAAGCTAAATTCCAAATTATAACATTGTTATCGATTTTTGTGTGAAGCACTCTAGCACGTATAATTTATTCAGATTGTACTCGTCCCTTATCATAGCAATTTAAAACGATTTTTATATGTATGCTCTTAAAAACCATAGATGAAACAAACAGGAAAACATTTTTATATATTGGGATATATTAAGTTTTCCAAAATAGATAAAGGGGGGGAAGAAAGCTTTCCAAAATAAACAAACCAAACTGCATCCAAAGTCATAGCCACATAGTTTGGCCTACAGAGTAATAGGATTAACAAGGATCATCAAGTAACTTGCAAACTGAAAACATTCATGACAGGTCACAGGTGAAGAGAAGAGTCTCACGACCGAAACTAAAATAGTTTAGTTTCATCCTTTCATTTAAGGAGCGTCTTCACAATGGACTTGACGTTGAGTTTCTTGAGGTCAGTATAGGACTGTCCGCATCCCACAAACATGACTGGAGCTCCAGATATGTAAACCATTGAAAGTGCAGCTCCCACCTGACAAAACCAAACATAATTAGCAAACGGTTTCAAGATCCTCTAGTGTTCGAAACAAACTGCACGTGGTGCAGCTCTTAATCCTATCTTTCATCTTTATTAAATTATATTTGACTATATAACCAATTAATGGTAGCGATGGTTGTAGTTTTTTTTTTAAATGGACAGTCTCCGTCCTAGCTGACCAATAAATGTTCATCAAGAATATCCAAATGCTTGGCCATAAATTTACTTGCAATTCAGTATTTGCATACCTTATCATCAATAGTGTCAAACTTTGTGAGCAAGATCCCATCAATCAATCTGGGTGTAGGAGATGTGGAGAGGTCAGCCAGTTTCTGCAACAAAATAAATGGGTTCAATAACAGACATACGGGAAAAAGAGAGACGAAGACCCAATTGTAGTTGGACAAAGCTACTATTGAATATGTAGAACCTAACCTGGTTGAACTTTGAAAGCTGATCAACTGCATCATTGCCAACCAGTGCTTCTCCAACAAATAAGACAAGGTCAGGATTGTTAAGGTAGATCAGCTTTGACAGTGCTCTCATCAATGGTTCATTATCCTGAAAAGTGACGTGTAAGATGAAGTGATGAGCATATAAATGCATTTAAATAAACATCGTCAATAGTCTCTAAATATAACCAAAACCATTCAACTATGACAATTTTACTCTATTCAAATAAACATAAAAGTTCATTTTCAGCACTATCTATTGACTGCAAAGGCCTAGAAACTGAAACAATGATAGAGCTCTGGAGCCCAATAATGAAATGGGCCACGAAGAGGATCAGATTGTGGATACTGGCCCACATCCCAAACCCTGGAGGGTATACTCTATACTGGCCCACATCCCAAACCTTGGAGGGTATACTCTAGAAGACTTAAGAGAGCTGATGGTTAATGATGTGGCATCAGAGGTTCCATTTCTTAAGGGGATTCTGTTAGGAATAAGCGTATAAAAGATTGGGAGGGTAGCTGGACTACCATCATCCATTCATTCTAGGAGTTAGTAACCGTTTCATTCAGTTAGGCGGAGTAGGATATTCCTCTCTGAAGGAGCCTTGACTCAGGTGGTCTGTTGCTTTCCTATAAGAGTGTAGCTCAATTTCCTTTCGTTAGTCAATATAAAACCGGAATTAATCCCAGGTTGCTAACAGATAACCAATAATACGAGTCATTTGGTATATTGTACACCCGCATAAAATCAATTAACTTTTGCTACAACAACAACTGCAATTATTACCTGCATACGACCAGCTGTATCGACTAGCACAACATCCGAACCATTCCGTGAAGCTTCCTGAATTGCTTCTTTTGCCACAACAGCAGGATCTTTTTCATAACCCTTCTCAAATATAGGGATCTGAAAGGGGAATTATAAGGTTATTATTAATAACATTAACTAACAATATATGTATTAATCTTTAAGCACTAAAATCAATGTAAACCTGAAGTCTGCGTGCATGAGTCCGCAACTGCTCAACAGCTCCTGATCGAAATGTATCACAAGCAGCCATCATGACATTAACGTTGTGTTGCTGAAGCCAGTAAGCAACCTGCATAATCACACAGAAAATTGAATATCTCCTTCAGGTTAAAAAGCAAGCCCAACATAAGGAACTTTTACATAAAGAGAAGAATATATGAACGTCCTTCACCTTAGCAAGATTAGTAGATTTTCCAACTCCATTAACTCCAACAAATACAACAACATATGGTTTCCTTTGCTCTTTTGCAGCATGAACATCCCTCAATATGTCAATAGAACGCCTAGGAGTTAAAATACGAACCAGTGCGTCTTCCATTGCCGCCTGCATTATTTTCAAAACACAGCATAAGTATGGATAATGTGAAATTGTATATAAATAAAAAACCGGCATCCAATGTCGATAGGGAAAAAGATAGAAACAAAACCTGCACTGTGGAAGATATCCTTGTAAATGAAGCCAGTTTTTTGCCTTCAAGACTTGCTGCCACTGATTCACATAGCTTCTCAGCTATTTCCTCAGCCTACAAGTGACACAGAATGTAAAAAATATTATCTAGCTTAAGAAGAGCAAAAAGTAGCCAATAGAACAAAATTTAGATGTTGAAGCCACCACATCTAATCATGTTGCGGATAAATACATACCACATTCTTGGTCATGAGTCTATCCTTCAGAGCTTTCAAAGCTGGTTCCAAGTCCGACTTCTCCAAATTGGCCTTCCCAGCAATACTGAGCACAAGCATGTAAATAAACTTCATTAGAAGTCATTTCAATGAAAACTGAAAATTGAAATAAACTAATAGCAGATCAAGGTTATTTGCATACAACAAAATAAATTTCGCCCCAGACGACACCGTCACAAGGAAGATGGAAACAGGGCATCATCACAAAATCTTAGAAAAACAACAATCAAAGCACAATGTAAGAGGAAATTCATTTATGACCAAGAGTAACAGTTTAATTTATTCATTCATTTATGCTGTGTCATATCCATATATGCCCCTGACCTCAACACCTTTCCTGACTTTCAAACGAATACCAATATCATTACAAGTTAAATAAGCTTGACATCCTAATGATGCACATATGTCTTAAAGCAAAGGACAACTATGAATAAAGATTTCAATCCAAGGAAGTTTACAGTGTAATTTCTATTGCTACCACCAATTGCAGTAAATCATCATTAGAATTAAAACAATTGAAGTATTGTCAAGGAATCATCGATTAGAAACAATACAACAGACAACAAAATCCAATTCATGGAAATATAACACTTTTCACTATTTCAAGCAACACAACATCAATTGGATTCTACGAGGCAAGCTACTTAGCATAATTCTGAATAGCGCAAACAAACTTTTCAATCTATATAAAACAAAACTAATTAATCAAGTTCAGCAAGTTTACCTCTGGAACATAGATGAAAACCAACCCTTCTTTTTAGCATCAGGCTTGCTCTTCTTCCCAGCATTATCATCGTCATCATCCTCTTCATCCTCACTATCACTACTAAAAATCTCATCTTTATCCATCATACTTTCCCCTTGTTCCTTAGCCAAATAATCAACCTTCCTATCCTTATCCGCATCCCCATCAATATCAACATGATCCGTAAAATCTAATTTAGTTTCAACGGGTTTTTCATCCCAAACCCTATTTTTCTTAACCACCTTTTTCGGCTCAGCCTTGGTTACAACAGCATCTGTTTTCTTTCCATTCCCACCTTTATTCCTAACCTTCTTCTGGAGCCTATTTACATCAAAAGCTCCATTGTTTACACTATCATTCTCTTTACCATTTACACTAACATTACCAACAACACCGTTACTCCTCAAATTATAACCGTTACCGTTATTCACAATAGCAGAACGGTCATTCTCAGAATTCTTCTTCCCATTTTTCCCATCACCATCATTCTTCAAACCACCACCAGCACTTCCATTCTTCTTCCCATCAGATCCATCTCCCTTCCATGTCACCTGCTGTTTCCTATTCCCACCTACAATCACCGGATTCGATTTCTTCAAATCCTCAGCACGAGCCTCAGCTTCAATCTTCAACTGCTTAAAGATCTCATCAAAATCACGATACACAGTTCGGGTGGGATCATAAACCTGCGAGAATTCACGCTTAACAGCAGCAAGCAAATCATCCACATAAAGCAGATGCAGAATTCGCTGATAAACAGCAACGAAAACAAGACCTAGATCATTGTGGAAAGTCCATTTGAGAGAATAAGCAGCTCCAGGTGCATCGTAATTGTAAGATGACGCACCAGATCGCTCCTCTAGAAGACAAGATCGAATCAATGTATCGATCGGTGATCCTTTCAAAGCGTTACCAATTTCATTGCATGACCAGAGGATTAATCCTCCTCTTGTGAAAATCAGTAACTGCTCTAACATGATACCTAATTACAAACAAATTCAAATTCAAATTCAATTCAACAAAGTTTAATCGTATCGTATATTATGAATCGAATCAATTCAATTATTAGCGTATAGATTAGGAGAATTGAAAATCGCGTACCTGGGTTTGGGTTTTATGCGTTTTGTTGAGGAAAGAAAAATAAAATGAAAATTGGATTAAGTTAAGAATTAAAAATGAAATTGGAGTTTTATTATTTCAGATTTGGTTAGGTTTGTTTAGCGGTGGAAATAAGAAAATTGGGACATAGAAGTAACTATTTATAGGAAGACACGTGCTATATTTAAGGGACACGGTTTAACTGTAAAACACGCACGCCGTTATTGACTCTGAGACTTTAATACGACGCCGTTAGGAGTCTAGTCACTCCTCCGTTGAAAAGATTATCAATTTGATTTTTGGTCAAAAAACTCTTTTCTATTTTTGAAAAATAAAACATATCTGATTTTTTAAAAAAACATATTGTAATTTTGTACCAAAAAACACATATTATAATTATGTCCGTCAAAAGAAATTGTATTAATTAGGAAATTGGTCAATTGCTCATTATTTATTTTTATTTTTTTGACTGAAAATAATAATAAATTGGTCAGGATTCTAATAAGGAATTTTTTTGACTAATATTTTTTTTTTTCCTTCAAAAACATATTAGTCAATTGCTAAAATTTTATTAGTAAATTGGTCTAAAAACAACGTTTAGTAAAATAAATAAACTTGAACGTTGTACCTAATCTAATTTTTTTTTAGGGGTACTCTAATTTATTTTTTTAAAAGGATTATACTAACTATTATATTTTAACTTTTTTCAATAAAAAAATATCAAAATTCTAAAAGCATTATTATTATTTTTCAACTGACTAAACTTCCACTAATTTTTTGGTTAACGTTCACAATGATTTTTTTTTTTTTATACACAAAAGTGAGCGATGTATTCCCTAATGACTTGTCTAAAGAGTTTAGATTCCGTACCACTTAAATCGAGGAGTCTTGAATCAATCTATATTTTTTTAAGAGGTTAAATCAATACCACTAGTGGCGGAGCTAGGCCAAAAAAAATTGGGATGGATGCTATCAATTCTTGAAAACGAATCGATTTTTCGACTCTTCCTCTTTGACTTTTTTTGCTGCAAAGAAATAAATTTATCAAAATGATATATGTTTGGTTGAGCAGTGGAGAGGGACAAAGTCACGTTAACAAGCTCAAACGTGATTTGGTAATGTTGTGATGTTGTTTGGGTTTCAAAAATAAAATTGATTCTTATGCTGGAGACTCACGTTCACTAGAAGCATGAAATAGTAACTTTTTCAATTGATGAAGTGTGTGTTTGGTTCTGCGGTGGAGATAATTGATTTTGACAGAATTGATTTTGTTAGAATTGATTTTTGTTAAAAGTGAGTTGAATGTGAATTGATTTATGTTTGAATACCTTAAAGCAAAAGTGATTCTTATAAATTCATTTTGTTTGGATAACTTGGATCAAAATTGATTTTAAATGCATAATTACCCAAATGGGTATTAAATTTTTTTTAAGATTAAATTCATTTCTATTTTATAGTTATTTAAATTTTGTTGCATTATTAATTTGATTATTCATAAAGAAATAAAAAATTTAAAATAAAAAGCATATTCCAGTAAAAACTTTTTTGTATAAATTATAGATAGTTTAATTTTAGTTAGTATATTATATTAATTTTTTTACTCATTAATTATCAAATTGTCTCAAACGTTTTTTTAAAGGATTAAGCAAAATATTAACAGGCTTTTACAAAAATAAGAAAGTAACGGGCTTTTCAAGCCCAATTTCAACCTCTTCTCCAACCTAGAGAAAGAAAGAGAGCGTTGAAGGTTGCAGCACCATGAAACCTGTGTAACCTGAAGCTTGAAGGAACACCATGAAAACAAAATTGATCAATGAAAAAAATCATCGCTGGCAGTTTTGTTGGATTGAAGGAAACGATTTACAACTGTGGGAAAAGAAAAAGGGTAATTAGGGAAATGAAATTGCCATGACAATGACAAAATTAATTCTCAAAATCACGTTACCGCAAAAGCTCCGAATTGTGGCTTCTCACAAACGTGAGTTTGAGACTATATTCACGTTTTATAAAATCGCTTCTGAAGCTGCCCAAACATCAAAAAGTATGTTGAAACCACGTTTCAAAAAGCAAACTCGCGTTTGAGGCTTCCAAACGTGGAACCAAACAAGCACGAAATCGATTTTACAAACTCAATGTTACCAAAAAATGTAAGTTCCCCAATTACATGTAAATTTCCCAATTACCCCTTATAAGATTATTATGATTTTGCTGAAAACATTGTCCGTAAAAAAGAAAACGTAAATTATAGTTATTGGCAAATTGATTGAACATTGTACAAGACTTTACCCTTTGCTCTAACCATCAATGATAAAAATAATATTTAAAATAATTAAGCAAAACATGCTTTTTTTTTAAGGAAAAATAAACATGCTTTTATATACTTTTATATATTGTATAGTGCTAGTTCGTATTTATAATTTTTACGTACTTTATATTAATTTTTAATTCTTTATATTTATTTATAATATAACATGCACATTTTATTGAATAATTTTTTTTTTACCAATTTTTATACAGTTTTATCAAATTCAATAATGCAATACTATAAATAAATTTATATAATTCTAAGTACAACCAAAACCCATTTTGGTAATTACACATGCGAAATCAATTTTCATCAAAACTATTCAAACAACATGATTTTATTGAATCACTTTCACATCAATGTATCCAAACATAAATCAATTTACATTCAACTCACTTTTGATCGAAATCAATTCTATCAAACTCAATTTTTATCATCGCATAACCAAACACACACATAATCATAGTGTTAAAGACTCGTAATAAAGCAAATTTCAGTTTCAAAATCAAATATATCTCTCTATTTTTGGTAAGGAAATATCTCTCTCTTTGATATAACATGATTAAGCAAACAAGCAGTTCAAAACTATTATAAATAAACATTATAACTGAGAAGCAAAACAAGTTAATGCAATTAAGAAAACATAAGTATTATAAATAAACATCACAATTAAGAAGCAACTTGCAAGCAGTTCAAAATATCACCAAAACATACACAACCCCAAAACATTAAAAAACAAAGCAAAAGGAATCGGTTTGGAATTAAGAAAGTGTGTGATTAAGAAAATTATAATTTCAGCATAACATAATGATGAATGAATCAGATTGAAATTAAGAAAGTTAAAAAGGAATTACTAGAGTTAAAAAGAATTAAGGAATTAAGCAACTTCCAAGCAGTTCAAAATCTCACCAAAACATATTATAAATCAGATTGGAATAAAGAAAGTTAAAAAAGATCATATCAGCATAATGATGAGTCAGTTGTGATTTCCTTTTTCCCTTTGGTTTTGATCAGGATTATGGAAAAATTGAAGTTGAAAACCGAATCAAAAACCAAATTCTTTAACAAACAAAACAAAAGGAAATCGAAACACTATCATTACCAAACAAAAGGAAAGTAATTTACACTTACTCAACTAGGGTTTGTAAGATGAGACAAATGAAGATTCATTTTAGAGATCGCACTGATGGTGGGTAACTGAAGGCATGATTTTGGACTTCGATTTCAACAAAGAGATAGAGATAGCGACGAACATGGTCGCGGTGTGATTGAGAATGAGTGAAAGTCGCACTGAATCAGCAGAGGGAGAAGAAGGTGTCACAATTTCAACCCTAAATTAATGGGATGGCCATGGCCATCCCCTGTCCACATGTGGTTCCTCTATTGAATACTACTACTAGCAGTATTGACTCACAAAGAATGATGATATATAAAATTGTGGCAACTACAAATCGGGCCGGTTCCACATATTGTGTGACTTACAGTGAAACTTAAAATGAGACTTTTTTACGGTGAACATTAAAATGAGGTTTTTGTAAGTTAGAATAATTAAATTTGATTTTAAAAAGAAATAAATCATAGCATACATTGTTTTTTTTTTAAATTAAAACTATCATTTATATGGGCACTCTGTACATGTCTATCTGCTTTTATTATTGCGTTAATGTGTATAAATTACAAATGTTAATATTTATAAAAATTTGATAAATTAATTTTATTTTCATTAAAATTATAAGTATGCATAATAGATCTTTTGTAGTTTCATATTGTAACAAACTGTACTTCTCTTTTTCGATGATACCAACAATATAACAAATATATATTTTTTTAAATATAACTAATATAATATAATTCTAATCTTTTTGAATGACACCAACAAAATAGCATTCATATGGTCAAATTTTTCTTGAGGGTATAATTGGAAGGAGAAGAAAGTCAGTCCAAAACGATATACTTTCTTTATATACAATATAGATATAGATAAGGCTTAATAGATCACTTAGTCCCCTAAATAATTTCAAGTTTTCATTTTGATCCCATAATTAATAAAACATTCGTTTTGATCCCTCAAGTTTTCATCCGTTTGCCAAATAAATCACAAACTATTAACTTTAACTCTAAATGTCTATTTTAAAGGAGAACCGTTAGATTATGTATGTCTATTCTATCTTACGGTGAGTCAACAACATCTAATTAATTTCTTCTTTCTTCATCTTCTTTCGTGTACTTCTTCATCATCACATTCATCAACACCATCATCATCTTCAACAACATACCCAGAAAAAAAAATATCCAAAAAAAACCTTCCTCCTTCTATTCGCAAAAGATATTTGCGTTTCTTTCTTCTATTCCCTCCCTCTCTTCATCCTCGATTCCACCTTCTTCAACATAAAAAACACACAACAACCCCAAATTCTTCACATTCAATAAAAAAACACAAAGAACCTCAAATCCATAACCTTCAGACTCAAACATTCATCCAAATCCATCAACATGACAACTCCAAATCCATCAACTCTATATTTTTTTTAAAGCTTTTCTTCATAAAACAACTCTTACAAATCGATCTAATCCCCATCAACATGGATCTAAACAGAAAACGAGTTTTGAAAAGGAGAACGAGATCTGATAAACATAGAAGTGGGTCTCGTGTGGTAAAATGAGTAGTGAAGAAAAAACTGAATGAGATAACAACATATGAGTTCTTTGTGTCCCTGTGTTGCATTGGATCTGTTTGACAGAAGTTATTGTTTCGGTTCCTGTTGCTGTTATTTGGCAGGGTGTTGTTTGTGTCGTTCAGTGTCGGGGAGGGTTTGTGTATAGCTCAGCAGCGGTGTTGTTTTTGTTCTTTCCCTTGTATTGTTCACGTTTGCTGCCTTTCCCTTTGCTATTTTGGTATATCAGTTAGCAGGGATTTTTTTTTTGTAATGGCTTTCCTAATTGCACGGCTTGGTGCTGTTGTTTTTGTGTTTGTTGCAAATGAAAATGAAATAGATGAATGTGATGGTGTTGATTAAGATGATTTTTGGATTTTTTTTCTTCTAGATATGTTGATGAAGATGATGATGGTTTATATGAATGTGATGATGAAGAAGTATAGGAAAGAAGATGAAGAAAGAAAAAATTAATTAGATGTTGTTGGCTCACCGTAAGATAGAATAAACCTCTGTATTCCAATGGTTCTCATTTAAAATAGACATTTAGAGTTAAAGTTAACAGTTTGAGATTTATTTGGCAAACAGAGGAAAATTTTAGGGACCAAAACGAACGTTTTATTAATTATGGTACCAAAATAAAAAATTGGAAATTATTCAGGGGACTGGGTGATCTATCAAGCCTATAGATAATAGATCTTTTGTAGTTTCATATTGTAATGAACTATATTTTTTTTTTCGATGATACCAACAATATAACAAATATAATATATTTGAAAAAATATAAAATAAATTCTTATTTTTTGAATGATACCAACAATATTATATTCTTATATTTGTAAAAATAAATTTTATCGGCAAATTTGTTTAATGGTGTAATTGAAAATGAAAAAGTCGGTCTAAAATCATGTATTTTTTTTATATAGGATAGATAAATAACAATCTAACAAATATCAAAGTCTTCAAAAGAATAGAGCATGGTTAAAAAAAATTAGCATCCGAATAAAAAAAGACAAAACGAAAAGCAGTATGACATTATTGTTTTGCAAAGTTAGAATAAAAAAAGACAAAACGAAAAGCAGTATGACATTATTGTTTTGCAAAATTAAAAAATAGTGTAGGCAAAAAATAAAAAATAAACTTAATAATGTTGCATAAGTTTTTTTTTTGAAGAAACTAAAATGAATTATATTACCAAGAACATCGTAATTGTTATAGCACAAGGCGTGCCAAAACAATCACAAAAAACAACAACAGCCAGTAAGATTACAACAAGGTCAATCGATGCCCATACATACAAGCGGGGTCGACCACCAATTATGAGTACCAAATGTAAAGACCACATTACTAGCTTTCAGCCACCACAAGGTATTTGATTTTACTTTATCTAACAACTGTGATAGAGAACCATTACGGCCACAAAACAACCTATCATTCCGTTCATTCCAAATAACCCAAACACACTGAAGCCAAATCAAGTGAAAGAGAGACCGACGCGATTTCAAGGCACCAGCATATTGAATAAATTGCATAAAATGATCAAAGGGAGCATGAGAATCTACCCCTACTACACCAAGTCAATCCCGCACCATAGGCCACAAAGCACCAAAGAATGGACAAGACAAAAACAAATGAGACACATCTTCAACATGCCCACATCCCGTGACACAAAGCCTAGCCTCCATCGATAAAATGCCGCGATTTGTCAAATTGGTTTTAGTAGGTAAACGATCCCTCAACAACCGCCAAGCAAAGACTGTAACTTTTAGAGGTACCTGTTTGTGCCAGACTAACTCCATACTTTGATGAATCTGAGGTTGTTCATGCGATGTCAATAAGTCATATACCCCACAAACATAATAGCCACCAATCGGATCCAATAACCACACCCATCTATCAGTAACGGATTCCTGCAAAGAGACTGTTAGTAATAAACCCCTACACTCCTCTACCAAATCCTCCTCCCACACCCATAACCGGCGACGCCACTGCCACGCTCCCCCACCATCCTCCACCCCCAACAAGAACATGTTCCTCACCGTAATTGATTTATTGATGGCTAAGTCATAAAGATGCCTAAAGCGCTCACACAAGGGAACACTACCACACCAACAATCTCGCCAAAAATCGGTATCAGCTCCATCCCCCACCCTCCTCCTAACACAATCCACAAACCAACTCTCTCCACCCTCGCCTATCCCATCTCTAATCCTGACTATCTCCCTCCACCACGAAGAACAACTCCGACCCCCATCCTCCAAACCACCATCTGCCACACCATACCTAGCCACCAACACCCTACGCCATAACCCCTCTCTATCAACTAACAACCGCCAACACCATTTCCCTAGCAAAGCAATGTTAAACTCGCTCAATCTCCGAACACCCAGCCCCCCATACTCCCTCCTCAAACACAAAGAATGCCACCCAACCCACGATATTTTTCTTTTTTCCTCACAACCCCCCAAAAAAAATTATTTAACAAAGATTCAATGGAAGAGATTATACCTGACGGAGCTTTGAAAAAGGAAAGTGCATAGACAGGAAGCTTTGCATAAATGTTTTGATCTTCTTTTAAAAACGAGTGTTTTGATCTTGTGACCTAATCAATAAATAAAAGACACGCTCTAAACAATCCCCATTCATCATATTATTGCTGATGTAATCATAAAAAGCTAATTTTTCATAAATTTTAAACTATGCTTCTGATAAACTTTGATTTTTGGCTAGTCCAACACTAAGTCTTCTATATATTTCATGATGGAGTATTCCCGATCTCATTGATAACGAGTAGGACCAAATAATTTAATGGAAGTAGTTGTTGAACTATACCACATAGTTCTAGCAACAACAAAAATTGTAATCGTGAATTTCGCTGATTTAGTATGAAATTACATACTATATGTAAGGGTCAGAGTTTGAACCTCTGACACCTGCGCTTATTCATCTTAAGAGGAGAATATCTCATCACTAAACTACTTGACCGGAAGAAGAAGAAAAAACATGATATGCCAACTAAGTTAGGTGAAGTCTATCATATTTTGGATTTGAAGCATATAAGTAGTAAAGCGAAAGGTCTAAAGACAAATATAGGGCTTTCTCTCTACTATAAGTCGCTGACCATTTCACCTAGTTTTTTCTTTTTCATCTATCAAGGAGGGAGATTTAGGGTTAATTTTGTTTACCCTAAATCACTCTCAAAATAATTATATATATATATATATATATATATGTATAGTTTTTTCTTTCGTAATTTCGTTGTCTTAGTGGGATGTTGTTTTATTCACCATCTTTGCGCGGTATTGTTGCTTTTCTGTCTTGTTACGGTGTTTGTTCGATTCAAATTGGCAAATTAGCTACGATCCAATGCATATACAATCAATTGACTTTGATGTCATCAATGTTAGAGATCTAGAAACGTGGACATTCCGGACATTTGAATATAGTCATATTTATAGGCTTATGTATTTTACGGTTTTATGCTATTCACATGGAGGTTAGGAGTTTGTTCGCATATTATTTTATTTTTTTAGTCAAAAAATAAATAAATTTGATTTGTATATTTTGGATGAATTTTTTATTTTTCTTTTCCCACCCACAACAACACTATCTATTTCTCTGCCTATATAGTAAGATATATGTCCCAAAAATAAACAATTATTAAAATATGCTTATCTTTCATTTTAAAATTAACTATACTTCATCTGTCAAATTTATTAAAAAGCTTTGCCCTCTTTTTTCAACAACAAAAAAGTTGATTTTCTTAATAGAAATGAAGTACATTGAGGGCCTGTTAGGGTCTCATGCTCTTTGTGTAAAGTGTAGAGTATGTGAGAATTTTGATAAGTAGACGTTTCTCTCCCTATAGCAGCTCTGCTAAGATTTCCTGGTTTTATTTTCATGGATTTCAAGCTTGCACAGTACGGAAGCAGCCGCCGCCAAAACCATAGGAACCACCAAATGGTCAACAACATCATAGCACAAAAACGGTGAAGGAAAAATTCCTAGGTGACTTTGAGTTTTTGTGACTTAATTTGGTGGCTTCAATGCATTAAGTTGATATTAGATGAATGATTAACTTAATTATTTTGATAAGAAAAAATGATTGGTTACGAGAGAAATAGAGACAGTCACTGAAGTCAAGACACTATCAAAAAAGTCACTGAAGTCCCAAAATCAAAGTCATCCGAGCAAAACCTATGATAAAGATATCAACATGCTTGTCGTTTTGAGACAAGGTTCTACGTACACAAATTTTTGTGGTAAAAAAAAAACTTGATCTTATTGTGAATATAAGATCATAAATATCGAATTGGTGGAAGGTAATTGTTTTATATCTATGTTCCATGTGCAACAAACGATCATGTAAGACCTAAGTGTTCCTTGGAGGTAGACATGGCAACGGGGCGGGTTTAAGCATCCCCTCGTCCCCGCTCCCGCCCCTGTCCCAAAATTATATTGTGAGTAAAAATTGAACATTCAACCTCGACCTCAATGGAGACGGGTCTCCCGGCCCCGGCCCCGGCCCCGCTCCCACCCGCGAAAACTTTATTTTATATTAATAATTAAAAATTTAATAAAAAAATTTCAAAAGAGAAAAATAATTATAATAAATATATTTCTAAAGAGTAATAATATATTAAAATACGATGGTGCTTATGGAAATAAGATTATAAAATTTAATAAAGTAAACTTTAAAAAGCGGGTGAGGGGCGGGGGGGTGGGTGCGAGGCGGGTATTAGCATCCCCCAGCCCCGCCCCCACCCCCGTACTAAAAACCAAAATTTCCTCCACACCCGCATCTAGTTAAATTGGTTTTTCCCCGTTAAATTCGGGACGGAGGCGTCCAGACCTAGGCGGGGGCAGGGGTTTGTTTCCATGTGTACTTGGAGGGATGCACCAATTGTCAAGCTTCTTGTGAAAAACCTTGGTTATATAAAATCATGAAGATGAAGAGCAAGTTAGAGAATGTATATAAATTCATATTCACGGGAGGGATCGGGTTAATACAATAAAAAATATATAAATATAAATTTGACTTTTTTTTTTGTTTTATGTCAATTTAATATAATTCCTTATTTCAATTTTTTTTTTAAATTGAGAAAGAAAAAAAAAAAACAAGAGAAGAGGGCTTTGTAAGTAAGCAATGCGGAAGACACTTTGTTATAAAATCGGTGCTTTTTACTAAGTATTTATCCTTAAAACACAAAGTCTCTTCCTTCTAATCATTTTTTTTTAGTTGCCATCACCATGGAGAACAATACGGATAAACAAAACATAACCTCATCATCATATCTAAATATTTTCGGTGTTCAACGCTATCTACTCAATTTCATTACTCATATTTTGGTCTTTGGTTGTGGTTTACTCATTGGCATCACACTCACTTTGTGTGTCAAAAATATTTCATTCAACTTTCAAATCCAAAAATCCCAAGATCCATCCTTTAGCTTCAATCCACCACCTCGTGTTTCTCATTCTCCTCCAATATTATCATACAACATTTCAAATGAGCATTATAACCAAACAAATATTTCTATCAAAAAATATTGCTTGGTTGTTACTAATAACCTTACTTCACATGGGTTGAAAGACTTGTTGAAGATTCCTATGGCTATGCATGACATGAATGAGGATGAATTGTTTTGGAGAGCTTCATTGGAACCTATGATTCATAAAACTCCATTCAAACAAACACCAAAGGTTGCGTTTATGTTCTTGACAATAGGTCCTGTTTTGTTGGCTCCACTTTGGGAGAAATTCTTCAAAGGAAATGAAGGGTTATATTCTATCTACATACATCCTAATCCTTCTTTCAATGAAATGGTTTATACTCAAAGCTCAGTGTTTCATGATCGAAGAATCCCAAGCAAGGTATCAATTCAAAATATTCTCTTTTCCTATTAATTAAAAAAATTTAGTGTAGATGCTCAAATTGTTTCTTAAGAAAGAGAAAAAAAAAACAGAGACCTATTTGATCATAAAGCGACAAAAAAAATACTAACTTAACTCACAGAATTCATCTAGTTAGTGGGTTTAGAAAGATTTCTTTAAATATATATATATATATATATATATATATATTAGGGACTATTTTGACTAAATGAGTCTTTGTTTTTTCAGGAACAAATTTGAATGTTGACCCTTAATTTTTACCATTTAAAAAACTTAAAATGCATGAATGAAATTTTTTAATGGAATAAAGTCGTAATTCAATAAATATTTTTTTTGTTTACACATCATCTACTATATTTTATTAATAAAAACAGTCCATATTTTTCCCGTTCACACCATCTAAACTTTCCATAATAAACTTAAAGATGCATGAATTAACCCTTCACCACTACTAATCCGTTCATTTTGATTTAGGATGCATTTGTTTTATGTTTATTCGTAGATTTTTGGGAATAAAATGATAGAAATAGAAATATACACGTGTATGTTTGTTATAAGTTTACTAAATTTCATTCATGGGTATAAAATGTTATTGGAAATAGAATTTTTTGTCCTATGAAGATAAGAATAAATTCATATGTAAACTTATTTATTGCAATGTTAACCAAACATCTTTTTTCTAAATACCTTAGAATAAAATTCACATATTTATATTTCAAGAAATGCTATTCCTTAAAACAAACACACCCTATGTGTAGTATATTCTATAATAACAAGTTTCGGAATTATATCTGCAACTTTTTGTTAATTTTATTCTGCACTTAAAATAGGGGTGGTACCTCCCTCCACATAAAATATATGCACTTAAAATAGGGGTTGTACCTGGTCCTATGATAGTGACACTCTCCAAGAAGAAGCTCAAAATTATTTCAAGACTTTCTTCGGTGGCAACCAACCAAACCATGACCGAAGCTTCAATGTTGGTATTCACCCTTACACGAGGGTAAGCTTTCTTTAACCTCCCCAATCACCAAAAAAGAGGTGTTTGCTTCCCTTAACTCTATGAAGCCCTATAAAGCCTCAGGCCCAGATGGCTTCCACTACATCTTCTTCAAACAATATTGGCACATTGTTGGTGATGATATCTATCAAATGGTCCACACAGCTTTTCAAATCGGTTACTTTGATCCAGAGATCTCAAACACTCTCATTGCACTCATTCCTATAATTGACCCACCCACTACTTATAAAGACTTCAGACCCATCAGCCTTTGTAATATCATCTACAAAATTATCACAAAGGTTTTGGTTCACCGACTAAGGCCTATTCTTACTAACATTATTGGCCCCTGCCAAAGCAGTTTTCTGCCTGGAAGGGGCACTTCAGATAACTCTATTGTTTTTGCAGGAAATAATTCATTTCATAAGGAGATCCAAAAGTAAGAAGGGTTATGTAGCTTTTAAGCTTGATTTGAAAAAAGCTTTTGACAATGTCAATTGGGAATTCCTTAGCAACTGCCTTCATGATTTCGAGTTCCCTGACATCACCATCAAGCTCATCATGCATTGTGTTTCATCATCAAAATACTTTATCCTTTGGAATGGAAACAAGCTTCCATCTTTCAAGCCTACACATGGTCTGCGCCAAGGTGATCCTTTGTCCCCTTATCTCTTCATTCTTTGCATGGAAAATCTCTCTATTGCTATCAATTCAGTCGTCAATCAAGGGAATTGGGAACCAATCCAAATCACAAATAGGGGCCCCAAATATCTCACCTCCTCTTTGCAGATGATGTGCTTCTCTTCACTAAAGTGAATAGCTCTCAGTTCCATCTCATCCACAACCTTTTCGAGAGCTTCAACCGAGCATCAGGATTGAAAATTAATATTTCAAAGTTAAGAGCCTACTACTCCTCAGGTATTCCTTAAGGTAAACTCAATACCTTTACCTCTATTTCCGGAATTCACAGCACAACTTCTCTTGGCAAGTACTTGGGTTTCCCTATGCTCCAAGGTAGACCAAAGAGAAGTGATTTCAACTTCATCATTGACAAAATGCAAACCTGTTTGGCAGCTTGGAAGAATAGGCTTTTAAACAGAGCAGGTAGATTAACTTTTGCATCTTCTGTTTTATCCTCCATCTCTACTTACTACATGCAGATCAACTGGCTTCCTCAAAATATTTGTGATAGTATTGATCAAACAACTAGGAATTTCCTTTGGAAAGGCACTAATAACACAGGAATCCATTTGGTGAATTGGAAGAAAGTCACTAGTCAGAAACATAATGGTGGGCTGGATATCCGAACATCAAGAGAGGCTAACACTTGCTTGCTTGGGAAACTGGATTGGGATATGGTTCAATCAACAAATAAGTTGTGGGTTCACATCCTCGCTAACAAATATGCCTCAGGTTCGAATATTCTATATGCAAACGCCAACAGTAACAGTTCTCCCATTTGGTCCTCCATTATCAAAGCCAAGAATGTCCTTCATAATGGATATATTTGGCGGGCTGGTTCAGATTCCACATCCTTTTAGTTCGACATCTGGAGTTCTTTTGGTCCCATTGGAGCGCAGGTTCCCGTCATAGACATCCATGATTCTCATCTTACCATGCACGATGTCTTCACTCAAAATAGGCAGCATACGCAGACGCTATACACCAACCTCCCGCAGAAAATTACTGACTTCATAAATAACACTCACATCAAGTTTAATGATAGAGTTAAAGACACTTTCATTTGGCAGCATAACATTAATGGTACCTACACCGCTAAAAGTGGTTACGCTTGGCTCCTCGAAAGTTCCAATCCAACAGCCATTCCTACCAAAATGAGTTCTTGGTCTTGGATATGGAAGTTAAAGATTCCTGAAAAATTCAAGTTACTCATATGGCTCGCTTGTCACAACGCGGTTCCTACTCTTTCTTTGCTTCAGGACCGTCACATTGCGCCATCTGCTACTTGTTCGAGATGTGGGGAAGATGATGAAACTCTTATGCATTGCCTCAGAGACTGCAACTACTCTAAAATCATCTGGACTAATCTCGGTTATACAGCCCAGGATTTTTTCGACGAAACTGCTCACAACTGGCTGCGAAATAATGCAACGAATACGCATTCTTCCATCTTCCTTGCAGGCCTCTGGTGGTCGTGGAGACACCGCAATCAGATATGTCTCAGTCATGTTACATGGCCCCTAACTAAGATTATCTGCCACATTCATAATACGGCTGATTCGATGGATAGAGCCTTTCATGTCGCGCATGTGCCTTCTTTAGACCGACTGGTTCGCTGGAATAACAACGACTACAATTGTCTTGTGCTCAATGTGGATGGAAGTTATTTGGGTACTCCTACTCGAGCTGGATATGAAGGCATCATTAGGAACTCTGCTGGATTTTACATCACGGGATTCTCAGGTTATCTTGCAGCATCTACTGACATTTTATTTGCCGAGCTTTCTGCTATACATCGCGGTCTTCTCTTGGCAGTGGAATCAGATTATGAGGAAATGGTTTGTTACTCAGACTCTATGCTCTCCATTAAAGTTGTCACTGAGCAGGATTCCAACTTCCATGCCTATGTTGTTCTTATCCAAGACATTAAGGATCTCCTTTCCTCAAGAAATTTCTCCATTCATCATTGTCTTAGAGAAGGGAATCAATGTGCCGACTTCCTGGCAAAGTTAGGAGCAAACTCTAATTAAGAATTTACTTCTCATGCTACTTCGCCAATTGACCTTCTTCCTCTGATCCGGAAAGACGCCATGGGAACTTTATTCCCGAGAGTTTAGGCTTTTTCCTTTTTTCTGATGTTGTTTGTTTTTCCTTTCTTTGTTAGCTTTGTAACAAAAAAAAAAAAAAAAAAGATAGATTTGTTCTTAGGAATCTAAGCAAGTTCACATTATTTTGCTTCCTACCACAATGTCATCAAATTATTGTTTTAATTTTTTTTTTTTTGACATAATGTTTTTTAATAGTAAAAGAATTTGCTAAAAAAAAGTGAGAGGGTCTATTATATATGTTTAAATTTTTCGTAATATTTTTTATTTTGTTTTAGTCCTATAACAACAAAAAAAAAACTACTAGTTTTTGTCCTTGTGATTCTCAATATTTTAGTTTTAGTTCATATCGATATATTTCCCTTTCAACAAAAATAAAATAGAAATATTTCCTCTAATATTGTAAAACATATTAATTATCTATGATTTTCTATTGTTCATGCATGCAGGAGGTAAAGTGGGGTGAGAATAGCATGATAGAGGCTGAGAAACGTCTACTAGCAAATGCATTGCTCGATTTCTCAAACCAACGTTTTGTACTACTTTCAGAATCATGCATACCATTGTTCAATTTCTCCACAATATACACTTATCTAATGAACTCAAGACTATCATTTGTGGAAGCTAATGATATCCGAGGTGCACAAGGACGTGGAAGATACAACTACCGAATGAGGCCATTGATTGAACTTTCACAATGGAGAAAAGGGTCTCAATGGTTTCAAATTGATCGTTACCTTGCAGTTCATATAGTATCCGACGAGACATATTTTTCTAAGTTTAAAAAATACTGCAACCCTTCATGTTATAGTGATGAACACTATTTGCCAACATTGATTAGTATCAAATTTTGGGAGAGGAATTCTAACAGAACTTTGACTTGGGTTGATTGGTCAAATGGTGGACGACATCCATCAAAATTTAATGGCAAAGATGTGACTAAAGATTTTTTGGAGAGGTTAAGGTTTGGTAGCAGTTGTGAGTACAATGGAAGGACAACCAATGTTTGCCATTTGTTTGCAAGGAAATTCAGTCCTGATGCTTTGGATAGTTTGCTCAGATTTGCTAAAGATTTAATGCAATTCAATTGATTTTAGTTTGAGAATGAAAACGAGAAGGGTCAAATCTATTCATTTTGTGACCTTTACGTAATTTATATTATGAGAATGAGAAGACTTTATTCTCTCCTTTATGAATAAAGCATGGATTGAAATTTGTGGCGTGTCTTCATTAACAAGTAACAACGACATGAATCAATTAGCATTAGAAGTAGACCAAGTTTAACTCACCCAGAATTTTCTGGTTATTTTCTAGAACTAAAGTATATCTTCTTAACCTTAGGCATTGATAAATGATAGGAATGAAAGAATCTCTCTCATTTACACAATTAATCCTCCCAAGAATTGACAAACTCATGCCAAATTAACTAACAGACCCTACGTTCAATTAATTGCTTGTCAAGGTAAGAGCATTTGACCTTCCATAAAACAAAGAGAAAGCTTCGCCTAAATTGGGAAGTTGAGAGGGTGGGTAGTTGGAGAGACGGCGGAGGAAGGTTCTTCAGAGAGATATTCAATGGAATCGACGGTGGAGAGAATGCTAGTTTATGATCGGGGAGAGTGACAAAGGGGATGTCGAGAGCTTAGGTGTTTTGGAAATACTATGAGGTGGTGGTTTTGAGTAATGATACATAGACACCCTTAGGTGACAATACACCATTTGACACCCACACAAAAATCTAACACGTAGTCACGTGGACCCCGCACAAGCACACTTTATCTTTTCTCTCCTCTTCTCTCTTCCTAATACATGGAGTGTACAAGGGTGTATGGGAATAAAGGGTGTTCATGTATCATTACATGAAGCAACCAATTGTGGCTTAAGCATGGGTTGTTGATGTGGTTTCTAGAAAAACCAAACACACACCTAGTGAATTAGAGTTTCAAATATGTAGCAGTTACCCTTTGCAGAGATACATCGGCATCCATAAGATAAAATTCAAGAATCAAATGACTAGACTCTCGTACTCAAACTCAAAGTAACAAAATTGCAGGACATTTATTATCCCTAAAAACTTTTTTATACTGATATGAATCATGATAATGTGGCGTCCATACAGCATTAAGCAAATCATCATCGTACAAGAGATGCAAAATCCTCTTATGCAAGCAAATTATCTTACACAGGTGAGAGTGAAGCTGTGTAACTGGTTCAAAAAAGAAAATCATGTTGTCTATGGTGCATAGGCTCCTCGTCAATGGACCGTCATTCACTATATTAGAAATTAAAAAAGGATGTTTTACGATAAGAAACTAGTTGGAGTAATTAGTAACGTTTGCAAGGAAGTTGGTGACATCTATTTGAAGCTTCCGGCTACTTTAGCTATATTCTTCCCATAATTATTGTGATGGGAAAATAGATCACCCAAAAGCTTAGAGTAAAAAAGTCATTTGTGTATTTTATGAGAAATGTGAGAGATAAGATAAATGATAATGGTCCCCCCTGTTTTTTTAAATAAAATTATAATCCCTCTATTTTAAAAATCGATTTTTTGTCCTAAAGATAAAGGATCCATGCCATAGACTTAGAATGAACAAGGACAATATTGCAAATTTGATATATATATATAAAAAAAAAAAAAAAAAAAAAAAAAAAAAAAAAACCATTTCTAAATATCACAATTTGAAAAACTGTACCACTTAATTAAAGCTTTCACTGAATAAATTATTAAACCTTGAATTGTACAAGACAAAGATAAGACCTAAAGGAAGTAATAGGACATGGAAAAAGGGGGTGAGGGAAGTAGAAGGTCCATCGCCATTTCAAGTGATCCCTACACAACTGAGTAATCAAGACTCATTATCCATAATCACAGTAAAAGGAGTAAATATGCATTTATGAAATGGTTTGTATGCAAAATCAAGGTTCCATCCTTCCCTGTCATCACTACAACCCTCCACCGAGCCCTGGTGGCATTCCTAAACTCTGAGCAAGATCACTCATCCTTTCCTTCATGGCCTGAAAACATAAGCAACAGCATGTTTAAACAAATCAACATACTACAAAGGCAAATGAATTTTCATTCTTCCTCTTGAAAAGTTCTTTTTACCTGGACACTCTTTTGGTGTGCATCCTTGTAAGCCTCTGTGACTAGAAGTGAGAGTTTCTGCAACCCAAAGATGTTTAAATATCAAATTTCAATTTCAAGACCATATTTAGATTATTGAAAAGTAATTGATATATCTACCCCAACATTCAGTGCATAAAAATTTCCTTAAGCAGCCTAAAAAAATCAAAGAATTTACATATAGATTCTTTACCTATTTTTGTTCACCTTTTTAAGGTCTAATCCTATTTAATAGTATAGCTATGCCTATTAGTCATCACTTATTACAGATATGTATGCGATATGCTATTAGATACAATCTGACAGGAAAAAATGCATATGAAGTTATGAAATCACTTGAATTGCATACTCACTTCTGATCCTAATTCCATAGCAGCCTCGGTAATTTGTGTTCGTACAGGTTGCTGATTCCCTGATAGTGTCACCTGAAAATTAAACCTAATCAAAATCAAGTAAACAAATGAAAGTGAAACCAAGAAACGGGTAATATGGTACTATAAGCTCTGCCTTGCAGACCCAAGGAAAGGGTTGGATCCATTGCAGATCTATTATATTATACGACTAAATCTCGTAACATTCGAATCACACGGCAACAACTCTAACCATTGTGCCAAGGTTCTTCTCTAACATTTTCAAATTTTCGCACATAAGCATGAAAGGTTTCTAGTTTCTACCACACAACATTTGAGAGAGAGCAGGAAATATCATACCTTTATTAACTCACCCTCACAGTAACCATCAAACTCGGCTCTGCATAGTGGAATAAAGACAAAAAACTCTACTGTGAATAACTCGTATAACTTGGAAGAGACAAAAAAAAAAGCAATAATTGTTAAGCAAGTATGTTATACGCAGCAAGTTCTTTCTGTATCCGACTTGATTCTACTTGGACAACCGCTTGCGCCTTTTTCACAGTCTCAAACAGATTTTGCATGTTTCCGAGCTGACCGAGCATTCCTCCCTATAATCAATTAACAAACCCACCAATTATTATTATGAATATCATGATCAGTTACTGTCAGATTGACAAACACACATTACAATACTCCACACAATTTTTAATTTGATGGATTGGACTAGCATGCTGTCCATGTGTCACATGATATTGTGCAATCGAATGAGTTACCAACATTTTCCCAAATATAAAAGTGATTTTTTTTTTTTTTTGCATTGGACTTTTTAAAGAGGGTAATAGATTTATTCTTCACAGTGATAATATCATATATCATCCAACTCAGAAGGGGCAAGAACTACTTTAATGATTGAGTTTTCGCTTGGGCATATAAGGCAGTAAAGAACCGAAGGTTTGTCATGGATCAATATCACAAATGCATATCCTAATTAAGACCTTTATAAAATATGTTGTGCATCAGAAATCTCTGAAACAGTGTCTTTGTAGGTGCAAGAAAACTACAAAAGTTTAAGTGGTGCTTCTATGGATCAAGTCTCTTGGATGCAGACAGGAAAACACTACCAGAAACTCTTTTACCCAGTTCACAATATTTGTGTACTTCATAATTTTGAAAAAAGAATCAAAAGTACCTTGTGACTTGTTTGAGGAATAACCGATGTATAAATTAATTTGGTACGCATGGAGAATCACTATGTACCTATTTCACAGATTTTATATGTAAGGGTTTTGTCTGTATTTCGCTAATTGTCTTCGGCCCACGAGAAAATAAAATAAATGAACACAAGATAGCAACAACCAAGCCTAATCCCACTAAGTGGGGTTGGCTACATGGATCAAATGACGCAATAATGCTCAGTCATATACCATATTTCTATCCAACTCATTAATCTCTAGAACTTTATTAATAGATTCTCTTATAGTTTTTCTTGGTCTTCTTTTGCCTCTAGTAATTTGACTACTCTCCATTTGATTTACTCTCCTTACTACATAATTTACATGTCTTCTCTCTACATGCCCAAACCACTTAAGTCTAGTTTCCACCATCTTTTCTACTATAGGTGCTACCCCAACTCTCTCTCTAATGTTGTTATTTCAAATCATATCCCATCTAGTCTTACCACACATCCAATGCAACATCCTCATCTCTATTACGCTTAATTTATTTACGTGTTGGTTCATGACAACCCAACACTCTGTTCCATACGAACAAAGGATAACATGACCAAAAAATTGAATTCAGTGTAATTCCTAGCATTGAGGGTGGATATTATCATAATTTGTAATTACACAAATGGGAAAAGGTTTAACATTACGAAGTATCATGGTGGATTGAAAGGTTTCTATTGCTTGGGAGAATCTTGTATCCTACCTAATGCAGTCTTATAACATATTCTTAAAATGCATCTTTGTAAGGAACTACTCCACACACCAAATATGAGAAGTTCTCACAAAGAAAAAGTGATAGTTTAGCATTCAAGAAAAGAACACTCCTGTAGAAGAGATTTTTTATCAGATATCACTTATTCATTTCTCTCATCCACAATGTAATAATAATTGACTAATGAGATGAAGATCAAACAAGGAGAAAAACAAAACCTATAATGCTTTCATCAAAGAAACATGCCAATGAAAAAAGTCATGGTCCTTAATAATTGTCACTTATGCAAATGACAAAAAAAAGCAACAGATGGCAAATATGGATGCAAATGCAAATTTGTGACCCAGTCTGAGTATTCATTCATACATAGCATTGATGGTAAAAGAAAGCTGAGATTGCTAACCTTATTATCACCACTTTCATTATCTTTTTTTCCTCCGAAGAGGGCATGGACTCTGAAATTTCTATGATTAGATCCAACTTTTTGTAGTCCACGCGGGGATACTAACCTCATATCAACTACGTTAGCACTGGAGCTTAGATTACCTAAAGAATTAAAGTCAACAACGAATAATTCAGCGATATAAAGTCATTTGATAATCAAAGCAAGTATGAATTCACAAGAGCAGATCGTCATTTTAGTCTCAAAATGTGTGAAGTCATGTCACTACTCACTACTGACTATGGTCTCTAACAAAAAGCATCCCTTTTTGTTAGTAATTTAATGGAATTAACTGACTAATAAATATTCAAAAATCAGAAAATCAAACTAACTAGCGAAAGACACATTCTAGGATGAAACTCACTAAGGAAAAACACATTGATGGATGTTTTTGTAATTTTGAAACATTCAAAGACTATAGTTTCTGGCCTTGACACATTCAAGAACCAAAATGATAATTTACTAATGAATTGAACTGACAAAATATTATTATATCTCTTAGTCTATAGGTAAGTTTATTTTCCAACGATACGGTCAAAGTTGATAATAAAAGTGCAAAATGAAAGGTATGAATTGAAAATGAAATTAAAGGGCGTAATGGAAAAGCAAAGCGAGCATGATTATAAAGTGAAAAGGAATGAATACTTACATAGAGATGATGATAAAGAGTTCAGGTTTGTGCATTGAGTGGATGCGTGGATGTGACCTGTGAGAGAAACTGTGAAAGCCATTCCTTCAAGAGCAAGCGGTGTGTGTGTGTGTGTGTGGGTTTGGAGTTGAAGTTGAAGTTGGAGATGATGTTATGTTACTTGTGTCAGATAGATGATGATAGATAATATGAAGATATTTTTTTGTACCAAGGGCGTGTTGGACAAACCAAAGATCGAGTTAAAGACACGAACCAAACCAACACAACACTCGGTGACTCGAAACACCGTTTCAGATTACTACTAGTACCACCGACCAGTTGTGTGTCATGACAATAAGTAATTCTTGTCATTTGGCACTGCGGCTCTCAAAATGACCCGGCCCAGGCAAAAATAAAAAACAATTAGCTTTCTCTTCAACCTGTTTCAGAAAATATAATTTGATAAAAAATATATAATTCGAAAGGTGTCAAACCTTCTATTAGACCAATTCCAAGGATAAATTATAGTTAACAAATTGACACAGTTCAGATGATATAATTTAAATTGTATCATAACATAGACAAAACATGTGATAGTAAGTTAACACAATTTTTATTTTGTAAATTAACGGCGGATTGCTTGTGAAACAAATTATAAACACAGATATAATGAAAGCATGTGAAACAACATAAATTTAAATATTAGCATCATTAATATCCAAAAGTTATAATACATAACACACAACTACTGGGTAGTATGCCCGCCCCCTAGCGCCTCCTTCGGCGATAGATGAACACTTCATGAACCTCGTCAAAGATCGGCTCCAAACTCAATCATGTTGGACTTCCCCATTTCACTTTATCATTGACCATTATCCATAAGACATGGTCTCTGATGCGGTCTAATTGTCTGGTAACGTCTGCCTGTTGTATGCCCTTACTATTCAGCAACACTGTCATCGAGAGCTCCTGCTCAGGTGGCCTTGGAACATTTCCCACCGACCTAGGCATGATGTGTGTATATGAAAAGGGAAAATACTATCTCATATTTCCATATGTTGTATCAGTGCCATGCAGGGCGAGTTCTACCAAGTTCTCAACAAACAATACACAATCAAGAAACTATTTATGAAACTAAGATACATGTTGTCAGATCGTATGAGGAGAAGTAAATTGTTGTGGTTGACTAATAATGGTTTGTACCTAGCCAAACTTTGAGTGATCAACAAAGAGATTGGTATCAGGAATTGGGTGATGAATAACTCCAACACTTTCTCGATCAAGTCGTTGTATGAGGCCTTGAGCGATTTGCTTCGTCCTCCTTCAACTCTGAGTGCGAGCATCCAAACAGATTTGCCCTAAAAAGGTTCAAGTTTTCTTTTGGCAATTAATCTTTAGTATACTTCCTACTGGGGGAAATTTATCCAGAAATGGAGTATTTCTAGATGGTATGTTTCATATTGTGTTTGGTGTCAGGGACACCTAGAGGTGGTAGATCATTTGTTTTGTAAGTGTAAGTTTGTTGGTGGAGTCTGGCATTACATTGTTAAATGGATCGGAAGGGGTGATTTTGCCGGTAATGTGGTATCTCTTCTTAACTATTTTCAATCTCCCCTTTCTGAACAATAAACACCATAAAGGACTCACGTTAATTTGGTCTGTAACTATTTAAAAGATTTATGAAGCGAGAAACGAGATAAACTTTAGTTCCAAGCACCTGAATGTGGAGGGTTTGGTGGGTTAGGTCAACTTAATTTTTTGGAATTGGTTTGTAGCTAAGAAGAAATGGTGTCTTGTATGTTTTATAAATGGATCCAAATCCCCCGCTTTATTTCAACAATTGGTGTAAGTTGATTAGTCTTGGTGGATCCTCTTAGAATATAAAAAAAGATCTTTTATATTTATTTTGCATATACTTAGGAATCAAATCAACACATTATTATAAAATCTATTATATTTTTACAGCCAACATAATTGGTCACGTTATTGTATATATTGACATCGGATTAAAGGAACAGAACAAGAGAAATATTTCAATATGGTCTTAGAGCAATACAATTATTATACACAATATCAAAAGGGCAATAAGGTATATGATAAAGATTCGTAAAATGTAATGGATTTCTTAAGATTATGCTGATTTGATTCCTAGATATATGTAAAATAAACATAGAAGATATTTGTTATTTCATTGCCCCCCGTAGTTGAAATAGGTGTTGGACAAATGTTTACATTATCTCAAAAATCATTAAAGAGTTGCAACTTAAGTCCTTTCGTTAAGATGTCAATAATTTGACAACGAGAAGGAACATATAACACACGAACAACTTTCCCACGCACAAAATGATTACAAATCTCAATATATGTAATGTGCCGATGTTGAACGGGATTGTTGGAAAGATATATCACATTTACATTATCCCAATAAATAAAGCAACTTTTGTGATAGGACAATGAAGCTCCAAAATAAAGTAAGTTCTTAAGCCAACAAGGCTCATGAACTACATTAGCAACACCATAATACTAGACTTCAACATTGGATCGAGACAAAGTTAATTGTCATTTTACAGACTAAGATTAAATTATACCCTAAATAGATACAATATCCAGATTTTGACCTTCTAGCATCGGGTCATCCACTCTAATCGACATAAATATATCTAACAAGTTTATCAACAAAAGAAGGAGAAAGATGTAAACTAAATGATAGAATGCCCTTAATATAATGAATGATTCACATATGTCGTGTCAATTGGTCACTCATGAAAAAACGCACATGCTGAATGACATAATAAATATATGATATTATAAATGTCAAATGTTGTAAAATACTGACAAGTTTGCAGTATTGAGTTGGGTCATGATATGGATTGTATGGAGATCCATTTAGTTTTACATTTGTGTTTGTTGGTTCAAAATATGGTTTGCATGAAGACATGTCAACTCGCTCATTTATTTCTTCGACATATTTATTTTGTGTTTTGTGAGAGAAAAATACCTCTTAAATCGAACATCTGATCAACGAATGAAAGAAGATAAAATTCAATGAATAGAGTATCTCTAAATTAGAAAACAATTGAGGGGATTATGTGAAGATTTTAACTATTAATCTTTCCATTATCAACTACCAAAATCTACATACTATTTCTTGTTTTATTTTATTTTTTATTTTCAATTGAGAAAATTTACTCCCATGTTTCTCTGCCTCCCTCGTATCACAAACACACACAGACAAAAGCAAAAATAATACAGCTATGCTTTTCTCGAGGAACTGTTATCAGACATTTTGATCAATTTTATTTTCTACGTACTTATTTAAATTTGAATACGAATTGACGAGGCGAAAAAGACAAGAAGAAAAAGCGTAAGACTCACACGTACACAATAAAATTGATGAGGAAAGAGAAATGATGATAACCGACAACAAATGCAAAAGGAAAAAACAACATCAACAGCCAGCCACACCACCAGCTTTATTATTTTACCTTAACTGCACCTCTCAGAATCTTTTATTTTTCTGCAAACTGGGTTTCTTTTCAATTCTTACCTTACCATGCTCATACTTGGTTGGTTCACGTTTTGTACCACTACATGATGTTAGACACATTAACCAAATTGCCCCCATGCGTATGAATAATGTATACACAATTATCACATAAAAGGAAAGGGTATGCTAAACAATTATCAAATTCGGCAAATAAGATCCCAAAATCCGTGGCCACACAATCAAAGATAAAAAAATGAAGCTTTCAATGAACAGTGATAGTGGCTATTAGGTAGGTAGGTTTGTTGTGTCACACATATATAAAGTCCTGAAAGTAGGTGATGGTGGGATCTTTCCATTTCCATTTCCATTGATGAAGATGGAAGAAAACATTTATTATAAAGATAAGTGAGTGTACAAGACAAAGTACCTAATCCACCCCTTCTTCCTTCATATGCTAGGACTAGTAGAGAGAGAAAAGAAAAGAAAACATGATGATGAGGCACATCAAGACATTTATAAATCCTCTTTAAACGGATCACTACCACCCACAAATACAATAATTTTGACAAATGGGTGGGTGTTTTGGGATTTTCCTTCTTTATTACTTTACCTGTTTTGCTTCATCATGAAAAAAGCCATATTGAATTTGAATTTCTCCACCCAGGACAAGAGGGTGAAAAGCAGGAAAAAAAAACATATGAGAAGGGTATAAAGGTAAATGAATACCAATTTGACAATTTGCACAAAAATAAATAATATTAGTATATGAAATGGGTGGAGAAGTCATTGGTAAAAGGCAACCATGTCCATGGCATAGGCATGGCACTATGAGAGAGAGAGAGAGAGAGAGAGTGAGTTCACATTCACAAATCACAAACACAACCAACCCCAAAAGAAACAAACAAAAACCAATCCCTAAAGCCTAAAAATATGGTTGTAACCAACAACTGCTACAGCATATCATATGATGGTGGAGAGAAAAACAGCATCATCAATATCCCATTCCCATCTCATTCATTTATCACCTTTTTATATATATATATATATTTTCTTTTTCCAGCCCCTAATCTATTATCTATGTATCTATTCTATACTATTCTTCAATTCAAAATCAAATACAATAAAAACCCATTCTTTCTTTTTCTATCACTCTGACCCATTCCATTATTTCTCTCTCTTACACAGACGCCAACAACAACAAAGAAGAAACATGGAAACTCCACGCAACAATCCTTTTTATTTTTTTGTTCTCCATCAAAAAAATAAAATCAAAGAGTCCACACCACTCTTTCTCTCTCATCAATGGCCCAGCTGGACCAAAATTTATGTTTGAAGAAAGAAAAACAAAAAAGAAACAATGTTATGTTAGATTAGATTAGATGTGTTCAATTGTCCTCCAACCAAACAAATAATGTTCCCCGTTTTACCCTTCTGCAAGACCCCAAAAAATCCCATCTTCATCACTGCTCTTTCATTTTTCACCGAGTTATGTGGGCTTTTTCGGTTTCTTTCTCTTGGTCAGAGTTTCACAGAAACAAAGAAACCGAGAACCTTCTTAACCCTTTCTTTCTTTTCTCTCTTCCTTTATTATTCTTTTCTTTTCTTATTCTCTCTCTATTTCTCTCTCTTTCTCTTCCTCTTCCTCTTCCTTCTCTCTATCTTCTACCTCCATAGTTTTCTGTTTCTCTTTTCTTCTTTGATATGATGAAGAAGATGAAGGGTGTTTCTGCTTCCATGAACCCTCCACCTGATGTTTACATGGATCATAGATCCATGATGAGGCATCAGAGTCTCTTGCAAGACTATGAAGATTTGAACAAGGTAACCCTTTTACCTGATTTATTCAAAGATTGAATTTTTATGATATGTGTTGTCACAGATCTGGCTTTTTCTTCCATGTCTTTGATTGAAAATTTAGGGTTTGCTGAAGCAAACGAAAATTGGGATCTTATGTTTTTATGCTCTGTTTTTGTGAAAATTAAGGGTTTGTTGGAGAAAACAATAAAGGGGATCTTGTGTTTTGCTGTTGTTGTTTGATAATTGTTTCAATTAAACCTCCGATCTGATGAAACTGTGTATTCTTATGTTCATCTTTGTTGAATTTCTGTATCTGATAAATCAACATATTTCATACTTTTCTGTTGAATTCCTGAGTACTATGTTGCAATAGCCATGAAATAACAGTCACATAGCAGTGTTTTTTTTTTGTCAGATTATTGTTTACAATTGTTATCAAGTTTTGGAGCCTTCACTTTGCTTAGCTTTGAAGTTTTTATCGGATATCATGTTTACCATGGAGTTTTTAAACCTATTAAGTTCTGAATTTAACAATTAAATACTAATCAAGTGTTAATTAACTGCTTTGAGTTGGTTGTAGAAGATTTCAGGATAATAATATTTATATTATGTTCTTCAGGAAACAGAAGCCATGAGAAGGAAATTGGAGGCTGTTAAGCAGAAAAAGTTGATACTATCGGCTGAAGTTCGGTAATGTCTCATGATTCCTATTGGTTTTTATTTTTCGTAGTTTGCAGTTTATATATTACACATAGAGCTTATATCTGTGCCACTCTTCTACAGATTTTTAAGGCAACGTTACAAGTACTTGCTTAAACATCCTCTTCCAAAGCCTCAACCTAATCAAGAAGTTTTAAAGCCTCAGAAGCTCAAAATCAAAGAGCCTAAGATTGCAAAGGGAAGGAATTACAATAGAAAGGAATCTACTTTGCGACCTCATGCCGCTTCTAAATTGAACCCAAAAGAAAGAGTTTTCAATGGACGAGCTGTAGAAGACACACTGCAGAAAACTAGCCATGTGTTTGACTTGAACCAGAACGGTAGGAGCTTGAATAAAAAAGACGCTTCTTTTCATAGTTCTGCTGCTCCTGTGCTTGACTCCAACCACAAAGATAGGGTTCAAAGTGGAAAGGAAGCCGCCAAGAAGAGTGTAACTCCGTTCTTCGATTTGAACCAGATTTCGGTAATTAATATTAATATCATTTCACATGCTGTGTTTGCATAATAACTCCTTTTTTGTGTTTTTTGAATCTAGTAGACTTGGGCCCTATTTGGATAAACAACTTAATTAAGTACACATCATATGCAAGTGCTTATGTAAAAGCTATTTCTATAACAAGATGAAATAAAGTCAAACTATTTTCATATGTTGTTTTCATAAGCTATCACAGAGAGCTTATAAAATAAGTTGAAAGTAACTTATGAGTCGTATGTTGTTTCCAGACGTTTTGTCAAACAGTTTTACAAGTGTTTATACCGGTAGATAAACTCCAATAAGTCATTTTAAACATACCCTTAATAGTTTTCATCGATTTTGTTGATCCACAGAGAGAAGAGGAGGAATTGGAGGGAGATAATCAGTCCATGTGGATTGAAGAACAAAAGAAGAATGCACAAAGAGTTGTGAATGAAGAGCAGATCAATGATATCAAGCTTTCAGTTTGTAGAAACATTGGAGAAGGATCAAGTAGGGCGGGGAAAAGGAAGATTACATGGCAAGACCAAGTGGCATTAAGGGTTTGATCATATAAGTAGTACAGTTTGGCTTAACTCCGGCCAATTTGGAATGCGTAGCCTTCCGCCATATAATATGGTAGCAGATTTTTACCTTCAACAAAACCATTCTAGTTTTATGTTTTCATCTTGTAAAGATAAAATATACTTCCCTATAGAATCATGTCATCATATGTTCAATATATATAATATTAGATGGAATGGAGAATTTAACCCTTGAAATCATATCTTTTCTCTTCAAATAGTTTCTTTATTTTTCATTTATGTTTTAGCTTTGCAAAAAGTCACCCAAATTATATTTGGGTTTTGTGGTTAAGAACTTAAGATGGTGGTGCCCTTAGGCGATGGTGTCCTTTGATTTTGAAGGTTTGGTTTGATATATATCCCATTGGTATGCACGTATTATTGTTTATTTATTATTTAATTTGTGTATAACATAAGATTCTCCGTTATAGCGGGGCACCATTGTGTACTATTAATGTGTCTTATTTGCCCGCCATTTGTCAAAAATCTAGTAGGTAGAGGAAAATAATCTTGACCAGAATCTGGTCTAGTAGTGGTAGTTGAAGTCTACTAGGAATTTGCGGAAGCTGCTAAGAAATCTCTTATAAACGTGACCAACCAATAACATAGTTGGTGGTGAATTTGTGAGTTGGAAATGATATTTTGTCAACATTAACTCTAATCCAACTTATCTAAATGATTTAACTCCCCAAAAAAGCGTATTCAGTATATTCACTATCAATATGTGATTGATTTGAGTAGTTTCTTGGCTCCTCAAGCCACAAAACACTAATGTTCGTTTTATATCTTGTATATAAAAAATATCACAACAGAGCATATTGGCCTCGATAAGGCAAGCACATATACAAGCATAGCTCTTCAAGAAAATCATCCATTGCTTGCACAGGCAAATTAGATCAATGACTAATGAGCATGTCTAACTGAGAAAGAACCAAACCATGCCTAAGCTGCATTACATCGACAAGTTAGTTAACGATTGAAAACAAACTACGATATGTTGATAAGCGAAATATGTCATGTTATGAAAGATATAACCTAGTAAGTTCAGAAACACCGGGTCAAATAAGTCGTAATGTAAGGATCTATTACATCAATAATCAATGATAAAACACATTAAAAATGTTTGTAAATAAACTTCATAGATATGAAGTTGATAAAAGTCAACATAACACCTTGCATGTACTCATAGTCCTTCATAGGTTCAAACTCTTCTTGCATGTACTCATAGTCCTTCATAGGTTCAAATTCTTCTTGATTCAGCCAGTAATGTACTTCATCTGAATTTCAAAAATTATTTTCCATCTTTAGTATTGGTTCTCCTTTCCCTACAAGTGTCATTACTTGGTCTGTTTCTTTGTTAACATCATCTGTATCATTGATCAACAAATGTGTTTTTTGTGATATAGAGGATGTTGATGTAGGACTTGCATTATTTTGATGGAGTTTCTTCATATTCTTTAGGTGTTTTTTCCCTTTCATATGGTCTTCCATCACAGCTTGTGAGAAAGCGCCAATTTGACAATGCTCACACCATAAACGTCCAACCTTCCTCCTCTTTGCCAATGCACTTTCCTTCCATGCTTCATCGGTTGCAGCGTCACTTCTACACTCGGAAAAACCTATCTTTTGGCTTTTCTCCACAAGCTGCTCCTCAATTTTAGATTCTGTTATATCCTTATCAGCATTCATCTCCACAAGCTTCTTCTCATTTTCGGATGTTGTTATACTTACACCATTATCAGCAACCATCTCAACAAGCTGCTCCTCAATTTTAGATTCTGTTACATTCTTATCAGCCTTCATCTCCACAGGATTCTTCTCATTTTTGGATGTTGTTATACTTACACCATTATCAGCCATCATCTCCACAAGCTTCTCATTATTGGATTTGGTAACACCATTATCAACCATCGTCTCCACAAGCTGCTCCTCTTTTTTAGATTCTGTGAGACCCTTATCAACCATAGTCTCATCCATGACTTCCAAGGCTAAGCAAGGTTGAGGAGCTTGTTGATCTGTTTCTACAACAACTGTATCAGTAATCTTTTCAGCGGTTTTTTGACTTTTCCTGCTGCACTTGTCAATCTTCCTTTTTTGTCCTGCTTCCTTGGCCTTGTGCTTCTTACCATTCAGATGAGCATTCAAGCCACTCTCACTCGTGGCTTTAATTTGGCACAGTTCACAACTCCACTCTTCCTTTGGTTTTTTCTTCATACCAATTGCATAAGGATCATCATTAGGAGCATCAAGTGTCAATGCTTTTCGCTTTGCACCATAGAGATCGGGGTCTGGCTTAGCCTGCAAATTGGGATACTCAAATAAAACATCATATGTTAAACTTCAACATTCACTACATATTCAAATACACAACATTTCAAATTTTACTATCACGTTATCTTAATTGCACAGGGATCCGAGGAGTAGCCTACAAATGATTTCAATACCATCGTTGATCTACTTACACAACAAAGTTCACTTTTCAAATTTATCTAAAAAAAAATGTACAAATTGAAACTAATGAAATTTAAACATATGCTTGAGTTAGTATGTTTGTTCTTCTTGCTAGTCGTAAAATACAAGTTATTGAATGATGATGTGAAATAAGGTGCTCAATGTATACATGAAGACTTCATGCATTCCACTATTTGAGATTGAACTAAATGTAGTCTAGGCACGAACTTTGGTCACTTCCACTACTAGTTCATTGTTCTACCGCATAAAACAGCACAGGAAAAGAAACCAAATGTAATATATTTGATTTTATAAACATGCTTGAACGAGACCAAATACAAGTAGCCTTCCTTGTTTAAGGCATTCACCTTAGTTATTCAAGTGCTAAGGTCTTTTATACCTTAGATTGGAGCTGAAGCATCGTCTCCTCTCTCTATTTTTTTTTACACCATACACTTGATTAAATTATTAAATTGCTCTCTGTCTTTGTCTTTGTAGGCCACTCTTAAATTAATCTCAAACTCTATTAATATTTCAAACTAATATCTGTCTTTGTCAAAAGTGTCTCGATTAGGTCCCTCGTTATGTGACAAAAACATTAAGACAAGGATCTAATTGAGAAACTTTTGACATAAACATATAGAAACTTTTGACATAAACATAGATTAGTTTGAAATATTAATAAAGTCGGGGACTAAATTGAGAATGATTTACAAAGATATGGACCAATTTAACGGTTTACTCCCAAATATTCATCTACCCATGCAAATATATTATCTTTTGTTTTTAGTTCCTTTACAAGTGTTTTTTTGATTTTAGACTTTGCAAATACATCTGTTTTACTTTTATTCATGGTCGTTTTGTTTTAATTCCTGCAAAATTTATTCATATATAAATTGGTCATTGCAATATGTTGTAATATTTATTATAGTCCTTTATCACAATCATATTAAAATGATCAAAATCAAATATTCTACATAATACAATGACCAATTCCTATATAGTTAAATTTGAAGGGCTAAAGCATAACAACACATAACTAAAACATGGTATATTTGCAAGGCCAAAAGCATAAAAACATTTTTAAAGAGATTAAAAATAAAAAAAGATATATTTATAGAATCAAATACATATTTAAACCAAACAAAAAATAATAGTGAAAATACATTAACAATATCTAGTTAATGCACATCATAAACGTTATAAGAACATCAAATTTGAGATAATAAAATTCAACAACTTTTTAAATGGTTAAAACAATTCACAAACATGGTTAATGAAGTGTTAGATTTAGTTAATAGATATATCAAGTATTGCAACTTATTAACCATCTAATGAACTTTATCAACTATAATTTTAAACACGATTAACCTTGATTTTCAAATGTTTAAATCTACATAGTTAGAACACATTGAATCATGGTTAATAATGCTTAACATTATAGTTAATTAAATTCAGCTTATGGTTGATATACACATTAACCGCTCATTTAAGTGTGTTAAACATGTGTGTAAAATGCATTAATCTTTGAAGAGAAATATCAAAACTTGTAAATTTGCTTGCTCTAAATTGATGTTCAAATAACATTTATGCATGCAAGATATCAAAACTTGAAGAGAAGGCCTTTGAATGGTCTGATTCAACAATACAAGCAACTAATATAATAATAATGAACAATATGCTTGGTTCTTTAGCACAAGAGAATCAACCATGACAATTTATATGTTAAATCTTCAATTTAATCTTTAAATTATCATCATCTCTCATTTAGTCCATAAACGATAAACATATTATAAATAATTTTTAAATTATTATCAATCCACTAAATTAGTTCATTGGTTTTTAAAAATAGGAGATAGAATGGTAATTGAATGAGTAATAATTGTTTGTTTGGTATCAATATGTCGTGTTTGGTAAAATCACCGTGTCACCGTGATTCTACTATGATACCAAACATGCACTAACTCGATTGAAATAATTTAAAAGTATTATTTTATTTTATTTTTGACAAGAGAGTAAGAGTAAAAAGATTAAATTTCCGGTTTTTCAAATCAAATCAAACGACTAAAATGTAAAAAAGGACAAAAATGATAGAATTCAAGAAAATAAATTGTTAATTTAGTTTTTAAACTATCACATCCTCGATTCAATCAAGTCTCTAAGTCATGTAAAACATATCTTAAAAAAAATAAAATTATTAAGATGTTGAACATTAAAAAGATGAATTTAAAACGGGTGAATTTTATTTTATAACGGTGTTAACAAAGTACAGTTACACAGACAAGAGAAGAGAATAGAAAAAGTTACGAAACTGACCAATAGAATAACTTTGTCCTTGTCACTGGTCTGTGGAAAATGTTTGATTTCAGGTGGTTGTGAAGCATCAACAGCAACAGGGTTCATCATCATCATCGGTGTAGAATTTGACCACACAGAATTGAGAGGCTTCTGCATAGTTCCAAACGCCCCCTCCATTGCAAGCTCCCTCCTCACTTCATCCTCCAACTCTATCCGCCGCAACATATCCCGCCGGATTTGTTCCTTCTCCATCTCTCGTCGTAATGCCGCCTCGTTGGTGGCCAATGGTGCTCGGAAGCCAGCAAAACCACCGTCCACTGATCATCATCATCATAACAACAGCAATAATAAATAAATATCAGAATTAATGGGAAAAGAAAAGGAGAAAAAGGATTTTCAGATTGAATTACTTGGAAGAGATCGGTCAGGGAGATATGTGACGGTGGGATGAGAAGGCTGCATGGTTGATGGATTGATGTTATCGATAGCACGGAATTTGAACTCCATTGAACAAAAACTTGAAACTATAAATAAATATTCAGAGAAACAAAACTGGTATTAATTAATGAGTGCTAATAACGTTGTTGAATTGAAAAAAGCTAAAAACATAACATAGAGAAGAATGTTGTTTGATGGGGGATGAAACTTACCCGCAGTAGGGTCGAGGTAGTACTTGCAGAGCATAAACGAAAAATAGGGTTGTTTGATTGATAGTTATTTGAAATGAAGAAGACCAGCATAATAATATATATAGGAAAGCGTTTTTGATCTAAACTAAAAAAATAATACAGAAAGATACGGAGAGAGAAAGCTGCGTTATTTTCTCACAAAATATCATCCATACTTAATTACCGTAAATAAAAGTTAATTCACACCAAGAACTGTCTAGATACGGCGGGGCCGGCATTTCGATATGGCATGTTTCGGCGACGCGTAACGGTTTTCTGTCGAACGAGGTTTGGACATCGTCGTTGAGCATTGGACGACAAACATTAAATAATTGACGGTAATGGAATGTGGTAAAGACGGTTCCTGGTTTGCGAAGAGGTACGACTCTGGTCAATAGATCCAGAGTTAGGTGGGAGAAGCATGTCATAGGATAGAAGTGCAATGCCGACGCGACATTCCATGATTCTATAAATCTTACATCAGTTGGATGTTGTGTGCACGATGAGGTTGAAGAATTTTTAACGGCTTAAATTTTCTAGTCTATCTCTCATACGACTTTTCTTGAAGGAGAAGTTATGTCACTTATTATTTTGTTGAAGGAAGTTATAACACTTATATAAGGCCTTCTTTTAGCTACGAATAAAGGATGGATGCATATGGTTTTTGAGATAGATTTGTTTACTTTGGTTGATCGTATCTCATCCCGCAGATAAGAAGCCTCCAAATTTAATGTAATTATAGCTTCATATATTATTTTTATATTTTCTTTTCATTCCAACTTCGAAGGAAAGTTTATTCTGCGATTTCTATATTATCTTTACATTCCAACTTTGAGGTGAAATTTATTTGACGGCAAGAGACATGATTGTTCATACTCTTGTTAGAGCGGCCTGCTTTTGGTCTAATCACCATGTTTTTAATAATTCTCTCATATTTTATTGAGTCTCGTAATTTTTTTATTCCTTTTCTGTAAATAAATATTTTTCAATAAACATATTCGATAAATATTTTATGGTAAAAATATTTTTGTATAAATTTATTCTGTATACGCTTTCCTGTAAAAATATTTTCCCTTTTCTTTATCGTGGATGGATATTTTAACTACGATATCGCTCGACTATCATCTAGTCGATGTCTCGTTCGAGGTTTTAAGAAGTTTTACCGAGTTAATAGTAAATGTGACGAGTTATATGACAAAGTTGATAGTAAACATGACCGGGTAGACAACGAAGTGGGCCGAGTATAACAAATACGAGCTGAGATAAAACAAAATTATGATAGTCCAATTTTATTTCAGTATTTTAAATTATTTCAGTCAAAGTTCGACCAAAAAAATTATTTTAGTCAATATATGTTTCAGGTAATTAATTTAATTAATAATTTAATAATAAAATTAAGTTTTGATTGACCGTAAAAAATAAATTATTCCTTTTTTTTTTTAAAAGAAATTATTCCTTTTCTTGGTAACCACTAAACACATTGCTTTTATATAAATTATCCATATTTATATCGATCTATATTTATCTTTACATCCATATTTATATTGATCTATATTTATCTTTACCCAAGTATAATTGATCCATTCCTTTAAAAAATAAAATAAAAAGTATAATTTATCCATGTCAAACACGGATAATTAGTTTTCATTCATAAAAATGTGGATTGTATTAACCTATGATGTGTAGTTTGATTTGAGACAGTGAAGCGCAACTTAGCCGGTAAGAAACTCCGCCTACACTTAAATATGAAGCGCAACTTAGTCGATGAGAAATTCTGCCAACACTTAAATAGTTGTGGGTTCAGTCAGGTCATTAGTGAGAAATAGAGAACACTACTAATACCCTTTTAAAAAAAGAGATAAAAACATTATTGTTCAATTTTTATATTTCATTTCAATTAAATAAATTATTATCAGTTTTTTTTTATAATATTTCAGTTTTAAGATTTATTTTACGTGTATCAGATTTTTTTTCATTAATATTTAAGTATACAATTTTATTTTAAAAACAAAACAAAAAATAAGAAACCCATAAGATTAAAAACAAAAATATTAAAGAAAGAAGAAGAACAACAACAACAACAATTCAAAAAGAAGTTATTTAATTACATAAGCAACAACAACTAGATTTTTTTCGTAAAAAAAAATCAATTGAATACTTATTTAATTCATGTTACTTATTTTTTTAAGAAATTTAATTCATATCCCTTCAAAACAAAATAAATTAATTCATATATTACTGAAAAACTCAATCAATACAAAGTGCCGTAAGAAAAAGACTACTTTTTTTTTTTGAGGGAAGAAAAAGACTACTTGTATTGCTAAATGAAAAAAAATATATGTGACAAAAAAAAAAATAGAGAGATTAAATGAGAGTTATAGAGAAGATGGGTAAGATTTGGTATTTATAGACCATGATAAAATTTGATGGGTTCATATGATCTAATGGTACAAAAAATTGATCCATCATAAACCAATATTTTTATAGGTTCATTTTATACTTCACCCTAAACCAATACATCAGATTTTGTTCTAGACAAATAAAGTTATTACATTCCCCTCTTATAATTATTCGTGAATGTGATTCCAGATAGAACAAATATCACACAGCTTCCACCACATCCATTTCTTTCTGCTAACCGTAGCTTTAAAAGTATTTTTCTGCTACTCCTCATGCTTCACACCATGTTTAAATGGTGTCGACATTATACAAAGTGAGTTGCACCAAATTCATTCTCTTCGACATTACCTCGATGATGGCATTTAGAATGGGAATGAATAGTTGTTTCCCACCATGGGAAAGTAAATTTAATCCATTTAATTAAATAAAGAACACTTTCTTATCATACTCCTTCAACACTAGATTAATTTTACACTATCTTTTATTCTCTCTCTTTCATGTCCCCACTACCAACATCAATCCCACTTCATGTGTTCTTCAAAAGAATCTTCATTTTCATCAAATTTTCCTTCTAAAATAAGAAAACAAGAAGGCAGAATCCCCATGGAAATGCCAAAGCTTGATTACTAGAATATAATTATGTGTTTTCCTTTTGGGATGATGAAGCTTGGTTACTGGAAAACGATGAAACACAGTACCGTAATTTTTTTTTTCTTTTTCCTTTTGGGGTATGTGAACAAGATGAATATGATTGCGGAAACGATCTAGTGTGGGCGGTCTATCATAAAGATATGCTCATCATATGATCTGATGGTTAAAAAATAATTTTTCCATGATGGGAAACAACTTCCCATTCCCATGCTAAACCCCACCTACCTCGATATATCCTTGCATATATGCTTGAGAATTTCTTCGTGTCTCTTTTTACATGAAAATTTTCATAAATAAATTGTTTTTATCAAAACATTTCTAAACTTTTTTACCTCATTTTGTAAACATCAGTGTGTATATCCGGCTAATAAAGACACTTTTTAGAGTCCATTTGGTATGTACAATAAGATAGAAACATGATATGGTCATTGACGAATCTTACCCAAAATATTGGGGTTGCGACAAATACTAACTAAAATATATAACTGGAATTCTTAAAAGTCATACCCAATTTATATCAAAATTAAGAAATTTTGAACTAATTTTAAACATGATTTAAATTAATTTTGTTAATAAATAAAAACAAGCAATATTTTTAATTATGGGGGCCTAAAAAGAAATAATCTTATTCTTTCCTCAAATGTTTGGCCCATAAGAATCAGCCCATTCAATTAAAAAAAATCAGCCCGTTAAAAAAAAAAGGTCAACAGAATGTCAACATCCATAGCCACCAGAGCTCCGCCGGACAGCCATCATCCACCACCGTGATCTCGTCGGAGCTCCGCTGCGGACCGCTGGAAAATCTGGATTTTTGGCAATATCGCCGCCGTCCTCCGCCCCGTGTCGGTCGCCGGTGGTGTCCGGTAGTCAACGCCGGTGCACCACCACCTTTTATTTATTTATTTTATTTTCAGCTTTGGACTTTAAAAAAAATATGTTTTGGGCTTATACAAAAATAAGCATCGGCTTAATTAAAAAAGGAATTCGGAATGTCATTACTTTCTGCATCAATTTATTAACAAAATAATTAAGTAAAAACCAATTAATTAACTAAAGAATTATGTTAAAAAATTTAAAAAATAAATAATACATTTTATTAAACGGATCGGATGGATAATCCATCCATTTAAATTTAATAATGGATGGATTGGATGGACATAAAACCTAATGGATGGATTGGATGGTTTTTTTTTTTCAAAAAAAAATTGGTGGATTTTAATGGATTAATGGATTTTTTTGGTCCATCCATTAGGATCCAAATCCATATCCATCCAATCCATCCATTTTGCCACCCCTAAACGAACCTCTATTATATTATTCAGGATAGGATTGAAGAGCGTTGGCATCGACCTCAATCTTAATAATCTCAATTTATATTTTACAACAAATGAAACAAAAACACATAAAAACAAGTTAGTACAACCTTGAAGAAAATAGACGATGTTTCTTTTCCCATTTTCAAGAACTTGCTCTTAACTCATAAAAATAGTAACAAGGTTACCAAGAAATTACCCAAAATGAATAGCCTCTTGTCAAAATATATCATGGATGAAATTAAAATATGATGTGAGAACTGATATGTAATGGTAAATTCCTCCGTAAGAAGAAACTTATATGACACAATAAATTTAGTTGAGAGTGGAAAGCAATGGAATTACTTGATCAACAAACCAAATTAAAGGATTATAGCTTTCTTTTCTAGTTCTTCTAAATTGATTGACAAGTTATCTAGTTAACATTTAACAAACATTTTTTTAGGGGATTAAAAAATATATTTGAAAGTTAAAACTTTTGAAAGATCAAGATCAAGTTTAACAACTTTAATAAAAACAAGTTTATTAAAGCGGACAATAATGAAAATCGTGAAATTGAATGATGCAACATGGGATATCAAAGGTTCAAGTTTCCCCTAATATTTGATTTCTAGGGTTCAATTTTCTCCCAATTTTTAAGCAAGCAACCTTGAATTGAATTAAATGATAATTTTAAAGCAAACAAAAAGTGAGAGAGTGAGAGAGAAGAGAGGGGTGCCATGCATAGAAGTGTGAAACTATATTTGTATTGGGGTTATTTTTTGTATAAAATATTTTTTTAACACAATGAAAGTTGTTTGAGTAAGGTAACGACTTTATGCATAATATTGTGAAATGACAATGTTTGTCAAAGACTCGTCATAGCTCAAAAATACAAAACTCAAAAGGATTTTTTAGTAAAAATATGGAAGGTAAAATGTAAAGATTAATGAATGTTTCAATTGTTGAATGAATGAATCAAAATCCAAATTATGTATATTTGAGGGACCAAATATATATATATATATATGTATTAAAGTTAAAAAGTAGTAAAATTAAAGACGCAACCAAACAGGGTGTCTTACTCGGACACTGATCCACAGACCACAAACGCAATGTTGACGATGATGAGCCAAATTCGTTTACCTCTCTATTGCTGCTACGCCTCATCAACCTCAATTTCCGAGACTCATCATCAAGTTCTTAATGGGAACACAGTCTCCAGACAAGAGATCCGTCTGGGTTTACCAAGTAAAGGTCGTATGTCTTCTGATACACTCGACCTTCTCAAGGATTGTCAATTGTCTGTCAAGCAGGTCAATCCTCGTCAGTACGTTGCCCAAATTCCTCAGGTTAGGTTAATTACTTACTTACTTACTACCTCACTCATTTTAATTCATATCAAATCAACTATTCATCAATCATTTTTCTTACACTGCCAGATTTCAAACTTGGAAGTTTGGTTCCAAAGACCCAAAGACATTGTTAGAAAATTGTTATCTGGAGATCTTGATCTTGGTATAGTCGGACTCGATGTACTCACTGAATTTGGCCAGGTCTGCATATTTTAATTTCTTTTTTATTTTTTATAATATATCTTTTTCCTAGTTGAAATAGCTTCATTTCCCCCAATTTAAGCACAGGTAAAAGCCCTGCATTTTTTTTTTTTTTTTTTTTTGGGAATGTTCACTTGGCACAGCCGACGTCTCAGATGCTATAGAAAAAAACCATTATGCTCATCATGGTTTTCGTAATTGATGATGATAACAAATGAAATCGTTTTCTATAGAAAAAAGGAATTGCATATCCCGGTTCTGCACCTAAGGAATAAAACTAACTGCAACTCTATATTCTAACCTATTAACCATTATTCCAACTTGCCCAGTGAAGCGACATCAAACAATCCCGCTAAATTTAAAATTCAAACATTCTTATCCTATATTTAGTACAATTAACATGAATAAGATTTCACTCATAATTCCTACTGAGACCAGTAAGTAGTGACTATTCACATTCTGTGCAAAAAGTTATTTTCCCGCAGCTCTGATGAGTCCGAAATTGAGGATGCTAGTCGTATTCTTAATTTTAGAAATGTTACCAGATCAGCTTGCTCTTCTTTGAAACATCTATCTCTGGTCATCATGGAGAATATCTCTGAACATGTTAAAGTTTCATGCAACTTTGTGTGCTTTAGCCCTGATCGGCGGTTCTACTTGCGTGTTTCTTTTTTGTATGTTGTCTACCTAAGTAATATCCACAATCTTTTTTGTATACCCTGATCATGCAACTTTGCTTTTCCCTCAGCTTAAATGCAATTGCAGAGCAATGTTCTAGGATATCCATCAGAATCAATATTTTTATCTTATAACAGTTATCCTTTATCAGGGCAATGAAGATCTTATCGTTGTCCACGAGGCTTTGGAGTACGGTGATTGTCGTTTATCCATTGCGGTGAGTTGAAATTACATGCTTATGAAACTGCTAGATTATACTCCTATCGATTTCATTGTTTTGTGCAATTAACTCTCTTAAGTAACCCCTGTTGTTTCAGATTCCGCAATATGGAATATTTGAAAATGTAAATTCACTAGAGGAGCTAGCAAAAATGCCTCAATGGACGGAAGATAAGCCTCTGCGAGTTGCAACTGGATTCACCTATGTATGTGATTCACATTTAACTGATGTTTTGAAGTTTTATGTGTGGTACAGTTTCTGTTGTTTTCCTTTTAAAAGAGAAAGTCTGATCTGAGTTTCCTTCTTACTCTTCAGCTGGGTCCTAAATTTATGAAAGATAATGGTATTAAGCATGTGGCATTTTCGACTGCTGACGGAGCACTGGAGGCAGCTCCTGCGGTAAGAGACAGTGTTTGTTTTATTCAAAGTTATTCCTGTATGTTTTCAGATTCTAAATCATATATTTGATTGTTTTGTGTTTTGTTATGAGTTATGACTTAAATCAAATGATAGTTATTGGGATTTGGAAGGAGTTTGACGGCTATAGTTGTTGATAAATTCTGTCTTTGCTGCATAGCTTAATACACTAATCACGGTTGAATATTTTCTGTGATCCCAAAAATCAAAGATAACCATGCCGTTAATGTCTAACGGCTGAAACATATTATCTTCAAATTTCATAGGATGAAAAACTGTAAAACTGAAGATACATTCTACCTTGTTGGTTAATTTGTGGCTAGATATACATAGAGTAGTCAATATTCTGTATTCAAAGATGACAAGTCAAGAAATATAAATTGTAGGTTTCTTGAGTGCTCATTAAAACTTCGTTTTTTGTTCTGAAAGATATAATAAGCTTTATGCGCTTTAGTCGTTTCCCATCTATATTTTCTCATCGGAAAGCTTTATGTGCCATGTTGACCGGCATTTATGAACGTTCCTGATTTTAGTAGCATTGTTTGAGTAAATTAAGGACCCCATTGAATGGGCTCAGGTATGCTCCATTTACCTCTTCCTCCATTTAGTCCATTTAGGTCATGGATGAAAGACATTTGGCAAAACATTATTCAAGGGTTGAGATTTAATTAAAAAACATGTTTTTTTTTTCATAAAAAAGATTTAAAAAAAAAACAGAATATGTTTCCCTCTTTCCCTTCACGTTTTTCCCTCATCGGTAGACTCTTCTTCTCCCCTCTGCTCTCATCACCGCCAAAATCCGTCCATCACCGCCGCTATCCCTCAATAACAACATCGCCTCTCTTCTCTCTTTGTTTCTTCGCCCCTCTCCCATCCTTTCACTGTTGTATCATCGTCACCGTTTCAAACCAGTTCATCGCTGTTATGGGTCATGATATTATTTCTTTTTAAAACTTGAATACTGATGGTGAGCTATTCAATTAATATTCCCTGGTCATGAATATTTTGGAATTGGCAAGGTAAACATGAGTAAGAATGAATCGACGAGAGGGTGACGGTGGTGGTGTGTTGGCGACAGTGAGAAGATACAGAGAGGAAGAAGACTATGATACGAGAGAGGGGCAAATGATATAAATCAAAAAGATGTGCCACGTTGGGAGGTTCAAGGCGGCAGTAGGAGGTTCACGGCAGTGGGGGAAGTAGGCTACGGTGAAAAGAAAAAGAGTAATCATAAGAGAGAGAAGAGGAAGATATTGTTTTTATTATTTTACTAAGTAAATGTTAATTTATTAACTTAAAATCTCAGCCCTCAAAATTTTTTTTTTTCCACATGTCTTCCATCAAGACCCTAAATGGAGCACTCAGAGGTCTGATCTAATTATAAATTTCTGGTTTCTTTGTTTTTTTTTTTTTTTTGTGAAGAAGTTCTGGTTTCTTGGTTAAACTTGCATTGTGCTCTTTTTTTCTGGTTTATGTGGAGGGGGGAGTGATGTGAGATTGAGTCTGTGTTTTACGATTGGGTCCCAAGGCCTGTTGCTATTGAGTTATGGTTTTAGTCTATTAATGATGAAAATAATGAAACTTCTTTATAGAAGTTATATCCTCTTTCCATATAAGATATTTCCCTGTTTACCTTTTTTCTCAATATTTTTTAGCTTTACACTTGAAAAGAAGTATTTAATTTCTGTGACCGTCACCATCTCATTGCTGCTGCTGCCATATGTTGGACTTGACCTCTTTGATTCATTTAGATAATTGTCTTTTCTCTATTTAGATGGGGATTGCTGATGCTATCTTGGACCTTGTAAGTAGTGGAACTACGTTGAAAGAAAATAACTTGAAGGAAATTGAAGGTGGAACTGTTTTGGAAAGTCAGGTTAGCAATTATCAAATTTTCTGACCTTAACTAGCATGATCTGTTGTTCTTTTAAAAGGCGCCTGGAAAATGCTGCTTCTCATGTCTTGTTGGATTTTTTTTATAAGCACACCTTGTCGTTTTTGGTTTCACTCTGATAATTGAACACTTTTCAGGCTGCTCTTGTTGCAAGCAGGAGATCAATGATCGGACGAAAAGGAGTACTTGAAACAACTCATGAGATGCTTGAAAGATTAGAGGCACATCTGAGGGCTATGGGGCAGTTCACGGTGCATATATAGAATTTATAGTTCCTCATCTCCCCACCAGTTTTTTCCTTTCTCTTTGTTCCATTTTCTAATGCTAAATCCGGCAGGTTGTAGCAAACATGAGAGGAAGTAGTGCAGAGGAAGTGGCTGAGAGAGTACTGAGCCAACCATCGTTAGCTGGGTTGCAGGTGTGATATGGGATGAATCTTTTTCCCCAACCCTAATTCATTTTAGGGGAGGATCTTCTCCCTTTCTGTATTTGCTTTCTGCAGTACAAAATCTGATCTATACCATGCATTGTGATAGTGAGTAGTGCAATCTTTCTTTTACCACTCCTAATTTTAAGAGTCTCCCTTGATTGTCTATCTACAGGGACCCACAGTAAGTCCTGTTTTCTGCAAGCGCGATGGAAAGGTATCAGCAGACTACTATGCCATAGTCATATGTGTGCCCAAGAAGGCACTGTACAAGTCTATACAGCAACTGAGAGCGGTAAGATTTTGAACTAATGTCAAAGCAGTTGAGTTTGGATTTTCTATAAGCATGTGAAGATTGTTGTGAGCTAATGGGGCTAACTTAGGGAAGAAAAAAAATAGAAACGGGTATTTGAATGGGAAAAATGCAAAGAAACCAGTTGTATGGATTCTTGATTTATTATTAGTTTATGTGATTCCCTGACCTGTTGCCCTTGGCGATGGCAAGCATGACTATAAGTTATTGGACTCCTCTCAATTTCTGCTTATCATATTCATATGGCCTTACAGCAACAACAACCAAGGCTTATCCTACTAAGTGGGGTCGGCATTCAAATGGCACTACATTTGAGCTAAATCCCATTCATACTATTTGAACTGCATATTAGAAACTATATTTTTTTCTTGTTATTTATCATGATTCTCATACCCATTTTCTGTTGACTACGTTCATGTGATGCAGATTGGAGGCAGCGGAGTTCTTGTATCACCCTTGACCTACATTTTTGACGAGGAAACTCCTAGATGGCGTCAGCTCCTTTCTAAACTTGGGCTTTAGTCATACATGTGTTCCATTTATGGAGTTTTTTTTTCAGTATATGGAGTTTTTTTTCTTTGTTTCCCCTCTCCCTAAATATGTTATCGATGCAGAAGAACTATAACAAACTGAAATTAAATTTCATTTCTTGCTCGATAACAGAGGAAATTCCCACCTCTGCATCAGTTTGTATGTTGAAAATTTTGTAGCAAGCCTATAGTTTCTTTTCTTCAATTAATTCTCTCTTGATACTAGATAAGTGGGGATGCGGAATTGAAGTTTTAACTTCAACAATTGTTGTGGGAGTTAAAGCATGGTGTTGTAATTTTAACTTTTCTAGTCAATTTTATTTGGAGTAAATAGTCAATTTCCCCTTGAAATTGTAAGTTTCGTCAATTACCCCCCTGAAATTAACAAAACTTCAATTACCCCTTGAAATTGCATAACGTTAATCAATTTACCCCTCCGTCAAATTTTTCTATTAACTGTTTACGGTTATGATCAATTACCCCCCTTGAAATTTTGCACTTATGTGCAAAATGTCCCCTAAACTTAAAAATTTAGATTTTTTTTCTTACCAAAAATCATACATTTAGTTCTTCAAGTAGTATATTGTACCTATTGTCATAAAAATTCAATTCACAAGAAAATGAATGAATATATGCCAAAGAAATCATGGTTTTGTTATGTGCAGTATTTTCATTCATATTTATCAACAAGAAGCAAAATAAATTTTGTACAAAGAAGGTAAAACTAAAATTCAAATATTAAAAAAAATATCAAGCTGTTGAAATAAACCAAGACAAGAATGCCATAGCAGCAGAAAATTGATATCTATGACATAACTTTGTAGTACAATGTGATCTACCGGCTGCATGCAGAAGGTCTGTGACATAATCTATTTAACATACTGCAGCTACTAGATATGACATTTCCAGCATTATAAAAATTATATCATTAATTAAGTTGCAAATTCACAAACCTAAGCATTGTTTCTTCTTCCTTCTGCAGATATTAACCTATGAATTTTCTTTATGGACACACAATTATCAAAGACTTGTGTACTTTATGACTGCATACTCTAACATAATTACCAACTTGTGTAAAAAAAAGTCTTCTATATATGTATATATTTGAAACACATGAGAGTAACATACCTTCCATAAAGATTTATATGACCAATAGCTGCATAAACATACATTCCATAAATATTTATATGATCAATAATTGTTAATTGTTTGCCTTTAATATCTTTTGAGTCAATGATAGAAAAAAATATAAATTTTCAAGTTTATAAATTTTAGGGGGGTATTTGATGATATAAGGAAACAACTAACAGAAAAATTTGACGGAGGGGGTAAATTGATTAACGTTATGCAATTTCAAGGGGGTAATTGAAGTTTTATTAATTTCAAGAGGGTAATTGACGAAACCTACAGATTTAAGGGAAAATTGACTATTTACTCATTTGGACTATTTGCTGCCCATCTTTTCTTTTTGGTGAATTTATTTGCCACCTATCTACACCAATGAGCTGGCCATCTTTCAAATGAAGTTTGATGCATGTGACCAACATTAATTGATCAACTAACAAAATAAATGAATATATCTTCCTTCAAAAAAAAAAATGAAGGATATATCTTTACATTTCAGGTTACCACGAGGTCCACGATTTTATAATGTAAATAATTATTTTTGCTATTGTTGTAATTTGGCAACGGATCCAAATTAAACCACGTGTATCTGACTTATTCAGTAGAATCGTTCCATCCAACTACATATGATTTTATATTTATTTTGTCTCAAAACACATTCAAACCCCCAGCCAGGAACATGTATAAGTAAAATTAAAGACTAAATTCTGTACTTTTCTTGCTGTCTAAACCAAAACAAATATTCAAATTAGTTCCTCAAATTTTCAGAGTTAAACTAATCTTTTTGTTATTATACCTCAAAATTAAAGAGGGATTGATTTATCTTGGTATAAAAAATGATAGATTAATTTGAATATTTTTTTTAGGAAATATTAATTAGAGTATTAATTTCTATAAGAGATTAAAATGAACCATCCCCGTGCTTAGCTTAGGTGGTAGGGATATTGCATATTATATGCAGGGGCTAGTATTCGAACTCTGGACACCCCACTTCTCCACAACTAAATTGTGTGAGCTGTAGCCACTGGACTATTTGATAAAAAAAAAATATATATATGGTCCGTGAGGAAATTGGACGAAACCAAATTGAGTTTTTATTTTAAGGAAATAAGAGAAAATGATAATGATTTATGTTTTTTGGTATGACGACAAAAAGTATATTTTAAACATTATCAATTTACAGAAGTTATCTTAAAATAAAACGTGTAAGTTGACCTAAACTTTAGATGATCATCACTAGTTCTTGTTTGGATCGGGATAATCAATTCATCAATCAACAAGAAGAAGAAGAAGAAGCCAGAGTGAGTTCATCTCCAGAAAAATGCCTTCACGTTGTGAAATTTGCTGTGAGATTATGATCGCTGTCTTGCTCCCTCCTTTGGGTGTTTGTCTCCGCCATGGTTGCTGCACTGTATGTACTCTCTCTCTCTCTCTCCATCACTTCCATGCGGATCTACCCAATTTTACATGATTTTTTATCAGTCTCAAATTTATGATGATATTCTAATTAGTTAATTTTATGATTACAATTCACAATAATTGTGAGTGACAGATCCATGATTTTGATGAAATTATTTTTATTTGTGCAGGTTGAATTCATTATTTGCTTGCTCCTAACTATACTAGGATATCTTCCTGGTATAATTTATGCTCTCTATGCCATTATCTTTATTGATCGTGATCAGTACTTTGATGAATATAGGCGTCCTTTGTATGCACAATCACAATACTAGCACTAGCACTACCACTACCACATATGTCTTGTGTTCAACTCTTGATTATGTATGTAATCGACACCACTTGAATTTTATTCTTATTTGTTGTAATTCTCTTTGAGAAAATTATATGATGATGTGATTGTTGATTGTATGGTTATTTGTAAGATCAAATTATGAAAATAAAGTGGTTAGTTATATTGTGGAAGATAATATTGTAGAGGGATGGCAACGGGGCGAGTTGGGGCCGGTTTTAAACATCCCTCCTCCTTATCTTTGTACCGCTCCTACCTCCAAACTTTGTCGAAAATGATTATCGAACATCCACTGCCACCCCCAACAGGGGATGGGTTTTGCCCCGCCCTCAAGTCTAGAAATTAACACAACTTGTATACAAATCTTTGCATTTAATTTCTTCATAGCATCAAAGACTAATAATTAAATTGTACCATTTAACTAAAATCAATCACAACTTGTAGGGCAGGTGCCACCTTCCCCGACCCTGCCCGCCTGCCCTCTACTTTTTAAAATCCATGTTTTTTCCACATCCGCACTTAGTTAAATCGTCCTTTTCCGTTAATTCTAGGGCAGGTTCGGCCGGGTTCGGATCTAGTTTATGATAGAGATTAGGGACGATGAAGTGATGTTGATGGCTTGCTTGTTAATTGATTAACCACTCAGAATAAGCTTAGTCAAAATAAGTTTATATACGTATTTATTGATTGATGATTGATTGAACTTAATTCTTCACAGGATTACCTGTTCTTTGCCTATCAGATGTTTCAAAAACCAGGAATCTACTGTGATGTATTGCGCCTCTAAGTTTTGCATGAAAATATAATAAAATTAAGGGTTAAATATGTTTTTGGTTATTATAAATAGGGTTAATAGTGTTTTTCACCCCTGTAATATATGTCATTTCCGCTCTTCGCCCCTATAAAATTTTCGGTTTGATTGGCACCCTCGTAAAAATTTTATTTTCCAGAAAACACTCTTAATAGGCCATTCAAAAACCAAAATTTCTTGAAAAAAATTCTGAAAATGGCCTATTAGGGGTGTTTTCCAGAAAATAAAAATTTTACGAGGGTGCAAATCAAACTGAAAATTTTATAGGGGCAAAAACCGAAAATATCATATATTACAGGGGTGAAAAACATTATTAACCCTTATAAATATTACAACTTTTTCTTTAAGTCTTATTAAAATTTTGTTTCGAAAAGTTTCTCATTACCGCTTAAGATCTTGTTTTTCAGTCAAAATATGTATTATTTGAAATTTTAAATGAGTTTTTGAATAAATGTTTATAATATTATAAAAATTTGTAAATTTTTTTTTTTTTTTTATTAAGACATGAACTAAATATGAATTTTTATGTTTTTGACACTTAAAAATTCATATAATATTATAAACATTCGTGTAAAAATCATTTAGAAATTTAAAAATACTCATCACCTAACTTAAAAACAAAGACCAAAAGTATGGACATAAAACTTTTGTAGGAACCACAAATATATTTGATAGGAACCACAATTTATTTAGAAAATAAATTTTATAGGGACCACAATCGTCTAAATATTGTTTCAACACGATTCCAATAATACATATTTTAAAAATTTGCTCCAAACCAAGCTATATTGGAATTCCCCGCTTCACTTTACCACCACCCGTTTTCCCTACGACATGGTCTCGGCTGATGCGCCCTAACCGTGTGATCATGTCTAGCAGTTGCATGTTCAATTTAATTTTAAAAATATTAGACAAAGTATGTTTTAAAAAATGAAACCAAATAAAAGAAAAATAAAATATGAATTTTTTAAGTAGTATACTCTGTCAATGTACTATTTTTTACGCATGCATCCAATAAAATGTTGTCATATGAGTTAATGTATATAAATAAAACACATGAATTATCGTATTCATTAATTGATGTGGAACACATCATTAGATGCATATGTAAAATAATTGTACATTGACGGGTCATACTAGCTAAACTCTATGAAAACATAAACACTCCTTTGGATTCTTTTTATAAAGACTTAATTACACTTTTGGTCCTACCATTTTGATCAGCTCACGAAAATGGTCCTATCTTTTTTAAATCGAACAAAATCGTCCTTAAACTATATGTTTTTTGCAGTTTTAGTCCTATCTCCCTATTTCCAACTCCAGAAACGCACGTCAATGACAGTTTTAGTCCAACCACCTATGCTCAACTATGAAATAAACAAAGAATAAAACATGTGGGTACAAGGAATCTACTTTATTCAACACACTAACCTAATTTCCGAGACATGTTACATACCTGAAACATGTCTTAGAAATTAGGGTTTTTCTTGATTTGTGTGCTGAACAAAGTAGATTCCTTGTACCCACATGATTTATTCCTTGTTTATTTCATGGTTGAGCATAGGTGGTTGGACTAAAACTGTCATTTCTGTGCATTTCTGAAGTTGAAAATAGGGAGATAGGACTAAAACTGCAAAAAACATAGTTTAGGGACGATTTTGTTCGATTTAAAAGAGGTAGGACCAATTTCGTGAGTTGGTCAAAATGCAAGGACCAAAAGTGTAATTAAGTCTTTTTATAAAAGATAAATGAGTTGACAAAAATTCATATATTTAGTTTATCAACTTTGCTATATGGTGCGAATGATATAAGCACGACCTGTACACGATAAACGGTGGGTTGTGGTTTATATTTTTGAAATAACTAAAATTTAAAATCAAAATCCAATCCAATGGTTATTATAAATAGTCCAATGGTACCGGTTATTTCCCTTATAAATAATCCAATAGGTAGAATTCATTCGTTGCTTTTCATGTCTCTACCATCGTACCAAGCAGCTTTGGCCCACAGTGTGGTGTAAGTCAGTCTGTCCCTGGCCTTAGAGCATGTACCTCCGGTATACGTAGGAGATATGTATTTTCAACGGTAAAATATCATTTCATGTATTCAAACGTCGTCTCTATACGAGTCGTGGCAACATGGCCGGTCTTGGATTGACAACACAATCAAGGTGTGCGGTGCTAAGACATATGTTTTCAGATTGTCTGGGGAAAAGTAGACTGATGTCGATAATTGGAAATGGTCTACACATATTCAAACTGGTGCAACACTCGCTACGACAAATAACAAACCATGCGAGGTCTGTATTTGAGCCAATCTCAGTAGACACTAATGTGTTAGAATGTGTGTGTCTAGTGATATTTATGCGGGTAGAAGAGACAATCAATAAATATGATGTGATCTAGGTACGCTCTATATGGATTGGTGCCATGTAGACCAATCACTTGAACGAACATCATAACATGTAGGTGTGGATCCTCCCTATAAGCATGCTGAAAATCCATGTGATGTTAAATCCAAGCCTACATCATCATCAACTTATACCAATCATTACAAACCCTTTACAAACATGTTTAACAATTAACTAAATAACAGTTTCATTGTTACACCTGAAGCAGGGTCACGTATCTAGCTAGGTGCTTGGTCTCAAAACACACATTCAACGTTAAGCTTCTTATACAAGTATGCGAGGGCAACCACTCTTCACGAAAAATCGTTGATCAACTCAAGGTCACAGAGGTACTTCATATATGTCAAGTAAATGTAGGTGGCGCTCTCGTCAATGAATAAGATGATATTAATCTAAATAAAATAGATATATCTGAATAGCCTTGTCCTGGTTCAACTACATCTCCTTGTTATCACCATCCATCTCGACTGCAGCTACTTCTGGAAGATTAATCCCAAACTATGTTCTCAAGAAGCTTAAATGTGCATGAACACTATTTACGGCTACCAATATCGTACTCATCATCCTCCGATAACCATCAATTATACTATCCCAGGTCTGGAAACATGACCATCGTGGCCCAGAACACAATCCTCAATGGAAAGACGTAACAGACAAGACACATCATTTGATGTCACTGTCATCTCCCCAAAGTGTAACCTTACTTTGTGTTTGGTGTTTGAAAAGGCTTGAAATGTGATCATTTCGAAAAGAAAAAAAAAAACCCTACATAAATCACACAATTGTGGTGGTTCGAAATTTGGATGGTGCGAGAGTAGTTTAGTGCGAAAATTCGTAAATGTGTAAACGAGTGTGGTTTTTTATTTTGCTTATATATAGGATGGGTTGGATTACGTAATTGGAACCATGTTTTTTTTTTTTTTTTTTTTGTGAAATTATATAATCTAAATGGAAGTAAAATTAGAATTGTGGAGGGCGTGTGAGAAGCTGGTAGGGTGGAAAACAAAATTCCCTATAACTTAACCAAACAATTAAGCGCAAAGTGGTTAATGAACTCCTTCAATTGACGAATTGTTTAGGGAACTTAAGTTCGATTTTTGGAAATTCTACTCTTAAACCAAATAAATGAGTAACTACTCCCTCCGTCTCTATATCTAAGCATCCATTTTATTTTATTTTTGTCCCTAAATGTAAATCTCTTTTCAAATTAGTAGAGCATTTATTATTTTTTTTCCTAAACATGCCTCTAATTAATACTACTATCTTGTTTTGAAATATGAAAAGTCAAATTTAATACACATACAAATAAAGGATAATTTCGTAATATTAACACACAAAACAGACACTTTAATTATACGGACAATTTTTCTTAAGAAATGTGAAAAAGACAATGGATACCTACATTAAGGGATGAGTGAGTATTAGTTTAATAACTACTCCCTCCGTCCCTGAATAAGTGACCTATTTGTAAAAAATATTTGTCCCACAATACTTGATCTTCTCAGATTTCTAAGCAAAATTTGACAGATTTACCCCTTATAAATACTTTTTGTGGTCCCCATGTTAAAGTTTGTAGTGGAACAAAGAAAGTAATCATTACTTAAAAGTGAAAAAGTTTTAAAATAATGACAAGGGCAACTCAGTAAAAGTATCACTCTCTTTCTTTCATCTTTACACTTTTCTTAATCGGTGTGAAATGGTCAAATAGGTCACTTATTTAGGGACGGAGGGAGTAATTGTTTACTAACATTTATTGTAGAGGGAAGTATATAAAATTGCAGCAGCATCTCTAGGATTAAACAAGGAGTAGATGAGGTTATAATTCCAAGAAGAGAGATTCGATAGCAGTAAATGGTTAATAGTTAAATCCTCAAAATTTGGTCGAGGAGACTGGATGGTTCATGGGTCGGAAGGTCTCACACCTAAGGTGTGCTCCACACTTCAAAATATTAGTTTATGATTTTTTTTTTTTTGTGATCGGGATTCGAACTTCAAACTTTTTGTTCCTACCAACGGATCGGAAACATATTAATTTATAACTAAATATCCTATTAAAATATATTTAATAATTTAAGTGGTCCCCACTAAATTTCTAAAAATATCTGTCTAGAGAAAAAATATTATGATTTTTCCTTTTTTTAGGTATGCCGACATAAATATATTTATTTAAAAATGTGTGTAGCTTATTAATAGACATTTGGTGAAGATCAGTTGGATAATCATCAACAAGAACAAGCAGAAGGAGCGAATCTCGAGAGACTGTGAAAATGCCTTCAACTTGTGAAATTATCTGTGAGATTTTGATCGCTGTCTTACTCCCTCCATTGGGTGTTTGTCTTCGCCATGGTTGCTGCACTGTATGTAACAACTAACTGCTCTCTCTTCTCTTCGAATCTATCTTTTTAATCTCACTTTCTAACACCCCTTTTCCTTCTTTTTTCCTTTTTCACATTCAAAATCCAATTTTTCATGATTTTTTAGTTATGGGTCAAAACGGAATGAATACAATGGTGAATCTCAAATTTATGATGATAGCATGATTAGTTTATTATAATTGAGACAGACTTTGATTTGAATAATATATATTTTTTGTTGCAGAATCAATTCCTGATCTGCTTGCTGCTTACAATACTAGGATATATTCCTGGTATCATTTATGCTATCTATGTCATTATCTTTGTTGATCGTGAGCAGTACTTTGATGAAGCTAGGCGTCCTTTGTATGCAAACAAATACTAGCACGCACATATGCTGTGTGTGTTTGTGTTTCTATGTGTTCAACTCTTTCTTTATTATGTATGTAATGGACAGACACCACTTGAATTTTATTCTTATCTGTTGTAATTCTCATTGATGTTAAGAACAGTTATGTGATCAAATTATGAAAATAAAGTGGTTAGTTGTATTGTGGAAGATACTATTATTTTTATTTATTTAGTTTATGATGGCTTGCTTGATACTTGATTAACTAATCAGAATAAGTTTATATTTATTTATTTTTTGATTGATTGAGCTTAATCCTTCAAAGGATTACCTGTTTTTGTTTATTCTCGGTTGTACAAATATCAGTGCTCCATAGCACATCATGACTATTTGTTTTGGGAGACCTGATGCTGATTTCTCCAAATGTGTTACATAAGAAGATCGATGATAGCCAAAAAGTTTTTATAATTTAAATATGTAATTCAACTTAGTGTTAACAATACTACTAGTCACTGAACTTGCCAGGTAATTTTCATAACAAAGATCAGACTCTTCTTTTAAGTAATACGTGAATTTTGAAGACAAAACATATGTCAATCGTCATGGTCAACAAGAATAAATTGATTTATCGATCAACAAGTTATTCCAAATTCTCAAATAATTTATTATCTAAGTTACTTGGGTCAAACCAAAGTTTAGTACTTCGGGTTGCTAGTTGATATGAACCAGTCCAAAGTTTTCACCAGTGTTTAGACTATGATTTCTTATCTTCCATGCTTTCAAATAGAATTTACAACGACAATCTGGCATGATTGATCGGTTTTTTTATACTTCAAAAGGCTCACAGCGAAGATTGTTTTGACAATCTGATATTGACATGGCTGCTTTCTTGCTTCCCTTTCCATCCTTTTTCAAATTGAATTTCTTGTTGCCAACTTAACATATTGCTTGATGTTATTCTCATCAGTTCTGCTTTATGGCTTGGCCATTTTTATGTTCTAATGTTGCTCTTAGAATAGTAAACTTATGTAGTCATGGCTCACGATTCACACATACAAATTAATCTATAATAATGCTGGAAGCATATGTTGTTGCTCAGTTCCACTCCTCTCTGATTTTGTAATAATAAAAACACTCTAGAGTCTACACCATAGGATTATTTTCCAATTTTGATGGGTTAAGTCCATCCAGAACATGACTCTCCCTTTGTCTTTAAATGAACCCTGCAAATGAATAGTCAGATTGTGTCATTCGAATTAGATTTAAAATTTTATTTAAAAAAATACCGTTTAAAATTTAAGAAATATATATTCATATATTTAACTTATTTTTTCTTTTGTTTTAGGAATCCTATATTCAAAGCATATTAATGGGAGTATTGTTACCAAAAAATCATATTTAAAAAAGGAACTACCATGAAAATGGCCTCCCTTTTCCTGCTCGTTTTTCGGCCAACTCTCGCCATGTATTCTTCAAAGTATGACCACCATTACAAATGTATTTATGAATCATCTATTAGATATTTTCATATTGACATTAAGAGTTGAAGCCAAAACCCTACGCGTGAGTCAAATACTTATCAATTGAGCTAATATTAAGAAATGTAGTATTATTTACTAAATCGAGAGTGTATTTCAAAATTGAAACTGCATCATTGTTTTTAGGCTTAAATATGTATTTCGTGCTTGCAATTAGGTGTCGTTTAAAAATTGATCCATGTAATCGTCAATCCTTGCAAATTAGCATTGCATTTGATAATTATTTAAAATTTCGTCCCTCTTCCCCCTTAATCACTAACACATCACTAATTAGCTGACGTCGCACTGTTAATTGGTCAAATGATTGTTTGACTCAGCAAAAGTTGCTGCGAACCGACAAAAATAGCCCTAACTTCTCAGACAATTGCGAAAGGAGCAATGAAAAATGACCAAACTGCCCCTCTCTTCTTCTTCTCAAAATCTTCTTCCCTTTGCGCTTCTCTTCTCAGCAACCGATTGGAGGGAGTATAATTTACCCAGAAATCATTAATTACTCTTTCTTTGCTATGTTGTCCACTTCTCTCCTCTACTTGCCATTCTTTTCCTTTCTCGCTCCTCCGCTTTCTCTCTCTAACTTCCTACCGGAGAATCACTCGACCCGATCCATTTTCCACCATTCATTGTATTCTCTCCGAACCAGAACCAGAACCAGAAAAACAACATGAAAGGTAGGTGCTTCAGATCTGTGTTGGGAGGACGAAGATAGAGATGACGGCGGATGGCGGCGGTGGTGACGGCAGGTGGCGCGATGGTTTGTGTTACAAGAGACGCCAGAATCGTGTTGAACTTGATGATACTTGAAAACGTCATAACTCTGTTGACTGAGTTGCTTACCAAATTAACAAGAGACAACAACAAACGTCAGCAAAGATCCACACACGAAGAACAAAAATCCAATGATATGTTCAATTCCTTTGATAAATGTTTATCTATGCATTCACGAACTTGGGTTTACTTTAATTTCTTGTAAACTTCAATTCTTTTACTTCTTCTACTGGCTATATGTAACTTAATTTAATCACCTTTTTTAGGTTATGGCTCATGATTTCTAACATAATATTGCAACCATGAATAATAAATGGGCATATCTTTTTATATCAGATTTAGACATCTCTAACTTGTTCTTGTGTTTGTTGCTACTGTATTTGTTTTCCAATCTTACTGGAAAACATTTTCTCTCTTGGATTTGTCTAGTAGATTTATTGGAAACAATGTTCAATGGGTTGCAGAGAAGAGAAGCAAAGGGAAGAATTTTTGAGAAGGGCATTTTCGTCCTTTCACGTTTGTATGTGAGATCAGATGCACCACGTCAGCTGATTAGTGACGTGGCAGTGATTAACTGGGATGAAGGACGTAATTTTAAATGATTAATGATTGCAAGACTATAGTTTGCAAGGCTATACTTTTTTTGTTATAGATAGCTTCCATCAATTTCTGTCTTAGATTTTCCATGTCTATTTTCTTTCTTCAAACGAAATATTGTTGGTGAAAGCAACTCTGTAAATCTTTTAAGGTGCCATTTAGCCTGGATCCTTATAAGCTATGAAGCCCCGATACCCGATACGATACCGATACGGCGATACAGATAAATTTGTAAAATTTCCGATACGATACGGCTGGGATACATTTAAAATTTAAAATTTAAAATTTAATATATAAATGCACAATATATAAACATTACTAAAATTGATGATAAATTACCATTCAAATTACTCAAAATGAGCAAACAAGTGACATTTACATATCTTAAGTTACGTACTGTTATAAAAGGACATCATTAGTACTATCCAAAAAAATCATCATCAGCACTACCCAAAAAGGACATAGTTTAGCTATTCATAAAGAACATCATAGTCCAACATTCACTACTTAAGAGGAAACAAGGATTGTATCAGTCTCCTCTCCTCCGTTTCCATCATCAAAGAACATTGTAGTCTCCAACTCCGATTCATCTAAAGATAACTCAGCTAATTCAATTCCAACACAATCAAGCAGGTCATGCGCATAAACCACATCTTCAACCCTTTTTGGATCCATTTTATTTCTTTTCAAAGAATAAATAAAAGAGTAAGTACTCCAATTTTTCTCAGAACATGATGAAGAACATACCTGAACTCCTTCACCAGCAATTTTCAATAAGTGAAATCTCGCTCTAAAGTATGAACTCCTCACCTCTTTTTGACAAAAGTTGCACCTCCAAAGCTTGTTTCCACCTGCAGAATCATTATTCTGCACCACAGTGACAGTGACAAATCTCCATAGTGGTTTACTATCATCTTGGGGTTCTTTTGAAGCAAACGAACTAGTAACACTTTCTTCAATTGGAGGCATAACTATTAACAAAAGAAACAATAATAAAACATTAACAAGAGGTTGGTATTATAAATAAAAAGAAAAAATAAATCTAGGGTTTATTGTTTACATATGCTAAAAACAATCATTAATACAAACAATCTTATAAAGAAGAAAGTAAACATTTTTTGTGAAACAAAAGAGAAAATTAAAGAGAAAAGAAGATATTCAAGGGAGAAGAACAAAACATTAGAGAGAATAGAAGTAAATAGAAAATAGAGCAGTAGAGAGAAGAGAATCAAAGTAGAGAACCTGAAGATGTTGATGGAGGTTTTGTTGTTGATGTTGAGATGGAGCAATAGACAGGTAAGAAGGACTGGAGGAGAATCGTTGACGGTGAGAAACTCAAGATGGGTTCCATTCCAATTCCATGTTTTTTAGAATGAGAGAGAGCGCTGCATTTCCACTACTTTATGTATTTATATTATATTTATTTCTTATTGCTTATTTTATTATTATTCTTCTTATAAAATGAAGTGGGTTAAGTAAAAGCTAAAATAATAATAAAAAATATTGTCCACGTATCGAATGAAGTATCAGTTAGATTAGCCGTATCGGATGTATAAGTTAGCTGTATTCGATACGTATCGGTAATTTAAATATTTTTTTAAAAAAAGTTAATTACCTGATACTTCTTTTATACGCGTATCGGGACGTATCGGTATCGGATACGATTCTTCATGATTTTTAGAGCTTATAAGTATTGGTCCATTCTGGACAAATGGTGAGAATCATTGGATAAAGTAGACTTATAGATCTTATGATGTTCTCTCTACACCAAAACATATTCTCTTATTTTGCCCTCTCATTTGTATTCTCTCTCACCTGTTTTCCAGCAACATAAAAATGCAACCTTCTGCTCATGTGTGGCTATGGAAATCTATTCAACAAACAACATTGAAATTCTACAGTTGAATTTATTTAGGATATAAAGGGAGAAAAGTTAACTTCCACAATAGAAAATAAATATATGAATCTTTCAAGTTTCATCTCTAAAATAAAACTAAAGGGGGGGGGGGGGGGAAGAATCACACTAAAAATCTGGAAAAAAAAAATACAAAACAAAGGGAAAATCAGTCGAAATGAAACAAATATATCATTTTTCAGATTTGTAAATTTAGAAGAAGGCAAAAAAAAAACACACATCACAAATACCTCAATGCATATCTAGCTACTTATAATTAAGTTAATTAAATTATTATTTTACCATTTTTTTTTTCTTACCATGTTATTCTAGAATTAAGTTAATTAAATTGTTATTTCACCATTTTTTTTCTTCTTTCAACTTCACCATGTTATTCTTAATGATAAGTTATTGATTTAATAAATATATATTGATAGCAAAATCAATCCATGGTTGAGATTGGAGATCTTAAATCTTAATGCATCAATTTATCTCCACAATTTGCATGGATATATATCTACCATTAAATAGCTAACAAAACCTTCAAGAAACCATTATCAAACAATTCCCAAAGACTTCTCCTTGCAGAAGACACCGATAAAAAAAATGGGGTCATTGAAAATAAAAAAGAAACCCCAAAGAGATGGAACAAAAAAAGGAACAAAAGCTTCCTGGGTACGAAAAAAGCCAGCCACACTGGGAGAGAGAGATACAACATGTTGTGCTAGAGAGAGAGTAATGAGATGAGAGAGAGAGTTTATGAATTAGATCTAATATGGTGCGGGTAGACCATGATAAGTTTTGGCAAAATAATTTAATCTAACAGTGGACAAAAGTGGTCTAACATGGACCGATATTTTGACAGGTCCATTTTATACTGAACCTGATGATTTAAAGACCCAATTGGGTTTCATTAACTCTAGATCATTAACCATTCTTGAATGACATGCTAGACTAGGTTTGGAGCACGGGTACTAGGTACCCCTTATCTAATTTTGTATCTTAATCAAGCTTGTCTCCTCTTTTGACGCATTTACTTCATAGTTATCTAGTGTCGAAATTCCAAAAAATGTACAAGAGGCTCTAGAGTCTAGATCTTCCAAAGAGGAAGGAATTTGTTTTTATGAACTCACTTTACAAAGCTTAACACAATCAGGAGAATACTCTTATCCCTTGTTGTTAACTTAGACTGGCCTCTCCACCGGCTACATGTAAAAAATGCCTACCTCAATGGCGATTGAGAAGAATAAGTGTATATGGATTGTCCTCCATTTTTTGAGAAGAAGTGTATATGGATTGTCCTCAATGTTTTGCATATATGAAGTGAACAGGACTAAATGGAGCAAATATGGACTAGTGGATTAACATTTGTTTAGTAACAAGTTCAAGATAATCAATTGTGTGTTTCTTGAGTTGAGATTCCATTCATTTACCCCACATCTAGACTATTGTTCATTTATGAGAGAGATAGACACAATTAGAAGATTGATGAACTCCATTAGTGAGAAGTGCTAATTAAAGTGAATTCCTTTAGTTTGTATTGTTTGGATGAATAGAAAAATAAGTAGAGAGAAATTTATAAAAACGATTAAAAGACAAATATATTCCTTATAGGAGTATAACTCTAAATGAATGGTGAGTAAATGGAGGAATCCAAAATGAATTCATATGTATGCATAACAGACCAACTTGCATATATACTCACCAAACTGCTTACTGCTGCGAAAATCATGAACTCACATCCAAGATCAAGGTCACAAATGGTGACTTGCTCTTGAGAGGGCATACTAGCTAAGATACAGCAATTACTCATATCATTATTAGTTGATACTATACTATGGCAGTTCTAAGTAAAGAGATAGTTTGGAAATTACTCACATCCATATCCATTATGTTTGACAAAAGGAAATGGAAGTTCATATAAAAAAAAAAACAAAAGAAATTGGAAGAAAAAGAGTCCAAATGGGGCGAGTTATCTCGAGATTGCCTCATCAACATCTTCATTCGACTCACCGTTGAAGATCAATGGCGCGGTGCAATGCTTGTATGTAAATCATGGTTCAGTGCCTTTAAGGAAGAACCTTCTCTTCACTCTTTATTCAATCTCGACCCTTACTTCCCCAAACCACTTGAATTACCGATGACCTTCCAATTCGAATCACCTCGCTAGTGGACCCTCCAATTTGAGTCCAAGATCGATTCCATGCTTCAATCTATCGTTCAGTGGACTCATATCTTTCTCATTCAGATTCGCATTCAACACTGCTCTGATCGCTCTCTCACTCTCGTAGCCCAAAGGTACCAACTTTCTTCAAAGCAAGAATATGAAGTTTTTGACTCTAAAATTCTTTTATATATCAACTTACTTTTATTGTGAATGTAGTCAAAGTTAAATCACTTTACATTGAACTCACTTTTTTATATAACGCTGGAGCATTTAGCCTATGTGTAATGTGTATGTAGTGATGTACATCATCTGAAGCCTCAAGTCACTTTGTTTTGCTTTTTTTTTTTCTTCTTCTATGGTTTGAACATAATTCCAACTGTATTTCAGATGTTCAAATCTTGAGATATTGTCAATCAGAAGCTCCCTTCGCATTACTGATTCGTCTATCTCAATGATTGCTTTTGGATGTCCAAATTTAAGAGAATTGGACATCGGCTATTGTTATATGATAACTCAGGAGTCATTGGTGGTGATCGGAAGAAATTGCCCCAACCTTAAAAGGTCTCAAGAGAAATCGGCTTCATCCAACCCAACACGTAGATGTTGTTCCAGCTCGTTTGCTAAATGTTTCTCCGCAAGATGGAGATTCTGAAGCTGCTGCTATTGCTAATTCTATGCCTCATCTAGAGTGGTTAGAGATTAGATACCCTAAGTTATCTGTTAAAGGCCTCAATTTGATATGTCAAGGGTGTCCTAACCTCGAGTTCTACTGCTAAATTAACTAGTCAAGACATTGACAATGCATCGTCAAGTTTGTTGCACTTGAAAAACATTAAAAAGCCACGTTTGGACCTAGCATTCTAATAATACTTGATTACTTCTCTTTGTTTTGGCTGTTGCATTACTTCTTATTGTTCTTGAAAAAAAACAGTGAGTGAGAAGTTCAAAATTGTTCACATTTAGGCTCTTTTTGTAACTTAGATATATCAAAAGTCTATGCTTACATCTTTGTTTATAAGCTTAGGAAATAAATGTTAGCTCACTTAAACTCTCACACCTAAAATGTACAAGCAAATTTCCCAATCAAATCAAATGAGTTAAGATTAAAACTTCCTACTAAATGTCAAAAAGGTATACTTTACCATCTTAACTTGCTTGTTTATAGCGGCGGCATTTAGGAATATATTTATCACATTGCTTTTAGTAACTTGCTTCTTTTGAATTCCAATTATATGACTGTTCATCCCTAACTTACACTTGGCTTCTATATTTTATCTATCTATATAATATAACTGCATTTTTAAGCTTACCTCTCATTAAGGTTTCCACAGTGTGTATAAATATTGCAAATGATGGATTTTTTTCTTGACTCAATCTTTATATCCATGACTGTCAAACTCGATAGCATACATAAACTCGTGGAATTTTCATAGACTTCACTCTAGAGTTGAAAGAGTTTACTTAGTACAAAAATAACTTCTTATACATCCATCATTACAATATCTTTTTTTGAGGGAATCATTACAATATCTAAACACAACTTAATACCATATTGTTATGAGTGTGGAATGCCCAATTGATAAAAGTGGTGCAAATGATGATGACATGGCAAATAAGAAGGGGTTGAGACGTAGCAACCGTATCCAAAGGGAATCATCCAATGTGGTCCCAGTTTGCTAGTAAATGAAGGGATATTAAGCGGTGGTAGTACAATGAATGTGGTGTGCATTTTATGTGTGATATCATTTTCTCTCTCTTTCCTTATTCTCTCTAATTTACCTTTATCTTTCTGTTCATTGTATTAGCTTGTTAGCCATTTCCAGTATCTTTATGTTAAGTGAATTGAATGAAATCAATGGACAAGCAATACTCCATTTAATTGCTTGATTCTTATTAGTATTGCAATTTTTCTTCTGTTCTTCTGTTATCACATTACACATATGCATAGTAAATATTCAAAATTCTGACTTAGTGATAAAGTAAACCACCATGACAAAATTAAATATTTTGTAAGCAAATAATAAATTCAACGGACTTCATAGATGCTCCAGGACAAACAAAGCAGACGCACAAACATAGCAGACCTGTTCAAATTTGATATGCAAAATCACACCATAAGTTCACAGCTTGACAGAGTGAAGGACAAAAAGAGCATAAGACAGTTCAAAACCCATGGACAAATTGACAAATCACAAAGTTCTAAATTACTAAATTAAAGATGGGACTAGGTTCCTCTTGTTGGAGTCGGATTCAAACCAGTAGAACTAGGTTTTAGCTCATCAAAGTTGGGTTCCGTTCACTTTGTTGACCTGTTAGATTCATTGCAAACTAGCGACCGTAGTTTTGTTCGTATTTTCTAGCTCGTATCATAGCTTTCTTCATGCTTTAAGCTACAGGGTAGAGACTCAGTACGACAATGTTTCACTTCCTTTGTAGATGGGTTAACATTGAGATGTTACATACATATGTAGAGTTCAGTGCTACAATTGTGACACAAATGTGTTGTGCACTACAAAGCCTCGTCATTCAAGTGACAAGTGTTGCATTTTTTTTATTATTGTTTAACATAAACAATGATCCACATGTGAGGGAAAATAACCATCATATCGTAGACTCATTCAATCATTTTGGAACTTGCTATTCTTTGAATCTACCTGAGGTTACCCAAAAATGACTCTGTATTGTAAGCACGTTGATCTATTACAATTCTATAAGTTAACTCTGGAGTTTGACAACCATGCTTTCATTGTCTGGATACATCACTTTGTCTACGAAGAAATCAAACGAAGCTGGCTAGCAACCTTAATAAAAAAGTGACCCTGATCTTAAACTTCACAATCACCACTCGCCTCAATGATACTAGCAAATAATTCAACAACTACCCATTCATTGACAGCCAACTTATGTTCTAGCAGTAGTTAATTCATACAAGGCCATAAGCGTAAAAGTCACAACCTGAGGCTTTCTCTATATAAGAAAGATACAAAAAAGTAAAGCATAAAATTTAAGAACTGTAAACAATTTTTATGGAAGATTGCTACCGAGAACATATAAGAAGTAATGCAACAGTCAAAGCAAAGAGAACTAATTGGAATATTATTAGGTAAATCCATTATGGACTTGAGACAATGATCTTTTACACATATACATTACAGATACAAGGAAAACAAACAACATAGAATATGAATTACAAAGACAAAGATCACAACTTCTATAAGATATGTTTGTGTGGATCAATAACCATAGAAATGCAATTAAGATCTGCACAGACTAGTAGAAAGAAGATGGGGTGGTGGACTCACACTATTCATATTGGATAATCTTCTTATTAACGGTCAGATTCTGAAAACATCGGTTTGAAACCTCTCATCATATAGACTCCAATGTCCATACCTTTCAGTGTGAAAGACAGACCTTGGAATGTAGAAATTTGGCTTTTTAATGTCTTTCAAGTGCGACAAACTGGATGAGGCTTTTGCAATGTCTCGACTAGTTAAGTTAGCACACCCAGACAAATCCAAGAACTCAAGGTTAGGACACCCCTGACATATGGAATTGAGGCCTTTGGCCGTTAACTTGGAGAACCTAATCTCTAGCCCCTCTAGATGAGGCATAGAATTAGCAATAGCAGCAGCTTCAGAATCTCCATCTTGCGGACAAGCATTTAGATAATCATCGGGAACAATCCCTACGTGCTGGGATGGATCAAGCCAATTCATGAGATTTCTCTTGAGAACTTTAATGTTGGAGCAATTTCTTCCAATCAGCACCAACGACTCATGAGTTATCTCATAACAATAGCTGATATCCAATTCCCTTAAATTTGGACACCCAGTAGCAATTTTAGACATAGAATCATCAGTAACACGAGGGCAGCTTCTGATTGACAACACCTCAAGATTTGGACATCTGAAATGCAGTTGAATTATTTAAGTTCAAACCAACCCAAAGTCGAAAAAACAAAACAAAGCAACGTGAAGCATCAGATGATGTACATCACTACTTACATGCTAAATGTTTCAGTATTATGCCTGTTTGGATTGGCTTATTTGAGCTTATCTACTGGCATAAGTTTTGTGAGACTGCTTGGGAGAACTTAGGAAAACAGCTTATGACAATTTTCATAAGCTTTTTTCAAGTTATTTTCATAAGTTCTCCAATATAGATTATAAAAACAACTTATAACATATATAAACAATTTAGTGTTATTTTATCTGCTGCTACAAAAGTAGCTTATGCAAGCTTATACATAAGCGCTTGTGATATAAGCTGCAAATAAGCTGACTATCTAAACAGGCCCTATATTCGCGATCGAAAAAGAATTCCTTTGAATGAACTCATTCATAATAACTCATTTTTAGAAATACAAAGAAAAAATCTCTTTTTTTTAATCTTTAACAAACGGGCCCTTATGTTTGAATACATTCAAACATATCAAAATCAATTCTACCTCTATTGATTCAATTTTACCTCCTCCAAGACAAAGCATACAGTTGTAATGCTATGAAAGGGAACCCAATTTCAAAGTGAAAACCTATTAATTAAGAAAATTGCAGACCCGATAATTTGTAATTTGAAATTTGGAAGAAAGTTTGAACCTTTGGGCAACAAGAGCGAGAGAGCGATCAGAGCAGTGTCGAATACGAATCTGGGTGAGGAAGATATGAGTCCATTGAACGATAGAACGAAGCATGGAATCAATTTGAGATTCGAATTGGAGGGTCCACCAGCGAGGTGATTCGAGTGGCTTGTCGAAGTAAGGATCGAGGTTGAATACAGAGTGAAGAGATGGTTCTTCCTTGAAGGCGTTGAACCATGATTTGCAAACAAGCAACGAACCGCGCCATTGATCTTCAAAGCTGAGTCGAGATAGGATGTTGATGAGGCACTCACGAGTCAACTCGCCCCACTCGGCTTCGCTTTCTACTTCCATTTTTGTTCCTTCTATTGTTTGGATTTAGACGGAACTGCGTCCATTGTAATAGATAATTTTTAGACTCCAACACGTGCGATGCACGGTTTTTTTTGTAGAGTTTCATATAGTATAAAATATCAAATTGGTCGGTGACAACTAGTGTACCATGGAAGAATCGTGGGTAATTTACCCCAACCAATAGACATTAGTCACATAAGCACATTTTTAAGTGGTATCTATGAACTATCTTGACCCCACCAACAAATTGCTCATTTTCATTGGTCGGTGGGTAAATTACCCACCATTCTTCATAGGGAATCTAGATAAAACCTATTATTAATCGTAGAGGTGGTCCAGACCGTCCTTCGTGGCTCATTAGAGGATTCCAAGATGTTGTAAAAGACTGCAACTTATTTGATATGCCTCTTCATGGTTGCCAATTCACATGGTTCAAGAGCATCGGCACGCCCTCCTCCAAGGAAACTCGCATTGACCGTGCTCTAGTCACATCTTCCTGGCAAACACTTTATCCAAACTCTGCCCTCCAGACCTTGGTGGCCTCTATATCTGACCACACTCCTCTTCTCCTACAGCTTAATTCTATACCGTGGAGGCAAACTCACCGTAGTTTTCAGTTTAATAATTCTTGGCTATTAAAAACAGAACCCAATCAATTGGTGAAGAGCAACTGGGCCTATTATCCTCCGTCAAATATTCTCACCAAACTCAATCACTGTATTGAAGACATTTCCTCTTGGAGCAGAAATATCACGCCAAATTTCAGGCAGCCGATTAATAAACAACGTTCAGAAATTGAAGATTTATGGAATTCTTCGGACGACGCAAGCGATCCGCGGCTAGCCACTATGCAGAATAAATTAGCTTCTTTATTGCTCCAGGAAGCAACGTTCAAAAATATTTTGGCTCGCAGACGGGGACACAAACAACAACTTTTTTCATGCTTCAGCGTTAGCCAGGAAAAGTAAAAATATGGTAAAGAAGCTTCGTGACAATTCTGGTAATTGGGTTACATCACATGAAGACTTCTGCACTCTCGTTCATAATTACTTCACCTCTCTATTTCGAGCACAACAAGGTGATCTTCATCCTATTATATCTTGTGTTCAGCCAAGGATATCTGACGAAGATAATTCCATGCTCACTCAACCGTTCACTAAGCAGGAATTCAAGGAAGCTATTTTTAACATGCATTCGGATAAATCACCTGGGCCAGACGGCCTTAACCCGATTTTCTACCACAGATTTTGGAAAGATATCGGTGATGAAATATTCTCTTCTGCCTCGTCTTGGTTAGCTTTGAGACTTCGAGTTATCTACCCCCAGATTTAAATGCTACAAACATAGTGCTTGCACCAAAGGGTGATAATCTGGAATCCATGCGGGACCTTCGACCTATTTCTCTCTGCAATGTGTTATACAAGATCGTTTCTAAGGTCCTGGTCAATCGTCTTCGTCCACTTATTAACAAATGGATTTCCCAAGAACAGGCAGCCTTTGTGCATTCTCGCTCAATCATGGATAATGCGCTAACAGCATTCGAAGTTCTTCATCATATGCGCTGCAAAACAAAAGAAAAAATAGGTGAGGTGGCTCTCAAACTTGACATATCCAAGGCATTCGATAGTGTAAATTGGTCGTACCTCAAAGCTATTTTATTTAAAATGGGGTTCAGTTCACAGTGGACTTCCTGGATGATGATGTGCATCACCTCCGTTGAATATCACGTCATTTTCAACGGCGACCGCATTGGCCCTATCACTCCCGAACGAGGTCTCCATCAAGGCTGCCCACTCTCACCATATCTATACATTCTTTGTGTAGAAGGATTATCAGCATCCATAAAAAAACAGCGAGTTAAGAGGCAAGATACACGGCACTCGTATCTGTCGCACAGCCCCGCCTATCAGTCACTTATTATTTACAGATGACAGTTTTTTTATTTTGTAAAGCAACAATGGCTGAAGTGCAACATCTCAAGGAAACTCTCTCATTATGAGCATGCATCCGGGCAAGCAATAAATTATGGTGAATCGGCTATTGCATTCAGCTCTAATACTCACCATGAAACCGTGGCTGATATCACATCTCTCCTTGGTGTACTTGCGGAAATTGGAAGCGGTAAATATCTAGGCCTCCCATCAATGATAGGTCGAAGTAAGAAGGCAATATTCTCTTACTTAAAAGACCGCATCTGGAAAAACTGTCAGTCTTGGAGTGCTCGCTCCCTATCACGTGCAGGAAAAGAAGTCTTGATCAAATCCGTGGCACAAGCTATACCCTCTTATTGTATGGGTGCTTTCCTCATTCCGACTTCTTTATGTGAAGAAATGGACAGGATGATGAATTCATTTTACTGGGGTTCAAAGAAAAATGGTAGACGCGGTATTAACGTGGGGAAAACTCACTTTACATAAAAGTCTTGGTGGCCTTGGCTTTCGTAACATGGAAGCATTCAATCTTTCAATGCTTGGTAAACAAGGTTGGAAACTCATGCACGACTCAAACTCCTTACTCGCTCATACTCTCAAAGCCAAATACTTCCCGAGGCGGGATTTCTTGGAAGCACGTCTTGGTCACAATCCAAGCTACACTTGAAGGAGTCTATGGAGTGCCCAATCTCTGCTTACCTTGGGGCATAGATGGAAGATCGGTGATGGCTCAAAAATTAATATGTGGAGTATGCCTTGGATATGCGATCTCCCGTCTTGCAAACTGTTAACACCTCCACCCCCTCAATATGAGGATGTTACGGTAAATTCCCTTATGAACTCTGACATGAATTCCTTGAACAGTATGTTACTGCACTCTTTACTATCCCCTGTTGATGTTGCAGTTGTACTCTCAATCCCCCTATATCCCCCCAAGCGTGAGGATATCAGAATTTGGAAAGCTACTAATGATGGGCATTATTCTGTAAAATCTGCATATCGTGTGTGCATTGACCTATTCCATTCATCAACAACACATAATGCAAATAATTCTTGGATGACTCTTTGGAACTTACAGATCCATCATCGTGTCCGATCTTTCCTTTGGCGTCTCGCTCACCAATGCCTTCCAACACGCACAAACCTCATTACTCGCGGTATTCATTGTGATGATTCTTGTGTAACTTGCGACGCTCTAGCAGAAACCCATATGCATACATTTTTTGTATGCTCAAAGGCCACAGTGTGCTTGGATTTCCTCGGCCTTGGCAATCTGGTCCGCGAGCTGCTATAGACGGCAAACGATTTCACAACGTTGTTGTTTGAATTTCTCCGCAGGTTATCACTTACACAACAACAATCAGCTGCTATGCTTCTTTGGAGCCTTTGGAAAAGCCGTAATTTTAAAATATGGGATGCCTTGGACACATCGTCGGTTTTCACAATTTCTCGCGCAAGAGATACCCTTCAAGAGTGGAGTTGCATGCATAGGGCCAAAAAACAAGTTCATAGTATGCCATGTTTATCTTCTTGGACTAAGCCACCAGTAGGTATGACAAAGTGCAATGTTGACGCTGCAACCTTTCACAATAACTTCACGGTAGGTTACGAAATATGCTTTCGAGACCATTTGGGACAGATGTTGATTAGTAAATCAGATTTCTTACATTCCTCTACCACCGTTTTAGAAGCAGAGGCCATTTCTTTGCTAGAATCTCTAAAAATGGCTACAACAAATGGAATGCACGCGGTTCTATTTGAAACAGATAGTAAGACTCTGGTTGAGATCATCAAATCACATGAAACACCTCATAATGAGCTTGGTGATCTTATTGTTCAATGTAGAAGTTTCTTAAATAGCAATCCCAACTTTGTAGTGTCGTTTATTCGGAGGCAAGCTAATAAGGTTGGTCATAGTATTGCTAGAGCTTCCTTATCACATCCTAGCCCCCATATTTTCTATCATGTAACAACTACTTTGTACTCTTTGATTTTGGATGATATGAATTAATCTTCCTTTTGCTCTAAAAATCAAATCGTAGAGTTATATTTATAAACTCAGAAACAATCAAACTAAGTGACAATTGAGAGTTATCGACATGCACAATCTCAAAGAAGCAAAGTAACAACATTTAGTTTACATCAACAAAAATGAATATGGAAATCAACAAAAATGAATATAAAATCAAAGTCATTAGTCTAATGTAATGATTTTTGCAAATAAAAAGTCAGAACAAAAACTTCATGTAATATAATACAGGAAAAAGTGAAGTTTCTAATGAAAAAATTATCATCTGAATCAGTCGAATTGTCTACAATTTTAAAGATGCAACTTTAATATCGTAACACGTAGTTAACGTACACAAAAAAAAATGAAAAAGAACTACTATCAATAAAGTTACTAAAAAAATAACTGCTATGAGAGAGGAAACCCCTAGGGCGGTTGTTGCTTATATTTTATTATTTTCCTTTCTCTCCTGTGAGCCGTCACACGAACCCTAGTTTCTTCTCCTTCATCCACCAAAGATGGGTGATTTAGGGTCAATTTTTGACCCAAAATCACTCCTCTAACTCGTTTTTCTATTTTCCTTTTATTGAAATAAGTGATTTCACATCTATTTCGTTTTTTATTTTGTGATTTCGTCGTCTTTGTGCGACGTTGTTTGTTTTTCTTGTTTCTCTGAGGTATTTGATCGCTTCAGATTGTCAGATCAACTTTCGATCTAGTGCAGATTCAATCAATGACTTTGACGTCATCCACGTTGCAGATCCGGAAACATGGCTATTCCGGAGATTTAAATATAGTCATATGTGTAAGCATTTGTACTTTGATGTTTTATGCTATTAACATGGATGTTGTGAGCCTGTTCACAGATTCATCCTTTTTGTTTTTAGTGAATTTGCATTATATCGATGTACTATTTCAATTTGAATGAATGAATATCTTTTATTTTGCCAAAATATATATATATATATATATATATATATATATATATTTAAAAAAAAAAAAAAGAAGTGGCATAGTGGCTATATTTGTAAAGTGTAAGCATATGGTACCTGGTTCGATTCCTTGTAGACTCTTTTTTCAACTGGTAAAATGCCGAAATTGTTATGCCGGATGCTAGGACTGGAGTTCGAACCATGGTACCTCTACTTATGTGTGTAAGTTTATAATAGCTTTGCCATTTCGTCTATCTACAAAAAAAGTATATATATATATATATATGTTCTTAAGGCATTTTTAATGAGATAAATTAAAATGAGTAACTTTACCAAAATAAATAAATAAATAAAATGAGTAAATTTATTACCCGGAAAAAAAAATTAAATTCCTTAAAAATAATGTGTAAACTACGTTATATTTGATGAGGCTAACTTTTTCTGAAGAAGAATTGATGGGACTAAATTGTCACTTTGATTTAATCATTTCGTTGTTAATTTAAGTAGTTTGTATTTTAACAGTGATTTATATAAAGAACTTAAATTTGATCCAACATGTTTATATTTTTATTTGTAATTGATTTTGATTAAAATTTAATATTAATTTAACTATTTTTTATTAGAATGCATAAAAATATTTATTATCAAAATTGTAAAAAAATTATTTTAATAAATTTTACCTAAACAAATTGTAAATAATAATAGATATATAAAATTAAAAATGATACAAAATACACAAAAATAATATATAAAAACTAAATTTCAATAGAATAAAAAATAATAGTACAAAATTTAATGTTTGTGATTTGTTTATCAATGTTTGAAAGAAAGAAAAAAAAAAGGTTGATTATATTGTTCAAGCAAAACTCAGGCCATTTATTCAATTAAATATATTCTGGGAAAGAAAAGAACCAAGCAGAAGCGTATTTTCTCATCAATTTCTCTCCTCTTTCGGGAAACCTAGCAAGCCCCTAACTCATCTGCTATTTTCTTTCTTTTCCAATTCTAGTTGATAATTCTCTATGTTAATGTTCTCTCTGTTAATCTTTCGTTCATACTTGAATCATACCATAATATTATTTGTTCGTTCACTTTTGCTGAAAATTGTTGTTAATGAATTTGGTTTCACCTTCACCTTCAATTTTCACATAACCTTAATCAAACCCTTTTGAAATCACTAAACCATGTTGCGCTTCACTCTCAATTCATTAACTATTTTATAAATATGTATATATCATAAGTGATATTGAGGGTGTGAAGGTTCCTCTCCATAATTTAACAGTCTCTCTTTTGGATCCACTATTTAATTGAATGAAGGCTTGCCTATTATTGGTATATATTTGATGAAACACTGTCTATCATCTATGCGTTTTGGTTCACTTGTATATATATAGGAAGGATTCATATATTTTCTGTTCTTGTATTTTGTTCATCAGAGCATTGAATTTCATTTTTTGAAATTGTTTAGCACTATGAAGAGTTTTGTACATAATTAGATTGAGAAGTATCTTAATTACTTCTCACTGATATTGAAATTGCTTTACCTAATAAAAATTCATCATCATCATTGTCTCTATTTGAAATTATTTTCTAAATTACTTCTTCATTCAGATATTGACCTGTCACTATATAGTATCTTCTAGTTCTACCTACTGTGTCTTTGTATTCAATCATCAATTTGTACCTCAGTCCTTGTAACAATGTTGGTTCTCTGATTTTATTTGAATTTGTTGTTACAAGATACAACATACTATAATTATGAGTATCATTTTGATAAAATTTGTTTCTTTGCAACATGAAGAGTCGAAAAATCAATTCGTTTTCCAAGAAGATTGAAAGAGTCGAAAAATCAATTTTGGTCTCGGCCATCCCAAACTTTTTAGTCTGGCTCCGCCACTGACTAAATTTGAGTTGATCATTTGACATGTGTCAATGTATCATGCTTACTTGATTCTATAATTAACAAATAGTTGTCACCTCAATAAACGCATCATATCCTTTTAGAAGTTGACGATGTATTTATTGAGTATCAGGTAATTTGCTAAGAAGATAAAGCCTAAAATATTTTTGTTAAACTCAACTTTATCTTTCGTTTTTTGAGTTGGGGGAATTTTTTGATTGAAGATCCTCTTCATTTTGTATCTTCCTTTATCTTTTGCCACCATCACTATCACCATATTGTGAAATTACAAAGTTCATGGTGATCGGGATTTGTGAATTGCGATGTTGATGTTCACGGTATTGTAATGAAATGGGAGAAAGGTGGTGATGAAAAATTGTGAATTAAACTACATTAGAATCAGCTGACGAGGAGAGAGAGGGTTTCACTGTTATATTTTGTTTTTGCAGTTATTGTGGTGATTGGTGAATAAGCAGAACCCAAAATGATTTTTTATGTTTGAGATCATCCTACCAACAGTCAACACGTATGAAGATATTGGGTTGAAGGGGAAAATGGAAAGATGATCCACTGTCATATGGTAACAAAAATAATTCGGTCATTAGAGTATCCTGCACTTTTACCATCCGGATAAATTGAATAACAATACTCGCTTCAAAAAACAAACAACAATACTCATTTAACTAATAAAGTTATGCACAAAGTGCTACATAGTCATGATTACAAAATAAGTAGCCAAAGAATGCACCACTAGGCATTACATTACACCATCACAGTAGGCATGGACATTACATACCAAAATAATCAAGGAATTTAAGCAGTACCATACAGTAGTCATTGACATTACATATCTCAAGATTCTTAAAAGGGTTCAACAGTCATTGGTGTTACAATAAAGTTCTAAAATATTTAATTAAATTCTTCAATCTTCTAAAAGTATTCAAGTCTTGGCACTGTATGACTTTTCCCACATTCTCATTTCAGCTCACAAGTCCTGGCACCAAATGCTGAATTATTACATCAATTGCCTCATTTTTTAAGAGATTTTTTTCTTTGCAGGACTCTGCATAGCCTGCTCAAGCTTACTCACAGTTTAATCAATGTTTAGTGAAACAGGCGATTAAAAATATCCGGTTTAACCTTCTGAAGCAATGAGACTCCACCGACATGCTTTGCCAATTCACCTGTGACACGGTCCATATAAAGCGCGAATAGTCCATTTCTGCTTTCCAGAAGTTCTAATGCTTTTCTTGCCTGAATAATTGCTGTCATCCAATCTTCAAGGAGCACTGTAATGTCATATTAACCACTTAGTTTGAGCCGTTAAACTCGATTCATCTTCATCACAGTCAATTAACAATAATATTGTATTGTGAAGAATACTTGACGGAGAATTTGATAGCTGAGAAATTAAAATGTTGATTGTGGCAGGCTTTTATTTAAAGTTAATTAAGAATTCATGTAAAATAATAATAATAATAATAATAATAATAATAATAATAATAATAATAAAAGGCTGAAATATGATACATACTGGTGTCAAAATCTTCAGCTTTTGACCACTCTAGTAAGTAATCTGCCACCAAAAACTCAATAAGCTGGATCCTGGTTCCCACAAATAAAAGTAAGACGGATTGCTTTCAAAAACTCTACTCTTTGGAACAATACCTCTAAATTGAGCTACTCATTGTGATAATTAAATTTGGAGATCATAGTAAGGTGCATTAGTAAAGAACTTACATGATGAACATACATTCGTGCATGTCAGGAAATTTTTCATCAAAAGGATCAGAGAAAAGCAAACGTTCTGCTAACACCAAAATTCTTTGACAAACTGAAAGTATAACCCGTTGGCCAATATAGGGCGCACTTCCAAGTTTACGGACCAAATGCTGAATACAGAACTGTGCATTGGTGCCACTGTCTTGAGATCCTACGAAGATACGATTTTGTAAAGATAAAAAAAAAGGAACAAAAAGACCATTAATTAGAGTAGATAAGAAATGAAAATAGTATTTAATGGTTAAGCTTCAGAATAAACGTCGGAAACGTAACACTTCTACACTAGTTTAAGGTCTTATATTACATATTAGGCTAACAATGCAAGTAAAAATTATTTATTGTCATCAAGCTAAAACTTGTAATATACCATTTTCTGACAAGTATGAGCACATCTTCACAGTCAAACGTGTAACTAAGCTGTTGATAGTTCGTTCAACAAGTTCCAGGTTCCTTCCTCTAGACAGAAGATTCTTCAATGAACCTTCAGAAAAGATATACGGGATTTTCAGTGCGGATGGAAAATAATATGGATGTGGGTTTCATGAGTAATTCATATGCTAGTGATCCATAATAAGAGTATAAAAATCAAAGGGAAGCAAAGTAACAAGTAAAATTTGATGTTAATCACTCGTAAATTACCGCTGGATGTGTGGAAGGGGAGTAGGGAGCCTGTGTTTACCTTATATAGCTTATAAGCCCACAGCCAATAACAATTCATAACTAACTGACTGGAGTTGGCAGCTGTATTGTCAATACAGTATTGACAGGAGCACTGGATGTGCAAGGAGAACAGTTTCCCTTCCCCTATCCCCCACCACTAGGAGACTCCTCCATTAAATATGCAGGGTAGTCATAAGCCTTACTCAAACAGAATGATAAATCATTAGCTTATCCAACACTAGAGATAATTTCACAGAGATTTTATTCAGCAGATCAATTAAATCCCCCAATGGCTGCATGGGTAAGCAACTCAAAAAGCACCAAGGCCGCTCATATCACAACGCATAAGCAGGCCGAGTACATGCATGGATGGAACAGAGTCATTGCTAATTAAAAGACGCTTTTAATAAGCACTTTGGGATATTTTTCACTTTTTTCTATAATTAAAGCACTTTTAGATTTTTACATGGAAATTCTATGTAGTTCTAGATTTATCTTATTTCAAATAACCAATAACATGGTCTTCAATTAGTGAAAAGAGCAGCATACCGAATATAAAGTGTACATGATGTCCCGGCTTTTCAAACTTAGAAGACATGTCATTTCAAATATTCAATTTGAAAAGAACAAAAAAGAGAGTAGGAAAAGCACTTCAGTTGATTACTGAAGAGAACAGAATACCCAATATAAATTCAACGGATTGGTGTGCCAAGTTTGCAAACTTTGAATCATCCACCTGCAAAATACAATGAATAACTATAGAATTAAAACTGTTCACATTCTATGTAATAACATCAGCATTTTTATAAACTCTACCACAAAATGTATTATTTGAATCACAAATTGGTCAAAGAAAAATGCAAAAAAGCAGTGAGTGAAGCATGCTTACAGGTGATACAGTCTCACACAGCTCCATAAGAAAATCAACAGACGCCTTAAGCTGCTCCGTTTCATCCTCCTCAACTAAACCTGCAGTTTTAGTTTCAAATTAGAAAACAGATTTAGTGCAACTACATTCGCTTCTAAATTCCTGAATGTATCCTAGTGTGACGTGCTAAAGCACTCCCTTAACACTTGTAAAACTGGTTGAGAGAGCTTATAAAATAGTTTATGAAAACAGTTTATAACTTATAGGAAAATAGATTGACTTTATTTTCTCTTTCTTTATAAAAATAATAGCTTATACATAAGCACTTATATGATAAGCGCTTATAACATAAACACTTAATTAAGTTGTTTATTACTAAGTACCTAAAGAAAGCCGTTGCTGAGTTGAAGAAGATGAAGATCCAATTCTTCTCCTCCTTTCCTTAAATCTCACTGCAGAATGCAAAATATCAACATCAATAACCAATTCAAAAGCATGGTACCACAACTAAGAATAATAAGAACGTGATGATTATGATAATTAATATAATAACGAAACCTTGTCTTAGAAATCTTCGGCGAAGCACGTCATTGAATCTGTTATTCGAATCATTTCGATCATGCTTAGGACTTAATTTCCCTAAATTATCAAAGAAATAGCACTTGCAAGAAGCACTCTCAGGAAATAGATCACAGTGCGAAGCATCTGAATCCAAAAAACCAAAAAAAACAAAAAAACTTAGAATCATATCACAATTGCACGTTTAAAGAGAACATAGCGGTATCCGCGTTGAACCTTGAGTTTCTTTCAGATCTTCTTTGAGGCGTAGAATCTCTTGCTTCCTTTCCTTAGCCTAAGAATCAAAACACGAGATTCAAGTTAAAAACGCATTGGATTTTTCAGAAGAAAAGAGAGAAGAGTAGTTTCGATGAACCTTTCGTTTCCAACGGAGAAGATTTTCCGATTGAGAAGGAGAGATAGCATTGGAGGAGTGTTTAGTGTTTTTGATAAACTTAGAACGGAGAAGTGAAATCGCTACGGCAAGTTTCATAGATTCATCACTCGTTGCGGCATTTCCAACCTCCGTCATTTCCTTTCAGATTCGAAATGAAAAACGCGCCAAACCTATTAGAGCCTCTCTTTTCCTGTAAACTTTCTAGTTGCTAAAATTCACTTTTTTCAAAGTGAATAAATGGGGTGTCCGAATTCGAATCCCGACCGCTACATATAACAATGCATATATTGCTAACTGAGTTATACTCATGAGACTCTCTTGTGAACTTTTAACGACCCATTTATGCTTTTTAAATTAGCTCATTTTATGCTTCTTTATTTATTTATACCATATAACTATATTATTTATTCCTCTAATAAAACCATATTAGTATTTATTATCTAGCAAAAAAAAGGACATTGTTATTTAATTTTATGCAATATTTCTTATGGATAAAGACCTGACTTTCCTTTAGAATTTTCTCGCGGTCCATCCAAAAAAGAATACTCAAATTAATCTCTAGCATTTTTATATGAGAATAAATTAATATCTATATTGTAATGATTCAAAACTAATAGATACACTAATTTATACCTCGTATGGAAATGTGAGAGGTGTGTTTTTTTTAGTCAAATTTACTTCCTCTAAAATGAGCAACTCATTTAAAATATAAAATGAGTGATACCTATCGCTAATTAATAAATTAAAGATAGATCTAAATTCTTTTTTATTAGAAATTGAATTGTGATGCGAGCAAATTGTAAAAGATTAAGGCCCCGTTTGGATAAACATCAGTGCTTATGACATTAGAGCTTATATCATAAGCTCTTATACTTGATAAGCTATTTATGTTTGGATATGTACACTAAAAAGTACTTACATAAATTGAAGTGTTTGGATGTGATATTACATAAGCAATTATCCAAATTTTAAATATTTTTAATTTAACAAAAAAATCAAAGAATTGAACCACAATTATCAAGATTTTTTTTGATAAAATTAATCAAGGCGTAAAAAAACAATATTATAACATATTAATTTTATATATATATATATATAGTATAATCAATATTTGTCCTTAAAAAAAATATCAATATTCAGGTGTAAATAAACATATCATATATATTGATATTAGTGTGCAGTTTGTTACCCAAAAAAGACAAGTTAAATTTGTTTTTTTATTCAATTTCATTTTGTTACGTAACAAAAAAAATAATAAAAATTTTCTTAAAAAAAAAAATCTTTGTTACGTTTGTTACTTTAGTAAGATAAGTATATAGTAATTTCGTTACTGATGCACCGCTAAAGATAACTAACATTATAATTAAAATATTCCTTCAAAAAATATCATAATTAAAATGTATGTTTTGAAAAAGTGGTTCCAGAGAGAATCGAAGGAGGTTACATAAATTCATATGCTCCTTGTTAAGCCAGAGGGTAAGCTGAAAATTTAGACTTATTAGAATATGACATAAGCAGCTTATGAAACTATGATAAGCTATTTTTATTTATTTATCCAAACACCTTTAAAAAGGCTTATGGGAGTAGATAAGCCCACATAAGCTCAAAATAAGCCAATCCAAACGGGGTCTAAATCAAACCCTTAGTTTTTCTTAATTTTTGTTTTCTAACCTTCCGTCCAATATATTTTTGGATCCGTTGTTAGAGACTACGACGGTGAAACGCTCTCGTGCTGTGGAAAAATATACGATCAAATATACGGTCAATTGTTTAAGTTAAAAATATCACTTTTGCCTCTTCAATATTTCATATTCTCTCACTCGAGTCTACTACATTAAACGCATAATATTTTTTTTAATATTTTATAATTAAGCTTTAAGATTCCAAAAACTTAAAGATTCCTTACGTAAGTAATTTTTACTAAATCTATTCCTTCAAAACATAAATTACTAAAATTGTTGTTAAAAATACCCCATTAGAGATACTAAGTTTTATATTGAAATAGACTAACGATTAACTGGAAGAAGAAAAAAAAAATATTCTCTAACTGAACCATCACAAAATTTAAATTTTTAAGATTAATGTTGAACATTTTAGTGTCCGTTTGGATTGGCTTATTTTTTAACTTATGCAAATAAATAAATTTTTATGTATTATTTATATATTTGTCAGTGTAGTTTATGCAAAAACAAAAGTATAAAGATACAAATTTCGATAGTGGGGATTTATGAATTAAAATAAAAGTTTATCTATTTACCTAAGCTATCTTTTATAAATTAAAAAAAATAAGTCAATCAAAACGTTCATTAATCCAACTTGTGTCGGGATATTATGTTTCATATTAAATATGTGTCAGATTATTGAACTAATATATATATATATATATATATATATATATATATATATATATATATATATATAACATATCTTGTGAGAATAATTATCGACTTATTAAGTCATAAATACATAATTGAGGTTAAAAAGTCATATTTTAAAAAACACATGCGCCTCCCCTTTTTTATTTTGAACAAACTAAAATGATATACGCCTCCCCTTATTCTATTGATTGTCATGAACCCTATTCATCTTCTCTAACTCATACTTTTATCTGTTCACCCTCCGTCATTTATGTGGACATCATCCTTCACCACTATTCACATTAAACCATCTATTTTTAATGAAGGAAGTTACATGTGTTTTTAAAATGTGATTTTTAATTTTAACCATCTATTTTTGATATAATGATTGATAACTATTCTGATCAATGATTTTCAATAGCACGACTGATTTATTTTTTTATTTATGCCTAACACTAGAATCCAAATCTTATAAAATCATTAAGATTTTACAGCTTATTGATATTCGAGGAAACGAGCAAAGATCATCATGAGTGGGGGAGATCAAGCAAAGCACGGAGGATTCCAAGAATGGTGGGCAGAGAAAATGGTTTAGAGGGAGAGAGGAAAATACCAAAATATCTCAAACGACACATGTTTAAAATACCAAAACTGCATCAAAATGTTGGGATTATTACTAAATGTGGTCTATGGCGTTAACTACTATCAGCTTTCGCACATTATATACTCCTTTAAATTGCCCTTATATTTGTAAAAAGAACGATTATTTAATTCCACGTCATACTGAAATTATTCCTTCGTTTTTGAAAATAGTCTAACTATGTTTTTCCCTCAAAAATATAAAAGTACTCTTTATATTGTTCTCCTATTTTAATCACCAATAAATTTTATTTTTTTGTACATTTTTTCCCCTCACAACAAAAGATTGTGATACACTCTTCCTCTCTCCAATAAAATCCTAGTACTTTTTTTGCACATCGATAAAATTGATGGACCTCTCTCCCGTAACAAACAATTACCAAAAGACAAACTGTTAAATAAAAAATAAAAAAAAACTTTATTTAAAAACAACTATTTTTAGTTTTTCCTTCAAAAAAAAAATTAGTTTTATTGAAAGAAGCAAATATGAGTAATTGAGAAAGTATAATAGACAAATTGTATCCTTAATCTATCAAAACAATTAAATAGGAACAAAGAAATGTAACGACACTTGCAAAGAAACAGAGGGAACCGGATTTAGGACAAAAATTGGATCCTATAAAGTGTAAGTTGGTAAAGTAAAAAAAAAGAAGAAAAAAAACTAATTATTGTTATTGTAATCACCCGTGTAACAACCCATGGATTGTTATGGGTGTGCACATAATATCATCAACCATTGGTTGATTTTTGTCTAAGATGAATTGTTCACTTATGAAATAATTGATCACACAATTTATATTGCGAACACACAAGACAGAAATCTAAACCTCAAAAGAAAAACTAGCAGAAATAACGACAATGACATTTATGAACTGACCAGTTTAACAATTACTCCGTCAAGAAAATCAGAAGAAAAAATGGCAACTAATGAAATACAAAACATTTGGACCCCTAAGGGATGGGCCACTATCTTGGAGAAACTTGGCATATGATTAAGCCAACTGGAAAACAAAATCCTTAGCTTTATGGTTTAACTTTTCCCTCAATAAACAACTCTACGACATCAAAACAAAACAAAAAATTATACAACTGATGAAATTACCTGACTGGAAGCTCCACTTTAATATTCTTACTGTAATACAAATGCTCAATAACTCAAAGTGAGCATAAAAAGAAGGGAATTTGAAACTAGTGAAACAAGGCAGAGACATTCATCCAGCAAAAAAGACATCAGTATTCTTGTGCGAAGTCTTTCGATTCACTCAAACAGAGCTTGGCAGGCCTCAATATCAGATGCTTGTGAATCCAACACAGCTTGCCCGGATGCAGAGCTAATTACCTGTACTGCAGAGTTGAATATTGCTTTCTGGAAGTAGTCGTCACCCACCTTCTTAAGGATCTCTTTGACCACCTTAAAGTCCAAACCCGCGGACAAAACTAGTTTCCCTATTATCTCACCAAAGTTATTTGGTGCTTTGGGTAAATCTATGCCAATATCATCCAGCAGAGAAGCAAATAACAAACATCCAGTCCCTATGTCTCTAGCTGTGAGAATCTTCTTCGTAAACAGATACTCAATAAGATTGGCAACAGGTTCAACACGTGGTGGACTTTTATCTAGTCCAAGGGAAATGGCTTCCTTCACAACCTCTGGGTGATAAGTCGGAGCTTTTAGTTCCTCCACACACTGTAATGCCTCGTCCAAAAGCCGAACATTGAAATATTCTTCCAAAAGAGAGACAGTTTTGCGGTGGAGATCGTCAATATTCAACTTTACAGCTGGGGCCTGTGGCTTCTCAGGGGATGCGGCAGAAACAGGTTTAACAGGTGAAGGGATTTGAGGTGCAGGCTCTGTACCTGAAACAATGTTTGATGGTAGAGCAGAAGGAGTACCACCTCCAAGCACCAGGGCACTATTCTTCCCACTTATAAGACCACTACTGCCTTGAGGCAGTAACTTTGAGTTTATGACTGATGGCTTGGAAAGATAAGGAGATTGTCCACGTCCTCCAGTTTGAGCGCCAGACATGTCTCCTCTTGGCATAGATCTAGTCCTAGGCACCTCCCAGTTATCATTATCAATACCAGGCATCCCAGGCATCTTCCTTGCACCCGGCATCCCAGGCATTAAACCTCCTGTACCAGGTCGGGCAATGGGGAAGCCCCCAGCTCCCGTGTTACCTTGAACACCAGTAACACGGGTGTTTCTCATACCTGCAGTGGCACCTGGACGCAATCCAAGATTCTTTTCTGCCTCATCATGGATTTCACTGATGGTTTTGGCCTTGATCTAGATACAGATAGAGTAAAACATTAATACTTTTGATATTAAAAAACAAGTGAATTCAACCTTTGAATTTTGAAACATAATGTATATATGCAGAACAGTGAACAGTTTAAGTTTACCTCTTCACGTCGTGGAACCCAGTTACTAGCACGCAGATCAATAACATCACGAACCATGAATTTCATCCGTGGTGCAAGTTGAGGATTTGTGCTCAATTCTTTCAACCGGCCAAAGTACATATCATTTATACGTCGTGATTTTGGGCTTTCATCAAGCTGCTTGCCAATAGTGTTGAAAAAATGACATATGGCTTCAACATTTTCCTCAGCCGGACACACATTGCTGTCAGCAGCTCCCAAAAGCTCCTGTTCATAAAATCAGTTAACCAAGAAGGAAAGTGAATACTCCTCCCAAACTAACAAGAAATTACATTACAATCAAGTCAAAAGTCCTGCAAGAACCTGAACAATGTGATGGACAATCCTTTCAGGAACCATTTTTTGCTTCAGCAGCTCACCAATTAAACGGATGTTTCCAAGGGTGCGAATTTTGACAAGTCTATCCTTGTCACGTCGCTCTGTCTCCTGCTCAGGGGAAGTCATCTGCGCCAATTCTTCCCTCAGTTTGCCAGCACCTTCAAAAGCTTCCTGGCAATTATCCAAGAGTAATCTCTTAAAAGTTATTTCTTTCCCACCAGATTCTTCAGATGGGAATGAAGGCAGCTTCTCATTAAGATCAGAACACAGCTGAGCATACATGGGGCAGAATGTTGGTTCCAGCACTGCCTTATCAAATATCAATGAAATGACTCCCTGCAATTACAAAGAATGTCAGTTGAGAACAACCAACAAGGATGCAAAGAGAAATATATTTTCAAAAAAAAGGGTAAAGAGAAATATATTTTCAAAAAAAAGGGGGGAACCTTCAATATGTCAGCTGATGTAATGCCAGAATCGATCAATTGACCCTTCAGGAGATCAAATTTTTCAGGAGTCAACTTGTTTAGTATCCTGCATTGAAGTAGTTAGGAGCATTTAGCATAGAAGTAGCACAAGTCTAAGAATTCTGAAGGCTCGTAATTGAGTTACTTCATTGAAAAAGCACACCAATGAAATGTGTAAACAGAGCTCAATGGTTTACACATGACAAAATAATAAATACAAGAATCTTGTCCAACTCGCAAATATTGACTTAGGGTTATTATGGAAATTGGATAAGGTACAGTCCCCAAAACTGTTCTTGAAAAATATCCAAGAAAATTACTAGGCATTCGGGTACATGAACGGAAGTAAGGATTTGAGACAGAACAAAGTCAAATGGAAATCAGTATAAAACTCTTACAGATGCTAAAGAATTGAAAATTACCCTTTAACAGTCTTTAGGACACGATCCTTGTCAGAGAGAGTTCCCCTTCTGGCAGACCATGGTACCTCAGCCTTGACTAGAGTAGGAGCAGGTCCTCCCTGAATTAATGAGACAGATTTATAAACAAGACCAAATAAGCAATCCATTGTACACTATGTGCAAACTATACAAAGTGCCATCTATTTAAAATCTTCTACTTCAAGGGGGGTAAAAAACTTAGTTTCTCAATAATGCGAGACTCAAACATGAGCCCGTAAAACTTAGAAAACAAAACAGATATTGTGCAGTTCTGCAAATGTTTATTACCCCTTGGTTAGTCCTTGGTTGGTCTTGACGATTAACCTGACTAGTATTGCCAAATTCTCTATTTTCCTTGATATTATCCCAAGACCTCTCATCTGCGTTAGCAGGAGGTTGTGCAGAACGGCCACGCCAGTCACGGTTATCTGGTTCAGAGTATCGGTTTTGAATTTGAGTTGGGGGCTGCAGAAGATAATATGAAGATTAATACAAAATATAACTAAATATTTTGACAATGGTCATGAATAAATTCATAAAAAAGACAATGCATAATTGCACATGACAAAAGAATAAAATAGTGGCATGTCATTCAAACACTAATTTTTCATTCATTGCTGAAATGATCCCCAGCAAGATACTACTATTAGTATGTGTTCAATGCCTAATAAATCAACACTAATAAACTTCAACAATCAACATACCCTTTGGGATGAAAAATGATTCAACCTTTTACAAGGCTAACAGAATATAAAGAAGACATAAAACACACTCACATTGTTTTCTACACGGCCCCAACTTTGATCTTCACCAAAAAGTTCAGCATCAATATCATGCCTGAGCTTTAAAATATCCTCAGGGGTCTCCTCAAGAGTCTGTGAGTAAAAGAAATATTAGCCACAAAATACATGCACACAAGAGCAATTCCCTAGAGAAAAGAAGTCCAAAAATGACCCAAAAGTATACAGAACATTTATCCATAGACTTAGACAACGGCATGGGTGGCCTTTTAATGAACCATAAGCTTCATGGAAAAAAACAGAATAATTGAGGAAGAATTGTAGATAGGCAGCAGGTGAACAAAAACTCATTAAGGAACCATATAATTAATTTGAAAAGGAAAACACTAAGCAGCAGGAGCAAATTATCAATTACCTCTCTAATATGTAAAAGCTCTTCTTTGGTATATCGCACACGCTCACGGCTTTCGAACTGCGAATCTCCAACCTATAATGCCAAGAGTAGTTAGATACAAATCCCATAGCATAGTCATAGTCAAACTAGCACCATTCAAGCATGCAACCCAAAGAAAGAAAATGGCTCAAAGTTGGAATGCAATGACATCAATTCTATGCACGAACATCAAAGTGAAAATTGAGTCCGTATATGGATTAACCACACATATACCAAGCTGTAATCGGTATGAAATATGAATGATACAGAGAAAAACATATATATAGACCAAAATACCAAAAGAAAATATCAAATATTATGCAACAAAGTTGCAGCATCAACCAGAATTCTGAAACTAAGTTCAATGTATGTGGGATCTTCATGAGTAATTTGAGACTTCGTCAAACCCACCTAAAGCCCACACATTGCTATCTGTCCATATTTACAGCAGGTACACGTACTTAAGCGTCCCACCAAGAATTAGGACATTAAAATCAAGGCCTGCCCTCTGTCTTATGGGGTCTTAACTTAAATCCCGGGTTGTTAGACAGCAAACAAGGGCAGTAAACGAAATAAACAAGTCTTTAAGTATATTTTAGTTGGCTCCTCTAAAGCATTATCGCCATGCTTTTATAAAATTGTCAAACAAATAAGTCAAATTATAAAATACACAATCATCAAAATCAGACATATCCAAATCAATGGATTTAGATTAAATGAAACCACATAATAAAGCCTCGCTTAAAGACAAATATTTTGTCGGCGAAAGACCTCGCAACTCAAATTAAATTTAAATAAACCCACACATAAAAACAAAAAATTTGTCGGCAAAAGACCTAGTACCTCAAATTAAATTTAAAAGAAGCAAAAAAACAGCAAGAGATTGAATCTTAATATTAATTACATTGATCTGAAATTTAAAAAAATAAAAGATAAAAAACCCTCAACTATTTACAAATCTATGGATTTAGATTAAATGAAACCATGTAATAAAATCGCACGTAAAGACAAATTATTTGTCGGTGCAAGACCTCCCAACTCAAATAAAATTTAACATAAGCAAAAGTACCACAACAAATTGAGTCTTAATATTAATGAAATTGATCTGAAACTATAAAATTTATTAACTATATACAAATAAAGTAAAACATAAACATTAAAAGACTAGCGTCTTTGTGAATTAAACAGAATATGCGTGGGATCTTTATGAGTAATTTGAAACTGAGTCAATCCCACCTAAAGCCCACGAATTGCTCTCTGTCCATATTTACAGCAAGTACACATACTTAAGTGTCCCACCAAGAATTAGGACATTAGACCTTTATCATAGGTCTTACCTTAAATCCCCAAACAGTAAACAAAGCATAAAGGTATTCAAGTCTATGTTAGTTACATTGTCAAAAGTGTTACCTTCATGCTTTAATAATAATGAAGTTATAAAACATATCAGTTCAATCCCAAATTACAAAATCATCAAACCCAGACACATTCAAATCTATGGGATTTAATAGAAACAAAACCAAATTATTAAAAACCACAGTGCTATTAAACACTGAAACCTAAAGACAATTTTTTTATCAGTACAAGGCCTCGCACGTTAAATTAAACATATAAACATAAAATAAAAGAAACAAAAAAACAGCAATTTATTGAGGCTTAATATTAATCAAGTTGATCTAAAATAAAAATAAAATCATAGGCATTAAACGAATCATAAGCAATGAAAAAAAATCAAATTTTTAATTAAAAAGGGGTGTGAAAAAGCAGATCCAGATAAAAGGGGTTTAATTATACCTTGAAAGCGAGGAGAGAAGAAGCACCAGCATTAGGACGAAGATGAGAAAGATCAGATGAAAAGGAACCAAAAGCAGGTGAATTGGAAGAGGAAGAATCGAATCTAGGAGCGAGAAGCCTGTTTCCTCGACCACCACCAGGCCTCAAGCTAAGAACTGTTTGATCACCTTGCTGCATACCGATCTAAAACGCTTGAAAGAGATTGATTGCTTGCAAACTTCACCGAATAGATGAATTAATTAATCAAAAATTGATTCAGCGGCGGCGCCGAATCGATTCAAAGAGAAGAAGAAAAAGATAGAAAATTGAAGAAGAATAAGGATTGGATTGGATTGGATTTTGAGGTTAGCTAGGTTATTGTATCGAATGGATATTTCTCTCTCTTCTACGGAGTGAGAAGAAGAGAGAACTGCGTTGCGTTACAAAGGAGGGGTAACAAAAAACCCTTATTTCACACAAGATTTGTGCGTTGCGTTGCTTAATATTTATTTTATTATTATTTTTTCTACAAATTAGGTCAAGTAAGGTTTATATTTATATTCTTTATTTTTTCACAAACTACATTGGACTACTTTGGATATCCACGTTTCTACTTTATATCCACACCCCCCACCTCAAAATAAATTTAATCTTTAGTTACAATTTTATTTAATCCTAGAATGTACTTTTTTTAATTTTTGACAATATAGTTGTACAGGTGTGAATAATGAGATGTATGGTGGGATTTGTTATGACAGAGGTTAAAGAGAAGGCAATAACGGGTTGTTTGTGGATGATCTTTCATTATTATTTGTCATTAATAAGTTGGAACAGAACATGCATTTTGGATCTCCAAACATGAATGTTGATTGTATTTTAGTGTATATCGTGTTTGGTAGATTAATATATGCTTGTTATTATGAGATTCATTTACCTCTACAACTTGAATGATAGTAGGATCGATAAATGGTGTTAACGATGCATTACAAGTTGAAAAGGGAAGTTTCACAAGAAAAACAATTTAACGTGTTCGATTGTGGGAAAATATTTGTATGAATTAACACCAGTCTAGTTATAGTGTGGATTGTGAATGATTATATGTAACTTGTATTTTTTACCTAAAAACTTATATTTTGTATTGTTGTGTGGATGTAATCAAGACCAGTTCAAAGTCATTCTTAGCACCGCAACAAGTAATCAAGGCCACCCAAACGACTTTCTTAGGCTTCACATCTATCATTCTCTCTTTGATAAAACAATACACTTCATTTGTATTGGCAGCACAACCAATCAAAGTAACCATAACACTAACAGTATAATGCTTCACATTTAGGACTACGTCACCATTTGATTAAAGAGGTTATGCCCAAATGTTATATTTCATGTGTGACTACAAGCAATCAGAAGGCTAAGGAAAGTAACATCATTTGGGGGTATGTTTTTGCTCAATCATGTTATGAAATATAACTAGACAGATCTCAAATCGACCATCACCAACCATACCATGCAAGAGGGTGTTCCAAGTAACAACATCTTTTCCGTTTATAGTCTTGAAAAACTTCAAAGCATCATAATCATGAAAACAAGTTTTCATATAGTAATCAAGTAGAATGTTGTTGTCTTGGAGAGTTAGCTCACCGTTGCTAACTTGAATAAAAATTAAAAATGCATGCATCACTTGAGGTTTGAAAGGAATCAAACTTATTGTCTTACATGTCTTCATATAAAGCTTGGCTATGTTCAAGTTCGGCACAAACTTGTTGTCCAACATTGAATGGAAAGGATACATAATTTCATCATTCCTGCCAGCACCAATACATCTTTCTATCATGCATCTCCAAACATCAATATCATTGACAGGAAGTTTGTCAAAAACTGTTCTTGCAGACCTAATTTGCCTCTCTTTGCAAAAGCAGATAATCTCTTTCACTACGAGTTTAAAAGCGCAGTTTGTGTGGTGCTTAATGTAGAATGGGAATAGAGAGTCAAAAATATGTTTGTCTTTGAAAAACCCTAATTGAATTTTTATCAACATGGGGAACAACACCTTTATCGGTAGCATGATATATCCAAAAGTATCGACAAATTTGGCAAAAAAAATGGGATTAAAGCGTAAATTTTTTTTTTTTTGTTACAGTAGGAAAATTAAAGCGTAAGTATCGAAAAATATAATCTTTTTTTAGAAAAAACAAATAAGCAAACCATTATTCATAAAAACAAACAAACAAAATGGTGTTATAAAAAACATGTTTTTTTAAAGTTATAAAATCATAAATTTTTTTAACCTGCAAACTGAAAAAGGAATATACCAATAAAGAATTTTTTGGGTGTTTCAATCAATATGAATTTTTTTATAACATGATTTTTGTTTATAACAATACAAGTATAATTCTTATTAACAATCAATACTTGAATTTTTTCAATCATCGTGATCTTTTACTTTTTTTAATCGTTCATTCATAAAATTGTTTTTTTATTCACAAAAGCACAAGAAACAGACAAGCACGGTCAAAGTTAACTAAAAAATAATCAAATAGAAGAATTATGAAGAGAAAGCACAAAAAATGTCTATTAATAAAATAGAACAGGAGGCATTACCTGAAGTGAAAGATTGATGAGAAAGACAACTATGAGAATTAAATAATAGAATAGATAATCTCCGTGCATTGGTGCATTTATGATTTATGACATTAGGTTGTTAGTTGAACCTAAAATAAGGATTAAAATTACAAATATTGTCTATAAGATTAGTAAAAAGTTTATTGTATCCCTCACATAGGTGCACAAACCAATGTATTTGAGTCAGTAAAGTGGGTAATTAGTTCATATTACAAACTAAATAATTTGATTTAAATGGTTAAAAAAGTTCAATAAACAACAAATTGTTCATCATAATTTAAATTTAATTTTCTAAGTAGAACAATTGTAAACTTTATTTACCTCACGGTAAAATTTTGGATTATTAGGTTTATTCCTCTCGAATTCAATGGTTAACAAACACGCACAAAAATGTTCACGCCAAACAAAATGATAAATAAAATTAAAAATCACACAAAATCGATAAAAAAAACCCTAAAAATCACATGTCAAAATATTTTTTTTCCCTTTATCCACACATGCTCATGAATAAAAGTTTTATGTCCTATATGTTAAAAAGAAAAATGTTAGAGTGAAAATAATTGTTTTATTTAAAGCAAGAAAAATATAAGAAAATTGCTGATTAAAAAGAAACATGACGAAGAACCCCCACACTTAAATTTGATATTTTTCTCAACGTTTAAGTATAAATACAAAGAAAAACGAGCTAAAAATAGTTGAAAAAATATTGCGGACGGTTATGACAATTGTAAAAAATGTTGCTCCCTGCAATAATAAAATTTATACAATATAATATGAGAAAACCATACACATAATAACACATGAATATACACAAGTTCTTCACAAAAAAATGAATATAGACAATGTTAGATTCAACTTTTATATTACCATAGTGAATTTTAAAAAGTAAACAATTTTTTGTTTCTAAATAAAATATTAACCGTTTTAAAAGATAAAACAATACTAGTAAAAGTAAGGAAAATAGTTGTTCAGACCTCTTATTATACAATTTTTATATCTTATAAAGTATAAAGACAACAATCTGGGATGCATTACGCCTTAAAACCTCAAAAATAAAATTTGCTAAGAGGGTTCTACAAGGTTAATACATCTATTTTGAGGCATGTTACCCTTTAATTTGGTTATAGCAACAATACATGATAATCTGCTATGTTTATCAACCAACCAATTATTTATCATTGTCTTATCGATTGAAAATTATATTTAACGATCTCTTCATCCTCACCTGCATTCAATAATTTGGACATCGTTAGTTTATCTACAAATTTGTAAGTTTTTTTGTGCAGTATTTTTTTATAACTTTTTAATATTTGCACGTATCAGTTTCATTGAAGTTAAACTTATTAAAATAATTTAAACATATGATTTAATAATTATGATTCAGTGCCAATGTTGCAAGAAATCAACTTATTGTTCACTGTCGTCTTACCGATCCAAAGTCGCCCTTGGGCAATCTCTTCAACCTCATTTACACTTAATGATCTGGCCATCGATTCCTTGTTTAAAGATAGTTTGTAAGTTTTTTGTAACTCATTTATCATGCGTTTATCTTCATGTGTCATATGTGGCCGATGATCAGCTTGCGATCCTTCTTAAAACCAAAATGTTTGTATAACTTCTTAATATTTGCACGTGTCAGTTTCATTCCAATTAAACTTATTAAAGTATGTTTAAAAAAACCGAAATGCTAACCATTGCCCTCGGGGCATTGGATAAAGGAATAAAAATAAAAATTTTGTGTTGGAAAATGATAAAAATGGTTAAGTCAACTTGTAAAAAGTTTATAATTGTTGTTTCCGATGTAAAGCTATTAATTTTGGTTACCTTAACCATTGCCCCCAGTAAGACCCTTAAAAAAATATTTAAGGAATTATGATACCACTACAATGTTACAAGAAACCACCATATTGTTCATTGCCTCATTATCGGTCCAAAGTCACCATTGGACAATCTCTTCAACCTCATATGTACTTAATGATCTCGACATCGCTACCATGTCTACAAAGTGTTTGTAAATTTCTTGTAACTCATTTTTGATGCGCTCTTCTTCATGTGCCATAAGCAGCCGATGATCAGTCTCAAATAGTTTGCACGTGACAGTCTCACTCCAATTGAACCTATAATAGTAAGTTTCTCATTAACAATGGTTCCTACTCCGGTTGCAATTAAATATGCACCACTGACTGCCTCATCTGATAATGAAGAAATGACCGATATCTTAGATGTAAGAATGTTGATTTCTCTCCATAATATATCAGCCAACAAAACATTTCTTCCAGGACAGTCAATTCGTAGGATTATAGCCTTCAAACTTTTTGATAACTCAATCCCACATATATTCTCAATCTAATCATGAATCACTACATCACCTCCATCATCGATGGCTCCACAAACTCTAATGATACTGATCTTTTCCCTACTATTTGATATACCAACAATGCACTTTTTTAACTTGTGAGTATCTTTTGAAGTCGAGTAGTGGTCCAAATTTCTTACTGAAACCCGTGATAATCTTATCACCATCCATTAACCCTGAAAATTAATCCACAATTTATCCGATTTTATATTTCATGAAAATTCTCACTATCAAAAAAAAGTTAGAAGGTTCTCTTTTGTTATTTTCCTTGGACAAGAAACCATATCAAGTTAATTAGATCTTACATCATCCTCAATTTCCTTAATCATTTCCCATCCTTCATCTGAATTTAAACCTGCAATTTTATATTTGTCCACTGTCTTATGCTCCCATTCAATAATATTGGTGTAATTTGTAACAGCCCGATTTTCGCTAGAATTATTTTTTTTAATTGTTTTAACATGTGTTTTTATGTGCTTGTGTGTGAATATTATTATTGGGTGCATTTTTATGGGTTCTCGTGTTGGAAGGATAATTTAGTAAATTCATGGTGAGGATTATTTTTAGTGTTTCAAGTGAGAACCATTATTTTACTAAGTTACCAGTGTGGTAAATAGTTGTGAGCCGGTAAGTGATCGTTGTTATTATTTTACCGTTAAGTGAGTAGAAACATTTTAGAATTTGTGAATGAGTGGGTTAAGCCCACTAAGGCATTAGGGTTAAGCCCATTTGAGAAGAGCCTATATAAGTTCTAAACTTTAGAGAAAAAATAGGTTCACATTTCATTTCATTAGAATTGGAGAGAGGTAGAGAGACAAAGTTCAAGAGAAGAGAAAAGGGTTAGAAGGGAGAAAAGCTTGAAGACCCAAGAGGTGATAGAGATTCTATGAGCTAAATTGAAGTTTTTGCTAGGATTATTGCTAATTGAGGTAAGGGGGTTAGATCTCAATCATAATCACTTAGTTGTAATTTTTCTCTAATTGTATGCTTAAGTGCTTAATTGAATAAGGGATTATTTTGCTCTTAGTTTTTGAAATTCGTGCTCTTGTTATGTTGATATGTTTGAGTACATGAAATTGGTGATAATTGAATTGTTGTTGATGAAATTGCATGTTCATAGTATATGAAAATAATATATTGTGAATTGTGCTCTAATTGTTGAATTGTGTTATGTTGTTGTTGATTTGTGATGAGAATCATGTTTAATTGATGTTGTTGTTGTTAAGAGATATTGTTGTTGATGATTCATGGCTTGGGTGTTTATAAATCATGAATTTGTGATCTGAAATAAGTTGTTATTGTTGGTTTTGTGAAAAGGAGTTGAATTGGTGAATTATGTTTAAATGCAATTTGTTTTCATGTTTGAAGTGTTTTTGAGAGCCCTTTTAAGTGTCAAAAAATCAATTGAATGAATTCATTTTTTTTAAGAAAGATTTACTATTTCATAAATATACACATATAAAATGATTTTTTTTACTAAAGCTAGGTTATAACTTATAAGACCTTGCAAAAAAAATTTATTACCTTTAAACAATTTATCTGATCCAAATGAAAGATAGTACCTAAAATAAATCATAATTCGGTTGATCACAAATGAAACATTGTTGTAGGTCATCGAATCTATATAAAAGTATGAATTTATAAAAAAGAATGATATTTAAAATATAAAAAATCAATTGAATGAATTCATTTTTCTTAAGAAAAATGTACTACTTCATAATTATACACATATAAAATGATTTTTTTTTTTAATAAAGCTAGGTTATAAAGGCACTCCAAATAAAAATAAAATAATTTGCTCACTAATAACATAATTTTGAGTTCCAAATTATTTCATAAAAAATATATTGATCAAGTGGTTTCGGAGTACATTTTAAATAAGTGGGAGCATCTAGATTCAATTCCCAGGGTGATAATTTTAATTTTTAATGATTTTTGCCAAGCTGTTCAACTAAATTGGTAAAATTTAATTATTGTGATAGTTTAAATTGTAAAAAATCATTAATTTAAGATGGAGTAAATATGCAAATAATAAATTATTTGCTAAATTTTTGCAAAATAAAATAATAAATATTATTATTCTAATGAAGTAGGCATGAAAACTTTTGATTAGTTTGAGTAAATTGCCCATGAATCTTCAGACAACCTCCTAGACCTCACTTTGTATATATTCTTTCATTTATTCTGGAAGTTCCTCGTAAGCTCGAGAAATGTCCACCTTGCTCTGTTATTTTCGCTCGCCACCTCGCAAATTCTAGAACTCACTCCTATCTCCTACACTTGTCCTACCACTCATATAAATTACTCTTTTCACTTCACCTTCTCCTCACACATCATCGAACAATCAATCAAAATCAAACACTGCAAACAAACAACAAAGCAAACGCAACGCAAAAAAAACTCTCAAACTTTTTCCAGAAACTAACTCCGTTAGTACTATGGCGACAAAAGAAGGCAAAGCCATTGGCATAGACCTAGGCACAACCTACAGCTGCGTCGGTGTATGGCAAAACGACCGCGTCGAAATCATCCCTAACGACCAAGGCAACCGCACAACACCATCCTACGTGGCATTCACCGATACCGAACGACTCATCGGCGATGCTGCTAAGAATCAAGTTGCCATGAATCCACAGAACACCGTCTTCGATGCTAAGCGTTTAATTGGTCGTAGATTCTCCGATGAATCAGTTCAAAACGACATGAAACTATGGCCGTTTAAAGTCGTTCCAGGTCCCGCTGAAAAACCTATGATCGTTGTTAATTACAAAGGTGAAGAGAAGAAATTTGCAGCAGAGGAAATTTCTTCAATGGTGTTGATCAAGATGAGAGAAGTTGCTGAAGCTTTTCTTGGTCATCCAGTGAAGAATGCTGTTGTTACTGTTCCTGCTTATTTCAATGATTCTCAACGTCAAGCTACGAAAGATGCTGGTGCTATTTCGGGTTTGAATGTGTTGAGGATTATTAATGAGCCTACTGCTGCTGCAATTGCTTATGGTTTGGATAAGAAAGCTTCGAGAAAAGGCGAACAGAACGTGCTTATTTTTGACTTGGGAGGTGGAACTTTCGATGTTTCTCTTCTTACTATTGAAGAAGGGATCTTCGAAGTGAAAGCTACTGCTGGTGATACTCATCTTGGTGGTGAAGATTTTGATAACAGAATGGTGAATCATTTTGTTTCGGAGTTTAGGAGGAAAAATAAGAAGGATATTAGTGGTAATGCAAGAGCTTTGAGGAGATTAAGAACAGCTTGTGAGAGAGCTAAGAGAACACTTTCTTCAACTGCTCAGACAACAATAGAAATTGATTCTTTGTTTGAAGGAATTGATTTCTATGCAACTATTACAAGGGCGAGATTTGAAGAATTGAATATGGATTTGTTTAGGAAATGTATGGAACCTGTTGAGAAGTGTCTAAGGGATGCTAAGATTGATAAGAGTCATGTTCATGAAGTTGTTCTTGTTGGTGGATCAACAAGGATTCCAAAAGTTCAACAGCTTTTGCAGGATTTCTTCAATGGGAAAGAGCTTTGCAAGAGTATTAACCCTGATGAAGCTGTTGCTTATGGTGCTGCTGTTCAAGCAGCGATTTTGAGCGGTGAAGGTGATGAAAAGGTTCAAGATCTTCTGTTGCTTGATGTTACTCCTCTTAGTTTGGGGTTGGAAACTGCTGGTGGTGTTATGACGACTTTGATTCCAAGGAACACGACGATTCCTACGAAGAAGGAGCAGATTTTCTCAACTTACTCAGATAACCAACCTGGTGTTTTGATTCAAGTTTTTGAAGGTGAACGTGCAAGAACAAAGGATAATAATCTTCTTGGGAAATTTGAACTCACTGGTATTCCTCCTGCTCCAAGAGGTGTACCACAGATCAATGTTTGTTTCGACATTGATGCGAATGGTATATTGAACGTTTCTGCTGAAGATAAAACAGCTGGAGTGAAGAACAAGATAACGATCACGAATGATAAGGGGAGGTTGAGCAAGGAAGAGATAGAGAAGATGGTGAAAGATGCAGAGAAGTATAAGGCAGAGGATGAAGAGGTGAAGAAGAAAGTGGAGGCGAAGAATTCAATTGAGAATTATGCTTATAATATGAGGAATACAATTAAGGATGAGAAGATTGGTGGGAAGTTGAGTCATGAAGATAAGGAGAAGATTGAGAAGGCTGTGGAAGATGCAATACAGTGGTTGGAGGGGAATCAAATGGCGGAAGTGGATGAGTTTGAGGATAAGCAGAAGGAGTTGGAAGGAATTTGTAATCCTATTATTGCTAAGATGTATCAAGGTGGTGCTGGTGGAGATGTGCCTATGGGAGATGGTATGCCTGGTGGTGGTGGTGGTGCATCTAATGGGACAGGCTCTGGAGCTGGACCTAAGATTGAAGAGGTTGACTAAGTTTTTGAAACATTGGTTGTATGTGTATGAAAGTCCTGTTAATGTTTTAGTTACAGAAGGTAGGTAGGCTTGAGTGTCTAAGGTTTTATATATGTCTTTTTTTAGTTTTGTGTGATCAGTGTAATTGAGAGATGAAATAAAATGAATGTAATTTAATTTCTGTCAATTTATATCGCTTAAATCTGATACTACCTGTTAAGAGGTGGCTATCAATGATTTAATTTCTGCAAACAATATTTATGATTTAATTTACGTGGAGGAACGCTATCAATGATTTGGATTTGAACTGAAAAAGTATGTTGTCTGAGTTATTTTATCACTCTCAACATCTTAATTTAGCTAGATGTCAAAGCTTAGTGGCACCATGGTCCATAGGTTCTCATTACTTTTGTGTGGGTAATATCCATGAGCTGATTTGAATTTTGGATACTAAAGAAACAGTTTTCTACTTTTTTTTTTTTTACCATAATAGTGCAGTAAGCTTACTTATTCAAAAATATCTGTTCTGTATTCTCCTTAAGTTATCTTCGAGGCATCAAACATCCTTTTTATTTCATTCCTTTTATATTTGATATATATGCTTTGTTGAGCAAACCCTTTTGTATAAATCTGGCAATTCTTAACATTATAGATGCAAAATTTTGTTTAATTAGAAAAAATTTATTTCATTTTAACTTGAGTAGGTTGGATTCAATCAAGAGTTTAGAACTAGCATAAGGCCTTAACACCAAAATAAACGTTAGCTGCTTGTCTATTGATAAAACTAATCTTTTGATTTTGATGAAAAGTCAACAAGGCTTTACAACGTGTCAACAACAAGACCAAACTCATTTACATCAACTATGTGACTCACAAGTAGATGGTAACTCTTTGAACTCCTAGCTGATGCAACCAATTTAGTTTTCTTTTTATTTTCGCAAGAACTTCATTATTATTTTTGACTAGAGAGATAAAACCATAATAATTTACCTTTTTTGTTTTTGGTAGTAGGGGTTTGAATTCTGACCTTGCTTACATTGTCATTGAGCTAAACTTACGAGGACCATAATAATTTAACTTAAATGGACGACAACGGACATCAAAATTAACCAATCTGTTCACTTCAACATATTTTTCAAAAATTGAATTTTTTTCCCTCACAAAAAAAAATTATTTTTTTTAAAGGCGCAGAATTATTTTGGTCGGATACTCGGATAAAGAAATATTTGTTGATTTACAAACAAACATTATACAACCAACACCAACTAGTATAATCGTAGAAAAGATTAGGACAAGTCCATTAATCAATGAAAAGTTGAAATCTCTCTCAGCTTTTCAGAGAAGCTTAAATTGATCAAATTATATTTCGTATCATATAAACATTTAAATATTGTGTAAACATAGTTGAATTGAGTTTTTATAAACACTTGAACTACTTAAAAAATTGAGTTTGTATAAGCATATATTTAGGTTTATCTGAAAACACTTAAACTAAACTTAAATAAGCTATTTTGACTAAGGTTATGTAATTTTATATATTTGAACTAAGTTCTCTGAAGCACAAATATTTCAAAATAGATCTGATACGTATCAAAAGATTTAATTTGTGTGAGGGGTGTAAGTAGCCAAAATATGAATTTGTGAGAATTTAATAACTAGGCCCAGTCCTCCTCAAATTTTCATTGGTTGTTCTGAAAAGAAAAGAAAGAAGATTGTAGATAAGAGATACTTATACTTCTTTACTAGAACATGCATCGGAGTTGAACCGTGGAAAGTGTGTAAACCAACGCCATGGCTGGCATTACCTCCACCACCGTTGTTCCCGTTAAACTCAAAGCCTCGCACTTCTTCTCTAATAAACTCTCTATTCCTCATTCCCTCAATTTACAATCTTCTCCCTCTTTCACTCTTCCTTCCCACGCAACCGTTCGTTATGGTGTTAACCTCCGTCCTTCCGCCTACGGTGGCGGTGGCAACTTCAGAAGAGCTCCTCCTGAGAAAGACGCCGACGATGGACAAGCTCTCGACCTCTCCACACTTAGGTACGTATTCTAACTCATACTTGATTCCATTTCATTTCTATTTCGAATTTTTGTGCTTAATGGTTGTGTTACTTTCGATTTTTGAAATAGTTCGAATACCGTTAGACTTATTGATCAGAGTCAGAATATGGTTGGAGTAGTATCTCTTGATCAGGCAATTCGAATGGCTGAAGATGCTGAACTTGATTTGGTATGTTCATCTTTTTCTTGTTATATTGTATATTTTTGACTCAGTTCTATCATATAGTCATCATTTGGATAAACAACTTATTTACCGCTTATAGCACACACACTTATGTATAAGCTATTTCTATAATAAAAAATAAATAAAGTTAAATTGTTTTTGTATATGCTATTAGCTGTTTTAATAAGATATCTTGGAGAAATTTTGAAAATAAGTTGAAAACTGCTATTATGAGTATTGCGAATGCAAGGGATTGATCGAGCTATTTCTAGGTTTGTGTTGTTGAAAACCCAACTGTTTCAAATCAGTTCACAATATATTCAGCATTACACTTCTTTTCCATTGACCTTTGAGCACATATTACTTATAACATGACACAATTGCATAGGCTTATTTTTTTTTCACCCTCTTTGCCCTGTAGGTAATAGTATCCGCAGAGGCAGATCCTCCTGTTGTTAGAATAATGAATTACAGGCAAGAACTCAGTCCGTCCTGAAATATATTAAACTTTACATTTTGTATTTTTAGTCTCTCTCACATTCACACACACACACACACAACTTGCATATTTTTTATTTTTTTGAAATTGAATATAGTATAAAAAAACCAGTGGTTGATGGCATTACAAAGCAATGCTTTTAAAAACCGGTTCAGTCATTGAACCGGTTAAGACACTCATTCACCGTTCAGTGGTTCAACTTTAGTTGTATCGTTGTCTAGCTAATGATAATTAAATTTATGTTTCTGAGATTATATAATACATTAAGTAATAAATTAATATAACAATATTGAAGATATAGACAAATTCAATTTTAAACTAATATAAAATGATTATATTATATGTTCTGGTTTGTTAGTTTTTTGGTTCAAATTGATTAGACTCCTCCTGACTGGCTCCCAAACCAGCCAGTCCAATTTTCATAACATTGGTATAAAGTGGTCATATAAGGATGCGATAATATCTATTTCGAATGTTCATTTTTGGATGCCAATCATTAAGTAGCCACAAGTAGGTTATAGGACGATAGACAATTATCCAAATTTGGTGTATAGCGTTTCTTTCTTCTAGCCTTATGCAACTACTAGGTGTTCCAATTTTAATGTGACAGGGGAGAGTGGTAGTAAAGGTGGGAGTATCGGTTAAAAGCATGTCTAAATATCTGCAGCGTGAAATGGATAACTCAATTTTTAGGGCTCTGTTATTTTTATAAGTCTTTAGGATTTGTGTTGCAGTTTTTTAGGATTAAGATGGTGTATTTGTTTCTCTTTTAGACTGTAGCTCTATTTATTAGAGCCATCTAATTAATATTTACAGTATCATTTTCTACACAACATTTCCTGTCTTTTTTTTTCTTGCTCTTATAATAAAACAAATGCATCATTTGCATTGAATGAAATGTTGTGCTTTTATTTTGTCTTGAATGTTGTTAATTTGGATGGTAGGTGATTTTATAATTAAGATTCATTCCAATTTTGTTTTTTTGGGGTGGGGCTATCGTGAAGAAAACAAGCTATCAGTAATGTAGAATCAACATAGAGATTAGCCCAAACACGTTGTTTCATGAAAGACATTTTTCCTTTGACTTTCACTTAACACAATCAGAAGAATCTCTTGGTGGGGCTGTGTTTACTTCTACTTCTTTTCTGCCTGCTCACTTGCATACTTACTCGTGGACCTTGAAAGTCAGTGTTCCTTATATTTTTCTTCTTTTACAGTAAATATAGATATGAACTGCAGAAGAAGAAAAGAGATCAGCAGAAGAAAAGTGCTGGTAAGCATTGTATTTATTGGACTGACATTTTCCTTTATATCATTTACAATTTTACAGAACTCGGTCAAAATATAAATTGCTGATCAAATGATCTTTTTAATGTAGCTAGTCGGATGGATTTGAAGGAGCTCAAAATGGGGTAATATCCTAAAGGAGCCTAGATCATCTTTCTTATGTTTCATAGAAAATAAAGCAGAAAAGAAATATCTGAATTCTTGTTCTTTGGTTCCTAATCAGATTTGACCCATTCTTGGTTATGGATCAATTTAATCATCAATATTTTTATAAGGGTTAGAAATGTGAACAAATACATTTTTGTTATTGCCGTACATTCTTATGGGGTTTACTCTATGTTCTCTTGGAAGGTATTATACCTATCTTTACTTGTTAATTTTTTTCATTGCTCGAGAAACTAGAAGAAATAAGCTGCATCTGTTGTGCAGTTTATTGTTCACAAATTGCTTCTTGGTTATGAACTTGGGTTCAGTTAGGAAACGACACACCTAGAGGAGTTTGTTTAATCCTACTGCTCAAAGATAAACATAGGAAGTGGCAAATGTCGGGCCTTTCATCATTTATATCTTGTTTCTTTTTAATGAATGTGCAATCAATTAGGACAAGGTGCATTTAGAGCAGTTTGTTTGGTCTTGCTGCTTAAAGATAAACATGGGAGGTTTGATGTGATGCATCGCAGTATAAAGATAGATACAATTGACAGAACAGTATCATTTTAAAGCATAAATATTGCCTTGGGTTATTTTTCTTTTGATAACATGAACTCAATTTGACCAGTTCCAGAGTTTACTTTTTATGAACCAGCGTTAGTTTTGAGTTGTAGTTATACTCAATTATTTTTGCTAGAATGTGATTTTGTTTTTTGTTTTGGTTATTTTAACAGATACAACATAGATCAACATGATTATTCTGTACGTTTGAAAGCTGCGCGGAAATTTTTGAGTGATGGTGACAAGGTTACATTAATTCTTTTAATATGGCACACTATACATACAAATTAAATATGTTATCTTCAAGTGTATTCAGATCTTTTGGATCAATTGCTGCAGGTTAAGGTCATAGTAAACCTTAAAGGCCGTGAAAAAGAATTCAGGAATAATGCCATTGAGCTTATTAGACGTTTTCAGAACGATGTTGGGAAGGTATGTGATGCCGCTTTGCTATGTTCTGGTTTTGAGTAATATCATATTTCTTAAGCATTTGTACCAAAAAAGAAGGCCTTATGACGTAGTTTTAGTAATTTAATTTATTGATGTGCTATACAGATACTTTCTTGGCACACTTCAATACCTCTTAATATAATCATCACATTATTTATTGTCTCTTTTTCTATTTAAATTCCATTTGTGTTTAGGATTTACGTATAGCATATTCATTTTGCAGTCACTCTGTGCTGATATCTTATTTTATTATTACTGGAGACAATAATTTAATGCCCAAGTGAATTTTATATCTAAACCACACGGGTCATGTGCAGCTTGCAACAGAGGAGGCTAAAAACTTCCGTGACAAGAACATTTTCATAACTTTGATTCCAAATAAAACTGAAGTGCAGAAACCTCAAGAAACTCCAACGAAAGCTGCAACAGATGAAGTCTCCGTCAGTGTTGAAGCATAGTTGAAAACTTCCATGCGGGCTACTAGTTGTAGAAGGAATGGTTTGTAACTGATATTGCTCTGTACTAGAATTTTGTGTTGTATGTATAGCATGCATATAATTCATGTGATAATGGTATATAGTTCACTAGAAGTTTAATTATAGAGGCAGCCTTGTCCATTGGAACGCTTAAGCCTGAAGGGATCCCATTAACCGCTCTCTTCAATAATGTATTCATACAAGAACAACAACACAAGGCTGATCGATCACCCAGGATGGTAATCTTATGCAGTTGCTTGAGTTGCAAAGAATCTCAACCTTCGAATTTCATTTCATTTTTTAATGATAAAACTATGAATCAACTTAATTTAAAACATCATTCGTATATTCAAAACTGTATTGATGCATCAATTTTTTGAACTCCAGAGAATCTGTATCCATTAACCCCATTTCGACAAAGCTTCAGTACTTAATGATGGTTATACTTTTTGAAGTTGAATTATATTCCAATCCAACGAATACCAAATTGATGACTGGTCAGAGACTCCATACCTTGACCCAACCAACTATAGTAAGAAATCCCTCTCTTGGGAAATATGCCAGCCGGGGTGATATAGTTGATGATGACTCATTACCAGTCTATGAGTGCAGCTTATGTATAATATTGACTCAAACTTGTTATTTCAGCTCAAGATGTAGATGCTGCAACGTACATACCTAACGACTTCATGAAGGTAGCTTAGTTTTGAAGTGCTTACGTTTGAAGAATGCTAACATGTCAAATGTTTTTCCTACACGCACAAGTAAACAGAACGTAGTGCTGAAAGCAACATGTTATACACATGCACCTTGTTTAGATATACTAGTATATACTTCTGGTAGATATACTTTTTCATTGGTTACAAATACATCTTTTTCCGATTAAATTCGTGCCTCATCTTCTCGGTATATTTATTTAATTTCTAATAGAAAACGTTAGTAGATAAGTAAACAACTCTAAAGCATTATGCAACATTAATGTGGTTGACTTAATATTGAGGTAGTTCTAGAGAGGAAAACAAAATAACTAAAGATGAGATGTATTACGTAGAAGAAACAATTAGTGTATTGAGAATGAGAGCACATTAAGGGAAGTCGTATTCAAAGATTCAACCTTTTTAAAGTGATCAATCTATTTAGAGTTTAAAGCGAATAATATCAGTTATTAATCTATAAATCAATAGTTTATATCATACAAAAATGCATAACTAGTTATATTATCAAAGAATCAAAACACAGTTTGATGCACATAGATTAATGAGATACTTTAGGAAAAAAATATACACAGCTAACTAGATTAAATAAAATATGCACCGAGGTTTTTTTTTTATAATTTTTTTACATATATAAATCCAATCATTTTTTTATTTTTATAAAATCATATTTTCTCGTGAATTTTCATGGAATGCAATGATTTGATTTCTTATAAAGTATAATCATAAAACAACTAGTATTTCATTTCTCCCTCAAAAAAAAAAAAAAACTAGTATTTCATTTCATTATTAAAAAAAAAAAAGCTAAATAAAATCCCTAGAACCTAAAATCTCCTCCAGCTCGATAACTTAATGTTTAAGACTTTATTGTTGGGCTCCTATAAAAATTTATGACTCTATTTTCGGGAACGCGGCGACTTGACTATCCCTATAGTCATCATAGTTATATATAGACCAATATCTTAAATTCGTCCTTAAATTTTTAAAAATCAGCCAAATTAGTTCCTAATTTTGCGAAATATCTATTTAGTCCTCGAATTTACAAAATGTCCATCAAATCAGTTCATCCGTTAAGTTGGTCTGTTAACGGAGGTGAGTGTACCGTTAACCTCTTACAAGGCTTACCACGTCAAATGCCACGCAAGCAGGGACTAAACTGATTGATTTACAGAAAATTGCCAAGGACCAAATTGATTGATTTTCAGAAAATTGCAAAATTCCCACGACTCTTTCTCCTCTTTCTCAAGAACGACTCTTTCTGCCCTAAATATATAAATTTGGAACCCTAATGTTACAATTTGTCACCTAGAGTTCAAAATCCTCAAAATTTCTTCCATGAATTGATGCCAAAGTTCTTCCCCAATTCAAAAAACTTAAAACCCTAATTATTTTTATTCAATTCGAAATTCAAAAATCAGTGGTCATTGTTGAAGATTTGGTGTTCAGAAATGATGGGTGGTGGGCGTATGGGCAAAAACAACTACAACAGTCGGTCTTCATCTTCAAGCTCTATGTATAATAATGATGTGAGAGAGCTTCAATGTTGGTGTCCTAGAATTTGTGTTGTAAGAAAAGCCAACACTGTCAATAACCCAGGAAGACCTTTCTATGTCTGCCCTATGCCAAATGTTTGTTTAACGATGGTTATGTGATATGGTTTGTTAAAATAGTACTGATTTTGTCTTTTGATTGTATAGGATGATGGTGAAAATTGTAAATTTTTGTGTGATTGAGTTGTTTAAAATGTTATTGTATTGTGCCAAGTCTGTGTAATGTTGTAATGAAAAGAGGTTGTCAATGAATGAATTTAACCCTTCTGTCAAAAAATTTCAATCAAATTGGTCCTTCGATTGTATGTCTCTCCATCATATCGATCCCCAAATTAGTGAAAATACCATCAAATAAGTCCTTGAATTTTCACAACATATATCACTGCAATTCTTGGTGCATACATTTGCTGAACAAAGTAAAAAGTAAAAGACATACACTTTGATTGTAAAAAGACAGACATTTGCATACCATCATAAGTCATACATTTGATGTTCATAAGTCATTACATAGCCAAAAAAATAACACTACATAGCCATCAAGTCATTTGATGTTCTTAAGTCATTACATATCCAAAAAAACATAAATTAAACAAGTCCAAAAAGCATTAATTAAACTAGTCCAAAAACATAATTTAAGCAAGCATCACTACTTTGGAAATCCTGGAATTGGGATAAACTCCATGTATTGGGGTTGAGTAGAAGCGGATGACTCGCAATTTGGATTTGAAACTCTAATAACTCCAGGAGCAATTGAATTTTGTGGAGCAGGACCCCTCAGTGGTGCTTGTTTATGTCTGTCATTCGAAATCACTGGTTCTCTCATGCCATATCTCCTTGTACCAATTCCTTGCAAATAAAATCAATCATATCAGCCCTTAAATTATAACAATATCCATCAAATTAGTCCTTAAATTATAAAAATCAATCATATTAGTCCTTATCTGTCTATGTCTTGTATGGGATCAATATGATTTTTTTTTTTGGTACAATATGAAATTAATTCTAACATACGAACATAACCAATAAAAACCGAGATTTATGGTTCGAATCTAGCTCTGACAATGCAACATTGTTAAATCTCTTGAGGGACATTTTTACCACTCATTGCAGATCTTGTCGCCTTGAGTGAATAGTCTAGTTGTATGCAAAAGATACTCAATTCACACAAAAAAAAATAACCAATGAAAACATCAAAATAATGTTCAAATAATTTTTATAAAATTTATCGTACTTTTTAATTATGATTTTTTGATAAGGTGTTTTTCTTAAAAAAATTATTACTTGATGTATGGTGACATTTTGATATATATCTGGTACAAAAATTATTCCCTTTCACGTTAATAGTCATGTAATCAATACGTTTGGTTTGGCACTCTGACACTCCATTGCTTACTTGTTTCGCTTGCTTGCAATATTTATTTTGATGTGTTAACAACCATAAAATAACTATGCAAAAGGAAATAATATTCAAAAACCAACCTTGTCTCTTTTTGCGCCTATAGTAATACAATTTTGAAAGATAGAAAAATAAATAGAAGAAACCAAAAAAGGAATTAGTCGTTGTTGGAGATGGCATAGAAGGAGATGGTTGTTGAATAAAAAGGAAGAAAGCTTAGCTTCAAGGCAATGGGGACCCTGCAACCAACACCAGCAACACTTATGTGGACACATATTAGGTGTGAGGACACCTAAGTCTTTCAAAGCACCAAAATTTTCATACATAAAACACTAACTTGTTCTCAACCTCACCACCTCATTGTGCCATTTTCACCTGTCACCAACAAGATATGGAAGCCAGCGCCGGACTAGTCGCTGGTTCTCACAACCGGAACGAGCTTGTTGTCATTCATGGCCATGAAGAGGTAATAATAAACTTATAACCACAAGTGAGTGGCTAGAGATATTTGTTTGTTTGTTTTTATGTTGATAGTTTTGTTGTGTTGTTTTGGTGCAGCACAAGCCATTGAAGAACTTGGACGGTCAAGTGTGCGAGATATGTGGTGATGATGTTGGACTTACTGTGGATGGAGATTTGTTTGTGGCATGTAACGAGTGTGGTTTTCCGGTGTGCCGGCCTTGCTATGAGTATGAAAGAAGGGAGGGGAGACAACTTTGTCCTCAGTGCAAGACCAGATACAAGCGTCTCAAAGGTAGAATTATATACTGAACAAGTTATTTTTAGCCTTTGTTTACATGCATTAAACTTGTTAAAACATGAACCTTACATGATACAGTTTTAGATGACTGTGATATTAATTTGATCGATTAACTCAAATGCATATAACTAATGATGTTTAGGGAGCCCTCGGGTTGAGGGAGACGATGATGAGGAGGATGTGGACGATATTGAACATGAATTCAAAATTGAAGACAAAATGAACAATCATGATCATTCTGCTGAGGCCATGCTGCATGGGAAGATGAGCTATGGAAGAGGTCCTGAAGATGATGAAAATGCACACTTCCCAGCTGTTATTGCTGGTGGTCGCTCTCGGAATGTAAGAATTTCACCATTTCTAGTCCATCTTAAACTCGATAGAACTTGTAATTCAATACAACTAAATTTGCTTTTTACATGCATGCAGGTGAGTGGTGAGTTCCCAATATCATCTCATAGTTATGGGGAGCAGATGCTATCTTCACTGCATAAAAGAGTGCATCCATATTCCGCTTCTGATTCTCGTAAGATGTAGTTTATAGATTTATCACTTTCTTGGTTCATTTGCAAAACGGATTATGCCAAAATTGGTTTAATTTCTTGCTAAAGTCCAAATCTTATACTAGTTATACAGGCCTTTCTTTTGGCACTGATTAAAATACAACCCTGAAATGCTTTTCTTAGCTTACTACAACATGGTGGATATGATTATAATATGTGGCATGCTGTGATAAAAACAGGAAGTGCAGGGTGGGATGAAAGGAGAGAAGATGGATCATATGATAGAATGGATGACTGGAAATTGCAGCAAGGAAATTTGGGACCTGAACCTGATGAAGATCTAGATGCAAACATGTATGCTTTTCAGTACTAAATGCATTTCCTGACAATTTAATTCTAATGAAATGATAGTAATATTTGAAAGATCATAATTAATATTAATGTTAGTTACTACTATACAATGTGAACCGATGCAGGTCAGATGAAGCAAGACAACCACTGTCAAGGAAGGTACCAATAGCATCTAGCAAAATCAATCCATATAGGATGGTGATCGTGGCACGGCTTGTTATTCTTGGCTTCTTCCTCCGATACAGACTTATGAATCCAGTACATGATGCAATGGGGCTATGGCTAACTTCAATTATATGTGAAATCTGGTTTGCTATATCATGGATCCTTGATCAGTTCCCCAAATGGTATCCTATTGATAGAGAAACATACCTTGACCGTCTTTCACTCAGGTAAAGGGACCTTCCCTCCTGATTGTTGAAATACCAGTGTTTAAATATTTATATCTCTGAACAAAGAAAGTTGTTTATCAGGTATGAGCGTGAAGGCGAACCCAATATGCTTGCTCCTGTAGATGTGTTTGTTAGTACTGTGGATCCCTTGAAGGAACCTCCTCTGAATACAGCCAACACAGTTCTTTCAATCTTGGCAATGGACTACCCCATTGATAAGATATCATGCTACATTTCTGATGACGGAGCTTCAATGTGTACATTTGAAGCCCTGTCGGAAACGGCAGAGTTTGCTAGGAAGTGGGTACCATTTTGTAAGAAATTTTTGATAGAACCTCGTGCACCAGAGATGTACTTCTCTGAGAAAATTGACTATCTAAAGGACAAGGTGCAGCCAACTTTTGTCAAAGAACGTCGGTCCATGAAGGTTTGTATTAATCTATTAGAATTGTTGAAAAAAAATGAAGTTCTGAAATCAGTTTAAAGCTTACTCACCGACTATTAATTGGATGCATGGCAGAGAGAATATGAAGAGTTTAAGGTTAGGATCAATGCACTTGTGGCAAAAGCTCAGAAGGTTCCTGCAGGAGGGTGGATTATGCAGGATGGGACACCATGGCCAGGAAACAATACTAAGGATCATCCTGGTATGATTCAAGTCTTTCTTGGTCACAGTGGAGGTCATGATAGTGAAGGAAACCAGCTTCCTCGCCTTGTTTATGTATCTAGAGAGAAAAGGCCAGGATTTCAACACCACAAGAAAGCCGGTGCCATGAATGCTCTGGTAGAGTTACTTGAACAAACAGATTTTGTTATTTTTATGATGTCCATTCACCTTTCTGAACCACACTTACTTGACTCATCTAATAATTTATGTAACTTCCAGGTACGGGTCTCTGCAGTGCTTACAAATGCTCCTTTTATGCTGAACTTGGATTGTGATCATTATATCAATAACAGCAAGGCTGTCCGAGAGGCCATGTGCTTCTTGATGGACCCCCAAACAGGGAAGAAAGTCTGCTATGTCCAGTTTCCTCAAAGATTCGATGGCATTGATGCGCATGATCGATATGCTAATAGGAACACAGTTTTCTTTGATGTAAGTCACTGCAAGAAAGTCAACATCAACACGACATGATCTTCTTTGAAGCAATTGATGTTTTTGTAGTAGTGCAAGCTAATATATATTACCAATTCCTCTTGTTTCTGTCATGGCAGATTAACATGAAGGGTCTAGATGGTATTCAGGGTCCTGTGTATGTCGGCACAGGGTGTGTTTTTAGAAGGCAGGCTTTATATGGATATAATCCTCCTAAGGGTCCCAAGCGTCCAAAAATGGTAAGTTGTGATTGCTGCCCATGTTTTGGAAGGCGCAAGAAGGTTAAGCATGCAATGAACGACGCAAATGGAGAAGCTGCAGGCCTAAGAGGTTCTAATTTTACAAATAGTCAGCAATCTTGATACTAAATCCTTATACAAATTGATTTCATGTTCACCTGTTCTAATCTCTGTCACATGTCCATATAGGAATGGAAGATGACAAAGAGTTACTGATGTCCCAGATGAATTTTGAGAAGAAATTTGGGCAGTCATCGATTTTTGTGACTTCAGTCTTGATGGAAGAGGGTGGTGTACCTCCTTCGTCAAGTCCAGCAAGCCAACTTAAAGAAGCCATTCATGTAATCAGTTGCGGATATGAAGATAAAACTGAATGGGGGATTGAGGTAACACCAACATTGGCAGCCTAGGCTCTCAATTGATATTTTACAATAGTTGTTCACAATAAGAAAATCAGCTCATCCATTATTTTGTTTTCCAAATTGCAGCTTGGTTGGATTTATGGATCTATTACAGAGGATATTTTAACAGGCTTTAAGATGCATTGCCGTGGTTGGAGATCCATTTACTGTATGCCAAAGAGAGTAGCATTCAAGGGTACTGCTCCTATCAACTTGTCAGATAGACTCAACCAGGTGCTTCGTTGGGCTCTTGGCTCCATTGAGATCTTCTTCAGTCATCATTGCCCTTTATGGTATGGCCACAAGGAAGGGAAGCTGAAGTGGCTGGAGCGATTTGCCTATGCAAACACAACCGTGTACCCCTTCACCTCCATACCTCTAGTTGCCTACTGTATTCTTCCAGCTGTCTGCTTACTCACTGACAAATTCATCATGCCACCGGTAACATTTTTATTCTTTTATCTTCCTGTTAGAAAATGAGTTAAGACACGACGAGCTTTTGAAATTATAATTTTTTGACAAACATTACAATATTTCATTATATTACCTTCAAAAGCACAAGAATGATCACGATCTTTTTATGTATGTAGTAGGAATTCAACTTTTAAATCCATAACAGCTAGAAATGCTAGGCATCATTGTTCAAGGATGCTCAGAGAATTCATGCCAAGCCTTTTTACTCAATTTTTTTTTTAATTGTTCATTCTTCAGATAAGCACTTTTGCTAGTTTGTACTTTGTTGCTCTCTTCTCTTCAATCATGGCAACGGGCATTCTTGAGTTGAAATGGAGTGGAGTCAGCATTGAGGAATGGTGGAGAAATGAGCAATTCTGGGTCATTGGTGGTGTATCAGCACATCTCTTTGCTGTCATACAAGGGCTTCTGAAAGTTCTTGCTGGAATTGACACAAACTTCACTGTTACATCCAAGGCAACAGATGATGAGGAATTTGGAGAATTGTACGCCATCAAGTGGACCACTCTCCTAATTCCTCCAACGACTATCTTAATAATCAATATTGTTGGGGTTGTTGCTGGAATCTCAGACGCCATAAACAATGGTTACCAATCATGGGGACCTCTATTTGGAAAACTCTTCTTTTCCTTCTGGGTGATTGTCCATCTATATCCATTCCTTAAAGGTTTGATGGGTCGGCAAAACCGCACCCCCACCATTGTTGTGATATGGTCAGTGTTGTTGGCTTCCATTTTCTCTTTGTTATGGGTAAGAATTGACCCATTCGTGATGAAAACTAAGGGACCTGATACCAAGCTATGCGGAATCAACTGTTAAAAAGACTGGTTTGTTTTCCTACAGTATTCTTTGATAAACATCTTTATGTGAATTCTTGATTGAGAAGTATGATGTGTGGATCAACAAAGCTTAGATGCACAAGAATGAATGAGCAAAGAGTGAATTATTAGGAAGTGCAAATGCAGTTTTCACATTTTTGTAAATGTAGTGGATATCTTGTGTTTTGGTTCAAATAACAAAGGATTGAAAAGTATACCAATAGTACAGGTTTACGGTTTACCTATACATTGTTGCAAATTAGTACGTGTCGATAATATTCTATCAAATGCATCTAAATCAGTATATCTAATCCAACTCATGTGTATAAATTGTATAATGAAGAAATTGCAACAAACAAGAAAAGAAACAGAATCTTCATTCAATTAGTTCTTCACAATTCATAATCATGAAAGCATCAAGTCGGTTGCATCATGAGTTAAATTAATTAATTACATAAACATTAACATATTTCATGTAATTAAGAACATATTTCCTCTCAAAAAAAAGAAAAGAACATATTTGCGGATGTAGCATTTGGCAGGACTATATGAATTTTCTAGGTTTTCTGTTTCTTCCTCTACAATCTTTACAAGTTATGCACTAGTAGATTGCCACGAATAAGTACAAAGTAAGAATATATAACAGTAAATGACCCTTAAAACCTGGACTAAGAAACAGGACAGGAAATAGAACTTACTTGACTAACTTCTTGATAGCTAATGGTCTGGGTTTTTGCTACTATAAGAAGCGTCTTCGAGATACCCATAATTTATGATTCTGGATTTGTTGCCCTATAAATACAAAAGAGGAAGGAAATAGAAATGTTTTTTACAATTGAACTACTAAATTAGCTTTCCTTTGTTTCCTCATATATGTAAAACAGGGAAGTTGAGTTCATATAGAAAATTCAGACAAAAAAGTAGAGTTTGTTTTAACTTGCTATAATGTTAACATCGAAAAGATTGCTTAACCCACCCAAACTATGATGTAACTTTTGTCTTTTAGACTGAAAATAGAAGGCACCGACATTTTATCCTTCTATTACCTTCTTTATTTGTTTGCTTAAATAAACTTTTGGTCCCCTTCTTTTTGCTAATTTATGTAAGATTTTGCTTCCCACATTTCCAAATCCAAAAATACAGTCCCCAAATTTTAAAATTTATGAAATTTTCGCCATCACCAAATTTTTTGCTTATTGTTGCTGATGTGTCATATTGAATGGTGAGGTCCTTGGGTGCCACAATGCACATTTTTCTGAAAATTTTGATTTTATACGATTTCTATTTTTTTTTTTTCATTTTAAGTTTTATTTTTTAAAATAACACTTTAATGATATAGAAAACCAAATAAGAAGATTCCACATATGCACTGTCACACCACTCTATGACTTACATGCCCATTATTCAGCTTGACATATCGGCAAAAATAAGTCCCAAGTTAGTGGCGAAGTAAATTTCTGAAATTTTCAAAATTGGGGGACTATATTTTCATATTTAGAAATGTGGGGAGTAAAATCAAATCAACAAAAGTAGGGGTCCAAAAGTGCAGTTTACCCTTTTCTTTTTCACTGTTAAAAGCCAACAAACAAGAGCACATTGAAAATCATCAAGACATGATCTCAGTATCCTGAAAATGATAGATCAAACTTGGCAGTAGGATGGATCATAAAGCTGAATTTGAGCAAAAAACGTAATAAATGTGTTTAAAACGCAAGTATATCAGGAAGAACGTCCAGTTTCCACAGTTGTTGTATACATGTTATTAAAATGAAATGTGAGATGCCTATTCTTCCACCCCATGTGCTTTCACCAACAGCCTCCCTAGAAGAAAATACCCCTTTCTGAAAGATGTTTCTGCAATTATGGTACTTTCTTGAACGTACACACTCTACCCTGTCCCAGCTTGAACATATGTTTAGTTCAAATATAACTCCAAGCTTGTGATCATCCATGGACACAGTGAGGTAAACCATGGATGAAACTTCCTTTAGTCAGGCCGGTGCTGTGAAATTTTGTACTTCTCAAGTGGAGGTTCACATGAGGGTTCAGACTCCATATCAAAATTGTAAGATAAATAATATGAAAGCAAAAGATTAGATAATGCTTCTGCTCCATATAACTTTAAGTGGTGAAAAAATATTAGTTCGGCTTCACCAATAATCGCCACAAGAACAGATCCCATCTTTGAAATGGTGGAATCTGTTAGCATCCCTAACCACTATCACTCTTTCAGTGATCTTCGATATAAACTTAGTTGCAGTGTGGCAATCCAAACAAACCCGAAGATTCTTGATGATCCTGATCTCATTACCAGGTTCAGTGGTGATAAGGCCAAAAGCTATGGCTAACTTCTCACTATGAACATTCACCGCGAGTTCTTTTTCCTCTTCTTCCACGTCATGTAAAGCAGGGACTGTTTCTGCCTGATACCCCATCTCCCTCATCTTGCCCGTTAACTTCTCCAGCTTTGCATAAATATCGGTTGCATGAGAATGAGAACGATCACCAGATACAAAGACATGGGGGGTCCCATTAACCTCAATTAGAGTGCACCCTGGACTCTTTGCCAGTTTTCTTTTCTTAACAACTTGTCGTATTGAAGCAGCCTTTGGGAAGTTTCTTTCCACAGAGTATATATTAGAAAGTAAGACATAGTATCCTACGCTACCTGGATCGAGTTCAAATAGCCTTTCTGAAGCCAAGCGGGCTATGTCCGTGTCTTTGTGAATCATGCAGGCACCAAGCAATGTACCCCAGACAGCAGGACCCGGCTCAACAGGCATTTTCTTTATAAATTCTAAGGCTTTTTCTAACTGTCCAGATCGTCCCAGAATGTCCACCATGCATGCATAGTGCTCGATTAAGGGCTCAATCCTGTATTTATTGACCATATTATGAAAAATTTCCTCTCCTTCTCCTACTAAGCCAGCATGGCTGCAAGCATACAAGACTGAAAGAAAAGTGACTGCAGATGGATTATACCCTAAATGTAACATCTCATTATAAAGCTTAAGTGCTTCATGCCCATATCCATGGAGCCCATAACCAAAAATCATAGTATTCCAAGTTACAGTATTCTTTTCACTCATCGAATCAAATAATTGCCAAGCCTCCGAAATGTTCCCACACTTGGCGTACATGTCAACTAGAGCTGTCGAGACATAAATGTTTGGCTCAAGATTTTCGCTTTTAATCAAATGATGGACCCATTTTCCAAAACTTAAAGATCCTAGTTGAGCACAAGCTGAAAGGATGGTCGTGATGGTAACTGCATTTGGAGTGAATTCAGTCTTCATCATTTCCTTAAAAAGAGAGATAGCCGTCTCTGTCGAACCATTTTGCGTGTAACCCGAAATCATAGCATTCCAAGCCACCACGGTTTTCTCTGGCGATTCATCAAACAGATGGCGAGCCAAATCTATTTCATTAAGTTTGTTGTATATAGCAGTGAATGCAGTTGAGACGGTCGGATTCAAAATAATACCGGATTTCACACAAAACCCATGAATAGAGCAAGCCAAATGCAGATGACCAAATGGAGAATGCAGTGGAATCAAACCAACAATTGTACTTGAACTGACTCTCTCACCAGAAAAAAGCAGCTCTCTGAAAAGCTTCACAGAACATTCAGTCCCACCATTGGCAGTAAACCCAGAAATCATCGCATTGTACGCTATCAAGTCCGGCCTATTAATCCTCCTAAACAACAACCTCGCCGTGTTTACATCCCCACATTTAGAATACAAGGAAATCAAACCGGTCAACACATAATCACAAAAACCAAACCCAATTTTCAAAGCCAAACACTGAATCCCCATCCCAACTTTCAACTCTTGCAACTCAGCAGCAGCAGGAAGCACAGCAGTAACAGTCGACGAATCCACCCTCACCCCATCTGCAACCATTTCCCTAAAGAGCTGAATAGAATCATCAAAACAACAATTCTTAACCAACCCATTAATCATAGTGTTCCACAAAACAGTATCTCTCTCAGGCATTCCATCAAACACTTTCCTTGCATACACAACTCTCGAAAACTTGCAGTACAAGTCAACAAGAGCAGAACCAACAAACACATTAGAACCATACCCATCAATAATAGAATGAGCATGCAGAAGCATCAAATGCTTATCATTAGAACAAGCGGCAACGGCGAAAGCGTAGGTGAAGTTATCAGGGGAAAGATTGGTATTTCGACGTAAATGGGTGTACAGAGAAATGGAAGAAGAAGGTGAATCGTTGAGGGAGAAGCCACGAACGAGGACATTGAAGAGGAAGATGTCTGGTTTGGGAACAGAGAAGAAGAGGGCGCGTGCGTGGCGCGTGGCGGAGAAGTCGAAGAGTTTTTGAGTGAGTTTGGTGAGGGTGGCGAGGTCGAAACGGTAACCATTGAGAATGAATTGAGCGTGGGTTTGAGCAAGATGAGGAAATGTTGAAGCTTTGTTGATTAGGGAAAATAGTGTGTTGCGGCTGAGTTTGCCACTGCTATTGCCGAGAATCATTGAACTAATTTTTCATTTATGCTTTCGCGGGACACAAAAGTTTGTGTTTTTTTCTAAGTTCTGAAAACGATTTGTGTAGGTGGAAAACATTTTTTTTTTTTTTTTTTTAAGGAACATAAAATACTTTACTTACATGTTAATCGTTTTTCATCGGCTTCAGTGAAAAAGTGTGTTTATTATTAACACTTTCTTTAATATTCATTTTTTTATTAGTTTAAATCGTTGTAAATGTTAAAAAGAGCGTTGAAAAGTAAGTGTTGCTAGCATTTCTCGTGTTACATTATCACGTTGACATGTCTACAAAACGTTTATGACACAAAACATCTTTATTTATAAACATTTTCTCCTTATTAATTCCGAATTTAAATCTAACTTTACATATAAATACATATAAATGTATCATGAACATCACCACAAATCAAGTAATCCAACATCGTCATAGTTTTAAGAGTAGTGAATTTTTAACCCACCAACTTTAACATTAAACATCTATTCAGTTTTTTGACATTTTAAAAAGAATTACTCTTTTATTCTCTCTTCACTTCACTTGATTCTTTTGGAGTGGAGTGTTTCACATGCATGATAAATTTTCATATACATGAATCAAACATCAAACTCTAGATCGTCGTATAGTTAAGGGACCCTAGGCGCCACCTAATCATGCAACACCAGATTGATATGAGTAGGGATCCCTTTATTTTTCAAAAAAAATAAAAATGGGGATATCCATTACTAAAATTTTAAGATTTGGTGGTGGGACTCATTATTTACTTTTTTGTTTATCTACATCTCTTAAAATTGAGTCTTCTATATCTTTTGAGAAAAGGAGAGGATTCCAACTTAGTGGTGACATGTATCATGCATTTACATCTCAATTTTATAATGGACATTTCTATTGCTTTTGAGAAATGAAGAGGATCTCTACACATTTGATATAGGCCACGTTATGTTCAAAATCTCTTTGTCATACTTGGCGAGATAAATGTAAATATAGACTATTTTGTTCTTTTACTTTGCATTTTCTTTTCATTTGCCTGATACAAAATTACAAGTGGAAAGCTCGGGCCACCAGTGTTAACTAGAAAGAAAAAGATAATGGTTGAACAATATAATTTCCAACATATTTGAGGGAAGAGGGGAACCAAAAAAAAAAACCTATTTAAAAAATTTACATACTAATACTACCACTTTGGGTGCAGCCGCAAGAGACTATTTCCTGTTAGCTTGGTAGCAGGTCAGGCTCATGTGTGTCTAAATTTCTGAGATGGTGTCTGGAACCATAGTAGAAGCATTGTAGACGCGCGATAAGGATGAAGCTACACATTGTAGCTTCTATATGGATGTGCGTTGAAAGACTTTTGGACGCAGAAACAATCGCGCTATGAGATTGGTTACCTTTTTACCTCCAAAGCTTGCTTGAATTGCATCAGATGTGTCCGAAGGCTATATTCCTCAACCTGATATCGCCAAAAAAAGTATATAATTAAAAACTAATACAAGAACAATGATAAAGCACGTTGCATTTCATTCCTCTCGGTCTAAGCCATAAATTGAAGAACCAGTTCACATACGCTTCGTTTCTTTCAAACTGTCCAATTGTAAGGGACTGATAAAGGCCCTAGACCTTAGTGTTGAAAGGACGCCTCTTCCTTTCATGAAATGAAAAGAAGAAGAACTATGTACATTTGGCTTGTTCACTTCTTCATTCAGATGGAAGCATGAAATAAGTAACTATAGCCTTGATGAATATATTATATATGTGGCATCGTGACCATCACACATCTATAGATAATATAGTTGCAGCAGTTATACTACTAGCAAACCATGAGGAGGTGTGGTGGATAACTGTGCATGCCACATATATTGGTTAAATACACACAAGTCTCTAATTGATCACGTTTTTTGCACTTACACCTCCACCCATTCATTATCAAAGTTTTAATGAACAGTTTAATTATGTGCAACAGTTTTCAGATATTAAATGGCAGAGTGAAAAGAGTTATAAAACTACACTTAAATGTCAGAATAGACAAGAAATAAGCATTTGACCATCAAAGCATTTTCACATTATGACATGTTCAACCTTCCTCAACAACTAATTCATTTCTAGTATTTCAGTGAAAAATGAGGGAGTATATAGTAAAAGTAATAGCAAAATTAAAATAGTTTACAACCAACCCAGGTTCTTAAGATCTAGACTGAAGCTCTAGTATGATTCACTAATCAAGTATTGCAAGAAAATCAAACTTAATGCAAAATTTGATAAGTGTGAGTGGAATGTATTCTCCACGAATTTATGCCCGTCCTTAGCATCATAAAATTGAAAAATTATATCTGCATAATTTAAGTTCATAAACTATATAGGCTTAATACATCATTTGATCCCTTAACTTATTTTCAGTTTTCAATTTGGTCCCCTAACTATTAAACGTTCTAAATTGGTCCTTTATCTTCTTTCCATCATTCAATTTGGTCCTATTTTATTCATTTTAACCCCCAAGAAAAGGAGACCACTGGATAAATGAGGTCTATAAGATCTAACTGTGTATCACCAACACCTGATTTATTCATCTTCTTCAACTTTTTTTTTGTTCTTTAAAAAATTCATCATTTCAACTTCAACAAAAACCACAAAATCAAACATTTAAATTTATAACTAACACCACCACCACAAAAAAAAAAAGTTTTGGTGGACAAAAGCATCATTATTCCTTCATTATTGCTTACAGAACCGACAAAAGCATCACAAACAAAGCCACAATTCATTCTCGTTCCTCCAAATTCCGCATCGCATTGGTCACATACTATTGCATACTCCAAACTTGTTCACAATCTCGCCACAAAGGTTTCTCCTTTTCATCAATCACGTGATCCAAATTTCTTTTTCATTCATTTATTTTTCTGGGTTTTTCAATTTCATCTAGATTTTATTCAAAAAATTTGTTTTTTCTTGATAAGTATCAAAGTTTGTTACATTTTATTTAATTTTGATGATTAACTTGTATATTATTGGATATAACGGGGTTGATCTTGGTCATTGATCTCATCATCTCAGGAACAACTTACCTGAATCTCCTATGTGGTTTTGCTATGTTCTATAATTGACATTTAGATAATAGATATTTTTCTATGGTTTCGAAAGATTACAGTTTTGAGTGTAGCTAGAGTTTTGATTGAATGATATGAATTGGGGTACACCTAAAGATTCACCCAAAATGTCTTACCATCCAAGACCATTTTCTTGGATTGTTGTTTGAGTAGGAGCGCTTGCAATTTTCTTAATTTATGCTTCATTTGTTCTTGTTTCATCGCCGATTGGTGCCACGGTTCATGGATATTTTTACGGTATAGGTAGTCCTGAGAAGTTAGATGTATCCGGATCTCCCGCAAACGATGCTTCTATTGATAATAAACCGTTGAAAATAATGAGGTTGAAGATGATGAAGATTGATGAAAAGGTTGTATGAAGATGAAGATGAGGGAAGAAGATGAATAAATCAGGTGTTGGTGATACACAGTTAGATCTAATAGACCTCATTTATCCAACGGTCTCCTTTTCTTGGGGGTTAAAATGAATAAAATAGGACCAAATTGAATGATGGAAAGAAGATAAAGGACCAATTTGGAACGTTTAATAGTTAGAGGACCAAATTGAAAACGGAAAATAAGTTAAGGGACCAAATGATGTATTAAGCCAACTATATATTATGATTCTTACCTGCATAGACGTTGAAAAAGCCAGTAGCGCTTCACATTCATCAAGCATGGCTTTCTCCTGTGCTGATACAATAGCAACTTCAGAAATTAAGTTATTCATGCCCTCAACCTGTCAGACACAGTATTAAATTAGGTCAGCCTCTCGTAGAACATAAAATTTGATGAACAATGCATAAAATATACTAACCCTTTAATGCCCAAAACTTCAGTTCTACTAATATGAAAAATCAAAAGGAAGAAAAACATATTTTTAGGAACCTTTCTTTTGGTATAGAAAAGACTTTCCAAAACTGGACAGAATTGAATAAACAAAGGAATAATTATATCGAAAGACTGAGAAAGGATAAAAAAGAATAAGAGAAAATATCTCCTCCAAGGGTTTCCACTTCACAATAGAGTCAGTACTTTATTCACAAATTTTACAATGATTCAAAGATACCCTGCTCAAACAAACTAACCAACTAACTAATTGCTCTAACACTCTTAACTACTCTAATTCCCCTTAAATCTATATCCTAACACATAGAACCAGCAAAAATGTTTGCATTCGAAATAGCAGGATAGAACTAGCACTAGGAGATTATGTGAATCACAGCAGTAGAACTCTTGAGACAGTTAACTCACCCGTGAGAACAAAGGGCGGATTGCAGATCCCATAGCTTGCATGACATCAACAGCTGAACAGATAGCAACCTTCAAGGGCTCAATATCTGCCTGTAGGAGTGTAAACATAGAATAATTGATGCTAGTGCACTTCTTAGGTAAGTTGTAACAAACCAAAAAGCACAAAACCATGCATACCTTTGCCCCTCCAGTGAGTGGAAGACGAAGCGTGTTTGCCTCTAAATCTTCTACAGCCCCAGATAGAGCATCAACATGATTGCTTTCAAGAGCAGCCCAGTCATCAAGGTAGGCCATCTAGTTCATTGACCATAAAAAATTTATTACTATTATTCAAAGTTGAAAAATTAACTAAGGAAAGAAACTAGCATCACATACAATAATTGATATCATATCAGATACTCAGCGTTGTAAAAGATTTCATATAATATCTGTAACTTTCTTGATCAAAATGTTTTTTTTAAATCTGTAATCCTGATCTTTTTTTTGAAAGAAAATCTGTAATCCTGATCAAAATGTAAGCAACCTCCAAACTATATCAGATTCTCTTAGCATACCACAGTACCCATTCTTCCGATGTTTTACTATCAACAAGCAGAATCATAACCTTATGTATATTGTATAACAGATACTTATGTATGGACAAGAAAAATAGAAAGGGCAACAAGCAGAATCATAACCTTATGTATATTGTATATTGTATAAGCAGAATCATATAATATCTCATATAAACGTATCTTAATTGCTAGTATCTGTTGGACTTTCACCAATTAAGACTTATGTATATTGTATAACAGATACTTATTTCAACCATTAACATGAAACATGAATAACATATTATCAGATACTAACATAAACACGATTTTTCGATAAAACAAGGGCAATCTCTTGGTAAGTACATGTGTGTCACTTATAAACTCCACAATAATTGTCTGAAACTAAAGTACTCAAACGAATAAAAACACGTGAACGGACTGTACTACAGTAACAAAGATTTTTTTGAACTGGTACTATAATAATACAATATGATAGGAATATTTCAGTCAAGAGAAAGGCATTACTTGATCATTCAAAATAGAGTTTAGCTTTAGCTCAAGCTGCAGCTGTTGGAGATAGATTCTCTTTCTAGTTATCGACTCCCACATAGACAAAGTAGTGCTCCATACATTATACAAAGTTTTCTGCATCATTGAACAAGTACTTGTAAATTGATGCAGGTAAATGATTCCAAATATGCAATTTATTTATGTAATAGAGGAAGTCCGCAAAGAAGAATTTGCCGGAAATAGCAAGTCATACCTCCACAATTGCATTTTTAACATAAAACGCGTCCTCTGCTCTCGCATTGGCAAATCTCCATTGCAAGTATCTGTTATACATGAGCCTTAATTGGTGAGCATCTTCAACATACGCTGCACCTTTTTTCCCTTTTTTAAAATCGGCAATAAAGCTAAGCACAGATATTGAATTATTGGATTGGTTGGATGAATTGGTTGCCCTTATTCGACTTGGACTAACCCCTCCGGGAGGAGTTGCTGGCCTTGACCGAGATGGACTGACACCTCTTGAACTAGAAGAGGATAGCATTGTGGTCCTACTAGGTGAGGCAGGACGTGACCCTGGAGTTGCCAAGGACTGAGATCTGACTCCAGCAAATGCTAATCCTGTTTTACCTGATGTAGTGGCAAGAACAGATTTGTGAGGTCTTAATACCTGGAAGCTGTCATCAAATGCTTTCACCTCGCTTCCTATTCTACCATTTTCAACAAGCGACAATAGCCTTGCAACATCAGTAGATGTTTTTTGCAAGGGCCTGCTTGCATCACCTGGTAACGAAAATCTTCTAAGTGAAGATACACCACTTCCTGGAACAGAACTGTTCAACGTTCTGGTTATCTTATCTGAATGATCAACACTTCTATTTAAGGAATTAGAAGATACCTTCCCACCTATTCTACTTGGCCACCGGTGCTGATCTATCAATCGAGATTGCAAACCATCAACTGGTTTCGAGTTCTCAGACTGATCAGAGGCATTCTTCCCTTTAAGAGGACTCCTCCTTCTCTCTGGCGTAGGCTTTCGTGTATTTGGTGTTTCAACCTGCTTATGTGCCACATTTGAAGTTGGCCGTAGAGTGCGATCAGAAGCACTAGTAACAGGCCTCTCTTTCTTGCTCACAGGTATCGAAATGGTATCTGACTGAAAAGAAACACTCAAACTTCGCATTGTGGAAGGCCATAGACTCTCTTGCATACGGCTACTGGCTGCCCTTCTGGATAAATGCACATCATCCTGAGCTGGTGTAGAAGGACTTGGTGGGGAAGTAGGGGTTGTAGGCCGCTTCCTCTCAGCTGATAGAGCTCTCTTGGGTAACAATTTGGACGCTGCAGTTGTTCTTGTAAAGCTGCTTGGAGATGGGCATCGACGAGGACCAGATGGAGACGGGCAACGATGAGTACCAGATGGAGACGGGCATCGTTGAGGACCAGAAGCCGCTGCCGGAGTAGGTGACTTATACCTTGAACTAACTTCCCTAGTTCCAGAGCGCCGGGTGGGGATTGCATTATTCTTTTCAGCCGGGACCAGAGGGCGTCTCGGGGTCTCCCTAGTTCTATGTTTCCGTAATGCTTGCTCTGATTCACATACATCCATCCACTCTAACCCAATCAGACCACATTGATGGAAGTTTTCATTAAATTAAACCAAATATAGCAAGCAACTTTGGCACTCCAAATCCAATGGAATAAATGAACAGCGAAGATTATCCAGAAAGAAGATCCTTTTCTCTGCAATAAATCTGTCACAGATGAAAATAAAGTAAGATACTACAGACTGGTAAAGAGAAGAAACACAAAGAAAGAATAAACCACTTCAAAAGGAGAAAAATAAAAAAGCGCACATCTTTACAGAGACTTAGATCTGTTGGAGAATGAATTTGAGAATCGCAGGTAATTAACACAAGTGGGTATGTTTTTTTCATGAAAAAAACCCCGAATCCAACAAGATCAAGACACTGCAAGAAGAATATGGAGAAGGAAAACAACATCTGGTGTAATGGATGAGAGAAACTAGCGGAAACTGTCTCAACGTACATTTAACGTTTTTTATCATTAAAACTTGGTTTATGGTTAATTCAAGATTAATAAAAAAAAAAAAAAAAAAAAAAAAAAGTTGATTTGCTGGTTTAAGGGGGGGTCCCCTTGGAAATTAGGGATAGTGAAAAATAAAATGGAATAATAGAGGGTATATAAGATAAGAAAGAGGAAATGCATAGGCTTTAATTTTTCCCCTTTTGTCTCTCTCACGAGAATGCCATGGTCTTGTGGGCTGGCAATAGGTTCACTCCACACAAACACACTCTGTCCAATTTCTTCTTCTCTCTCAACTCCTTTTCATGAAAGGGAATTCAATGAAAGTGATACAATAACTTGCATTGCAGGCCCCAAATTTAACTAACTAATCTCTCTCCTATAACACCAAACTAATTAAGTTGCAAGCAATTTAATCAATATGTAACTTTTTCCTTAGATAATACTTACCATATAGTAACTGCTTTGTAGTATAAAATATAAATTTCCCCTTCCAAATTTGCAAACATAATATTATATTCAATAGAGCTAAAGCCAATTAATTATGTATTTTGTTTGTATTGATACTGCATAATGTTTTATATATTATTTTAATTTTAATAATTTAATTGAAGGTGGAAGTTTGAACTTGATGGTGTTATTGTTGTTTGGGGAATGGGCAAAGACAAGTAGATCCACGTGCAGTGATCATTGTCCATCCCCATATAACTATTGTGTAAACCTAACATGATACACAGACACCATTTTCTGCAACAACAAAAAATAAAAAATAGAAAAATGATAGTAGAGTGGTAATTTCGATTTTTGACACTAGTATGAAGAATATTGCTGAAATCCAAGAAGGAAAAGGTGAAAAAATTATTAACCTGAAAAATTGATTGAAAAGAAACAAAACAATGGGTTCAGAACAGAGATCCATGACAAATGTCTGAAATAACACAGATTCATGTCTCTCTCACTGAAGACACGGTTAAGTGTTATCACACACAAACAACTACTACTACATACTAATGTTCATTCAACTTTATTCCCAGATTCTTCCATAAATCAATAATAAACACATTCAAAACTTTCTCAAATTTTTCACAATTTCAATTTCAATTAAATAATGAAAACTACCTTCAGGAAATATATAATTAAAAGCATAAAACTTGATCGGAAACAAAAACCTAAAGTATTTCAAGCATAATGTGGTAATAATCAAAGTAATCATTAATCAAGACCATCGAGAATTTTTTTTATAGAAAAGATTGCAGAAAAGGAAAATTAATAAAAACCTAATTAACTAAATTCTAATGTAATTTTCACGTTGTACTGAATACTGATCGTATAAGTTTCTCCGATCAGATTGAAAGTTAAAACTAAACAACGAATCCACAAGAAAGAACCCTAATTGAATTAAATCACCTTGTTCGTGAAATAACGAAATTGGGATTGAAATCAGAGTCACCGGAGATTGAACGGAGAGGTTACAAGTGGTTGTCGGAGAGGAGTTTCACCGGCGATGGCAGTTTCGTGATTTTGAAAGTTAGTGGGAAAGAGAAAACAAATAAGAGAGAGAATTAAAAGAGGTAAGAAAAATTATGATTACGTGTTAAGGAAAAAGTTTACTAATAAAAAATAAAAAAGAATTAAAAAGGGTAATGATAAAACGGTTTCAGTTAAGGAAAAAGGAGGGAGACGTGGGGTCTGTTGTTTTCGCGCCACCTACTTTTAATTGTTCTTTTCCTCTAATCTAACTGCTATTACCATTCTTGTTCTTGTCTTTATAATTAATCATTTTTTAATTTTACTAAACTTTTATTATTTCTTAATTCTAAAAGTACATCTTTTTTATCTCCAATTGCAACAATAATCATCGTTTGTAACAACGTGTGGGGTCAATTATTCATTCATCTCAAATACTTTACTACTAGTATTATATTTGGGTATGTAATATAGGACTTGCCGGTTCGTTAGAATTAAAACCTGTAAAATTTTCTCATCGAGTATTTCAAGACCTAATTAACATCAAATATCATTTTTAATAGTAATCAATTCAAAATAAAATATAAGTTTTTGATTGATTGTTTTTACTTAGCTTTCGTCGACTATACAATACAATGATATTAAATGTCACTGTGTGACAATAACTGTCTAGTGGCATCATGCATGCAACAACGTATTTTTGACGCATTATGCCGTTTAGGTGTTTTCAAACCTCGTCTTTATGGATTGGATTTGATTCACAAAAATGGACGTAATACTCCATAAACAAGCGTATCTATATGTACAATACCAAAAGACCCGTACATCCCTCCTTAAAAAAAAAAACTAGTACATTCCTATGAATATAACACTCTGTTAATAATAATAAAAAATTATTACTTTGATAATGTAGAAATTATTACACATATTTCGAGATCTATAACATTGCCGGGTTCCACTTGTGTGACATTGAACATTTTTATGTTATATAACAATGTTCAATTAGGATGTACCACATGACACACCTTTTTTTAAAAAAAAAACAATTAAAGCTGATAAGAAAACACTTGAGAGTAGAAACTCAGAAAACCAAAAATGCATTCCCTCTTCTCCTTCTCCCCTACTACATCAGAACTCACCACCCACCGTCAACTATCCTCCTCCATCACCGTTACATCCCTCCACCACTGTTCTTGTAACGCTCTATTTCTATTAAAGCAATAAAACACGCGAATAAAGCATATATTCAAGAAATAGACGCTACGTCTTCAACAAAAACAAAATCAACATGCATATATAAAAATTCTCAACAGTCGTAGCGGATATAGATCATACATCTCTAAAGAAATAAATGAAATCTCCAAAACCCGACATATGGGCAAAATCCCCATAATACAAATCCAGCATAAACAATCTAGAATAATCATAAAGACATACATCCTAGATCAGAGTCTACCCTAAGACTCAAAAGGAAACGATAACGGAGATAGCTCCTGCTATCCAAGCAACTCACCAAAAGCAAATTAATCCTGCACTTCGTCTACCCATTCATACAAACAGGTATGCTGTCAAAACCACTTGGGGTAAGCTTCACATCATTCATAATCAACATAAACAAACATAAGCATTCAAGGATTTCATGCATAACACATATACATACCCACCCCTCCTAGAATACTAACATCACATGATTATTATTCCCCCATTCCATGCACTTCAAGCTATCACATTACTAACATAGCATATCAAGCATATTCAATCTCTAATCACGTCATCGACATAAGCTCATCATTTATCAACAGTTAATCAATGAAAGTATTACTCACATTATTCTTCATTAGCATACATAACTCAACAAGTACAAATCATCATTTCAAAGTTATAAGCAAGTAATCATCATTATCAAAGGAATCACCAAATCATATATATATACACACACACACACACAAAAAAAAAAAATATACGATTCTCACCTCATCATTATTATCAAAATAATTATCATCAAATTGATTCACCAAGTGTATAAGCACCAATAAGTAAAACATGCAATTAGAGCATAGCTCAATCATTTACAACCATCAACAAAGTCCACAATTGTACATATACACCAATCCACATAGATCACAACATTCAACAAATTTCACCAATGCACAAATTCATTAAGTCACATATTCAATTATGACACAATTCATCAACCAATCAATTCCAAATGTCACAAGTATGTATTCATCAAACACTCTTATCATCAACAATCATCATTCACATGCAACGACTAAGACTCATGCCAATATGATGTGTGCCTATACACGATACGTATATGCATGTGGTACCAAATCACCTCAAAGGTCGTCACCCCAAGATGCCAACATAACATCTTATGTAAGAGTACACCTCCTCTTACATTATCGCCGAAGTAAAAGAGTAACCCTCTTTTACAACATCAAGACTCAACATGACTATGATGCATGGACATACAAGCAAAGACTCGACAATGCAAAATCACCTCATAATATTCAACAACAATATAAAGGATAACCTCCATTTATATTGATCACCTTCAACAACAATTGAATTATCAAGTGTTTACATCCACACAATCAATCAAGTCATAATTCAATTAAGAGTCATTACCACATCATCATCAATCATTTAACATATATGCAAACGCCAACAAAATCGTCATCACTTAACATATATGCATTCACCGACAATATCACAATCAATTAACATATATGTATTCACCAACAATATCACAATAAATCAACATATATGTATTCACCAACATCGACTTTATCATATAATTCAACAACATCATACTATTTCTCACAATCCAAGTAAAGGAGAAAATACAACACCTTATGATAAATATCATATTCAACACCTAACAATCATTCACATATCTTCGTATAATCATATCAAACTATCTACAAAAGATTTTCCAAGTATTTGGGCCTAAAGATTATTTTCGACAAAGTTCGTCTCTCATTTTACAACTTTAAAATAATTGAGACAAATGAACCAAAACCAAGTAAATAAATTCTAGGGCCTCGACTATGCGTATACTTAGATCACATATGAGTGTAGTTGAATATACATGTGCGTTTCACCAGCCGACTTCGACAAAACTTCAAAATCACAAAGTTACGACAAGTTCGTATCCTTTTGCAAAACCAAATCACTATCAAAGAAAACTAAGTTTGATTCAACAAGACATAGGTTAATTACTCTTTAATATCCTAATAGGACTCTTAATACTCAAGTTTTGAAGTTTGGAAACGAACTCTAAGTTTTGGGTTGACTTGGAAATAGTTATGCTAAGTTTACTTAAAATTTCTCCAAGACCCACTTGGAGTGTTTTCATCATAACTCAAAATCCACAAAACATTTTCAAGTCAAACTAAATTCATTGGAAATCTAACAAAATTATCTAAAACTTTCATGTTTACACCAAAGGGCAATTCAAAATGGAAATGGGTGAAAAAACACAAAAACGCAGAAAATCGAAGTCCTAACAGCACGCACGGCCGTGCCAAAAAAAGGCAGAGTGTACACACGGCCCGTGCCATGCACACGCACGGCCGTGCTCATCTGACAGTACATCTTTTTCTTCGTTTTTTCGTTTTCACCATTTTGCGCATAAAATTCAAACCGTTAATTGGATTTTGATGCCGTTTTCGCCTACACGCTCGTGACACTTAGCTCTATCATAATCTATAGAAATTTCAAGTTTCAACCATCCCAAAAATTATTTTCCAAAACCTCACATAATCACTTATTGGCAAAAATGCTTAAACATCGACATTTCGCACGAAAAATCCGTTTTCTCCCAAACGACTCAACTAACACAACCACAACATCAAAACAAAAATTCTTCTAGGTTCAATTCATCCAAGAACATCAAAAATTCAGTCAACAACCTCATGTAACAAAAATTCATTTTGGTCCTTCACATGAACAACTTAACTCAAACTTCACCAATTCAAACTACAACTTCACAAAATGGAATACTCATGGTACAAATCAGCAACAACAACATATCTAATTCAACCACAACTTTATTTAAACATGAATTCATCACAATCAACAACAACAACACTAATTTATGCTAATTTGAGCAACATCAACAAAGTATACATATAAACATATATTGAGCATGTAATTTCATCATCAACAACTTGATTATCAACAAATTCATATACCCAAACATCACATCAAAGCATAAGCACGAATTTCATCAATTAAATTCAAAATAATCACTTATTTTTAATTAAGCACTTATGCATAGAATTAGGGAAGAAATTAAACTAAAGGATTATGAATGAAATCTAACCCCCCTTACCTCAACAAACAATAATCCTAGCAAAAGCTTCAATTTAGCTCCTAAAATCTCTATCACCTCTTGGTTCTTCAAGCTTTCCCCCTTCTAACCCTTTTGCTCATTCTCTTGAACTTTCTCTCTCTACCTCTCTCAAATTCTTATGAAATGAGAATGAAAACCTATTTTTCTCTAAAGACTAGAACTTATATAGGCTCCTCTCAAATGAGCTTAACCCTTAATGCCTTAATGAGCTTAACTCACTCATTCACTAATTCAAAAATGTTTCTACTCACTTAACGGTAAAATAATAACAACGATCACTTACCGGCTCACAACTAATTACCACACTAGTAACTTAGTAAAATAATGGTTCTCACTTGAAACACTAAAAATAATCCTCACCATGAAATTACTAATTTACCCTTGCTCACTAATGACCAAAATACTCTTGATTCAAAAATGACTAAATTACCCTTCTAATACCGAATTCTAATAATCCCAACCAAAAATACACACAGAGGCAATTAATCACATAAAAGCACATATCAACATGTATTAAAATAATTAAAAATAAATCTAGCGAAAATTGGGCTGTTACAGTTCTCCTCTCCGCCATCGACCACCTTTCCTCTTCTCTTTATCCCCTGCGACATAACCTTTCCTCTTCTCTTTCCGCCGTTATTGAAAAAGGGTTACAATGATGTTGCAGAGAAATTGAGCATCTGTTAAATTGAAAATCTGTGAAATTGCTGCTATTAGAAACTGAGCATCTGTTATGAAAACTCAGCATCTGTTATTTTGCTCCTATTAGAAATTGTTGTGACATGTCGCAGGGGAGAAGGAGAAGAGGGAATGCGTTTTTGGTTTTCTGAGTTTCTACTCTCACGTGTTTTCTTATCAACTATAAAAAAAGGGTGTGCCATGTGGCACACCCTGATTAGGCAATGTTATATAACATAAAAATGCCCAATGTTATACAAGTGGAATCCAACGTTAACGACGTCAAAATCATTAAAAATCTAACTTCCTATAATGTTGTATAGTTGGTAGATTATCAATAGATTTTTTTTGAAAGATGATTATTAATAGATTGTTAGTTTGATTATTACCTTAGTTCATACGGTAGGTGTGTATGTGTGTGTATATATGTGTGTGCTCTCTTCGGTCTTATTTATAAGTAAATTTTGATTTTCTTAAGTTCGTTGAATAAATTATTTATATTCTATATTATAAATCACATGCATCAATTATTAATTCAATGAATATAGAAAGTAAAGATTTATTTATAAATGAGATTGGAGGAAGTATACACACATACATTGACTTTTACCGTGTATGCAAGAAATTGATTTTACATCAAGAATGAAATTTAGTTTATTCTTAGCTTGATTTATTCATGTTATCATCGTATCAGAGCTCAACCATAGCTGGTAGCCATTATTGATCGCTTCTTATTCATTTCGCTCTATGTGCCTTTTCCCTTTATTCCTCGTGCATCTTTTGCATATTTCCTTCTCACTTTTCCTCTTTGATCATGACTATTCTGACCTATTTCGATTTCTCTATGAATTTTGCAAATTCCTATTACTTGCACTTCCACTCAAATGAAAATACATCCTCTATTCTTGTTTCTCCAACTCTGGATCACAAGATTACCATAGGAGGAGCGATCAATGCACATAGCATTGATTTCGAAGAACAAAAAAAAAAAATCATTGACGAAAGTCTTCCCAAACCCTCAATTTATGATCATTTGTATGCTCCGTGGATCCGATGCAATATTATGATTCTTGCATGGATTCATCAATCGCTATCTGAATAGGTAATACGATCTATTATCTAGATTCACCGAATAGATAATGCAATCTATTATCTAGATTCATTATGTTGCAGCTCTATGGAAGAATATGAAGAGAATACTTCATGTTATCTTCTAATTTTATCATTCATTTAAACAATTTCGTACATATATACAAAGAGAATACCAAGTTCTGATATAATTTCTTTTTTCAATTTTACCCTTCATTTTAATTATTATATTTAAAATTTTATCCTTTCAGTAAAAAACATATATCCTTATTTACCCAACCAAATAATCTTTTATTTATTTAAATGCACTTTTAGTCCTCTATTTTAAAAATGAAGTTTTAGTCCTCCTATTTAAAAAAATATAGTATTTTCATCCTTATATTTTACTTTTTTTTTTGCTCCCGCATCTTATTTTTGGGTAATTTTTATGACATAGCCTATTCATTTATATGATAACAACACATATTAGACCACATTGAATATTTATGTCAATAAAATTACGTCTACTAAACGTTACTACTTCAAAATAATTGTCACATCATTAAAAATGACTCAAAAATGACACGAGAGACAAAAATTCTGAATAAATAAATAAATATGGGGACAACAAACCATCTTTTAAAATTGAGAGCCAACACTTTTTTTTGTTATTGTTAAAATAGAAAAATAGAGGAACCAAAATGAATTGCATAATTTTCGATTACTTTTATAAAAAAGCAAACACATACGAGCACATCAGGCAAGTAAAATAATAAAGTTTATAAATAAAAATAGATTCAAAAGAAAGATAAATTAACCTAATTTAATCATCATGTTTAAGGTTTCATATCAAAAGACACGCATACAATACACTTTATCTTTTCTCTTATGCAAAAAGTGGTTTATGAAATGTTAACAGGAAATTAGTTAGGGACTTGTAACTTTGGGCAAATAAATCAAATATTGTATTTTTTTCATTAAAAGATGAAGATAGCATTTTTAGCGACAATTGAGATTACATTCTTCTGATTTGACTTATAAGGACCCATGTGATTAAGGTGTTAAGAGTTGCATCTTTACAACAAGCTTGTCCACCTTTCTCTTTCTCCTTTAATTTGAATTATTTGTACTTTTAGAAAGAAAAAAAGATATTGCATTAATCGAAGGTTCATTTTCACATTAGACCACCTTTCTCTTTCTCCTCTAATTTTATTCTCTCTTTTCAATAAAAAAGAAAAATATAATCAAGAGAAATAGAGAGTTAAGAGAAAGAACGAGAGAAAAGAAGAAAAAAAATTGTATTAATCGTTTGTATTTTACTCTATATACAACAAATTAAAATCTACCCATAAATTTGTTTTCTAAATCGATAAACTAACAATAATCTCATATAGGGACTAGCATTGCGAACACCCTGCTTAAGTCTAGGTACACATGCAACTTTGCATTAAAATTTAACAATATCGATTTTTTTTTCTTGATTCATTATACTCCTCCCTCTGTCTCTATATCTAAACACTCATTTAATTTTATTTTTGTCTTTAAATGTAAACCACTTTTCAAATTACTAGATGCATTTATTATTTTTTCCTAAACATACACCTAATTAATACTACTATCTTGTCTTGAAATATGAAAAGTTAAATTTAATACACATACAAAGAACAATTTCGTAATATTATTAACACATAAAACAGACACATTAATTATACTGACAACTTTTCTTAAGAACGGAGGCTTTGTCTTGGTCAATTCTCCCGACAGCTGACCCATAAACTGGTCGAATCATATAAATTTTTTTATATATAATAAAATTGGCATGAAATCAATATCAACAAAACAATGAATTAAGTCCTAGTTAAAAAAAAAAAAAAGAGGCAATGAATTATGTCAAAAGCTGACTTGGTGATAAAAGCTGGAAAGAATAATTTAGTAGAAAAATGGATTGCTTACATCAAAATGGGTCACTATCAACAAGTGATCTACTTTTGTTCTTTTCCTCCATGTCCGAAAACATGAATGAAAGTTCGCTTGGTAGTTTGTTGTCTGTTTTCTTTGTTTATAGTAATAAAATTCTTCTGATTGGAATTAGCTACGGTCGCTGGGGGCTGGGTGGGGGTTACTTGATCACATCTACCACACGTCCATTTCTAACTACTTTTATATTCTTGTTTAAAACCAGAGAAGTGATACATAAACACACTTATGTGGCAAACCATCATGTACATCCTTACATGGGGCATTTTTTTTATTAATTATGAGGATAATTTTGTCAAACAATAAAAATTTAAGGACAATTTTGTCATAAACACTTTGCAACTTTCTCTTTGTCACCCTCTTCTCTCTTCCATTCTCTGGCTCATCTCCTTGTATGTTTTTCTCTCCACCGCTTTCCATATTTCTTCCTCCGCACCACCGCCGTCACCACCATCGTATCTCTCTCCCGTTCTCATTGTCATATGACCGTCACCACCACCATTCTTCCCTCTTCTGTCATACAAGGGTGGTTGTAGGTGGTCGGAGGCTCCAAAGCCATCGCCTTCTTCCCTCTTCTGTCATGCAAGTCCAAGTCTTCAGTCCAAACTTCAGCTTCAACATTCTTCTTCTTAATTTCTTCCACAACTTCCTCTTTATCTACCAACAAATTTCCCTAACCCAATTCACAATCATAGCTCAAATTTTTCCTTTCATTCCCATTTCAATTTCCACATTCAAATTTCACACCTTTTATCCATTTCCTCCATTCTCAATTTCCCTTCAAAATTCACAAACTTTACACTGATTTTGCATATGAGTTTTCTCCAATTTTGTTTAAATTCAACTAGGTGAGAAAGAGAAAGAAAGAAAGGATTGAGAGAGAGAGGAAACCAGCCAGAGTTGCAAGGCTTTTTTTTTTTTTTTTGGTTACGTTGCAAGGCTTGTTTAATTTTTCTTTTCTTTTAATTTTGTTTTCTTTTACTTATAAATTAAAATAAAATTAATTTCCAAGCACATGATGCCACATCAGGGTGGTATAAGGGGTGGATGGAAATAAAGGTGGTTCATCAAACATAATCCAAAAAAAAAAAAACTACTTTTATATTCTATTCTATGCATAATAGTAACACGGAAAATGTTATTTCTCTAGAAAAATAGCATCAAGAATTTTTCAAGACATAGTTGGCAAGTTTTAATTGCATGATTTATTTGTTCACTTCCTATTTTTCAGCCACACCCCCTTAAATTGTGGCAAATAGTGCATTGTGATTGGCTGAAAAATGGCAAGTTTTATTCTTGAAATTTTTTTAAAGTTATTTTTCTAGAGATATAACATTGCTCTAGTAACACTAACTTTCATATTTTGTCACGTCAATTAACTCATCATATTCTCCCACAACATATACTCCCTCCGATCTCAAATATAAGAAAAAATTATCTTTTTAGGTTCATTTAATAATTAATGTATCTGTTTTACAATGTAGACCAGATACATTAACTACTCAATGAACCTAAAAAAGAATATTTTCTTATATTTGAGACCGAAGGGAGTAGTATTAAGGTCTTGTTAACAAGTGCCTTTAAAGCACCAGTGAAGGTAACCAAAATTAATAACTTTACATTGAAAAGAACAATTTGTAAACTTTTTACAAGTTAATTTGACCACTTTTCATCACTTTTCAACACATTATTTTTATTTTTGTTTCTTTATCCAAAGGGCACTTTAACATTTCTCTATTAATACAAGGTACGCATATACTCATACCATAAATACGATCCCTATTCATTTATAAACTTGAGAGTGGTGGATACGACAAAACATGTAGGAGTAAAAATAGCATAGTGTATCTACAAAAAAATATAAAAAAATAGCATAGTGTATTTTGCTTTTCTATTGTATATTTTAATTATTCATCTTACTTTTGGTGAAAATATTGATGTAAATCTTTGAAGCATGATGATTGAAGTATGTAAGGGTGCATTTGTTCTGATAAAAAATGAAAGATAAGATCAGACAATTTCAATTATAGAAGTTTTTAATTTGTAAAATTGTTTGAGAGACAACTACAAGACAAGACAAAAATTAAATCACAATACAATTTTTTGTCTAATGTATAAGTCGACTAAAATAATAAAATAGCATTCTGTTCACAAAAAATCGAGATCAAAAGTAATTTAATAACATAAAATTTTGCCATATGTTGTTCTATCTTATGTTGTATATTGTTGTCAAATATTTACTGTTTAGCCGATCAAATACATTTTAACATACACGTACCTTCTTTCTTTAAAAAAAAAAACAAAAAAATACACGTATCTTTTTTTTTTCTTTGAAATAATGTACCTTCTATTTCTAAAATTTACTTTTTTTTTTCGTACCTGTGCTTGTATCTATACTAGATATCATACCCGTACTTACACATCGTATACTGATCACTCCCTCCTAGACCACCTCTAATGGTTTTTTTCTTTCAACATCCACTTTTTCAATTCCCAACACTCCACATCATTTTCTTTCTCTTATTCAACACACATTCAACTTTTACTCTCTCTAATGGTTTTTCATTCAACACTCTACCTCACCACCTTTTATTTCTTATTCTTATTCTTATTTAATTTTATGTTTTTGTTTTTATAATTACATAAAATTACAATTATCGATTATAAATAAATTAAAATAAAAAACACTTAACAGTTTATTTTTTTGTTTTTGTAAAAACAAAATTTATTTAAAAAATTTATTTTTATTTTCTTAACTTAAAATATAATACAACAAACTAAGCACGCGACACACAAATAATATTAAGATAGTGAAAAACTTAGTTTTTTTCTGTGTCCAAATCAAATGAATCAAATCTCAATTTATAGCCAAAAAAATCATGAATTTTGGTAAAAAAAAAAGTTTTAAAAAATAAAATAATTTTCAATGAAATAATTGAGTTTAAAAATTAAGATGAGATAAAAAAAAAAAAGGCACCCAATAAGGAACTACCAAGTGTCACCCACTTATCCTTTCAGCATTTTCTCTCTCATGTTCCAGCCGTTCCACTTGCCACTGTCTGCGCGTGTGACGCACGCGCCTGTTTCTGCCAACGAAAACTCGTCATTTGTCCATCGGTTTGCAGGTTCAACATGTTGAAGGTATTCATCACCTCTTTCCTCCACATCATCTTCAATACTCTCCTTCCAATGGTTCAACATATTGAATCACCCTTTCAATAGGGTCATTGAACATGGTCTTATATTATGAAGACGAGGGTTTCTTGGGAGGGGCCTAGGAGTTTATAACGGAAGGAGATCTTTGGGGTTGGGGGCTTTTTTAGATATGGTGGTTTTTTTGTAGTTTGAAGGTTATGATCACTTTGAGCAGAGAAAACAAACTTAGAGCTCATAGCACTCATTCTTTACTTAACTCACAGTTGAGGAAACTTTGTACCAATATCATGCGAAGACAATATTATTTTAAGTTTTAACCACTATTTTTTTTTTAAAGAAAGTTTTAACTTTTAACCACTCTACTTCATCCTATTCTCATTGATTTTTTGTTTGATTCACAATTTTAGCCTTATAATTTTAAATACAAAAATATAGTCTCCAAATTTCTAATATTTGTCTCCCTACTGTTGGGGTTTATTTTTCATGAAGTGTAACTTGGACAATGAGTTAGCAAGTCATAAGGTAGTGTGGAACGCAAACATGGAATAAATCTTAATATTTTAGTTTCCTTTTCTTTTATGCAAGGCAGGGGATAAGCCCTACAATTAGGGACGGTGCCAGAAATTAAAATTAAGGGGCCAATTTTAAGTTATTCTTGGTGAAAACATCTATGACTTATTTAGATTCACGATAAATGTGAGATAAAAATAAATGATCCAAATAACGAAAGATCGATATCAATGACCCGATTCATCAAAAGAGAGTGAAGATGTCGAACATTGAAACTATCTTGAATCAAACCTAAAATCACCTATGATTCAGATTCTCACAGGTAAGAAATGTGCAGACTTTGTCAAATGGTCTATAATCACCCATACAGAGTCAAAACCTTTCTGCTTCTCAGTATGCTAAGATTTATTTAGAGGAGATTGTTTCTTTGCATGGTGTACCAATTTCTATTATCTCTGATCTATTATCTCTGATCGTGGGGCTCAATTTACTGCTCAGTTTTGGAAGTCTTTTCAAGCGGCATTAGAAACTCGTTTGAATCTTAGTACAACTTTTCATCCTCGAACTGATGGTCAATCTGAGAGAACTATACAAATTTTAGAGGATATGCTCCGTGCTTGTGTTCTTGATCTTGGAGGAAGTTGGGATCAATATTTACCGATGGTTGAATTTGCATACAACAACAGTTACCAATCAAGTATCCAAATGGCACCTTTTGAGGCATTGTATGGTAGGCGATGTAGGTCTCCTATAGGATGGTTTGAAGTTGGAGAAGCTAAGCTAGTGGGTCCCGAGTTGATTCAGGATGCCATTGATAAGGTTAAGTTGATTCGACATCGTTTAGTAACTGCTCAGAGTAGGCACAAATCTTATTCTGACAACAGGCAACGTCCCTTAGAGTTCACAGTGGGGGAGCATGTATTTTTTACGTGTTTCGCCTATGAAGGGCGTTTTGCGGTTTGGAAAAAGGGGCAAGATAACTCCAAGATTCATTGGGCCGTTTGAGATTTTGGAGAGAGTCGGACATGTAGCTTATCGATTTGCACTTCCACCGGATCTCTCGGGAGTTCATCTGGTCTTTCATATTTCTATGCTTCAAAAGTCCTTTATACCTTCTCATGTGATTAGTTATGAAGATGTGCAATTGGATGAGAATTTATCATACACCGAACATCCGGTAGCTGTAGTAGACAAGGAAGTGAGACATTTACGTTCAAAAGATATTGTTTCAGTGAAGGTTCTTTGGAAAGGTCCGTCCGGTGAAGAAACCACTTGGGAACCCGAAGAAGTATTGCATGCAAAGTATCCATACTTATTCCAAAATTAAGGTTAGTGGTGTTTATGATATTAACAAAATTCGAGGACGAATTTTCTTAAGGGGGGAAGACTGAAACGCACCGTTTCACTTAAACACATATATTATAATATAATAATAAAAAAATAATAGTTAAGTAATCATGTTAAAAAAAAAAAAAAAAACTAGAACACGGTGGAACTTTCTACAGCATACTCACTCTTATTCATTTTGGGTTAATAGGCCTTTACCCCCCTGCAATATAGGTCACTTTTGGTTTTCCCCCCTGTAATTTTTTTTTGTCAGATTTCGTCCTTGTAAATTTTTTTGGTTTTGGAATACTCCTTTAGGCCAGCTAACTGCGTATTTTCACTGATGTGGTACGCTGACTGTATAACTATTTTTATTTTTTTATTGTGCACACGTGGCATTTGTGATTTTTTATAAAAAAAATAAAAAAAAGGAATAAAATCTTAAAAAATAAAAAAATTCTGAAAAAATACCGGAAAAATTTAAAAAATCTCATAAAATGAAAAAAATCTGGAAAAATTGATATGTATCGAAATTTTCGAAAAAATTATAAAAAAAAAAATCTTAATTAAGTTCCTGAAAAATTCTAAAAAAGTGTTATTTTTTAAGTTCCTGAAATTTTTATAAGAAGTGTTAATTTTTATTAGAATTTTTATAAAAAAAGGAAAAATTCAGGAATTTAAAATATTTCAGGAACTTAATTTAGATTTTTTTTTAGTATTTTTTCGACAATTTTTTAATCATTTTTATTAATTTTTCCAGAATTATTTTTTATTTTTTCAGCATTTGTTTTCATTATTTTTCATTTTTATTAATTTTTCTAGAATTTTATTTCGTTTTTTTAATTATTTTTTTAAAAAAAAATCACAAATGCCACGTGTACAAAATAAAAATTATACACTCAGCGCGCCACGTCATCAGAAAACGGTGACTCAGCGTGCCACATCAGCGAAAGTGCATAGTCAGCTGGCTTAGGGGGGTTTTCCAAAACAAATTTTTTTTACAAGGACGGAATCTGACAAAAAATTTTTACGGGGGAAAACCAAAAGTGACCTATATTGCACGGGAGTAAAAGCCTATTAACCTTTTGTTTTCCATTCCACTTCCCTCGACACCCTCTCTGTTCCTCCTTTCCTTCACTTCTTCCTTCTCCAATTTTCTTTCAACTCATGAAATTTATTTCACAAATCAAGCACTCATAAGAGAAATTATACAACAAAGCTAAGCTATATCATAGTACAAGTGAGATTTGGGTTTGATTTTGGAGATTGGGGTTAGGGTTCTAAGAAGAGAATAGTTCCAACTCTTGGTAATTTCTCATTGAGGCTCTTTAAGATATGGCGTCGGATGCTTCACATGCTTCTCCCGGAGTGATTGGAGAGCACAATTAGTTGATTCGTCAACTGTGAGTTGATGACGATCATTATCACTTATTTTAATTATAGCTATTATTGATATTTTGGTGATTTTCTATGTTAAAGTGTTTATAAAAATGGGGAACACCCTTTGAACATTTTTCTTCTCATTGATACTTATGTTTAAAGTCATCGATATTATTATGGTCTCTATTTGGATTTATCTATGACTTATTGATTAAAATGATTTGAAAATAGAGGTTTGATTGCATATACTATGACATGAGTTTTGAGATATGGAGAAATACGATTTTGAGATATATGTTTTTGGGAATTTTCGATATTAATATATACTCACTTTGACGCTACTTATGATTTATAAAGTTTTGGATTTGAAATGGAGATTTGATTGCATATATTTTGTGCACTAGTGTTGACTAGTTTTGATATGTTCTAAAGCATGGTTTTGGAATTGTGTTTTTTTCAAAGATGTGGATTTGATTTGGATTTACTTATGACTACAAGTGGTAGATTTCCGATTGAGTTTTGATGAACGTATGTTGGTCCAAGTTTTGTTATGTTGCGAAATATGGTTTTAGACATGTGTTTTAAGAATGGGGTTTTGAAAATTACGGTTATAATGACAACGACCTAGGTGCACATAGTATGTGATTTCGATTAGGTAGAGTTACTCCATTAGATGAAGCTGCCCCAATGGAAAGGCTGCCATTGGGCTATCAATGAGATGTAAACTCCCTAATTGAAAATGTTTACACTTTGTTTTGAGTCGAGAGAAAAGAGCTATCTGTTAGATGGAGCCGCCCCATGGGAAGGCCACCATTAGGAGGAGAGGGCTATCAACGAGATGGAGCTAGTTCTCGATTCACCCATTTGATTATTTTCACTAAAGTTGGATTTTTATACTTTATTTAAAGTTGATTATTTTGGTATTATTAAATTGAATTTGATTTTATATTATAGTTGAATTTGATTATGTTGATTTCTTTTTAGCATTCCAGATTTCTATACTATCTTTAAAATTGTGGATTTGGTTTCACCTTTTTTACGATATTGGAATTTTGATATGGTCTTATTTGGTTTAATAAATTTACACAGTTTTCTGAATTTCATGCATACTCTTTGGTTGTGAATTTCCATGCGTACCAACAATTGTGGATCACTTCAATTTTATACGGTTACTATTTTTTATTTAAATTGACATTAGATTTGAGAAAGTAAATAACCGTGCTCTTGTATGTTTCCTTTCTAGTTGGTGGTGGTTGTTGTCTCTCACTAAGTCCTAGTGGCTTACTCTTTCTTTTCTATTTTTTTTTCAAATTCCCGAGCAGCTGAGTAGGAAGCTGCAAGTAGATCCGAAGTCCATCATTTCCCCTTTTCGGTAGGCCTCCTTGATGGATGGCTCTTTTATTTATGTAAATATTCAGTCAATGTATCTGCAGCTATATGGAGTTAGAGTGTCTCATTTTGAGTTGTACAGTTATGTAAAAATTGTCTTTTTGAGCTTCTGGATGATGGAACAGGTTTATGGACAAGATTCATATCTTGGAAACGTTAAAAATACAGGGGATACTCTGTCCAAATTTCTGTAAATATTATTTTGATGAAAAATGGTTATCTGTAAATTATTTACGTTATTTGTCGAGTTTGGTCGTTAGGCTTGCCAGACTAAAATGTATAAGTCTGTGTGCCGGTCACGATTTTTGTTCTTGGGTCGTGACAAATATAAATAGATATATGAAACCCTTCTCAAAAGTCATGTTCAAACCTTTAAGAATGGCCTATAATTCGGCCGTAGTGACATAATAACACATGGTGAACAAGACATCACAACATCCTCTCATTCAACTGCACACAACCAAAATAAGAAGGATCCAACATATGTACAAGACTCGTTGTTACTATGATGAGGATTAACAAAAATATGATTAAAACACAAGGATGGAGAGATACCAATCACTTGTTTATTTTTAAATACTCTCAGACATTGCTTCAATTGAGACGTTGTAGTTAATAAACACATTCTCATTTCGAGCCATCAAAATACGACCCAGAGCCACCACACAAAGGTGATAAACCAATTCGAGCCATGTTCAAATTGTTCAACAATCAAGAATCGACATTATGCATCAAAAAGTTTAAAGGAATAGGAAATCCAAATAGTTCACACCACAACTCATAATTTAAAGGGAGTTCCACCGGGATCAAAATTATGTCGATGACTCATAATGAAGCTCCACCATGCTAGTGTTGATGCAAATTAGTGTGTCTTTAAAACACTTATTAACATTTTTTTGGGTACAAATTAGTGTCAACATCTTTATACTATTTTCTTTATTTTTCCTTCCCAAAAACAAAGTGTTTTTCGAAAACGACAGTTTGTCTTACACCTAAAGATCACAACATATAACATCCTAATTATTTTATTGAATGGGTGAAGGCCGTAAAGGGGACACTCGTTGCTCAGATACAATGTTTAACATAAGTTGTATTCGACAAAAACAGTATTGTATTACTAGAACGTTGGCACATGCGACCTTGTGTTGTGGTTTTTCTGTGAGATGGTCACCACCACCACATGCACTAACGCCGACAAGTCATGTCACGTATCTCTCGTTTCAGCTCATATTTTTGTTCTTTACACCGACTGTTTCATACATATACACTTGGGTTTAGTCTCACAAAGAGTTATTATTATTGTGAACAAATTCCATTACATCTCTTTGACTGCTAGTAAATTAACGAACAAATAAAAATGCAAAATTGACCAGACAAATTTCAATTGTTATTCAGTAGTATATTTGTTTTTTAAAAATCTCGTATACCTACCTCATTTATTACCTAAATATTATACCTGTTTTGGACTAGGCGAAAACCGAGTCCACCATAAATTAGGGTCCAATTACTCAAATTCCCAACAAGCAAAGCCAACCCTTAGTATTGAATCCTCTCCTACCAATAATAGTCTATAACTGCTACCAATGGTTGGTAACGCTCATTCAATCTCAGTCATAATGGACACCTTTCATCACGGCCGCCCCATGACTATACAACGGTCTCCTCGACTCTATATAAAGAGCTGTTGACAAGCTCATAATATATGTATCTCTTTATGCTTCACTCTCACTCTTGATCATACACTGACTTGAGCGTTGGAGCACCTGCATGTACAACATCCCCTTCTCTTCAACGGGGTGGCAATCACGATATCCTCAAAGTACCGTCATCAACGACCGGAGCACCTCCTTCATCGGTCCACCACCACTGTGAGTATCCTTACCCTTTCCAGGTAAATTCTCTGCTTGTTCTGAACAATACTCAACTTTTATATACGATTATAAATCCAAGTTGTAAACCGAAGCTTCTCTATGTTGGTTGCAAGTGTGAGTTATTGTTAACACCAAAAATGAAATATTTGGTCGAACTCATGATTATATTTTCGACAAGGCAGATGGGTTATTTCGACATGTTGCAAAGTGCAAAGAGATTTCGACCAAGAGTATACAGACTTCGATACACCGCAATTTCGACCAAAGACAAACATAAATAATTCGAAGTTGCAATTGGAGCGCATGGTGACAAACAAGCCTAAAGTTTATTGAAGTTATTTTTTAATGTCTTGTGATTATGCCAAATGTAAGGCTCTAAGTATAGGAAGTTATTGGTAGTTTTTTCTATAAGGTCTATATATATCAGTTTGTAATAATAACAATGGGTTGGTTTCTTGATTTCTGAAAACTCTGTAACACCCACGCCATGGGAGCAAACGGGTTCAGGAGTGGAGAGATTGACAGATTCCGACCACCCTTTACATTCCTACAATTTAATATCAATGTTCTTGTTTTACTTTCCTTTTTCTTTTGCATTTCTTTTCATCTTTATTCTATTTCTTCTTCTTTTTAACATGCTCACTTGGGCAATTTTCTATCATGTTGTCATGAGACAACTTGTTATTACAAGATGTTGGAAGCAATTCTGACATTAATGTTCTTAAAGAATGCAGGAAGTGATGTCATAAACCGCGAGGCTTGAACGATCCCCTTTAAAAATACATTTGTCACCATCGATCGACATTTATGTCCTGAAATCATTGATGGATACCATTGATGAATAATGAAGTTTACATTACCAAAAATCGGTGTAAACAGTTATTGTTGGAACACTAGTGTATAATGAAAAAACTTGGAGTATACTAGTGAGTTTGTGGAGCCTTTGGCATGTAAACATAAGGATGGAGAAACTAGTGTAAAGTGTGAATTGAAAATTTTATGTCCCACATCGGGTAGATCACACACTCTAGTAGAAATCCTCCTTATAAATTGAGAGCTCGGGAATAGTATTCTTCACTCCAAAACTGAGAATCGAATACTCTTCTCTGGTTTTCTCCCCTTCTCATCTCCCGCGATTTGTGTTGACGAATCGTTCTTTTCCTCCTCCTCTTTCTGTGGGCTTCGGAAAATTGTGGGCTTTGGAAGAGTGGTCTAAGAACCATATTGTGGGATTCGGAAGAGTGGTCTAAGAACCATATTGTGGGTTTCGGAAGAGTGGTCTAAGTACCATATCGAGGTGTCATTCTCGAGCGATTTCTGGCAGTGCAGCCTTTAATCGTACAGTAAGAATCTGGGCTGTTTTATCCTGGAGACGGCGCGGTTGCTAGTCTACCTTGCACAATTCAGGTAGTGCCGCGAAACGTCTTAAAGAGAGCGACCTGGTCGTGACTCATCCCGGTAATAGTTTCAAAAGCTCCATCGTATATTTTCAAATTACAAAAATCAACATTTTTAAGACGTTTCGAATACGATACGATGAGTTCTGAAAAGATTACCGCGGTTTCAGCTGATGACTTTAACAAACCGTTTCTGTTTACGGGTAGCCACTTCAAACGTTGGCAGCAAAAGATGTTGTTCTTCTTGACCACTAAAAAGGTTGCCTACGTTTTGAAGGAAGCTATGCCTATAGCACCTACGAGTTCGACTCCTGCTGGAGCGAATAATAACGGTAAGGCAGCAGACCCTACTGCTGCTGAGAAAGCTGACCCAGATAAACAGCTAGCCATTGCTCTATGGAAGGAAAATGACTACCTCTGTAAGAATTATATTCTTAATAGACTCACAGACCCTCTATATGATTATTATAGACTCTGTGATACTGCTAAACAACTATGGGAAGCACTTCAGAAGAAGTATGATACTGAAGAGGCTGGTGTTAAGAAATACGCCGTAAGCCGCTATCTGAATTTCAAAATGAGTGATGATAAGTCCGTTGAGGCACAATCACATGAGCTGCAACAAATTGCTCACGAGATCATAGCTGAAGGGATGGCAATTCCCGAACAATTTCAAATAGCTGTGATTATTGATAAGCTGCCTCCTGCCTGGAAGGACTTCAAGAGTCTTCTTAGACACAAAACTAAGGAGTTCTCTCTTGAAAGTCTGATCACTCGCCTTCGTATTGAAGAAGAAGCGAGAAAGCAGGACCAGAATGAAGAGGTGTTTGCTGTTTCTAACAACAACACTAAAAAGAAATTTGTAGGTGCTGTTCTGAAGCCTGCTGGCAAACCATTTAAGAATCAGAACCGCCCTATGAATAAGAATTCCAACAGGAATAAGACTGGGAACAATTCAAGACCCCAGATTCAACAGCCACCAAAGAATGATGCTGCTCCACCTTTCAACTGTTACAATTGTGGGCAAGCAGGTCATATGGCACGCAAGTGCAGAAACAGAACCAACCGACCAGCACAGGCTCACATGGCTACTGATGCTGCACCTGATGAGCCCTACGTGGCTATGATTACTGAGATCAATATGATTGCAGGTTCTGATGGCTGGTGGGTGGACACTGGTGCTTCTCGCCATGTCTGCTATGATAGAGGTATGTTCAAAACATATACTGCTTGTGGTGATCAGAAGGTGTTGTTGGGAGACTCCCACTCCACTGATGTTGTTGGAATCGGAGATATAGAGCTGAAGTTCACCTCTGGAAAGACTCTGATACTGAAGGATGTGCTGCACACTCCTAAGATTAGGAAGAATTTAGTTTCAGGTTTTCTTTTAAATAAGGCTGGGTTTACTCAAAGCATAGGGGCTGATTTGTACACCATCACTAAGAATGGTATTTTTGTTGGGAAAGGGTACGCCACTGATGGCATGTTTAAGTTGAACATTGATATGAATAAAATTTCTTCTTCTGCTTATATGTTGTGTGATTTTAATATTTGGCATTCTAGACTCTGTCACGTTAACAAAAGAATTATTTCAAATATGAGCGGTTTAGGATTAATTCCTAAAATATCTTTAAACGATTTTGAAAAATGTCAATTTTGTAGTCAAGCAAAAATAAATAAAGAATCACATAAATCAGTAACCAGAATAACTGAACCTTTTGAATTAATTCATTCTAATTTATGCGAATTAGATGGAAACTTGACTAGAAATGGAAAAAGATATTTCATCACTTTTATAGATGACTGCTCGGATTACACACATGTGTATTTAATGAGAAATAAAAATGAAGCGCTTGATATATTTAAACAGTATGTTAAAGAAATTGAAAATCAATTCAATATTAGAATCAAGCGTTTTAGAAGTGACAGAGGTACTGAATATGGATCACATATATTCAATGAGTATTATAAAGAACTCGGAATTATTCATGAAACAACTGCTCCTTATTCTCCTGAAATGAACGGTAAAGCGGAAAGAAAAAATAGAACGTTTACCGAATTAGTAGTTGCAACAATGCTTAATTCCGGAGCAGCGCCTCATTGGTGGGGAGAAATTTTATTGACTGTTTGCTATGTGCTAAACAGAGTACCCAAAACAAAGAACAAAATTTCTCCATATGAAATTTTGAAGAAAAGACAACCAAACTTGTCTTATTTTAGAACATGGGGCTGTCTAGCCTATGTAAGAAAACCAGACCCCAAAAGAGTCAAACTAGCAAGTAGATCCTATGAATGTGCATTCATTGGGTATGCCTTAAATAGTAAAGCCTATAGGTTTTACGACCTGAAATCTAAAACGATCATAGAATCAAATGATGTTGACTTCTATGAAAATAAATTTCCCTTTAAGTCAGGAGACAGTGGGGGTAATAGTGGGGGCACTGATAACTCAGTTCTTGATCAACCTTCTGAAATCATAACAAGCAATGAAAACATCGAAAGAGATGTTATAGAACCTCGTAGAGGTAAGAGAGCAAGAATTGCTAAAGAATATGGCCCCGAATATGTGGCATATACAATAGAGGAGGATCCATCAAGCATCAAGGAAGCTCTGTCTTCAATTGACGCTGATTTATGGCAAGAAGCTATAAATGATGAAATGGATTCTCTAATGTCCAACGAAACTTGGCACCTAACTGACTTGCCTCCTGGATGTAAGACTATAGGTTGTAAGTGGATTTTGAAAAAGAAACTAAAACCTGATGGGTCAATCGACAAATATAAGGCACGCCTTGTAGCCAAAGGTTTTAGACAAAGAGAAAATGTAGATTTCTTTGACACATATTCACCTGTAACTAGAATCACTTCCATTAGGGTACTAATCTCATTGGCGGCTATCCACAATTTGATAGTACACCAAATGGATGTAAAAACTGTTTTTTTAAACGGTGAATTAGAAGAAGAAATCTACATGGACCAACCTGAAGGTTTCGTAATCCATGGACAAGAGAACAAAGTTTGTAAGTTAGACAAATCTTTGTATGGTCTAAAACAAGCACCGAAACAATGGCATGAGAAATTCGACAATCTTATGATTGAGAATGAGTTTAAGGTGAATGAAAGCGACAAGTGTATTTATTCCAAGTACGAAAATAACACTTGCACGATCATATGTCTATACGTAGACGACTTACTCATATTTGGTTCAAACCTCAATACCATTAAAGATGTGAAATCATTGTTGTGCCACAACTTTGATATGAAAGACCTAGGAAAGGCAGATGTAATTCTTGGAATCAAGATTACTAGAACTGATAATGGAATTTCCTTGAATCAATCTCACTACGTTGAGAAGATCTTAAGGAAATATAATTACTTCGATTGTAAACCTGCGAGCACACCTTGTGACCCAAGTGTGAAGCTATTTAAGAACACTGGAGATAGTGTTAGACAAACTGAATATGCGAGCATCATTGGCAGTCTCAGATATGCCACTGATTGTACTAGACCCGACATCGGCTACGCCGTGGGACTATTATGCAAGTTTACGAGCAGGCCAAGCATGGAGCATTGGCAAGCTATCGAAAGAGTCATGAGATACTTGAAGAAGACCATGACTCTAGGACTGCATTATCAAAGATATCCTGCAGTGCTTGAAGGATACAGTGACGCAGATTGGAACACCTTATCAGATGATTCCAAAGCGATCAGTGGCTATATATTTAGCATTGCTGGAGGAGCTGTTTCCTGGAAATCCAAGAAACAGACCATTCTGGCTCAGTCCACAATGGAATCTGAGATGATAGCACTAGCTGCTGCTAGTGAAGAAGCAAGTTGGCTAAGATGCTTGCTATCTGAAATCCCTTTATGGGAGAGACCGTTACCAGCTGTGTTAATTCATTGTGATAGTACCGCGGCTATCGCAAAGATTGAGAATCGTTATTACAATGGTAAGAGACGACAGATAAGACGAAAACACAGCACGATAAGAGAATATCTTTCGAACGGAACGGTAAGAGTAGATTTCGTACGAACAAATGAAAATTTAGCTGATCCTTTGACGAAAGGACTAAACAGAGAGAAAGTCGCAAATACATCTAGTAGTATGGGACTAATGCCTATTGATCATAAGTGATGGAAACCCGACCTAAATGACTGGAGATCCCAAGAACTAGGTTCAATGGGTAATAACAAATCACAAGTGATAGAACATGCTATGAGAACGCATGATCCTGCAGTGACCGAAGGTTGAGATAATAGAAACTCTTAATGAGATCTATACTTCTTATGGAGTGAAGTACATAGCTACAGGAGTACTTCTGATAGACTCACCTATACGTATGTAGAACTGAGGCCGGTTCTTATGGAATTTCGAGGCAGAATTTCTAGAGCATTCGTTAAAACTGGGATAGACGTGCAAGGCCATTAACGCACGGGCTTTTTAGAAAACACCTAAGAAAAGGTTGTGTGTGGGTCCTATGTCTGAGATAGAGTTCAATGCTGTAAGCAACTCTTGTTAATCAGAATACTACTCACTATGCAAAGGTTCAAGTTGTTGGCGACACCTTTGTTTACTAGCAATCTTTAGGAAACGTTTAAAACGTAACTTTCGAAACCAATTTTGAATTCAAGTGGGGGATTGTTGGAACACTAGTGTATAATGAAAAAACTTGGAGTATACTAGTGAGTTTGTGGAGCCTTTGGCATGTAAACATAAGGATGGAGAAACTAGTGTAAAGTGTGAATTGAAAATTTTATGTCCCACATCGGGTAGATCACACACTCTAGTAGAAATCCTCCTTATAAATTGAGAGCTCGGGAATAGTATTCTTCACTCCAAAACTGAGAATCGAATACTCTTCTCTGGTTTTCTCCCCTTCTCATCTCCCGCGATTTGTGTTGACGAATCGTTCTTTTCCTCCTCCTCTTTCTGTGGGCTTCGGAAAATTGTGGGCTTTGGAAGAGTGGTCTAAGAACCATATTGTGGGATTCGGAAGAGTGGTCTAAGAACCATATTGTGGGTTTCGGAAGAGTGGTCTAAGTACCATATCGAGGTGTCATTCTCGAGCGATTTCTGGCAGTGCAGCCTTTAATCGTACAGTAAGAATCTGGGCTGTTTTATCCTGGAGACGGCGCGGTTGCTAGTCTACCTTGCACAATTCGGGTAGTGCCGCGAAACGTCTTAAAGAGAGCGACCTGGTCGTGACTCATCCCGGTAATAGTTTCAAAAGCTCCATCGTATATTTTCAAATTACAAAAATCAACAGTTATATGTCCCACATCGGATAAAATAGTAAAGGTTGAACACCTTATAAGTAAGAGGACCCCATTGCCTTAAGGTTTTGGGTAAGAGTGTGGTGTCTCTCTTGCTTGAGTGGTTGTTCTAGCCTCGATGTGGATGGTCCCCCGAGCTTCCCAGTGACCCAACACTCTACACATTTTTTTTATAGGAATGATATCTTGACAACCAATTTTAAACAACTTTGGGTGACAACCTTGTTCCTCCTTTCTTATTGGACAATAACAATACAAAGAGAAAAAAGAAGAGAGAGAATAAAAGTATAATGAGAGTATGAGAGAAAGATCGTTGTCATCAAAATTGTTAAAAAATAGTTGTTCAAATATTTTTTTTTTTTTAATAACACTAGTGGAGGAGTGGATTTCTGATGTGTAATCATCACATTGTTAGTACAGCTTATTGATTTCTTGCACTCTAAGTAATCTATGAAAGATGATGAATGATGAGATTATGATGACGAGAATAATTCGTTGTAACTGAATTTTCATTAGTAAATGAATAGAATGTTTACAACCTATTTATAGTAGTTGCTTGTTAGTCAAGTAACAAACTTTAACAAAATAACTAGCTATATGTCTGTATTATGGATTAACATCTCAACACACATATGAGAGGATAATGTGAAATCTCTCCATAATAAATTATCTCAATTGATATGAGATTCAGAGTAATTTATAATTATCAAGATTTCAATTAGGGCAAAATGTGCAAGATTAAACTAATACTAAAATATTTTTTATACATCAAAAAAACTAATACTAAAATTATGCAGCAGATAACTAACCCTTTTGTATGAGCAGACATGTCATACTCGTTTGTTGGTAGCCACGTGAAGGAATGAGAAACACAATCACATATTTACAATGCTTAAGGGGGTGTATTGGATTAGAATTTTAAAAGACTATTTTAATAAAAAAAGTCTTTAAGATTTTAAAAGACTGTGTGAGATTGTATTGATTCTGTGAGATTTTAAAAGACTTTTTATGCAAAAGACTTTATACACTCAAGATTTTAAAGGATTTATCACACAGACTTTTAAGGATTTCAAAGGATTTTATGTGATTTTAAAATTTCAAAAGATTCGATGAATTTTAGGGGAAAAAGAACAAACTTACAAGCGTAAATGATAAAAATAATGAACAAATAAATTCTAACGTTTGAATAAAGAAAAATAAAACCAATAAAAAATTCTTTTACTATTGATTTTCAAATTTTAAGAATTTTATGGATTTTATAAGATTTTAAGGGACTAAAAAACACTCTAACACATTATTCTCAATACATATTTTTTATTTGTTAAAAATGTTATTCCCACAAAATTCAATTGTACATATTTAAAATTATGTCAGCACTTACAAATCTTTCAAAAAAAAATATTGTGTCAGCCATTACAAATCGGTCGAGTTACACGAGTTTAATTACCGAGTGTTAACTCAGTCAAACTCGTTAAACCTTTCAATTTTACCAGAAACCGATTTTACCTCAGAGTTTACACGATTTTTGTACCTAAAAATGTAAACTCGATAATCTCGGAGATTTAACACTCGATTTGCGGAACATTGATTACGACATACTCTCTATCATAATATTCTCAATACAATTTTTTATTTTTTTTATTTTTTTTATGAGATAGAGAGAGGGAGAGAGGGGGGATGAGAGAGAGAGAGAGAGAGAGAGAGAGAGAATGGAGAGATAGAGAAACAAAGAGAGAAAGGAGAGAGAGAGAGATTAGAAGAAAAAAATAGTAACTTTTAAAATAAAAACAATCTCAAGAAATCTCATCTTTTCATGAAAGACTTTTTCTTGTTAAAATTACACTACAAAATCCCACAAAATCCATCAAAATCCAATTTATTAAACAATCCTTCGAAATTTGAATGATTTTGAATACCACAAGACTTTTTTTAAATGATGAAAAGTCTTGATTGAATACCTCAAGACTTTTTTAAAATGACAAAGAGTCTTGATTGAATACCATAAGACTTTTTTTAAATTGCAAAAAGTCTTGATTGAATACCACAAGACTTTTTCATAATTAAAAAGTCTTTTAAAATCCCATAGAATCCTAATCCAATACATCCCCTTATGTCCCATTGATACTCCAACGTTTATTTTATTTTATTTTATTTTGTCTTTGTTTTTCTTTTTTATCCTTTCGGAATTTAGATTTGCCGATGTTTAATTAAACTTCCCAGACTCATGTGTAGTTATTTTGAGACATATGAATCATTATATGCCACATCGGTGAAATCCAAGGGAATCATGTTTGATTAATTATAAACTGCACAATAATTCAAAATGACAGTTTAATTATTTTTGCAAAACTACAAAAGCGTATGATTATAACTTATTTTTTTGTTCATAGGATACCTTGTCAGTTCCAGTTCAGTGAACAACAAGAAATGCCGGTACATGCATTGTTAATTTGGCCCTGAATTGAAGCCTTCTACGAAATTTAATATTATTTACACGTATTAGCTACCCCCTTTTTTTTTTTTTTTGTTTATATAAAATAAAAATAGTATACATATTTTTTTTGAAACAAAAAATAGTATACACATGTACAATCCTTTTTTAGGGAAATATATACCAGCCGCGCCATTACTAATTTCTATGTATTGAATGTTAATCATCCTTAAAAAAAATGTATTGAATATTAATCCATTCAATCAAATACTATAATGATATATCAATTGTGGTAACTTGGATTTTAGTTCGGAATTCTACAATATAGAGATTATTATATGTAAATTCTATTGTAAATCCTCAATGCGGATAGTTGTTATATCTAACCTTATATGAAGCGTGTCTCTTAATTTTGTCTTTTATAAATATATATATATAATATGATATTGTTACATTAGTTAACATATTTGTATAATTATTTTTTCTCTCTTAACTAAAAAGTAAAAAAAAAAAAACTACACTACTACACAAAGAACTTTTCACACCAGGTAAAATGGACTTTTTACATCAGTTTCATTTCCGATGTAAAACACTTTTCATCCGAACACATAACAACAAATAGGAATTCAATACTGCTCCAATAACATCAAACGAAACTAATTGATGCTACCATTTTATATAGCAATCCAAGTGAAGACAACAAATAGTTATCGTACTTCCCTCAAAAAAAAAGTTATCGTACTAATATACTCCAATTAAGATATGGAAACACCACAACACTAAGTAGACAAATGTAATTTTAGGGAAAAAATATAGACAAGCTGCGCCATTACTTTTACTTAATTTCTATATATAACAATATTAATGTAATGTCCAAAATTATGCTATTAAATTTTAATTTTAAGGAAATAACTTTAAAGGGTGCGCAGGAAATAAAAATAAATTGGAATCTGTAGTAAAAATTAAAAGAATGTAGTTTTACAACCTTGAAATGAACTTTACAACAACAAAAAAAACATTGAATTTACAAACATAAAACCACATTTTCATAAAACTTTAGACTGATCTGGTTTCGACTTAAAACATTGAACGTCTGACGAATTATTTTTGTACTCCTCAATCTTTTAATGTGTATTGATACTTGAAAATATCCCCCAAACATAATGAGTATGAAACTCAATAACATAGAATTTATATAAAATAGTTTTGATGTTTTCAACCATGCCGATGTGCTAAGCATGGAAAGGTCCTCTTTATGAAGTTTAATTAACCTTTACCAAGAACCATCGTTTACTCTATCTCAAAAAACAATATTTTCACCGATTACTATCTCCGTCCTAAAATAACTGAGTCATTTGTAAGTCTCAAAATAATTGATTTATTTCACTTTTTAATGCAATATTAATTACTTTATTTTCTTTCAATTATAATTTTAATTAATACAACTTTCATCAATTTAATATAGAGAATGCTAACCATTGTCGTTGGGGCATTGGATAAAGGGATAAAAATATAAATATAACATTGAAAAATGGTGAAAATGATAAATTTAATTTTTTAAAAGTCAAAATATTTTTGAAACCAATGTAAATATGCTATGCTACTTTTGACTTCCTTAACCATTGCTCTGAGGGCAATGGTTAGCAAGACCCATTTAATATATTCTACTTTTCATTTATGATAATGAAGAATACGTCCATACTTACAAAACACTTAACCATTTTTCTCTATCTTTCACTTATACACCATTCCGTCATTATTATAAGCAAAAATTTATTTTTTAGATTCATTCAATAATTTTTATAGATCACATACATCATCATAAATGAATCGAAAAAGTAAATTTTTATTTATAATAGTGAGAGAATGGTGCACAATTTTCTATTATTATGGAACTGAGCAAATATGATGATTTTACTAATTTTGAGAGGCTAGCTAGCATTGTAGTCTTCCTCGATAGGGTCAAAAGTCAATGAGCCCATTGGGCCAAAGTGAAGGTATTGATTGATGTGGGCCCAGAAACAGTTGGCAGTTTGGCGAACTCTCGCGTTTCTTCACTCTCTGAGTCTGAGGGGGTTTGGAGTTGAATGTTGTAGCCTTGTAGGTGATTGATCGATGGGTAACACATCTTCCATGCTCACACAGTACGACATTGAAGAAGTTCAACAACACTGCAAACACGCATGTAACGATAACGATACTCTCTCTCTCTCTTTCAATCTCTAATTCTCACCTTCATTTCTATTTTTCTAACTTCTTCCATTTCCGTTTGTAGTTACTCAGCAAGAGATCGTTTCTCTTTACCAGCGTTTCTGTCAGCTTGATCGCAACAACTGTGGTTTCATTCCTTCCGATGAATTTCTCTCCATTCCCGAATTCGCCGTCAACCCTCTCTCTCAGGTCAGGTATCTCCCTCTTTCTCTTCCTCGCAAGGTGCTTTAAATCGATTTGAATTCAAAATGCTAAATGCTAATGAGTTATTCAATTTTTCAGAGTTTGCTGAGAATGCTGGATGGCTTTAACTTCAAGGAATTTATAGCTTTCTTGTCTGCATTCAGTCCACGTTCTACTCTCCAACACAAAATTGAATGTGTGTATTCATCTTAATTTGTTCATTGCTTGCATAGATTGATAACTGGATTGAATTTGAATGATTTCTTTTTGTAGTTATTTTCAAGGTTTATGATACGGACTGCAATGGAAAAGTTAGTTTTGATGACATGTTGACGGTTTTGAGGGATTTGACTGGGCAATATATGTCTGAACATCAAAGAAAGGTTACCAATCTTTCTCCTGCTCCTTCTATGCTTTCTGTTATGTGTGTGAATTGGCCTTTCACTGTCACTTTTCATCTTATTTACTATAGAGAATGTCCAATTTCTATTTAGAGTTCCTTTCAAATCGATTTTGGGAATTTGATGTTTCAAAGGATGATCGACAATTGAATTTGATGTTTCAAAGGATGATCCACGGTGGACTGGTACTTAAAAAATGATTAAAACTCCAACGACGAGAAACATCGTCTCTTGGTAGTAGATGTTAATCATCCTCCTCATTTTTACGATTGAAATAATGGCTTAATTGAAAAAACGGAAAATAAATTTGTAGCTCTTATTAAACTGACATCAATCAAGTCACTGTCTTAGCCGTAAATATGAGAAATGTCACGAGTTTTTATTTCGGAATAGTGTAGTCTTCAGTCGTTGAAATTTTCTGATAATTTGAAGTACTTATCCATGGTGGACCACTTATGAAGGTGGTCCACCGAAGAACTCACCTCAAATAATAACATGAGTATGTGCCTATTTATGGAATTATACTCGGAGAAGCTGAAAAACTAAGCAAAAGACACTATGTAACCTTGGAAGATGAGATAAAGCTTTTTTTAAAACTCTTACTGATTGTACTCTTCCTGTCCCTTTAAAATACATGTCATTGAGTATGTGTGCGTGTGTGTGTGTGATATCAGTGTGTGTATTTGTGATTGAAAATATGTAAATCAGGTTGAGAATGGAGACTTTATTGGAGGATATCAGTTTTCTTACTATTGTTATTTAGCATTTCAATTTCCCAAAATAATGAGGGATGATTTTGTCTGCTTATAACAGCTTGTGATGTGTTCTGTTTTGTACATACAGGAAGTTCTGGCACAGGTCCTTGAGGAAGCTGGTTATACAAAGGATTCTTTCTTAGTCTTGTCTGACTTCATGAAGGTACTGAAACAAATAATAATATCTAGCATGACTTCTTGCACTGGAATACTCAAGTTTGGTTAAACATTTTTATAGGCAAGTGGTAGATCAGGGATTATGCACCAAGTTCTTTTTGGTTTTTCTCATTCATATTATTATGATCTTAACTATTTACTTCAAATACATGGAAACTCTCTCCCAGAATATTACCTATATATGATTGCACACATGATAGCTTGGAGTGACGAGGTTGCTGACTGCCATCGAGTATGGAAATTGTTCAGCGAGACTACACTGACCTGGCCTTTTTTTCTCAAATCAAGGCCTGAGATTGACCGGGACCTATCTGATATAGGATTATTTCCATTGCTTGATCTTGAGAAGAGTATTATTTAGTCTGAAATTCTATTTAACTTCTGCAGTAAGACTTTCAAACACGTTATAATGCTTAGCCCTAAATTGAGCTTAGAGCTGTAGGCCTCAGTATTTGTGCAGTTTAACGGGTCAAATCCTTTAAACAGACTGTATGAACTAAGGCCATAGATTTGTGACAGGCTGTATGAACTATTCCCGCCTTTACTGCTGATGAGTTAAACCAACCTCAATATCTTTATTTGAAACATAGGTCCTAATTAGATTTAGCATATATAAACTTTATGGTTATCTTAGAAACCTAGGTCTTACTGTTTGTGGGTGATACAACTGAATCCACGCTCGTGATTGTTTTAGGGCCATACATCTTCATACTCATGCTGAATTTCTACTATGCACAATGAACACTGCTATCTGTTGATATTTGTTCAGTATGCGTCTTTCATTTTAAAAAAATGTTTGACAATCCCTTTTTACTGTTAGATTCTTGGCAATTCGGATTTGAAGATGGAAGCAGAGGTTCCCGTGGATTAGAATGAGGATAGAAATTTCCCTAGTGTATAATATACCCACAAAAAATCTCTCTGTCATGCCTTACTTTGGGTTTGATGAGGGAGATTTTTTATTCTCTCTTTTCTTCCTCAGTGTGAATGATAGTATATGTTGATTGCAAAACAAAAACTTGGGTGATAAGACAACTGCATTCGACGCTGTTTATTTCTATTTAGAAATAATGTTTGAAGTAAATATGATTTTTTTAGCTATTGGTGTGGCAACTATTGAGTTTCGTATGACGTTTGAATAGTTGACAATATTTACTTTTTTGAACTCTAGTAATGATTGGAAGGTTTCTGTAAAATATATTCCTCCTACTCCTTTTCCTCCTCAGATGTAATGTATTGTAAATCTATAAATAGAGTAAAGAAACAAGCAAATAAGAAGAGCTAAATTGCATTGCAAAAGGAAGAAATAGATAAACATGCTAAAGGGAGGCTGAAACGAGCCTAATCATCATCTGTTAAGAAATCTAATAACAATGTTGTCAACAGAATTGGTGACTAGTGTAGTAACTCATCAGTGGATTTTTTTTTATTGAGGCAGCATAACGCTGCTTTGGATCTTGCAAGACCCCCTTGGTTCTTCAAGTGCATGCTATCACGCCTCATAAGAGTGTTGTTGTTCCCACATCCATTGTTTCTTAGAAACACATGGAAATGACCCAAAAAAACTCGGCGGTAGTTAACCGCCGAGTTTTTTTGGGTCATTTCCATGTGTTTCTAAGAAACAATGGATGTGAGAACAACAATTTTTGCCTCATAATATTCAAATAATTGTTCAATAAGCCCCTCAAATTGCTCATATTTTCATAAAAGTAATTGTTTGTTATGTGTAACATTCAAAATTGTATAATAGAATATCAATTTAAATAAGGAGAATACTAATATGTGTCATTGGGGCATTGGTTAAAGTACTAAAATAAGTAAGTTTGCATAAAAAAAGTGGTGCAATTATTGCAAGAAACAAGTAAAGACTTGTATTTCCAAGATAAAATTTCTATTAGTGAAATCTTTAACTAATGTCCGTAACGGCAAGACCCCATTTTTGGTGGTGTCAAGACCCTTTAAATAAAGATATGGTTACGCATATGTGCATGGTAAATCATATACTACAACATTATTAGGCGTGGTTGGGAGTATATGTTTTTTTTAATGATCATTGATCACAAGCAGTAAGTAGAAATTCACCTCACAATGGATAAGTAGGGAATTCAGATTCAAACTCAAACTTCCGCATATTGCAATGTCTCTACCAACTAGGTTATGCAAAGGAATGCATATACGTTTTTAAATTAAATTATTGATTGTTACGGGTATTATGTTTTTGGATCATGCTAATTTGTATTGAACTTAAAATGGAAATAAAAAAAATAAGTTTTATATTGAAAATATAACATTTGAAACTTGTAAAATATTGAATGTACAATTTACAATAAAGGATCTCTACATTTAACGTCTTAACTTGTGTCCCAAGAACACAAGTTAGCATTTTCCTATATTTTTTTATCAAACCATTCAAACATTATATATAATACAGTAGAATATAATTTTTTTTTTTATTTGTTCTTGTTACTCTTGTCATTTAGAGGAGCGAACACACAATATTTACTTTTAGAGCATTGGATGAATTAGAATGATATTTTAAAAATTCTTCACAAAAAATTGATATTTTAATGAGCCACAATTTTCCTTTAACCAATCTTATTGACGAGGGCTTTGATTTCGATAAGTAGAGTATCGAATTTAAATTTGAAATCTTATAATAAGAGTTTTTATTTATTTAAAAAGGTCCACCTTATATTTATTATAAAAAATAGACCCACATTACATGACGTGAAGAAACAATGGTGATTTTGAATATAAGTTTTTTAAGACACAAGGAGATATTATTTTCGACTGTATTACACATTTACACTTATATATATTATAATATTAGAATTTTTTAAGACAAAAGGAAATATTATTCTTTTAGTTTTTTTTACTGAAATTATTTTATTTTATTTATACACATTTGTTTGTATGAAGTCTCATGCCAGTCAAAGCAATTGTTTTGACCAATTTAAAACAATATGTGCATGAATAATTTACAAGAACTCCAAAAAAAAATCTATCTACTTACTAGTATATTATAAAGATAAGTCCCTAGGATTTTACCATTTTGCCCCTATGAGGGGCATTTTAGTAATTTCCTATTGATGGGGTGTGGTTAGTGCCACCTCAACATTTTCAGGGTGCATTTCCCATTTTGCCCTTCACCTTTTTTTAATTATTTTATAATTTTTATATTTTTAATAACTTTTATAATTTTTATTTTTTTAACTATTTTTCAATTTTTTCATCCAAATTCAGTTGCTTCTAAATTGCCATTGTGGGAGAGTAAGGTATCGCTTGACCCAGTTTTTTTCCAACTTCTCTACATTTTTAAGGAGAAGTTAGGTCAAACACACTATCAATTATTTTTATTTCAATATTGTTTGATCATCACGACCTCACAAATATTTTTATTCACACTGTCATTTAATGATACCAAATAATTTTATTTCCTTTCTTCAACCTCGCAAATATTTACACACACATTAACGTTTAGAGTAATATTTTATGTCCGTCTGTCTGTGTTTTTGTTACGCTGATGCATATAATTTTGTTTAGTGTTGCTTGATTGAGTGCTACATCACTGATTTTTTTTAACTATTTTCCAATTTTTATATTTTTAAATTATTTTAACTATTTTCCAATTTTTTTATTTTTAAATTATTTTAACTATTTTCCAATTTTTTTATTTTTAACTATTTTCCAAAAGTTGTTGAATGCTACTTCAAAAAATTATTTCTCGACAATTTATTTCACAAGCATCTCTCTTCAATTCACTTTGGGAACCTTTTCTTTTATTTTCAAATATTATATTTCAATATGTTTTTTTATTCCATTTAATTTTTTTTAGCCGTTCCATTTAATTTTTAAAAGGATGTTCCATTTAATTTTATTACTTTTTTTCAAAGAAATTTTATTATCTTTTTATCACTTATATATTTATTTTAAATATCGTTTAATCATAACAACCTCAAAAATATTTTTATTTTCTTTCTTCAATCTCGCAAATATACAGACACACATATTAGCGTTTAGAGTAATATTTTATGTGTGTCTGTTTTTTTGTTACGCTAATGCGTATAATTTTTATAAAATTTTGATTTTAATTAAAAGTAAAATATTAGAGTAACTTATTATTTTACAATCCGATTTGATTGTTTTTTGACCATGTTTCTTGAATTGTTGTCGTGACTTTAACACTTCTCAAGCTCGGAGTCAAAACTTCAGTTAGAACTTAAGTCATAGTTCGACTTCTTCTCAACATACTTCGTACAACGATTTTTCCAAACTGTCTCAGGTTAGGCCAATTGCTGAATTTATAAACTTAGTCAATGTCTGCTTTTTTATGCACAAACATGCTTTGAGTTTTTTTACGCATAAATTAAAAATACATATTGCATTATTCTTTATTTCATGTGCATAATTTGTTTTAGGAAACATATTGCATCACTATTTGGAAAACAACTAAATTCAATCTTATCCATTTTGGATTGTATTATGAGAGTTGCACCAAATGTTCGAAGATATCAATGTCAATTGGTGCTAGCTATATATGCACATGCGGAAGTGATGCTTAATTTCCATTTGTTTCAACAATGTTAATTGGTCAACGGGGTACATATAATGTACATGCATGCATTTATCTAGACTTTATAGGAAGATAATATGATGATAAATTAGAAGTCATGTTACATTTTCTTTAGCTTAAAATCAGTTATGCTACCTTTATTTTATAAATTATATGTAACTATATTCGCATACATCTTATCTATGTAAATATGCATTAGACTAATATTGCAGTTATTTTCCTATTTAGCCTTTCCCAAACGAGGTGTCAAGAACAATTGTGAAAGGAAGCGCAAAACAATCACTCTCATTGATGACCAGACACAGAGACAGTATAATTGTCATCTCATTACCGCCGATAGAGCAAGCTATGAAAATTACTTGGGTGGGCAGTGGTTCAATTTCTGCAGATAACGAGTGATGGAAGAAGGTGGTAAGCTCATCTTTGATCTCAAAAAGTCACAGAAGAACTTGCAAATTCGAGTTGTTCCAAAGTAGATCTTTGTTGTTGAACTATTTTAACTTCTACTATTTTGACGTATCGCTTTGAACTGTAGTCGTAAACTATCTTGACTTTGGGATGTCATTTGTTCTTTTCATTTTGTCTGATGTAAGTATTGGCAAAAATCCATTTTTGGTTAGTCTATGAAACTTGCAATCTCTTTTATAAACCTAACAATTACGTAACGTTAATCTGCACATTGTTGGTTCCTTCATTGGTTCCAATTAGTATCATGTTAATTGTAATGTTGTTTTTCTAATCTCTTGAGAAAAATAAAACATGCTATTTTCCTACAGTAAATCTTTATAATGCTTTGGTAAATGTTTTAGAAATGTACATATATATAACTTCTAATTAACACTGCAATTTGTTTTGTACCTAGCACTTCTCAAATGAGATATCAATGACATTTCTAAAAGGAACACGGAAAACAATCACACTCATCGACAAACAAGCTCAAAAAAGGTATAAGTGTCGCTTGATAACGGCAAAGAGAGCAAGTTACAAAAAATACTTAGGCGGCCAATGGTTCAAATTTTGCCGAGAACATATGTTAGAGGTAGGTGATAAGTTAATTTTTGATCTAGAGAAGCCACCTAAAAATATGCACGTTCAAGTCGTTTCCAAATAAAGATTTGGTGTTCATGATCCGCACTTTCAACAGATCACCTTAACTCTAATCCTAGACTAGATTATCTTCACTCACTGATCCTTCATTGGTTCCAATTGTTTTCATCCTAAATATTATGTCAATTCCTAATCTCATAAACTGATTATATGCTCTCTTAATCAGCCCATACATATTTTATGATGAATCACAATGTTCCGTCGTTTTAACATCTCTTCTTTCAAAGAATTTTTTTATCGAATACGTTATTGAACCCGTGCGAAGCACGGGTTTTTAACTAGTTATATCCTATAAAAAAAAATAGAAATCATTTTTTTTATTTACAAAAACACAAGAGGATTATATACAATGGGTATTATATTTATATAAATGAGAGAAATGCTAATAAATGCTCCTTAGTACTCCCTCCGTTTCGAAATACATGTCCAATTTTTGCAATGTGCGCTATTCACTTGACTTACTTTGACCATACTTTTTAACTAATATATAAATACAAATATTAGCATGTAAGATGTTGTTTGATTTATCTCGACAAATATTTTCAAAATATTAAATTTTTATAATTTTTTACTTTAGATAATTAAATATATTAACGGTTAAAATTGTGCATTGACATATGTGAAGTGATTGACTTGGACATCTATTTTGAAACGGAGGAAGTATTGGTTAATGAGTCAAATATAATAATATTTTGCATTAAAAATTGTGTAGTCAATGCATTCAAAGCTTAAGAAATTTTCATTTTTATTTAAAATTTCTTTTTTTTTGGCTTTCTTGGTCAGCATGACCCTATAAATAAAATACAAGAAAATTATGTAATTTTTTGTTGAGAAATGTTAACGAGTGGACAGTACTTAAGAACTTCGATAGTAATTTTTTGTTTGCATTTAGTCATGAAAATGCTTTTATTTTTGAACGCATGACTAGGAGGAAGCCAGCAGCAAAATGAATGAAGGGAGGGTTGAATTGAATGCATGCGTGTGTTGGAGTTTGACTTGACACATTTAATTTAATAATGAGGTCGGTTCTCAATTATAACCGTTGAGAAATTATTATTCCTCTGACCAGAGCAAACAAACGGCTTTCCCAAATTGAAAAATTACTCAGAAAATTAAAATTAAAAAGAAAAAGAAAAGAATCGAAAAGAATTGCGACGTGTAAGGAACATTTGCGGGAGACAAGACAAGAGTATGACCCTACAATTTCACAAAACAAAACAAAACAATGAGTGAGATCACAGAATCAGACAGAATGAAGAAGAAGAAGAAGTCGAATAATAACAATAACTATGATTTTGTCTTTTAACAACAAACGAAACTCACACTCTCTTGTTCTTTTCTACATTCCAACAACTTCCTCTGCGTAGGTAATTTCATTTCTTATTTTTTTCTTCATCACCCTCCAATTTGTATATTCATTCATAATCATAGGATTTTATCTATTTATTTATTTATGTTTGGAAAAAATAAAAACAATACAATTGGAAGGGTCGATTTGGTTCTTGATTACATTTCCTTGTTACAAAAGCGTTACCAAGTCTTATATGGTTAGGTACTAGGTCGCTGTCTGTGATTCTGTGAATCAATCAATCAAATGCTACTAAGCAACCTTTACCTTTTCTTACGCGCTTTCTTCTATTTTCTTTTTGCACAATACAAAATTTCACCTTCACATTTTCTACTAGATTTTGCTTTCATTTTTTTACGATCAATAGATATATATTAACTGGTTTTTTTTATCAATACTGTTAGGATTCGGCAATTTAGCAATTTTTTTTTAGCAGTTTCATCAAGGTTAGTGTATCAATCAAAGACACACACATTTCATGAATTAGAATTTTTTTTTTGTGATTATAACAAATTTTGAATCAACAGTTAGCATCTAAGAAAATGAACCCGAGTAGTTGTGTTTTTAGCTATTTACTTGTAATTGATCGTGCATTTCCTTGCTGTTTCTGGTGTCGTTTTATTAATTTTTTTTTTTTTTTTTGTGGTTATAACGAACTTTGAAATTATGACTTCGAACAAATTATAGGTAGTTATGAATATCTTAAGCGAGCACCAACAGCATCTGAGAAAATGCATATAAATTTTGTCATTGGATGGATGGATGAAAAGGAACCCAATTCAACCACAAATCATTATTTTTCTCATTCAATGGTTGACTTAAATTTTTTATCTTGTGTTTCAGGAACAAGTGACTGCTTCAAGTTCAACATTTAATCAATTTTAGGGTGGTAGAAACTAAGTGACTGCTTCAAGTTCAACATTCAATAGAATCCATCATGTCTGAGAGTGATATAACAGCCATGAAGGAGACTCTTCGTGCGCAACAACAACTTCTGCAGAAACTATACGCGGAATTGGATCAGGAAAGAGAAGCCTCAGCAACTGCAGCAAGTGAAGCAATGGACATGATACTGCGTCTGCAAGGTGAAAAGGCTGCGGTGAAGATGGAAGCAAGTCACTATAAGAGAATGTCAGAGGAAAAGATAGGTCATGCCGAGGCTACCCTTGAGGTTTTTGAAGAGCTTATGTATCAGAAAGAAATGGAAATTGCTTCTCTTGAGTTTCAAGTATGTGCTTATAAACACAAACTTCTAACACTAGGTGCTGATTTCAATGCAAGTGAGTTTGAATTCCCTGAAGACCATATCTTGAATAGAAATGATCAACAACATAATGGAGAAAATGTTCAGAGTAGTACTATAAAAAGGCTAAGCTCATTGCCACCTATTCCGTCTAAGAACAGGGACCGAGCTAACCGAAAGAGAGATCGATCGCCGACTCCAATTCCAGTTTCAGATGTGATTCCTAATACACTTGAAGATAGGGACCGAGAAGTCATTTCACCAAGCTTGGAATTGCCAAGAAAATCTATGGATTTAACATATGGAACACTTGATTCATATTGGAACCAAATCCAAAGCTTAGACGAAAAAGTGAACGAGATTTCGGATTGTAAAGAGTCGGGAGTTGAAAAATGTGCAAACCTGAGGAGTAGAAGAGGGAGATCATGTTCAATATTTTCACAAGAAAGCAATAAGATACCTCTTGATAAATCATATAGATTACCTTATCCTATTAATGCAGATAAAGAAAATCACTTTGAAAGGGGAATGGATACACCGCAAGTTTCTAGTCCCTCTTGTTCGGTTAATGTGCATGATGTATTTGAAGTTCCACAAACAAGTGAAAAGCATGAAGTTAGTGAACATGGGAAAAGAAGACTTGAGAGATGGATTTCAGATGTAGATAACAGATTAATAAAACCAGATTCTATGTCTGAGGAAATCATAGAAGCACATGTTAAGCATGATATGGAGAAGCTCAAGAGCATCATGCTTAGCACAAATCATGAAGTCAAAAAATCAAATCATAAAGGTGCGAAGAGTGCTGTAGATTGTAATGTTGAAGCTGAGTTTCATAAGTTGCATCAGAGAATTGATAGGCTTGAGAGGGAGAGAGTTAGTATAAGGCAAGATGAGATTAGGCATGAAGGAAATGGAGAAGAGTATTTGAGGTTGTTGAAGGACATTCAGAGTCAACTCAATTCAATACAGTCAGAGATGAGAAACTGTAATAAAACCAAAAAAGCTTCACCTAAGAAGGAGGATGTTTCTTTGGGACCTCTTCAAGAGGTAATGTGCCTTTTCCTTTTCTTTTGAGAAAACCTAGTTATTCTTTGATATTTTACATTTAGGCCATGTTTGAATAAACAACTTAATGAAGCAATTATAACATAAGCCCTTGTTATATAAGTGCTTATTGCATAAGTATAAGTTGTTTCTATAACAAAAGATAAAACAAAGTCAAACTGTTTTCATATAAGCTAAGTTGTTCTCAGCCTAACCTGGAGAGCTTACGGGAGTAAGCTGAAAACAACTTATGAATATGCAATACGCTTTTTGCGTAAGCTCTCCTGAACAGTCTCACAAGTACTTATGTCGGTGGATGGGCTCAAATACGTCAAGTCATTCCAAATAGGCCCTTTATGACCAAGGGATGGAATAATTACGGACTAACTTTTGTTTCTTGAATTATTTTTCTTCAACTTTATAATAAGATTTTTCAAATTTCTATGAACAGGCAATGCTGTATTTTTGGCTTTGATCAAATTACTACAGATTACAGAATGAACATCTCAGATAACTGATCAACTCAGAGCATTATTTGGTGTACATATTATACTTTGTTCACAAAGATGATTGTGTTTGGTATAGGAAGGTAAAATAGATCTTATAGGCTGAATTTTAGTTACTGAAGAGTGTATACATTTTCATATAGTTCAATATTTTACAATTGACACTAGCGAGACAGGTGAGTTGAATTTTTTGTGACTGAATATGGTGTCTTGTGTTTTTTTGCCCCGGTGATTATACAACTTAGTGGATTCAAAACTTGCAAAATTGACAGTGCATTTTTACATAAATTATTCATATGTATAGATGCCTAACTCAGTCACTATCGATATGATGTTCACAGTAGTTATTTATTTAAGTGTGAGACTTAAAAGTTATCTAGAGTCTAGTGAAATCCTTTATAGTACACTTATGAAATCCATTGCATCAAATATATATCTCCGTGGATATTGAATCCAGCTGTTAGTAACGTGAGCTTGAAGACATAAAATGTTACTAACGTGACATGGTTATGAATAAAGCTTAATGAATTAAATAAACTAAATGGAAAATTCCAATGATAATAATTGGAAAACCGACCACCAGAGAAGATGTGTGATGCACTTGGATTTCACAGCAAAGGGAAGCATTCAGAATTTGCATATGAAATGTATCCACATGAATTTCTGATTAAATAACCTTACTTCATAAGTCCATTTTTTATTTAATGCAATCTGAGTGAGATTCACTCAACGATTAATAGTATGTTAAAATAATGTATCAAATATTGTCTCTCTTTAGCATTTTTCAAAATGAGCTTTATTTGTTGGGGGATTCTTAATTGGAACTTTACCAGAAAGGATTAAGTAGAAATATCACAGTTTTTAAGTCTGTAATTTTTTATTTTTTTTAAAGAAGGTATGTAATGTTGATTTGCGTTTGTCTTGGAACCAAAAGAAACTCCATTTTGAAGCTGACATACGTATATAATTAATTAATTTTTATTGCAATATCCACCTTGTCATAGATCAATGGAATGTTGGAAAGATAGCTCAACACATCTTATCAATTTACAAGAAGCATGCTTATTAGTTTATTACTCCCTCCGTCTCACAAATAAAATTAGGAAAGAGGACACCTAATTTGAGACGGAAGGAGTAACTTGTACAAGATTGTGATGGGGAGTGAACTAATGGAATGTTGGAAAGATAGCTTAACACGATCTTTTTGAACCCCTCCTTTATGGATTTAGATTATGTGCAGTGTGATGCATGCAGCCACATTTGGACCCTCCTTCGGCGTCTGAACTCATACCACTGAGCTACACCTTCGAAGCTATTCGAATATGATAATAAGTAACTAACACTTGAGCAGATATTTAAAATTTATAAATTGACAATGGAATGTGTACAAAGCTTCACATTTACAATAGATGAAAATTAAACTCTTGATAACTTTTTTTTTTACTTTTCAATTGAATTATCTTCTCTTATGAAAGAATTATTGAGGTAATCCTTCAACCTCCCCATCTCTTGTGCTACATCTAGCATGGTTGGTCTTGTTGAAGGGTTTTGTTGTGTGCAGAGTAGCCCTAGCTCAATGAATTCCAAAACAACATCTTCCCAAATTTTACTACCATGCCTTAGCACACAAGAAAGAGAGAACCTTCGAAGTGCTTGTTCAACAATGTTTTCAAGTTTGTGTGGCTGTATGTATTGTCTCTTAACCCATTCATGTAAGCTAGAGCCTTCATGGACAAGGACATCGGTAGGGCGTTTACCTGTCACTATTTCTAACAGAATCACTCCAAAACTGTAAACATCACCCTCAGTTGAAGCTTGTTTTCCCATTCCATATTCTGTCTTGTTCAAGAAAATAGAGTGAGACAATATTGAGATGTACAACACAAAACTGTTTGATAAAAGGCAATCATAACACATACACACACACAAAAAAAAAGCCATGCTCAATTTCTTAAAACTGTAGTTAGATCCTGATTAAATAAAAAAAAAAACTTAATTACGCGTTTATACTAATACTGTAAATACTTATCATATAAGTGCTTGTGTATAAACTATTTCTATTACAAAAGATAAAATAAAGTCAAACTGTTTTCATATAAGCTATAAGCTATTTTCAAAAGCTATCATGGAGAGTTTATGGAGATAAACTGAAAACAGCTTATGGACATATCATAAACTATTTCCGTAAGTTTTCCGAAAGTCTCACAAGTGCTTATATTGGTAAATAAGCTCAGATAAGCCAATATTCCAAACATACTCTTAAGTTCTGTCCCATGTAAAATATTTCTAATCGAAATCCATACTGAAATTCTTAAACTATAATTCATCATTAACAAAAAAACAGTTTTGAACATGTCATGGAAAAATGTTGAATTGCAATTGACAAAGTACATACCAGGAGCTATATAACCAACAGAGCCACACAACAAGCCATGAGTTGAACTGAAAGATGTTGAGTTACATGTAGAAGTATTGGCATCACCTTTTAGAAGCCTTGAAATTCCAAAATCAGAGACCAAAGCTGTAAAGTCATCATCAAGTAGTATATTGCTAGGCTTAAGATCACAATGCACAACTTTCACAGGAGAATAATGGTGCAGATAACACATTCCCTCAGCTACATCACTACAAATCCTCACTAATTGAATCACATCTAACCTATGACTTAACTCATGGTTTGGATCATATAGGTTCCTCTCAAGACTACCATTTGACATCAGTGGAAGAACAATAGCCTTAAATTCTTGTTTGTTGCAAATTGTAATGATCCTTATTAAATTTCTGTGCCTTATCTTTTTAAGGATTTGGCATTCCCTTCTAAAGCTCCATGATATCTCATTATCTTTTGTTGCATCTAATACTTTCACTGCTACTCTTGTATTATCTAGGAGGACACCTTTGTAAACTCGTCCAAACTGACCTGAACCGATAAGGCTTGAAGCATTGAACCCTCCAGTGGCTTCTCTAAGTTGTCTATATGAAATTCTTGGATGCTTGATCTCTTTTGTTTCCACTTCTTCATCCTCCAAGTCACATCTGTTACTAACGGCTTGAAGTTTCTTCTTCACTTTTGACTTGATTATTATGGAGTCCCTACACATGCATATCACAGGTGTGCCAAATAGTAACACAGGAACTAGCAAAAACACCAAATGATAACTTTTTTTCCTATGACATTGTTGCATGCCTTTAAATGGACCACATAGATTATTGTTTCCTAGGAAAGAATCTATGGTTAAAGATGAAAACGCTCCTTTGTTTGAGACATTTCCTGAGAATTTGTTGAAAGAGAAGTTAAGTGCTTTGAGATAGGAACATAACTGGAGTGACTCTGGTATTGTTCCATTCAATTGGTTTGAAGATATATCAAGTGATTGAATATAAGGCAGTTGGCCTAATGTATAAGGGAGAGGACCTTCAAAGAAATTACCAGAAAGATTGAGATATTCTAATGCTATGCAATTTTCAAGTTGTGGTGGAATTCCACCAGAGAAATTATTCATAGATACGTCAATAGCAAGCACCATATCCATTTTGCTTAGTTCTAATGGTAAAATCCCTTGTAACTCATTGTTTGATAAATTCAAGTATAGTTTCAAGCTAGTCAATGCTGCAACTTCTGAAGGAATCATCCCTGTGATCTTGTTGTGAGACAAGTCTAGAATCTCCAAGTTGACACATTTTCCTAGAGTTGGTGGGATTGTCCCAGAAAGGTGGTTTTCATGAAGTAAAAGCCTTCTTAACTGAGCGAGTTTTGCGAAACTATCCGGTATCGAACCAGAAAGCTTGTTTTTTGACAAATCAAGTAGTCCAAGATGTTGGATGTCGCCAAGAGTTGAAGGAATCTCACCAGATAGATAATTCTTTGACAAATACATTCTCTCTAGCCTATTAATCTTGCATAGGCTGTGAGGTATTGTTCCGTTTATTCGGTTACTAGACAACTTTAAGAAAGTTAAGTTGGCAAGGTTGGCAATGTGAGGTGGAATAGAGCCATGTATGAGATTTTCTTCAAGGTGAAGGTGTTGCAAGCTTGAAGGAAGATTACCAATAATATGAGGCAGCCTCCCACCGAGACTGTTTCCGGCCAATTCAAGTTCTTGAAAGTTTGATGAATTCATCAAAGAAGCAAAGAAAGGTTCGAGGTTAGTGTTACCATCATGGCTAACAAAATTGTTATACGATAAGTAAAGGAATTGTAATTGTGGAAAATTACATATAATCTTAGATGGAAGTTCTCCACTCAACATATTTGACTCCAAATCAAGCCATTTAAGCTTAGTAGAATTTGAAAGAGCCAAAGGAACTTGTCCTACAAGTTTGTTAGACCAAAGCAAGAAGAACTTAAGCTCCTTAATGATACACTTATTGTTTAATGGGATTTTTCCACCTAATGAATTATTAGAGAGGTCTATATAACTCAATGAAGTAACATTGCATAAAAGGGGTGGAGGAATCTCTCCCTCAAGTTGATTGCTTCCCAAGTCAAGGTAGTACAAGTTGTGAAGTGAACCAAATTCTAAAGGAATGTCTCCTTGAAGTAAATTCCAAGATAAACTAAGTTGTTCAAGGTGAACTAAATAGCCTAATTCTCTTGGAATGTGACCCACCAAAAGATTCCCAGAAAGGTCAAGAATTTGCAACAAAGAGAGGTTAGCAAGAGCAGGGGAAATAGTTCCTCCTAGTGATTTTCCACTAAGATCAAGCTCTATGATCCTCTTATTATTACTTTCATTGTTGCATTTAACACCTGACCAATCACAAACATGAACAACAGTTAATTTCCAACTCTTTAGCGCGTTTTCGGGGTCCGAAATAATGTATGACATGAATGAAACAAGTGAATTTTTATCATTCATAAGACCAATATTTTCCTCATCATGAACTCTAGAATGAACAAGGACAAGAAAATAAAATAGAAGCATTGTAAGTTGTTTAAAAAAACACATCATGAATCAATATATTATTATGTCTTTTATCTGAATGAAGGAGAAAAAAAGTGAAAGAAATGTAGAAAGAAACTGAGGAATGTGTCATATCAGGTACAATTGTGGCTCAATATAAGGAAGCAGAAGTGATGGAAAAATTGAGTTGTTTGACTTGTGTTGTGCCTAACTGCCTTTGAAGTAACAAACGTACATTAATTTGGTGCTTAATAATATGTTTGACTTTATTTCAAAATTGACTTATAAAAAACACGTGAGTAGGAATATTGGCTGTTTAGCAATAGTGGTGATGGACATGTCAGCACTACATAACGAGTCTAACATTGATTTGTATTAATCAAATTTTGGATTATGTTGATTAATTTGGGAGGTTTATATAGATTTTGTTCAAGTGGTAGTGGATGATGTGTTGTTAATAAGGATAATATTGATTAATAGGCATGCTTTCTAGGAACTATGATTGTGTGCAAACAATGTTGATATTAGTATAATTGTCGGCTGTGTTGCTGAACTGTTATGTAGTTTGATTTTGTTTTTTGATGTCATCTGAAAAGGGTGTGAGTGGAATTTCAGCGTCTCTACATTTTTATATAGCAGAAAGAAAATGTTATATACTGTTACTAACCAAATTTAAAATGCATGTTTGGTAAAGATTCAATGAATTGATCCGCAAGTAACAAGGTTGAGCAAAACCACAACGCTAGCTAGTTCACAACAAGCACTCATACAATATTGCATATTTTATTACAATATTATTTGTTGGAGAATGTGATACAAATTTTTAGAATAGTTCTCCCTTGGTCACAAGGCTATACATAGCTTAGTCTGTTTTTGTACGATCAAAATTTTTGTAACTCTTTAATCGTGATTAATCTTCGTTTAAGAATTTATTGGACACGTAAAGTAGGTTCTTTCTATTTAATTTAATTTTCTACATGAATCAAATGTAGAACTTTTAAACGTCCGTTTAAAGTATCTGAATCCATTACCACTTAAACCAATGACAAGTCAGTAAATAGTTCTACATGTTGTATCTAGGTGGATTATATGTGAGAGTACACTTTGTAATTTTGCGTAAGGAAAAATCTTTTTCACTCCAAAAAGAGTTTAAGTGTACATGTTAATAAAGAAATTCCCTAAAAAAAATATCAATAAAGAAATGTATTGTATTGTTTGAAAGTGCATTTTTTCCTAAACAATGAAAATGCATTTTTTTTTTTGTCATAAGAGTAGAAGTCTAAGTTGAAATTCGCAATCACTTAGTGCGGAGAAGCGGAATGCTGTGAATTTAAAAATGTACTCTAACATATCAAATGTCTCGATAACATTTTAGTATACATTTACAATGAAAGTGCATCTTTAAACAATTTATGTCATAAAAAAATATGGATTTTTTTTAGTAGCAATGTCAGAGTGGAAGATAGCTCTCTTTGCTCAAATAAGCATGTCTTAGGACTTTAGAAGATTTCTCTTTAGACACCTAGCAATTGCTCACAAACAACTATTACGGTTCACTAAGCAGAACTAACTATTGTTCGCTTCAAAACGATAGTTAATTGTCGTTCAAAACTTTTTAAATCAGTTAGGGTGTGTTTGGATTGAGGGTTTAGGAGGGGAAGGGAGGGGAGGGTTTGATTTTAATTTTTAAATTACGGACACTATGAAACGTTTTTTAAAAAGTTAGCATATTAACATGATAAACAATCATATAATACTCCAATCACACTTAATTTATTTTAGAAAAACATGATATATAGTCGGTAATTTAAAAAAGAAAATCAAACCCTCCCTCCCTTTCCCTCCTAAACCCTCAATCCAAACACACCCTTAAATTACTTTTTAAATTTGTGTAAACAATTTTAAAATTGTTGGAAGTATTTTGAATAACTTGAGGTGTCTATGAGCAATTGATAGGTGCTAGAAAGCAATTTTCCATGTCTTCGGACAAGGGTTGATTTTAGACATGCGCAGCCCAAACCAAGGAATAAAGCCCACTCCACTCATCTGTGTTTGAGAGTTTCTTCTTTCCTAAAAAAAAAAAAAAAAAAAACATGTTTAATTTTTTATAATTGCATAAAAGGTTAAAAAATATTTATCTTGAAAATTTGAAATAGTAACTATAATAAAATTCTAAATGTTATCATGATTAAAAATGTTTTTTAAATAAAAAAAACTGACCAAACATACTTATGATGTCATGATAACACATTTCACATTGAGAATATGTTTAGAACAACAAAGTTTGACTTACTAGGTGGATCATCATGGACATCAAGTTTACAAGAGAATCATATATGGGGTCAATAATGGTAAGTTTGTAACTCTCTCTTTTTCCACTTTCTTTTAGAATGATCGATGATGTATAAGTACATTATGCCAATATCTAATCCTAAAAACATAGTTTATCCTCTTTCATTTTAGGTTTAATACATACTTTGATCCTTTAACTTATTTTTGAATTTCATTTTGATCCTTTAATTTTAAACCGTCTCAATTTGGTCTCATAACTTTACCTCCGTTTACCTAAGTGGTCCTTTAACAAAGCATGTATTAAGCCTTCATTTTATTATGAATATGATCAAATTATGAGCAATGAAGGAGATCGAGATTCTCTTATGATGGGCAAATAAGAATGAACAATTCTATGATATCTATGAAAGGCATCTCATTTGAACATGACCACGTTGTACTTATCTATTAGAACCATATCACACACAGAGAGAGTGTGTGGGCTACAATATATTCTATCATTCTTGTGGTGGTCTTTATCCATCTCCATGTCACTCCCTTTTTAGGGTGAAACATAGTTGTCTTATGTCTTATACAACAAATCCCCATGTGAATGCCAAAGCTCTTAATTGTAACCATAGAATGTTTGTGAACTTAATGTTAAGTTGTCTTTTTAGGGTGTTGTTTTGAAAACTAGTTTTGTGAAACCTAGTGTGTGTGTGTGTTTAAATATAACAATTTTTATTTTTCCACTTTAAACTTTAAAAAAACACTCTTCCCTAAAAATAAAAATAAAAAGTAAAAACACACTAAATTTACAATACTCACACAATCCGAAATTCCGAATAGACTACTTGTAGTGTGTGTATTTAGATAAAGTAATAAACGTAATTTCAAATGATCTTAATTTTGAAATTAAAAATATTATTAAAATGATGTTTGAATTGAAAGAATACAAAATCAATTCTATTATATTTTTCTTTTGTGAAAATAAATGTATTTGATAAAGTTTAAATTTTGACACAATTGAAAGAATGAAACTTTGATCGGTTTTAGTTAGCCTAACAATTTTTTTGGGTATATACCTAACAGTTTATTTTTATTTCATCTATTCAATCAATTCTTTATAAAGTCAAGCCAACAAAATGAGAATTACTCATAGACAAAAATTGACTTTTCTTTCATTTAAAAATAAACGTTTTCTGAATGCTTTATATTAGTAGTTATCAAACGTTTATTTCCCAAGTTGTTTCTTTCACAACTTAATCGAAAATGAGGTTGCTGTCACTTGACCTTTCCCCCAAGACATAGACATCTCAAATCAATTGATTAAACTTTAACATGCATGAATGAAGCAATTGAAACTCATTAATTATAATTTGTTTTTATTGAATTGATTTTTTTTTCTTTAATTTTATCCCATGTGACATAGATTTGGACAAGATAAAGAAAAGTGTCATCTTTTCCTTGTTTCTTGTGATGTGTACTCTGATTTTTCATACCAGGCCTGGCCAAGAGGAATCTGATTCAGATTCAGATTCGTATGCACAAATGAACATAGAGACCTTTTACCTTTGAATCTAAAGTTAGCATGCTTTGTGCGCAGCGAAGTTTCAAGGAGCTCTCCCTCAAGTTCCATCATGACGACTAATGCACGAGTCACAATATTACAAACAACTTCGATGTACATTGCACCGGTGACGGCGCCAGAGAAAGTCTTGTATGATCATAAATATTTAGATTCATCATTTAAATGTATTCACTAAAATATGTATTATTTATGTAATAGTTTTCTTTCTACATGGTTTCGTGTATGTACGTGTGTTTAAATCAAGCGTCCAAATATTTGTCATTCCGATCAACCAAATTTTTCTTTATAGAAAATGAGTTTGAGAAAAGGGTGACCAAACCCCCTCTTGTAATATTTCTTGCCTCACCCCTTCTCATTCGGTTAAAGGACGACCTTCACGTATTGTTAATTAATTAACATCGATCAGTTTGCCATTTTGATTCTACTACCAGCATTGTTATTTTTATTTTTATTTTTGACAAGAACCAGTTATAGTTAATTATTAGCATAATTTTTTACATACATTTAGGGCCAGACAAACACTCCATGTTGAGGGGGCCATAGGTAGAAAAGAAAAATTAGAACTCAGTCACAAAAATATATATTCTTTTTATTATAAATAATAATATACAAATTCAAATTCGCTAAAAACAAAAAATGATGAATTTGTGAATAAATTCACAACATCATATTAATAACTTAAAAAGACAGAGCACTCTATATTCATGTTTATGGAAGTTGAATATATCTGTAAGTGTGTTAGATATTGGAAAAAATAAGCATAAAGTAAAAGAATACAATCACAAGAACATAATTTGGAAACTATAAAGTCTGGAGAAATAATCACAGTCATTGTATAATGATCGACAACCAATTACTAAAAAATATCACTATATGAAAATTGTAACAACATATAAGCGATTCTAAAAATTCAACCCATGGCCTTCCCAAGACACCCACATTCTTCAAAAAAATATATAACTACATCTTAACACCACTCTAACCCAAAACACAAAGTATATGAAAAAGAGAAAAAGTCATATATAAACCTAAAGTGTTTCTTGTCCTTGTTTCACGTCGTTATCTTGTCACAAAGCTCCCCATTGCCGCTAGGCATGGCGACGGGGAATGGCAATGACAAGTTTTTGTCTTCCATGTCCTTGAATATGTTGGAGTTCAGGTATCTATATCCCTGATTCTAACGAGGTTAACAAATAGAGTTCAACTTCGTATCGAGTGAGGTTTGAGAATCCTCGCCCCACTCCATCCTTGCATGAACTTGAGCCACAATCATGTACTTTTATATATTAAAGAAAGTAGGGAAAAGGAAATTAAAAATAAATTTTATATTGAAAGTTTAACTTTTGCAACATTTGAGACATTGAATGCACAAGTTTCAGAAAAAACTTACTACATTTGTCTTCTTAACTTATACCTCAATGGCACAAGTTAACTTTTTCCAAGAAAGTATAACACTCATGCATAAACTCATGCATATAATTTAAGTGTTAGTTTAAGGGTTTCTAATTAAAGAGAATTAAGAAAAAAAAAATGATACAAGTGGGGCGGGTTAAAGGATGGATTCGTTAAAGATGTCTAAATCTAAACTGATCAAAATTAAAATCGTGAACCGATTCAAAAATCAAAAGTCGCACAAACCGAGCCGCATATACATTTTAATACACATTTACATTTTTTTTTTATAAATATGACATAGTATATTAGGCTATTTTTTAAATTTTAATTCTTCTAATACTATATATTAGTTTAAGTTAATACTATATTTTAAAAATCTATTTTGTCACTATTTCATATGTTTGAAAGATAATCAATTATTGTTATTTCGTACTATTAATTTTTAATAAGTCGTATGTTATGTTTTATATCAAACCTATTATTTTATCATATTTTTATAATACTATTATTAATTAAAAAATATTACAATTTGTAATTTTGATATCCAAAAATCAATCCAAATTAAACCACAATAAATTGGACCGAATCGGTTTTTAAAATTAATCATCCAAAATCAAACTGAACCACATATAATATAATATTTGGATCGTATGAATTTTTGCCTCAAAACCAATCCAAACTTCAATTCGAACACCCCTAAGATTCGTGGTGGATATCAATGTCGAGTTTGCTCCATTTATCGTCAATTGGTGTGAGAGAGATAGATACAGATGATAAATTAGTGGAATCTAGTAGTAGAGTGTACTTATTAAAACGAGTCGCACTAATTTATCATTTTCGTCTATTTCTTGTAAATGGACAACAAATTGAGATGTACTTACAATGCATAATTCAAGGTTCAAATAATACTTAAAAATGAGTCCGGGTATGCTCCATTTAGGCTAAGCTCTATTTACTCCATTTAGGGTTTGGATGCAAGACATGTGGCAAAAAAATATGTAACATAAAGATAAAATAGTGATCTTTTATTGTTTATTCTAATAGTAATTAGTAACATCATAACATAAATGTATAAATGACATGTTATGTAAAAGAAACATTGCTATGATTGCGATAAAAGAATATCTTTAAAAACTATATTTTTCTTGAAGTCTCCATCTTCTCCTTCTATTTTCCCTTCTTTAATGAGAACTTTTGTTGAATTTTGAGAAACTCCTCTAGATAAAGTTACATATAATTGACCATGGCTGAAAACATGTCATGGAAGATAGATTCCGACATTGGGAATGGTCTGCCCTTATGACTTATTCATGGTAATGGCAAAACTTAGTCTAACGGGAAACTATTTTCTACTAAGCACAAAGGGAAGTCTTGAACTCGCATTTGTTTTTAATTTAATTATGGGCAAGAATGCTCTTTTTCCAGCATTGCTTCCTATTAGGATTTCCACATCCAACACATTCTTAAATAAACCACAACATAACAAATGTAAATATTTGATATATTCTACAAAAGCATTGGAGTTTCCATATTTCGGTTCATAATACTTTGGTTCATCATATTATGATTCATTATCATGAGTTCCTTGAAAAGTTGATGCATTATTAAGATATGATAGTTAAAATAAATATTTTAGAATATTTATGACACAAAAAAAAGTACCACAATATAATAATAAATAATAGTAATTGTTAAATAGGTGTAAAAATATACTCCCTCCGTCCCAAATTGTATGACGTTTAGGACATTTCACACGTATTAAGAAATATAATTAATTTTGTGTGGGAAAGAGATATTATGAGTTGTTTTACAAAATTGTCCTTAATAAATAATATGAGAAAAATAAATGAATGACTTGGAAGTAGAGAAAGCAATAAATAGTGAAGGATATAATAGGAAAAGTAACATTAATGATTCATTGGTATTGTAATGCGACATACAATTTGAGACAATTTTTTTTTCTTCCAAAGTGACATATAATTTGGAACGGAGGGAGTATAATTTTGTTTTCATCACTAATCAAGTGTTGGGTCATTAATATGTATGGTACTCGATTCTGTTTCGTTGTCATAGGTTCCTTGAAAGTGTGTATTTGAAAAATTTATAGTTGTAAAAATTTGATTGGACACGTTTAGCTGAACGATATCATTAATGCATAATATTCTAAGTGTTGAAGGGTTAGTTTTCTTTATATAATATAGAATAGATATGCCTCTAATAACAAACAATATCATTTTCTTTAATTTTCTCAAAACAAAAAAATCATTTTCCTTAAAAATCATGTGATTATATCATCACCGTGAAAAATTTGATAGAAATTTAATTAAAAAATTGATTAATTTTTTTGATAAATGCATAATAGACTTTGGATTTAAGGTATTGTTGCAATTAGAGAAGAGAGAGAGAGAGAGGAAGAGGAAGGGTTGCTTATACTTATTTGCTTCCCATAGAAGCTTCTCTGTATGCAATTTTCAACACAATAAAAAAATTTGGGGATAGAAGAAGAAAAAAGAATAATAAAAAAAAAAAAAAAAGGGTATATAGAGAGTGATTCGTAAGAAAGAAAAGATCATCGTTTGGTCTGGTTTGGTTTCGTGACAACGTTATTGTTCTGTTCTGTTCCGAAATTCATCATCATCATCATCGTTCACACGTAATCTTCTCTAACTATCTTCTCCAAGATTTTCGCCTTATCTTTTTCCCCTTAATCTATTTTTAATCATAACTGTTCTATTCTGTTCCTCAATTTCGTTGTAAATTATTCGAATCTCACTTTCCGGGTCGGGTTTTCAGATTTTCCTCTCTTTTTTTGGGCATTTTCGGTTTCTTCATTATTTGCTTTTTTTCTGACTTGGGTTTGCTTTTTACTAGGGTTTTTCAGAAGATCTTAGGTTAAAGTTCGTGTTTTTTCCACGAATTTCTCTTCTGGGTTTTCTGAAATTTTGAGCTTCAATTCAGAATATTTATTGATCACAAATTTCGTTGCACAAGTTTTTTTCTTTCTGGGTTCTGGTTTCACTAATCTGAGAATTTGTTAGGTTCTTAATAGAAGAAAAAAAATTATATTGTTTTAGGGTTAAGAAAAAAAGATCAGGCTTGATTGGTTTGGTGGGGTTGTGTTTCACTTTCAACTATAGGTCATAGTTTGATTTGTGGAACCCTTTATTTGGTCTTAATTGATTGATTTCCTTTTCTGGTGGAAGAAAATTGAGGTCTTGTCGTGTTATAAGGAATTTAAGTATTTGGTGGTGTTGATAAGATGAGTTCCAGCATCACCGGAAGTTCGGTCAATGGGAGCCAGCTCCTTGTTCATATTGCTGAGAATGGACATTCCTTTGAGTTGGAATGTGATGAGAATGCGCTCGTTGAGGCTGTTATGCGGTCTATTGAATCTGTTACCGGGATCAATTTTAATGATCAGCTTGTTCTTTGTTCGGATTTGAAACTTGAGCCGCAGAGGCCATTGTCTGCATACAAGCTTCCATCTGATGAGAAAGAAGTGTTCATTTTCAATAAAGCTAGGCTTCAAAGTAATGCGCATCCTCCACCACCAGAGCAAGTTGATGTTCCTGAAAATTTGGAGCCTCCATCGCCTTCGTCCTCCCATGATCCACACCCTCTTGATGATGCTTTGGATCCTGCTTTAAAGGCTTTACCTTCTTATGAGAGGCAATTTAGGCACCATTATCATCGGGGGCATGCAATTTATACTGGTACCTCGATGAAATATGAGCATTGTGAGAGGCTTTTGAGAGAACAGATGGTTCAAGAAAGAGCAGTGGAAGTTGCAAGGTGTAATTTGGATCAGTATTATCGAATTATTAACCAAAACTATGGGGATTTCATGAAACGTTATATGCAACAACACAGAATGCACTCTGATCTTTTGGCAAATTTTGGAAAGGATGTTGAGAAACTAAGATCCATCAAACTTCACCCTGCTTTGCAAACTGTGAATCATAAATGCTTACTGGATTTGGTGAAGGAAGAAAACTTGAGAAAGTCGGTGGAGAATTGCACCAGCTCCCACAAGCAGTTTGAGAATAAAATGTCACAATTTAAGCAAAGTTTTGGGGAAGTAAAGCATCGTGTCGAGGACTTGTTGACCAGTGGGCCTTTCTTGGCCACCAAGAATTTGGAGCAAGCAATTAAAGAACATCACAGATATATAAATGAACAAAAAAGTATCATGCAATCTCTGAGGTTAGTTTTCTCTTATTTTCAGTGTTTATTATGTGCTCTTTAATGCTTGGTTAGGAAGCATCTAATGTTAATGTATCAACTTGACCTTGATGTGGCATCCGGTTTTGTAACTTCGTTACTTGTTTCGTGAATTTAATATTCAAATTTTGGTTTGTAGCTTATATGTTGTGTTAGTGCCTACAAATATTGAACCATCTCTGCAAAGTTTTTGATCCGTTCCATGACAAATATGAAGCTTTTACAGTTGAGACTTTCATTTTCTAGTTTTTAGGACTGATGGTTATCAATGCAGCAGAGAAGTAATAAAATATGAATGTCATTTGATTCCAGATGTCACTTTCTGTAATCTGTACCCATATTGATTACATTCAATTCACACTTATACTTCTCTGTTTTATTCTTCTTTTGAACCATTTCTGCAAAGTTTTTGATCCGTTCAATTACGAATACAAAGCTTTTACAGCTGAGACTTTCATTTTCTAGTTTTTAGGACTGATAGTTTCACAATACAGCAGAGAAGTAATAAAATATGAATGTCATTTGATTCTGGATGTCACTTTCTGTAATCTGTACTCATATTGATTACATAATTCAATTCGCTCTTGTAATTCTCTGTTTTTATTCTTTATTTGAACCATTTCTGCAAAGTTTTTGATCCGTTCAATTACGAATACAAAGCTTTTACAGCTGAGACTTTCATTTTCTAGTTTTTAGGACTGATAGTTTCACAATACAGCAGAGAAGTAATAAAATATGAATGTCATTTGATTCTGGATGTCACTTTCTGTAATCTGTACTCATATTGATTACATAATTCAATTCGCTCTTGTAATTCTCTGTTTTTATTCTTTATTTTGTCTTTTGGATACTGTCACTATATCAAATGTTATCAGCACAACTTATAAATTACATTTCTTTGGGGATTTTTGCAGCAAAGATGTTAACACTGTAAAGAAACTGGTGGATGATTGTCTGTCTTCCCAATTGTCATCCTCGCTTCGTCCTCATGATGCAGTTTCAGCCTTGGGTCCTATGTATGATGTTCACGACAAAAATCACTTGCCTAAAATGCAGGCTTGTGATCGTGCTATTTCGAAGCTACTTGAGTTTTGCAAAGAAAAGAAGAACGAAATGAACTTTTTTGTGCATGATTACATGCAAAGAATAACTTACGTTTCTTACCTCATCAAAGATCAGAAACTACAGTTCCCTGTATTTAAAGAGGCGATGGTTCGACAGGATGGTTTATTTGGGGATTTAAAATTGTTCCACAGTATTGGTCCTTCGTACCGAGCTTGCCTTGCAGAAATAGTGAGAAGAAAGGCTTCTATGAAGCTGTACATGGGCATGGCTGGCCAATTGGCTGAAAGGCTTGCTACAAAACGGGAGCTTGAGGTCTCAAGACGGGACGACTTTATGAGAGTGCATGGTTCATGCATTCCCAGGGATGTGTTATCATCTATGGGGTTGTTTGATTCTCCTAACCAATGTGATGTCAACATAGCTCCATTTGATGATGGTTTGCTTAATATTGACATATCTGATGTGGATCGTTATGCTCCTGAGTATATAGCAGGGGCAACTTACAGGCTGGAGAAGCATGGTAGCTATAAAAGTGCATCTGGTTCAATTAGTGATAGCTCTCACTTGGCTGAGGCTGTAGATATTTCAGGTAACTCATTTCAGAAATATGATTCTGAGGACCTCCTTGATGACAGCGTGTTGGTAGAAATTGCTGGAACCTGCAAGATGGAGGTTGAGAATGCAAAACTGAAAGCTGAGCTTGCTGCTAGAATAGCTTTAATATGCTCTCTATGCCCTCAGATAGAGTACGAGTCATTGGACGATGAAAAGGTGGGGAATATACTGAAGAATGCCACAGATAAGACAGCAGAAGCCTTGCATTTGAAAGATGAATATATCAAACATGTTCAGTCCATGCTCAAGATGAAGCAGATGCAATGTGGGTCATACGAGAAACGTATTCAAGAATTGGAGCAGAAATTGTCTGATCAGTATGTGCAGGGGCAGAAGATGTCCAGTGTAAATGATGCTGCCGACTTTCCTCTTCTTGCTGGTAGCGGGAAGACAGATAATTGCAAGTCAGAATACGTGAGTGGTGAAGCCAATATGCCTTCGATATCTACTACCGAGCCCATGGATGAAGTTTCATGTATTTCAAGTTCCTTTGATGCAAAACTTGGTTTGTTCACAGAACGTGCTGGTAAATCTTTAGATGGTGTGGATGAAAACATGTTGGATTCATCTGGAATGCAGAACCCACATCTCGATTCATCTATGATGGAACCTCACCGTGAAGAAATGCAAAGCAGTGATAAAGATAAAAAAGATAAGATTACCGGACAATTGGGTTTGTCACTAACAAACAGTTCCACTGCTGAGAGCATGCCTTTGTCACATGATCTTGTACCTTGTGGCTCATTGGTTTGTCCAGACTTGGGTTCCAAAGTAAATGATGACAAGTTGTTGGAACTACAAAGTGCACTTGCAGATAAGTCAAATCAATTGAATGAAACTGATACAAAGCTTAAAGCTGTTATGGAGGAGGTTGCGGTGCTCAAAAGGGAGTTGGAAGCAAGTCGGAAGCTACTTGATGAATCTCAGGTAACAATATGTGAAATTGAACAAGATACATATCATTTGGGTTGCAAAATTTGATTTTATAAAAAATTTTCTCAGAAAGGGCTCATTTTTTTCTGTTTACTATTTTAATGTTATTTTCCAATCTGTCACTGTTTTCCATCTTTTTTATTACACAAACTAGCATTCTACTGGCAATTCATCTGAAAAACTGTTCATTCTGCGCTTGCTATTTATATCTTAATGTACTTTTCCTCTTTTATATAGATGAACTGCGCTCACTTGGAGAATTGTTTGCACGAGGCGAGAGAGGAAGCTCAAACACAAAAAAGTTCTGCCGACAGGAGGGCCTCAGAGTATAGTTTATTGCGTGCATCTGTTATTAAGATGCGGAGCTTTTTTGAAAGACTCAAGACTTGTGTTTATGCTCCTGGTGGTGTTCCTGATTTTGCAGATTCATTGCGCAATTTGGCACAATCTTTGGCCAAGTAATTTACTAACATTATTATTACTTACATCATGAGGGAATCTGCAGGCAATTTTTTTTTTTAAAATTACATCCTCTGTCCCCCGGTCGCTTCCTTTCTCCATTAGAAAAGAAAACTGTTTTGTTGTGGTAGTCTGGTAGCAATGAAAGTATACCTTCCTCACTCATACGGTTGAAGTAAAAACACACATTTTAGTAGTTGAGATATTCATTTTACTTTTTTTTTGTTTCCATGGGTCCCCTTCACTAGAGGAATTCCTATTCAAGGTCCGGGTTACCTCTCCCAACTAGGATTTGAACTTTGGTTAGCCAAGTTGTGGGAGTCTTGCCCCTTCCGCTAGATCCAACCCCCCTCAGTCATTCTAGTTCTTTTAATACTCTAATTATATCGCATGAATTGTGAGGTCATCAATAAGTGCATTGACTTTCAGATACTTGATCGGTCCGAGAAAGTTCAAATTTTACTTTAAAGAGAGGGGTTGTTTCGTCTAAGTGATGCCTAAAAAGTTCCTTGCTTGTTCGTTATCAATTATTTATGATTGTGGCAAGAGTTCTCTATTTTCAGTTAAAAAAGCTCCTTGTTGTTTGTTAAAAATCACAGTATTAGACAGCTGTGCTTTCCAGTGATATCATTAATTAATTTATTTATTCTAACTATTTTTGTATTTTCAGTTCTGCTAATGACAGAGATGATGATGATATTGTCGAGTTCCGAAGATGTATTCGAGTGTTGGCCGATAAAGTCGGCTTCTTATCTACGCACCGCGAAGAATTCCATGATAAATACACCAGAATGGATGCAGCTAACGAACAGCTCCGCAAAGAATTGGAGGAGAAGACAGATCAGGTCAAAACTTACTACAATAAGCTTCAACTTGAGAAGCAGGTAATTTACTGTCCTTATGTTGGTGATGGTTTTGTGCTTGTTTCTAAACAACACATGGCAATAAATTACATCTCTGTTTGGGCTTTGGGTACTATGAGGTGCCTAAGTCCCACATCAAATAATATGCAATGCTCAGTGGAGTACTTCAGTGACTTTGTTCTTCTCCCTTAACAGCTAGATTTTAAGGGAGGGTTTCCCAAGCAATGTTGTTATATAGCAGCTATAGTGGTGCTAAAACTTAGCGGAATTTAACTAACTGCTATTGTTTTGCAATAATGCAAAGTATTGTCTAATAGCGGCCATAGCAGACAACATTGCTATAGCACCGTAGCGTGACGACATTTGAACAAATAATTGTTTTCTGTGATTTGCAATTGACAACTCTGTTTGCAAGTGCTGGGGTGCTTATCAATCCTCTCCTTTTAGATATCTTTTCTTGATAGAAAGAAGGGGTTTGGTTACAGCTGCATGATGCGAGTTGCACCTGTTACATATTCTGGACTGAGATACTGACTCAGCTTATGATTTTGTTGCATTACAGGCGAACAAAGAGAAAATTTCTTTTGGTTGTCTGGAAGTTCATGAGATTGCTGCCTTTGTGCTGACTCCATCTGGACATTATGAGGCAATTACAAAGAAAAGCTCTAACTACTACTATTTATCTGCTGAATCTGTGGCACTATTTACAGACCATCTTCCAAGCAGACCTAACTTTATTGTTGGACAAATTGTGCATATTGAACACCAAATTGTGAAGTCACTGCCGGAGCACGGCAGGGCAACAACCCCTGACAAAGGGACTACTGACTGGTTGACCTTGAATTCAGGATCAACTCCAAATCCATATGGTCTACCTGTTGGATGTGAATATTTTGTAGTGACAGTAGCCATGTTACCTGATACCGCCATTCGTTCATCCTCTCCTACTTCCTGATCCTGCTTCTTCATCATGGCAGCAGCAGATTAGACGTGATGGAAGAATTTAATTGTACATAAACAACAAAATTCAAAGTCCAAATGCTCATTATGAGTTATGAACTAGTTAATCATTTGTACAGCTCTCTTTCAGTCCCATTTGTATATATTTCTTCCTTTTTATGGTATTGTATAAATTGTGAATATTATTTACAACTTTTTTTTTATTTGGACTTTTGGTGTTCATCTCTTTTATAGTTCTCTTGGTTTAATGAAATTAGAATCTGCTGTCACAGTTTAGAGGTTTGAGCGGGTTTAGAGAAGATCTGTATTCTATAGAGATGTAATAGTGTTGGTAAATCGAGGATTTAATGGCACAAAAGTGATATTATGCAACGGATCGTAAGGTATCAATCTCCACCCATATAGTCAGCATCTCCTTTTTCCTTCTAAATAAAAAATTTGAGAAGATGAAATTAGTATTTCTTAAAATAACACCCCGATACAATTGAATTAACATGTCAAGAATATAACATTCATTTCTGTACATTCATTTAAAAGAAAAATGGACATAACAAACTACTCCATCCATTCCACAATATAATTTATTTTAACCAAAAATATTGTCATGTCATTTTATATTATCAAAGAAATTTTAATTTTTGTTCTTTATATAAATATATTGGTTGAACAAGTGACCAACTCATGTGGTTAACGAGCTCTCCCTGGAAAGAAGAAACAATTCTTAATTAAGCACAAGAAATCTACTATTCTTAACAAAGCAATGCGAGTATCTACATCCAAGTATCAAATGCTTTACTAAGTAAACCATAATTTACATGGATAGTAAAAAGCAATAAAAAAAAAATAAATCAAGAATAAAGAGCTAAAGTACCCACAATTTTTTTTACACCGGCTGCACAAAAATTCTTAATCAAATCCTAGTGCTTCCCATGATAAAAATTGAACTATACCTACTTGGATTTTCTGAAATTCAAACATGGGATTAATCTTCTGACATGTTAAACAAGAGTTTGAAAGAGATGCAACTCGAGGAAGATTAAAGATCAAATCTCCAAATCAGTCCTTCCTGAACCAGCAATCCATCAGCCACTTAATTTTAAAAGCGACGCTTCATACTTTCGTTGATAAATTTTCAAACATTAATGAGCAAGCAAAGATGAAATGTTCAAACGAAAAATGTGCATTAAAATTTAAGCATGAAGTACAATTGAATACCCCTTAAAGTTCCAAGTTCTTATAGTACCTGAATAAAGGAAAGGTGCTTCGCATGACACAGTAATAGCTGTGCTCAATCATAAATGACGGTGACAGGGATGGATGAGAATATTTCCATGTTTTGAAAACGAGACGTTGTTGATCATTTTCCATTGAAATGAGGTGAATCCAACATTATCTCTGGTTGTTGTTGGCTTAAGAACTTAAGACGTTTGCTACTACACTGGATGAGCTGTTCAAAATGCTTGATTAAATGTCCTTGTTCACACTGCAAAAACTACTGCCTACAAGATACAAAATCAGAAGATGGAGTTCCCAAACAAGATAGAACACGACATAAACGTACAAATATTAGAAGTATGTCGGTTTTCATTCACCTAGAAACTTGATAATCAAAATAAGCAATCTAATTAATGATACAACCAGCAACAGCGAAGAATTTTTGGTACAACAATTAGATTGATTTGAACAAATATAGCCCTATAAAACTATAAATTAAAAGATCAAAGCTCTTCTATGAATCCAATCTGATAGCTATTCAGTTTTAATGTTATTGATGAGTCTGAAATTAAACATGCAATTAACGAACCTTAAAAAGACTAAACTCAACTAGTTAGCAACAAATAGTTTGTTTACTTTTGCAAAAAGCATTTTGAAGATCTCTAACTCAACCGAATACCTATAAAGTACGGACACCTCTAGGACTAGGCGTGTCACGGTGTCCGACACTCCTATGACACCCGTACGACACGTGTCGAACCGATGTCCTAAATAATTGTTTTTTGTCTTTACTTCGACACTCCTACAATCGGTGTCCAACACCTATACAACACTCATACGAGCCGTGTCAGACAACTCACACAAATATCTAAAACAATTTTTTCTCTCTCTTGCTTCCACACGCCATGGAGACAAGAGTTGATTATATCATTTTTAGTTATTTTTTTTATTTTTTTTTATATTAGATGAATAAATAAAGGTCAAATACTATGATATCTTGTCGTAGAACTTTTTCTAATTAAATAAATTGCTCAAGTTAAATGTTTGTATATGTATTTTAATTTTCATTTTAAACCGTCTTTAAATAAATTAACATATATGTAGCGGTGTCGGTGTCCTATAATTTTTACATTAGCGATGTCGACGTGTCCGTGTCAGTGTTGTGTCAGGTGTCCGTGTTGGAGTCCATGCTTCATAGCCGAATACGCAAATAATCAAATGACACACAACCAATTAAACATAAATTTGAGTAAAACTTTCAAAGTATCTTTCAATTATAGGATAACTCTTAGATGATTAAGCTTGTCACCACATTCAAAATATAAATTTCCCAAAACACAAAATCACATGCAGAATCTTGAATGAACCTTCCGTGAACCGATTTTTAAAACTGTAGCTGGTAAATTTGAAGCTTTGAAACCTTACTTCTTCTTCGTCCGGCAATGATGTGGATTATCCCACCGGTGATTTTTGATTTCCTTCCCCCACTTTGGATTCAACAAAGTGGGGAAGGCGACGAGGGGTAATCAATATCATTACCTGATGAAGAAGAAGAAGGCAGAGTGAAGCTATTTATCCAAACAGGTAAGTGACATTGGGAGTTGAAGGTAAAAGGCTTCTTCACCATGACCATGCAATGCAGTTGACAAGCTTCCATTTTGAGTGTAATTGAAAATCAGATAAAATGTCATGTCAGCATAACTCAGTTGGTAGAACAATGCATTATCATATGTAGGGGCCGGGTTCGAATCCCGAACATCCCACTTATTCAGCTTATAAGGTGAATTCTAGCCACTAGGCTACCTGACAAAAAAAAATAAAATTAGATAAAATAAAACTCATTTTCAATGTAGTAGCCCATTAAAGAAAGTGCAAGTTTATAGATAAAAAAAAATCTAAAATAATCAACACTCACAAAAACTTGAATCTACGGTGGAAATTATTTTATCACTTTGTTAAGATTATCGATGAGCTTTCATAATAGTAATGGCACAGACAGAGTATGCATCAGCACCACCTTGAGAAAATAGTAATAATAACATGTTAATTTACAAGTAAAAAAAAAACAAGATATTAAGAAGCAGTTACACCGTTGCTTTTTTGGTGTTTGTATTCATTGGCAACCATTAGACAGTTAAGGCGAAAACCAAAAGAAAAATGATAAAAATACTCGTCAAAATAGATATTGCACCATTAAATTACAATAACATCAATTGCATAAAACTTAAATAAAAATAATATATTAGTGTAATAATGATCACTAATGGGTTTTACTTCGAAAAAAGATTAAATTCCTCCTCCTCCCAGGGTAAAGTTGGACAGGGTATTGAGAGTTCAACAAGAGTAACCTCACTATTTTGAGGTATATTGGCCTTCAATTTTGCTATAGCAATAGCACGAGACATCCCGCCAATAGCATCAACCAAACCGAGAGATGTTGCGTCCTTACCAGTCCAAACCTTCCCCCTCCCCTGTGGAACCTCTTCCATTTTGTCTATTGTCATTGATTTGGAAAAGTATCTATTATTTGGACTAAAAGAACCAACTAAGGTAATATTTTCTGCAACAATAGCTCCTGCTCCCGTTGCTAAGTACTAAGTAGTATCCTGCACTTGTTGCCACATCAGATATTGAAGCAATGATGGGTTTTTCGGCAGCAAGACGTTTCATTTCTCTCCACATATAATTAGATGCCCTAAATTTACCTCCTGAACTGTCAATTCGGACAATAACAACCTTGAATTCTGTTGATGCTCTGACCCTATATATATTCTCAACAAACTCCGTTGTACTAGTGATAGACCCTGCGTCTCGAATGATGGCTATTAGTTCTTTAGCCCTTGATATTAATCCAACAGTCGATTTACTAACGCGAGAGTATTCTTTGAAAGAAACAAAAGGCAGTGATTTCACCCCAAGCCTTTCCTTCAAGTTGGTGATAACATCATCCTTATATAGTAAGTCCGTTATGAAACCCTCTTCTTTGAGTTCTTCTACTTCATAGACACCTTCAGTTACCAAGTTTACCAAGTTTTCGACATTTTCTCTTTTCTTTCCGGTGGAAGAAGATACTACATCTAGCCAATTTGAGTAAATATTATCCATTAATGCAGTTATTGTATCGTGGCTAAAGTCAAAGTTGTAATAAACACCCTTAATAAAACTAAATTTGTCAACAGTGGGTCCATACAAATGAACCTCAACTAAAGGATGGGCAAATATTTCTTTACATGCACTAGCGACGTAATACTCTTTTACTCCAATTTCAGGGACATAAGCAAAGATAAGTTTTCCTGATTTTCTGAAATTTAAGATTTGCCTTCGAATTTCATCTAGTTTACCCCAACCAGTGTTCAAATTTTGGATATTGAGATATACAACATAAATACGAGGATCATACATGGCTTTCAACAAATTATCGCAAATTTGAAGAACACTGCCGTTTTTAACACACTCAGAGGGGAGTGCTAGTAGAGTCTTAAGTTTAACCAGATGCTTCTTCAATCAAGCCTGAGTGTGGAATGGAATCAAAATCTCCGGTTGGATAATCAACATCCTTGACGGAAGAAGAGGAAAAGTTTCCTTCCAAATTGAATGGTTTGTGAATCGGAGCAGAAGATATCAAGCGATCAATAATAGAAGATGATGGTGGCGGTGATATTGCACTTGTGAAGTAGAATTTGAGGGGTTTATGAGTGGTAGCAGATGATATACAGCGATCGGCCATGAGAGATGAACGTGGTGACATTTTTCTGTAAATGTTACGGAAGCAGCAGGAAGTCATGATTGTCATATATAAAGTGGCGAACGATGCTCCATATATACAGGTTTATCTTTTTTTATTCTGAAATCACCCTTTACTTTTTTCAGAATGTCAAGCTCTAAAGTTGCCATAGTGTTAGCTCTTTCTTTACATTCAAATTGTCTGCAGATTAGAGAATTTGTTGCGGATCATTTGGCTTTAAGAGGTATTGAAGTCCATATTATCACTACGGCAGCTGATTGTTTTTGGAGTGCATCAAATGATGAAGACATTTCTTAACTCAAATCAATTTGAAAATTGGAAATAATTTATTTTCTTTGACAGATGGATCGATTGATGAATTTTTGGCCATAAGAATTGTGTACACTCTACCTTATATATATGGATTAGTGGTTTGAAAAATTAGGAGGGATAATGTTTTATTATCTAAATTGTATATAGTTCACTGTCCAAATTTTTTGCCAGGAATTCAATTATACATAAACAATAAAATTCAAAGTCCAAATGCTCATTATGAGTTATGAACTAGTTAATCATTTGTACAGCTCTCTTTCAGTCCCATTTGTATATATTTCTTCCTTTTTATGGTATTGTATAAATTGTGAATATTATTTACAACTTTTTTTTTATTTGGACTTTTGGTGTTCATCTCTTTTATAGTTCTCTTGGTTTAGTGAAATTAGAATCTGCTGTCACAGTTTAGAGGTTTGAGCGGGTTTAGAGAAGATCTGTATTCTAGAATGTGCATGTTCTCTGAAAGATCAATTAGCGTCTTTTTTTCCTTCTAAATTTTTTTAGAAGATGAAATTAGTATTTTTTGAATAACACCAATAACTGTTAAAACGGCACGGATAGATTTGAACTCACACTAACTTATTTTATATCAATGAAATTTTATTTTTTGTTCTTTATATAAAAAAGTTCGGTTCAAAAAGTGATCAACTCATACCATAGTTTGATTTTTGGATAAAATAATTCTTTATTATACTTTACCTATAAAACCTGGATACTAGATACGATACGACACCGATAAAAAAAATCAAGGATTATTTAGTATATTTTTTTAGTTTATGAACTAAATTAAAGAGAAAATAATACTTTAGAAACAAAATTGATGATTTATTATAAAAATCTCTAAGTCAAATCGAGGCATCGTTTAAGAAATAAACCATTGAACACAAGAAAAGTACCATCCTTAACAAAGCAATATGAGTATTTACATCCAAGTATCCAATGTTCTACTAAGTAAACCATAATTTACACAGATAGCAAAAAAGCAATAAAAATAAAAAGCAAGAATAGAGAGCTAAAGTACCTACAATTTTTTTACACGGGCTGCACCAACATTCTTAATTAAATCCTAATGCTTCCCAAGTTCCCATGATAAAAATCGAACTATACGTACTTTGGATATTCTGAAATGTCAAACATTTGATTAATCTTGTGACATGTTAAACAAGAACTTTGGAAGAGATGCAATTCGAGGAAGATTAAAAAGCAAATCTCCAAATGAGTCCTTCCTGAACATGCCTGATTCCAGATTGTCATCATACACATCTCTCCATTCCTCTTCAGCAGCCTGCATATCTATTTGGATTCCATTGCCTTGCATTGACTCAAGATCATGACTAAGTTGAATATGTTTTCCATCATTAGGTGATGATTACATACTAATAGAGTTGATTACATTTAATCCCAACAAAAAGAGTCTAGCTACTCATTGTCATGGTAACCTTACAAGGAGAAAAGAAGAGATGGAATGGAAGCAAGCCATGATGTCTCAATGATCTTGTGAATCCCTTCAATCCTTGTGCCCCTTGCTCCTTAATGGTCTCTCAGTGTTTCCCCTGTTTTCTCTCTTCCTAAAGTGGCATATGATATGATGAATCGCCTTCTGAAATGAGTGAAGTTAGCTCGCGCCTTTTATACCATGCTTGTTCTGATTGAACTCGCCATGGCAAGTAATATGCTCGCCTCGCGAGTTGAGCTTTCTTTCCCAATGGGTTTCTGCCACGTCAGCTTTGAAGGATTAGGCCGCCTTAACTCGCCTCGCGAGTAATTTTTCTCATCATGGCAAGTTAGCTCGCCTTCAACTTGCCATGGCGAGTAAATAGGTCTTCCTGCCTCTACTCGCTTTTCAGCACTCGCCGTTGCAAGTTGGAGGCGAGTGAATTGATGCTTCTGCCTTTTTGTACTTTTTCTTGTTTTTCTTCTTTGTTTAGTGTCTTGAGGTCAATTCCTACACAAAAGGGTATAGTAAGATATATAAAGCGTAATAGGGCAATTGTCCATCTTTTTCTCAGCTTTTCCCTAAATAACTTGTAAGACAAGTAACAAAAGTGCCTTAATTGTAACATGGAATTAACTACTTTCTGGCACTTATCAGCGTGCTATCTAAGGTACTGGCAGAAGGATCACCTGGCTCAATCCTAAACGATGGTGACAGGGATGAATGAGCAGATCCCATGTTTTGAAAATGAGATGTTGATCCTTCGCCATTGACTTGATGCAAATTACAATCTTTTAGATTGTCTGGGTTCTCAGAAGCAGCGGATCGTGTATCAAAATGAGGAGAATCCAACATTATATCTGGCTGTTCGCTTAAGAACTTAAGATGTTCGCTATACTGGACGAGCTGTTCAAAATGCTTGATTAAATATCCTTGTTCAAATTTCAAAAAATGCCACCTAGCTACAAATTACAAGATCAGAAGATGGAATAGGACATAAACATAAAAACATTAAAAGTGTGCATGCATTCATTCACCTAGAAACTTGATAATCAAAATAAGCAAGCTAAATTAATGATACAGCCAGCAGCAGGGAAGAATATTTGGTACAACAATTAGATTGATTTGAACAGATATAGCCCTATTAAACTATAAATAAAAAGATCAAAGCTCTTCTGTGAATCCAATCTGATAGACTAAACTCAACTATTTAGCAACAAATAGTTTGTTTGCTTTTGCGCTAGGGGTATCTCCAAACCACTGTATTGCAAAAAGTATTTTGAAGATCTCTAACTCAACCGTATAGGCAAATACACAAATAATCACACGACACACAACCAATTAAGCATAAATTTGAGTAAAATTTTCCTAGTATCTTTCAATTTTATGAGGAACTGTTAGATAATCAAGCTTGTCACCACATTCAAACTATTATCAATTAAATCCACCATCTTGTTGACTTGAAATCAGGGCAGAGTCGACAAATTTATGGAAATGAATGTCATTACTAAAATCAAATCATGCTAATTTCTTTGAAAACAAATTTTCACCCGGTTTTTCCTAGGAAGAGCAAAGCAGATAGAAACCAGTATCACTTTCGAAATACGTTTCTCTATGCTAAACATGAGCCAAACAAGATGGACTAGGACATAAACATACAATACCATGACAATGCAAAGTAAAAAAAAAAACAAGTTTAACCAAATATATTTTAATACAATAATTAGGAAACACTTATGGGCAAAAAGGAGTAATCTAAAGCCCACAAGTACTATAAACAACAAGGTGTATTGCTCTTATATCAGAGCATTCTCTGAATGTCCCATTTGGAAATCAGGTTCTAATATTTTATAAAGGTGTTAAATATCGGTTCTCCTACTTAGTTTATGACAAACCAACAAAACCATTTGTACTTTTAAAAGAATATGCATGTACATGTTGAGCACACATCCACATATCAGTAGACAACTGTAAAAAGAATATACATGTACATGTTGGCCTAAAGAAAAGAGGTTGTCTTGCAACCTGCAATACACAAAATATCATCGATAAATCATTGTACACCGGACAATTAGCCATGCATAATTGCACGTGTGTTTTACATGTCGAAGAACCATGGAAGTAGCTATAAGAGAGGCAAAAAAATAGAGGAATAAATTACCACTAAAGACAGTGAGCTAGGTCCATCATTAGGACAATTTGCTTTTAGTTGAGTGATATCCGACCATTGAATTTCTATTTTACTTTTCAGCTCACCCACAAGAACTTCCCAAACAATCTTCTTTTTGGCAAAGCAAAACTTTGCCACCAAGTCACCTTCATATTTTGGTTCGTACTGCAATAAAGACAACATTGACATAAGTTAAATTCATTGAAAATTATAACTTTCCAAAACACAATCACATGCAGAATCTTGAATGAACCTTCCATGAACCGATTTTCAAACGTGTAGCTGGGAAATTTGAAGCCTGCAGCTTTTCAACAGAAGCCTGACTCTTCTTTTTCACTTCAGAGTTTAAATTACCAGTATTTGCATTAACCGGATTCCTTTGAAAAAGCTCTGTTTCTATCAAATCTAAAAACGAAGGGCTCTTCGTGAGACTTAAATTGAGAGGGCTAGGTTCATCAAGTATATTACTTAGTAAAGATACATGGTCACTCCGCTGCTAAACGATTCGCAAAAAAACACGAACAATAAGAAAAGAAGTCACATAAACAAAAGTGAAGATTAATAAAAATAAATTCTACTCATACATATCAAAACCAAATTTCACAACTTTAGAATCAATTTTGACTCCTCAAAGAACCAAATATGCACCGAACATATTCAAGAAAAATTAAAATAGTAAAGCAAGAGTTAACAATAAGAATAGAAACGATATTTGTTTTGAGAGATGACAAACTTTGCAACGCTTGTTGGGAGGACCATGTTCCGCTACAGAATTGACGTCCAGATTTTCAGTGGTGATGGTAAAAAGAACTCAAAGGAGATATAAAAAATAATAGAATGTAAACCCTAGCAGAAAAGAAAAGAGATGTTATGAGGAGAGGTAGCTAGGGTGCATATATAGTGAACAGGTTACAGGTACACGTAAGAAATTAGTCCAATGGATATTTAAGAAAGGAAAGTCATTAATGGTGTTTCCATAATTATTTGTATTGATGTGTTGGATGAGTCATGAGTGTTGGCATAGAATTAATATCCAAATTTCTGGAATATGCTTCTGTGAAATTCTTGATTTGTACTATGATGATTATACAGCTTTTTCTATTTAGACTTTCCTTTTCTAGCTCTGCTGAATTCATTAGATTTTTTTCTTTCAAAAAATAAACTATTCCATTCAAGTATTTCACTTGGAGACTTGCTATTCACGCAAAAGTGTCTTGCTCTTCCTTTCCCTTATAATCTTGTTGACTTGCTGTTTTGTTCATAAACAGAGCATTTTGTGAAGATGAAGAAGAAAATACAAAAATGAAAGACATGCAAGCTGAGAAATAAGAGAAGTTTAATAGAATTTTTTTATTGTTTGGATGAATAGAAATATAGAAGAAGGAAATATTACGAAAATTCTCACTAGTTTGGATAAATAAATAAATAAATAAAAGGGTGCAAAGAAATTAATAAAAATGTCGAAAGATGGTGGAATGAGTTTTTTTTTTTTTTTTTGTGAATGATAAAAACGACTAAAAAAGTCTATGATTTTCTACTTTCATAATCGTTAATTCATGTTTATTTTTATCGTATTTTGTTATAATTTTTTTTGGAATATATCACAACCAAATAAAAATTTGACTTATATTATTTCTATTGTAGTGGAGTTGTTTCTATTATAACGAGAATCAAATAGTATTATATAAATGATAAAATTGTAAGAGTTTATAATGACTTTGTCATTTCGTCTATCTATCAAAAAAAAAATTGCAATTTGAATAGTTTAAATAAAGGGTATAATTGAAATATAAAAAACTAACCTAAAATCATGCATCCCCTTTGTATATAGGTATAAATATATGTCCAATAAATGCATGTTAGTTGGCAGCTCTATAGACATTGTAAACATGGGCTTGACTTTGAACCTCGTATTTCTCCCCACACATCATAGTGTAGAAGTCTATACCTAGATTACTTCAAAAAAAAAAAAAAAAAACTCAATGACACAATAAATTGCAATCAAATATTAAGGTTCAAAGAGTACTTATAAATATATCTACAGATCACCCATCAAAGAGTTTCTCACGTTGACAATGAAATTCAAATTCACGATCTTACGATTGAGTCAACTTCTTACCAACTAAGACAACTTTCATTGACAATACAATACATTTCATAAAAGTTGCAAGCATGAGTTAAAAAAACGGTAACCCCAATATATATTGTGTTATAAATAAATAAAAAAAGTAAACTCTCATCTTCATTTCCGAAAATAACATTCACAGTCTCACACATTCAAACTAGTCTCAAACGTTAAATGAGCGTTGACTCTAAAGATGTGTTATCTTCTTCTTCTTTTTTTTGCCACGTCAGGTGCTTAGGTGAGACTTCTATATTGGCTAGATCCAAAATGTATGTGTTAGTAATCATGGAATCCAAAGGATAAAGATCAGCAAGCATAAGAGTACTGATGAGGGAGATACTCATAGAAACTCATTATAAAATGAATTGATTGATTAAAAGATCATGAATGAGTACAATAGTGTTCCTATATATAGAGATTAGTTTGAGTAACTAACTCTAACTAACTTCTAACCAAGCTACTAACTCTAGTTGACTATACCACTTTTCAACAATTTTTAATACAAAATTTATGAGTTTTCTATAAGTTTAAAATAGAAAACTTGTACATTTTGTTTAAATACATAACTATTTAATAAATAATTATTGATTCCCTCAAAAAAAAATTAAAATTATTGATTTTCAGTAAAACATTGTTAATCTTAGTTGTTTTAACATGTCCAATATTACAAATCTTAGACAAATCCTATTTATATATTAGTCTTTTTAACTAAACTAGTACCCGCAAACACTAGTTTTAATAATGTGTTGGTAGTTCATATGGGCATAATAAACAAAAAAACAATTACGGACACTCTCAAAATTTCCACAAATGATGAGTTGTTAGGGCTTGCAACAATCGCAACCGCCGAACTTGGGTCTCGTCTCAATGGAGTCAAGTGCCTATATACCTGATGATATTTCCTTCTCCATTTTATCAAAACTGCCTCTTAAATCTTTTAAACGATTTGAATGCGTTCGTAGATCATGGTCTCTCTTGTTTCAAACCCAACAGTTCATCCGTACGTTCTTATTTAATTCTCACCGCTTTTCTTATTACAACGGATCTTCTTTACTTCTAAGGGATTTTGAATTCGGTAAAAACGATTTCTATTCCATTTTTGGTGAAAGGTTTCAAAATAAAGTTAAATTAGATTTCCCAAATCCATTTGCAAACCATTGTGATTTTGTTATTCTTGGTTTTGGTAGTGTTAATGGCATAATTTGTCTCCATGAGGATGATTATTATGGCAAAACTGTATTGTGGAATCCATCTACCAACACAATCAAGCTCATTCCTCCCACTCCAAATGAGTTTATTGAGTCGTCTATCTCAAACTCAAATGTTGAGGATTTTGTTAGGATAATAGATACATATTATAATCATGGATTTGGTTACGACGAACTTATAAATGACTATAAGCTCATTTGTTATGTATGTATTGATGTTGAATACGCTGACCACGGAGTTATGTCTTTAGACTCCTTCTGGGAGATATATAGCTTAAGAACTAACTCATGGAGGATACTTGATGTTGACATGCCTTATTCTTTGTCAATCCCATATAGTGAGGGCTCCAAAGTCTACATGGATGGTGTGTGTCATTGGTTGTGTGAAGTGCATGAAGATAATCTGCATGGACCATGTTTGGTATCATTTTACTTGAGCAATGAGATGTTTTTCATAACACCCATATCCTCAAACTTAGATGATTGTTTTGATGTTCAAGCATTGTGGATAACCTTGGCGGTACTAAATGGGTGCATTGCATTGATCTCATATCATGAAGAGTCCACTAATTTTCACATATCAATTTTGGGTGAATTCGGTGTGATAGAATCGTGGACCAAACTTTTCATTGTTGGACCGTTGTCTTATGTTGAGCATCCTATCGGAGTGGGGACGAAGGGGGAAATATTCTTCGTAAGAAAAGATAAAGAAGTAGCTTTGTTTGATTTGTGTAGCCAAATGATTGAGGAGCTTGGTCATAAAGTGATGTTTCCTCAATGTCATCGGATCATAATTTACAAGGAAAGTATCAGTCCTATTGGAGGAATAAGTTGTTAATTGTTATTCTTGTTTACACAAAGAATTATATGATTGTGGTTATTTGGGGTATTACCTTGTAGACAAAGTGACTCGTCAATTGTGTTTGTCACAATTAATTTTAATTGAACTAAGAAACTACTTGATCTTACTTTAGCATTTTTATTTTGAATGGTTACTCTCATTTTATTTGCAAACTTATGTGGTTTCTATATCAAAAGAATTTAAATTTTTCCTTGTGAGCAACAAATTTCTACATTAACTTTCTTTACATTCTGCCAGTGATATCTCTATTCTTGTAGCTGAATTTCTGTTACTAACAAATGGCTAACTATTTGTGCTTGGCTGAAATCACAAAAACTTGAACTTAATACAAGCCATATATAGCTTTGATGAAATATGATAGTGCGTCCTAGTGAGCTTAGCTCAGTTGGTTGGGACAAAATGCATAATATATGCAAGGTCCGGGGTTCAAACCCCGGACACCACCGAGAAAAAAAAAAATATGATAATGCATGCATCTCCAAAATGCACATCCAATTACACAGTTATTACGGAATGAAATATAAGCAAAAGTGGTATGTGAAAAGTTGATTATGTGATTTAAAATTAAGACCAGATATTTTTTAGGAACCATGTTTGCTTGTATTTCATTTCTGAGGGAGTAGAGTACTTTCCTACTTCTTAATAATACAAATTTCCATGTGTCAATTGGAGCTTTTTTTTATTCCCAAATTATATTATGCCTTAAACATGGTTTAGGTTTTGAGAACGACTGGTTTTATACATTGAGAGGATAGTTTTGACTTTTGATTGATGAACTGGAAGGAATGACACAATCTTGTTCATTGAGAGGATAGTTTGAGTGATGAATTGGGATCAAAGATTTCCCTTTAGTTTGACTAGATTCTGATTCATAGGAGCAATATGTTCTGATCTTTGATTTAATTTTCAGTTTTAATATGCTTAAGGTATAAGTTGTTAGATTTGAAATGTGTGTTTAGATTCTCTGCAGTTACTATAGAATTCAAACTGTTTTTCACTTAAATCCAATGGCTCTGCGGTGGCTGCTTCAAATAATTTTCATTGGGTGATCTTACAATAAACATAGCATAGAATGAACATTATTCTGTTTTTAGTGCAGTACAGATAAATATTTATCTCCATTCTACTTAGTTAAATCCACTCAACCTTGTCATATGAAAATCTAACATGAGATTATTCATTCTCGGTGTGTGACTTACCAGTTGTAAGATGTAAGAAACAACTCATGAGCTTGATTTCTACATGTACATTCAGTAATCGGTGGTAAATGATACACTACTCGCATGATATTTTACTTTCGTTCTGGATAAAAGAATGATAGAAACATTTAAAGTTTGTTGGTTACTTTGAATGAAGTTATTATGGATAAATTGATATTGCTTGTTTTGTTTCCTATTAGAATATGCCTGTATCGTGGAAGTTGTATGATATTGTTTGTTTGAATCAAAGTTTGTTGGTTTCTTTGAAACTTGTTGCGTCTTCGAAACGAAACAAAATAGAGAAAAAGAATTGTAATAAAACATAGAATCTCAATTCATTATGTCCAAAAAGAGTTACAAACTTGAATAAAAAAAGAATATTTTACAATGAAAATACGGTTCAGTATGTATCAATTTTACAATGACCTAATAGTACTACTGTACAGATTTTTTATCAATCTCAAATTCCGCAAAGTAGTGTGTAGTTTTCCCTTTGCCTTTGTGCTGTCAGGTTCTGCAGAGTAGTATTGATGTTTCTTTACATCTATGCTGTCAAATCCTGCAAGTCATACAATGACTTTTGCAGCTCTTATTCCCTCATCCTTTAACTCGTTGATTCTTCCTCTTCACCTTTGATCTTCAAAGCCTTCTTCTTAGACAAACGGATATGTGCCTTTGATTTATTCAAATGCTCAATCATCATGAAACTTCCGTATCCAAAAAGTCAACACAAGCAGCCTCCATTGGCAACATGTTTTAGATTTCACCTTAATGAGATTCTTGCTCTTTCATCTTCCATAGTAGCAAGGCTGTGACGACTCTTCATGTTTATGCTTCTGCTGGTATGTTTTCAGGTGCCTTGGCTTTCATTTGTTGATAAAGAAGATTGGTTTAGATAGGCTTTTCTTTGCCATGACCAAAGCAAGGATGAATCACGAAACCAGCTAAAGTAACTGCCATAGGAAGACCAACTTTGAGGATTATTGCCTTTAAAAGCCAATGATTTGATGTTGTGCTTTCCAACCTGCAGAGAGCACAAATTACAACAATTTGAGGAGAAATAGACAATTTTCACTGAAGTTACGAATGACAACAATTTGAGCACAATAAAGTATTTGATTGTTTTTTTCCCACAATCTTGGCTCAGATTGTTAGCTTTTGTAACACCAAAAAAAATATCTTTTACCCCAAATATACATTAGATGCAGCATCCATGTTATGCAAATTTGTGTCTTTAGAATTTGTAAATACCCAAGTAAAATAATATGCATCCATCATTAAGCTAACTTTTTTCTTTATGCAAAAGGAAAAATATTTGATCAGTAAAGAAGCACTAGTGGTGCTAAGACACACAATGTCAGCAAAAACTGCCGAAATCTCAGCATTCCATTCCCACCGCTTCAACATTATAATAGATCCTGTTACTCAATTCTAATTATTATACAATTAAGCAGATATTATATATTTCCACAATCAATAAGCACCTTAATCATCCCACAAACACAATCAGCACAAGTGTTGCCTGATAAAATGATGCATAGATTTAATTTGGAGAATGCAGAACCAAAGACACCAATAAGTAACAGTGAATAGCTGAGCATTATGAAAAGTTGCTCGATTTTCTAACCTAAATAAATAGTCCATTACAGTTAAGAAAGACACATGTGAAATGAAGTGCTTCCCAAACTAAAGTGGATAGATTGCAGGGCGTTAGAACTATGCCTTGACATTCTAAATCTCTTTAGCCTTGAGAGGTGAGACATCACAATCCTCAAATCATAGGAGTCTGATATCTGTTTTAGTGTGCTTGAGCATGATGCAACCATATTTCTTCTATTCCCAACAGACTGTTATAATAGAAACTGGTATCAAATAGAGATTTAATAGTAATAATTTACTTTTATTGTTGATAGAATTGGATTACACAAGAAATTCGAGAGTCTTGGTTCTCTCCCCTCCCAAATAACCACTTTTTAATAGTTTTCAGAATAACCCATAACAGCCCGTGGTTTCCCTTTTATTTTTATTCACACACAGTACATAATAACTTACACAATAACTGCCATAACTGCTATTATAAATAAAATACATTATTTCATAGTTTAATGCTCTCATCATCTGTGGCTCCAGTCTCCATCAATGCAGCTTGCAGCAAAGCACTGTTTCCGCCTCAGCCTGCAAGGATGCGAATATTGTATCTTCTATCAGTATGTGACTGCTCACCTCTCAGTACCTGTAACAAATATGTTCCTACAACAGAACCATATCCCACGTATCCACCATATATCTTCACAATCATTCAGCACCTTAACAGCAACCCTTGTCTATCCCACAAAAACAATGAGCACAGTTATGTTCTTATTTCCATTCAATCCTTGAATCATAAAAATCTGAGATCTGCTAAAGTGTGCTTGACCACTTTCATAAATCCGACACAATCAATCAATTTGACAAGCCACCTTACCTTGTATACAAGGTAATATCCCAATCATGTACCTCTTGAGACAACAAGAAAAACAATTAATTACATTCTTCCAATGGGAAGAATGTTTTCCTTGTATATTATTATCCGTGTAGTAGGACCCCCTTCTTTATCTACCAAATTTTGTTCCAATGGAGAATTGTGGACATCATATACAAAACATACATAACGAATTAACTTATAGTCATCTATAACAGAGTCATACCCAAATCCTTGAAGATAAGAAACAACACTAAAACTAATAAAATGCTCAAGAATATCTGGGACAAGAGACTCGATTGACTCAACCGGACTATGAGGAATGACCGTAAATTTGTGGGTAGCTGGGTTCCACAATACATGTTTGTCATCAACACAACATTCATGGAGACACAGTGTGCCATTAAGGCTACCATGACCAAAAATAGGAAAATAGGCATCGTGTGTAAATGGATTTGACCAATCTAATTTGACTTTATTCTCAAACCTTTTGCCAGAAAGAAAATATAGAACTTCTTTATTAGGGGTTCAGCCAAGTATAAGAGTAGAGATGGTTGGTCAAGATGAGAGTTAAATTTAGATACGAAATTGTAGCAGAACATGTTGATGAAATGATGGTTTTGAAAAAATAATTTAGTTTGTTTATGCAGAAGATTTGTTAACACGCACAATATTTTTTAGAGAGTATGCACATAACAAATTAAGCTTTCATTCCACAATATTGCATTTTGAGATGTCATTTCAGATTATCAATGAAACAATACTGTTGATTAATTTTAGGATAAATAATATTTGTACAGTTATTTTAAGATCATTTTTATACAGTTTGTCAAGTTGTCACATAAGGGATAAGGGATAAGAAAACATTTGTCAAATTATCTTAAAATGAATGTACAAATAACATTACTCTATTTTTGTTATACATTTAGCTATTTATTAGTCTCTTTCACAAATAATTTTCTTACTGACTCTTACCTTATCGATTTTTTATTGGCAAAATCATACCAACTGTTGTAAATTTGTAATTTGTCTTTTTTATACTACTAATTATTAACTGAATTAATAAATAAGAATTTTAAAAAGTGAATTTTTTTACACCCTCTAATTTTTTTTAGATTTTTAATCCTCAAAAATTTTCCATTTTCCCTTTTTCATTTACAGAATTCACATTTTTTAATAAAAATTTAAAGAAAAGTGTATAATATTATAAGAATTTGTTAAAAAAGATAGAATTTTTTAACAAAGTATGAATTAAATATGAATTTTTATATTTTTTTTCGGTTAGAAAATCATATATAGTTTTAAAAAAAAAAATTGGGAGAAAATTTTGCAATATTACTACACATTTCTTCACAATTTTATTAAAAACTTAAAAATAGAGACCAAAAATTGTGATTGAAAATTTTGTAGGGACTAAAAGTCAGAGGAAAATTTTAGAGGAACTAAAACGAAAATTTGATATATTTATAAGGACCAAAAACATATTTCTCTTTTTTTTTTTATAATACCAACAAAATTAAGTGTATATATTTTTGTCCATAAACAAAGTGGTAAACATCACTAAAACTCACACATGAGGTCCTGTGTTCAAACCCGCTCAACCTATCAATTCCTCAAACTAAGTATATTTCTTAACTCGTGCTATTCACTAAAAATAAATTAGATTGTGGGACAAAGGGAATAGTATTTTACTCATATTGTTAACATTATTTTTTTTTGAACAAATATTGTTAACATTATGTAGAACAACGGGAAGAAAAGTGACATCCATAACATCACCAATAACAACAAAACAATGCCATCCTTAACAAAGCAATACGAGTATCTAAATCCACATACCCGGATGTTTAACAAGGTAAACATAGTTTACTTGAAGGTAGACAGCTATCAATGAGACTCAGTGAAAAAGCAAAAAATAAAGAACTAAAACACATAGAAATGTTTTTACACGGGTTGCACCAAGATTCTTCATTAAAATAATTTCCAAATGCTAGTGCCTCCTATGAAGAAAAAAAATTAAGCTTTTTATACACTACTTGAACATTCTGAAATTCCCAAATTGGGACTAATCTTCTGATATGTCAAACAAGAATTTTGGAAGAGATGCAATTCGAGGAAGACTAAGAAGCAAATCTCCAAATGAGTCTTTCCTCGACATGCCTGGTGCCGGATTGCCACCATAAACATCTCTCGAGTTCTCTTCAGTAGCCTTGATATCTATGTTGACTTTTGCATCATTAGGTCCTTCAATAAAGCCCGTGTTGTCATGTGAATTGGGCACTGCTGGGGGATCCATTTGTAAGAGACAGCGTAGAGAATTTACCCTTGACATAAGTGATTTTTCATCAGAGTCTGTTGTAACCTGATTGTCGTTAAGCAGATGCTGTGTAATGCCATCCATCATTTGCTGGTACTCCAATCTTTCAGCAGAAAAGGAAGGATCCCCTGAAGCCATTTCTTTGGAAATGTGATGTTCAATGTGGCCAAGAAAATCGCTCATTGACATAGAAGGACGGAGCCCAGGCAGTTTTATTTGATCCCAGTTTCTTGATCCCTTTGAATCAGCTTCAGAATTATACATCGCTTCTGTTGCATATGGAAATAAAAGTCAACTTTAGAAACCAAAACACATTAATAAATAAAGGCAAAAATAAAATGAACAGTTAGTTTAAGTTCATTATTATGAAGCCATGTAGATGCTGCACGGACAAAACTTCTACTGATAAACACGATATTCAACAAGTTAAGCATATTGAATTATTGATGAAATTAACATGCCAAAACAACAATGACAGATTTGCAGAGTCATCATAGATTTTATATTATACTCATTTGACAAATTTTAGAAGAGAATTTCATAATCTATGCTTCTTGGAACACACATCATGTTGTTTTATATTTTATTGATATTTTACTTGGAATTAACAGTTGAAGTTTATGACTTTCAACATTAAACATGATGATCCTAAGAGGCGGATCAATAACCAGAAATAGTATAGCATCTACTACTTGATTTTCAAAGTAATGCCTCATCCTTTCCATTGATAAATTTTCAATCATTAACCAACAAGCAAAGAAGAAATGCTCAAAAGAAAAAGTGCATTAAAATTTAAAATTTAAGCATTGAACACAAGTGAATACCCCTTATGTAACACAATCAAAATCAGAGCCAAGTTCTTATATTACCTGAACTGGAGGAAGGTGCTTCGCAGGGCACACTATCTAAGGTAATAGCAGAAGGATCGCTGTGCTCAGTCGTAAATGATGGTGACAGAGATGAATGAGGAGATCCCATGTTCTGAAAACAAGAGACAGCTGATCCATTGCCTTGATGCAAATCACAATCTTTTAGATTGTGAGGGTTCTCAATAGCAGCGGATCGTGGATCAAAATGAGGTGAATCAACCATTATCTCTGGCTGTTGGCTTAAGAACTTAAGACGATCGTTACACTGGACGAGCTTTTCATAATGCTTGATCAACAGTCCTTGTTCACATTGCAAAACATGCCGCCTAGAAGTTATAAAATCACAAGATGGAACAGGACATAAAATATACAAATATTAGAAGTGTGTCTGCTTTCAATCACTAAGAAACTTGATAATCACAATAAGCAAGCTAATTAATGATACAACCAGCAGCAGGTTAGAATGTATGGTACAACAATATGATTCATTTGAACGACCATAACACTATTAAAAATATGATTCATTTGAACGACCATAGCCCTATTAAACTAAAAATAAAAAGATCAAATCTCTTCAATGATTCTAAAAAGACTAAACCGAGATAGCTATTCCGTTTTAATGTTACTGATGACTAAAATTAAACATGCAATTAATGAACGATAAAAAGACTAAACTCAACTAGTTAGCAACAAATAGTTTGTTTGCTTTTGAGTTGGGGATCTCTCCATATCATTGTATTGCAAAAACTATTTTGAAGATTTCTACCAAATACGCAAATAATCATGTGACAAACAACCATTTAAACATAAATGAGTAAATTTTTCCTAATACAGAATTTTATTAGGAGCTCTTTGATAATTATGCGTGTCACCGCATTAAAAGTATTATCACTTAAATCCACCAGCTATTTGACTTCAAATAAGGGCAGAAGCAAAAAAAATCATGGAAAGAAAAGACACTACTAAAATCAAATCATGATAATTTCTTCGAAAACAAATTTTGACCCAATTTTTTCTAAGAAGAGCAAAGCAGATAGCAACACATCACTTTCCAAATATGTTTCTCTACACTAAACAAATGGAAACGGGCATAAATATAACTAAACAAGAGCCAAGCAAGATGGAATAGGACATAAACATACAGTGACAAACAATGCAAAGTAAAAAAATAATAAACTTGACCAAATAAATCTTAATACAATAATTCAGAAATGTTTGTGCAAAAAAGGAGTCACCTAAATTCCACAGATACTATAAACAAATTTAACCAGACCACTCCTTTTCAACGATTTCAACAAGTTATATTGCTGTTATTTGACAACATTCTCTCAATATCCCATTTGAAAATCAATCTCTAATATTTTACATAGGGGTCAAATGCTGATTCTCCTACTCAGATTATGACAAACCAACAAAAGTAATGTTCTTTTAAATCTATGTGATTATGAATGGATGACAGTTGAGCACACATCCACATATCAGAGGACAGCAGTAAAAAGAATATACCTATGTATGCTGGCCTGTCCACCGGTAAAATCTGTCGTTGACTGCCACAGTGTGTGCTTTCTAGGTTGAGGATTAGTCTCCCTGAAGAAAAGAGGCTGTCTGGCAACCTGCAATTCACAATATCATTCATAAATCATTGAACACGGGACAATTATCCACGCATAATTACGTGTGTTTAGAGAATTAAATTACCATTAAGGTCAATGTGCTAGGTCCATCATCAGGACAATTGGCTTTAAGTTGACTGATGTCGGACCATTGAATTTCTATTTTACTTTTCAGCTCACCCTCAAGAACTTCCCAAACAAGCTTCTGTTTGGCAAAGTAACACTTTGCCACTAAGTCACCTTCATATTTTGATTTATACTGCAATAAGGACATCATTGACATGACTTAAATTCATAGAAAAACATAAATTTCCCAAAACACAAAACCACGTGCAGAATCTCGAACGTACCTCCCATGAACCAATTTTTAAATGTGTAGCTGGGAAATTTGAAGCCTTCAGCTTTTCAACTGAAGCACGACCGTTCTTGTTCGCTTTAGAGTTTAAATTATCATTTGCAGTATTTGCATTAACTGAATTTTCTTGACAAAGCGTCATTTGTATCAAATCTAACAGTGAAGGGCTCTTCCTGAGACTTAAACCCAAAGGGCTGGGCTCATTAAGTATATCATTAGTAGCCTAAAGAAAACGCAGAACCATAATGAGAAAAAGAAGTCCCAAAATAAAAGTATAACATTATTTATTAAGTGTGTGTTTAGCTTAAAAATATGATTTTGAATGAATTGATTCTACAAAATTTACGTGTTGAATAAAAAATCAAAAATTCTAAATTGCAAAGCAAATTCAACTAGAAGATTCAAACATATCAAAATTCAAAACAAATTTTAGAACTCTAGAATCAATTACGACTCATAAAAAGCTGAAATCAAACTACAATAATATATAATAATTGAAAGAATATTATTAGTTTAGAGAAAGAGAGAGATAACAAACTTTGTGACGCTTGTTGAGAGGAGCATGTTGATCTTGAATGGAATCCTCGATCTCAAATTTGGGGGAAATGGAGGAAGTAGCAGAAGACGATTCCCATTGAGAACGGGGATTCTTAGAACCCATAAACCGAACCATCAAAATTTAGAGTCAACGGAGAAGAAATCGAAGGAATAACACAGAACACAAAACCCTAACGGAAAAGGACGTAATGAGAAGAAAGAGGGTGAAGGAGAAAGAAGGTTAATGTGTTATGAAAGCGAACGCGTAAGAAATTAGTTGAATTGAAAGGAAAAGCATGAATGGGTGGGTCCCTTCACGAAATATTTTACTGCTGTGTTGTGCGTGTGTTGGCAGACACCTGTATATTCAAATGGATATTTGTGGGGTCATTCTTAACTTTGTTTTTATTTTATTTTATGAGACATTTCTATAAGGATTATAAATTTGAAAATTATTCTTATTTAAAGATTTTAAATTTAAAAAATTAAATTTTGAAAATTTTAATGCATTAAAAGAATATATTTTTATAAGAATTTACCATAGGATAACAATATTATGTATTTTTTCGGTCTACTATTTAATGACATAAACTAGTTTTGAAATTCACTTTATCTTGACTAATTACTTGAAATGCTTATCTAAATTATGAGTTGTGTAGATATCACCAAGATGTGATAAGAAAATAAATAATTTACTACTCTTTTTTTTTTAAGGGTATAATTTACTACTCTTATAAAATATAATTTGAAACAAAAAATTAAAATCTTTTAAAATATAAAAAAATATAATTTGATATTAAATTATAAATATTTTAATAGTTAATAACTTAATGTTAAAAATATGTATGATTTTAGTCAAACAGAAAACACGTATGATTTTAAAATAATTATATATAAAATAATTAATAAAATTTACAAAAATAGGAATATTAATTTTTTAAAAAATTAAATATGATATTCTTGCAAGGGTAATTTGTTATTGGCAAATTACAAATTATATTATACATTAATTTAGTTTTTTTATTGGCAAATGTTAGTAGTTAGTTTTAATTGTAATTTTAATTTTTTTTTACCAAAAGCAACTTAAGTGGTATAATTAATTAAGAAAAGGCCAATACAAAAAGGATAAATCTTGGAGAGAGAATAAATGGTGATAAGAATAGATCCCCCTGTCAAGCTTATGAACAATCATGTTCACTTCTCGTCAAATAAATTTCACCTCGAAGTTTTAATGTATAATAGATGAAAGTATAATATTAAATTTTGAGTTCCTTATCTACAAGATGAAATATAATCGAGTAAATAGTCAATTTTTCTCCTGAAATTGTAGGTTTCGTCAATTACCCCCTGAAATTAACAAAACATCAATTACCTCCCTGAAATTGCATAACGTTAATCAATTTACCCCCTTCGTCAAATTTTTCTATTAACTGTTTACGGTTATGATCAAAGACCCCCCCCCCCCCCCCCCTCTGAAATTTTGCACTTATGTGCAAAATGCCCCCTAAACTTAAAAATTTATATTTTTTTTTATCCTTGACTCAAAAGATATTAATGGCAAACAAATTAACAATTATTGATCCTATAAATATGTATGGAATGTATGTTTATGCAGCTATTGGTCATATAAATCTTTATGGAATGTATGTTACTCTCATGTGTTTTAAATATATACATATATAGAAGACTTTTTTACACAAGTTTGTAATTATGTTAGAGTATGTAGTCATAAAGTACACAAGTCTTTGATAATTGTGTGTCCATATGTTAATATTGCAGAAGGAAGAAGAAACAATGTTTGTTGATAAATATGAAATATGAAATATGAATGAAAATGCTGCACATGACAAAACCATGATTTCTTTGGCATATATTCATTCATTTTCTTGTGAATAGAATTTTTACGACAATAGGTATAATATACTACTTGAAGAACTAAATGTATGATTTTTTGTAAGAAAAAAAATCTAAATTTTTAAGTTTATGGGGCATTTGCACATAAGTGCAAAATTTTAGGGGGGTATTTGATCATAACCGTAAACAATTAACAGAAAAATTTGACAGAGGGGTAAATTGATTAACGTTATGCAATTTCAGGAAGGTAATTGAAGTTTTGTTAATTTCGATGGGGTAATTGACGAAACTTACAATTTCAGAAGGGAAATTGACTATTTACACAATATAATCTGCCAAAGTAAATTAATCTATCTCTAAAATCACATGTGTCCATCCTTTATTGATAGATAAACTACTGTCTTCCATAAGTGTCATGGCTTCTCCTTCAAGAACAATCATTTGAGAGGTAGTCCACGAGGTTCGAGCCAGGAAGAATTCCCCAACCTCATCATCCAATGGAACAGATGTTAAGATTTGTAGAGTCATGAAATGTTGCGTCGACACAACACTTCAACCACCCTATGACAGACTTCACCCACCTCACTTTAGATCTATTGACGAGAGTTGTACTCCTTCAAGAACCAGGAACAGTCTTTGCTGCATTCCACAACTGCTAATTACTTAATGCTTGTCATTCAATGCTGGTCGACGATGCCCGAACATCGTTCCACACCAAATTATTACGCGCCGCCCAAACCTGTCATACCAGAGATGCCACTCTCTCCAACATATTTAGACTTTCACTGATGCAAATATCAATGAAAAATATGCAATATTATGAACTCGCCCAATCCAAAACAACATAGTCATCGATGAACCAACAAGGAACCAACTTTCCTTGACCATATTACATCCTGCAAAAGCATGTCAAGCATCATCAACCTATCTCCGCACCAAGGACAATGTAAGAGACATTGGATGTGTCTTTGAGCTAGCATGACACGTGTCGGCACACATCCAGTCACCTAACAGATGAGATTTGAATCGATGGAATAATGTCCTCTTGGACTGAATCAAACAGATGAGTAGCTAGTTTAATATAATGATTATTTTTTAATAAAATCGCCATACGAAATAGATTATGACGACCACATGATTCATCACAAAAAGTTCATACGAAAAAATAAAGTTCATAATATTATGATGACCACATGATTTACAACAAAAAGTCAATAAGGAAAAAAATTGATTTACCACAAGACCATATGTAATGCCTAAACAGGAAGATGGTAAATGTGAATAGTAGAAATGGAAATGAAGTAAATATAATTGTTATTACATGATACAAGAAGGACAACATTTTCACGAGTCACTGATATTTCAAGTGGCAAAAACTACCTCAATTCATTTGTAAAATAAAACAACTTTCAAATGATGTAAAAGCATATTGGAGACTTCACAAATCCTTAGACAGGACCATGCTAGATTCATAATTCAGATTTGCAAACACAACATTTACGTAGCTTTTCTGTTTACTTTCAGATACGGCAAAGCTCCAATTACATTGTCATAGTCACTTCTGTTGACTTGAATCTGTGTACGACAATAAACAAAAGTTAGAGATGAAAAAATTGATTCCATAACTAAATTGTTCTTGTGTATTTCAAAACAGAATCAGAAAATTCCCAAGAAAATGTTCGGTAAAAATAACTTCAACCAAAATGCCACATTTCGGGTGAATCCAAGCCAGACACTTGAACTTCTCCACAGTATATCAAATATCATTCTAGTTCTAGAAATCCAAGTGTTGTTAGGATGGATGTGGGTTTGGTAAAAGTACAAAAGTCAAGATGAGATGAATTTCCTTCCAAGTGATGAAATTCTATACTGTGAGTAATATTCAATTTGTGTCTCGCAAAACAATCAACTTAAACACCACTACAGTTCAGTTCAATTGATAATTTCAATCAATTTATCAAGTACCAATTACTTTATTTCAGTCCTCACATTCCATAGAAGGTTGTAATTTATCACTTCACATAAATTTGCAGATAAATTTCAGCAATAAATATTTGCAGAATAGAAAATTGTGGATGTTTTTTTCTTAAGATTGTTAAATAAAATTTGAAAAGAGCAACTTGGAATACACCCATCAAGGCATTTTGTTAAGATTTGTGGATAGTATACAAGTCCTAATTCACAAACTTTTTAGTTAAATGATATGATCAGAATACAAGTGTCATAATATGACTGATTTTTACGCATATCCAGTTCAAACCCATGATTTCATAGCTAATTTAAAGTATCTACAATATAGATCATTCAAAGACAACGATACAACTGAAATATTAACATAGAAAATAAGTAACAAATCCCTTGAATACAAGCAATCAGCAGAGATTTGAGGCCACCCTCCCAAATTCCTAAAGCCCTCTACTCCTTCCATTTGACAAGATAGGTCACTCTCTCCCCTCTTATTAACAAACAACATGACTTATGTCCTAGTTAGCCAACTTACTAATTAACAATATCCGCTATTGAGTGATAAAAACTTGTTATTTGGTTTAATTTTAATAGTAGAATCACACAAAATAAGAAATCATCGAGAGAGAAAAAAAGATTAAGGACCACACTCAATTGTGTGATAAGTTGATGATTGATAATTCATAAGATAGGCAGGGTAAAGGCAAACTCTTTTCGAGTTTGTTGTAAGACATTTCTACTCATACTTGATGAGTGATATCAAAACGGTTTAAAGGGCATCATCCTATACGAACATGGAAATCGGAAAGCAATATATGTTACCTACTTGAGCTACATGATATATATTAACTACACTAGACATTGGAGATATTTTGTTTGGTGCACAATGAAGTGTTTTAGTTTCATAATCTTCACTTCATGACACATGAAAAATAGAGAGAAGGCAGGGAAACAAAATTTATGTTCCAAATCCAACTTTTCCATCCATTCCCATTTCCTAAAAGCCACCCTTTTTCATGTCGTAAAACTTAATGAAATTATTAAGATAAAAAAAACGATAAACTCTGTTGACAGATAAAACCACGCATAACAATTGAACAAAACAATCTAACTAACCAGTTCCATACCCTATCTTGTATCTAACTCCTAAGGTACTATTGGGCAAGAAGAAAGGTATGAGACTAATATAATTCCATGTGAAAGTAGTTCATTTTTCAAATAACGCACCAAAAAGTAAACAAATACGAAATACAGTTGTAAGCCAATGAAGAATGATGATAAATAATCAAATATAATTTAAGAGCATGTTAAAAAGATTGAACAAACCATTTTAGAGAGTCTCAATTTCCTCTTCTTATTCTTTTTGTAGAGTAAATGCTGCTTTCCGGCTCTCCTACGCACAATTTTTCCGGCACCAGTGACCCTAAATCGCTTTGCTGATGCCTGTGAAAAATGAAATGAAATTCAAATAATGAATGATACATAATTGAAGTGGGTTTGAAAGAGGATAGAACCTTGTGTGTTTTCATTTTGTAGCCTTTAGCAGATACGATAGTGAGAGAGCGAGGAGAAGTGGTAACAATGGAATGATTTTGGTTAAGAATTGGAGCGGAAATGCTACAAGACCAATTGAGTTTGAGGGAATTGACATTGTTTGAGAAAGGTGATTTAACTGAACTGAAAGAGACACGAGTAGAAGTAGATGGTGGTGAAAGTCTCAAGGCGGCAAAGGAAGAGACTGTGGCTGTTGCAGAAGCCAAAGCCATGTTAAGAGTGTGTTTGTGGTTCTTCTTGTAAATCGATATCTCGTTATTTGTTAAGATAGATTGAATAAGAAGATTATTACTCACTCGGTTGTGGATAAAGAAGATACCATTACGTTTCAATCAAGTGGTCGTCATCAACTCATCATGTTTTGTTTTCTGGATACTGGTAAACCGTCTGAACCGGTTTGCTTTTGGGCTTTCCCTTTTCGTTTGGGCCTTCAAATAGTTGTGGTATTCTACCCCACAAACCTGCTATTTTTCTTTTGTCTCTTTTAAATATTTTTATTTATTTGATTTTTAATTTTTAATTCTTCATCTTAAATTTTACAGAACAAAAAATAGTTTCAGAAAACTCAAATCCAGACCTTCAATAACACTCAAATGTGAACTTTCCATAATGAATTATTTACAATGTCGTTATGTTTAATCGGCAAAGGGGAAGTAGAGAGAGAGTGTGTTTGGTGAGGATGAATTATGTTGACTAGTTGTAGAGAGGGAATACACATGGATAAGTAGAAACCTGGTAATTCCATGAAGGCATTTCTACCGTTAGATGTTCCTTAGTGAGCATTGCTATTTGTCGTGAACGTAATTCCATGAAGGCATTTCTACCGTTAGATGTTCCTTTCACGGAATACATGAGTGGCTGGATTTAAATTAGCGTCTCTGCTACAAAACACAGATGTCGTGTCATGGTATCATCATGAGAAAGAATTCGCTCCATACAACATTTCCCTTTTGAAATATTCAAATTTAAGTTTCCAGGAGTGTTTCTTCAAAAACAAAGTTTCCCAGAATGTCTTCTTTTCATTTAGAAAATCACAATACTCTATGAGCATTCTGGAAAACTAGAAAAATGAAAATAAATATTTTGAGAATGATAAATGAAAATGGTTATAAATAGAGAAGGGTAAACAGGGTTTTGTAAAAATGTAGGTGGTGGGAAAACCGCATGAGGGTAGAGAAAAGCACAATCAACTTGAAATCACAGCCTTGTGATTTTCAATTGTTTTTTACTTGCAGTTGAATCATGCCATTCCAGCTTACAACAAGTTATGTGTTTGTTTCCACGACAGGATATACACTAAAGTACGTTTTTGTTAGAAGCTACACTTTGTATTGTGGGCAATATTAAATACAATATCAAAATTATCAGGGCAAACCCCATTCAACCATTTTGAAAACACTTCTATTCTAAAACTTATCCAAAAGCTAACTTTTAAAGTATTGAGACTCCATCCATTCTCACGCAGTCAGAAATTCTCCCCTCTTCCCGTTACAACAAACACAAAAGTTAAGACGGTAGTAATATAGTACTAACATAGTAAGCAACTTAGCATGTGCCTTTCAAACTAAAACAGGAAAATTAAGTTAACAAGAGCCACTAATAATTAAACGGAGAAGACAATAAATAATAAAGGAACTGGCTCCTCAGACTTGGAACACTCTTAAAGAAACTGATCATCATCCATACATATATGAGGTCTTCGAGCTCATCTAAACTGTGCCTCCACAATTATGATTCTGATAGGCATGCATACTGCAAGATATCCTCCTCCTTCAGTAGAAATAGACTAGACATAATGTGCTATTAAAGATAGCAAGCTTTCCATCTATGAATATGATACATATTGTATTTACTAAGGGAAAAACAAACAGGATCTATAGAAATTAAAAGGGAAAGTACAAAAGGATCGTTGGAGACAACATACAACAAAAGCATAAAAATTACAGGAATAAATTAACTGGAATTAAGCTACAGCATTTTGTAGGGAGAGTAATTGGGACTCTAGAGTGTAATAGATGATGACTCTAACTCCTCAGGTGTCACAGGAGTATGCAGCTGCAAAAAAAAAAAAAAAAAAGCAAATATCTAGTTAGGTAACCTCGATGATGCAAACACAATTACACAAGTCTCATTGTCCTCATCAACACTTGTTCCATTTTATTTTAAAACTTTGAATGGACTAATCGGAAACAGAGGAAAATGCATCAGGAACAGGAAGATTTCTTGCTTCTGAGTTCTGACAACACATCCCCTACTCAACAAGAATATCCATGACCATGCCTAAACCCTAACCAAAGAGAACAAGCAAGCAATACACAGGCTACCTTGTTCCCCTGATTCCTAATAAGCAAGCAATTGAAATGTCTAATCAAAGAAAGACAATATAATTGAAAATTAGTATGGTAATCATCAGCCAAGCATATTCTCCAATGGACACCACTTGTGTACCATTGGGATACCAATGTTATATAACATTGGTCAATGAAAGTGTGCCACATAGAGAATAGAGAAATTGCTTCTTACTTACAGTATGACATTCTCCAAGATGCATACCTCGTCAACATTAACATAATGCGAACAAACATTACACTCGACAAGATTTGGGTAAATACCAATGCCCTATTTAGATAAACCACACAATTAAGCGCCTATATCATTACCATACACGCTTATCAGATAAGTATTTGTGTATAAACTACTTCTATAACAAAAGATAAAATAAAGTCAACTATTTACATACAATTTAATAAGTTATTTTCATAAGTTATCCCAGAGAGCTAAGCTGAAAATAACTTATGAACATGTGATAAGCTGTTTCTGTAAGCTCTCGCTAACAGTCTCATAAGTGTTTATGTCACTAGATAAGTTCAAATAAGTCAATCTAAACAGACCCTAAACATAATTCTAGTAGACAACCTAATTCATACGAAATGAATAAGGGAACACTAAGAAATTAATCTGTTTATTTGTGTAATAAGCACTATAAAACTCGATTATAATCAACATGTGTAGTAAATAACACAAAATCATAATATAGTAAATCGCATTAACAAACAAGTCACTAATAATGATAAAGCTAGAGACAACTTACAGCTTCTGCAACAGGGATCCAATGAAAAGCACGGGAAAAATCATCATTGTTTGAAGGAACGCTGTCGTGGTTCCAATACGTGATATCATTAAAGGTCACACTAGTCTCCCACGAATTAGAGCTTTCAACCGAATTTTTCTTTCCCAAAACAAAACCTACAGAGCATAGCAATCATGAGTCATCATCACAATGAGAAAGAAAGAGATAAGAAGAAGAGAAAACAAGTTTGGTTACCAGAGTAGTTATGAGGAAGAGGGAGAGTAGTTCCTTCGAGCAACCTTCCTCGAAAATGCGATTGCTGTAATGGTAAACCGTCTTCTCCGACGACGCCGGTAGGTTTAGGTTTGAAATACTGAGAGACTTCGGTGGGACCATCGTGCTTGATGCAGCAGGGAAGTAGATGAACACGCCCACTCAGATCCTCGATACCGTCTCGCTTTAGGTCTATCTTCGCCTCCCCGCCCTTTTCCATCTCTCTCGCCGCCCCCGCTTCTTCTTTCTTCACTCCAAATTTCCCTCCCAAATTATTTCTTATCTCACTTTCAATTTTAGCCTCCCTCCCCCTTAAATCGCGTTCAAGTTTACTTTCCTTTTTCTTTTCTTTTTTTTTTACAATGCAGACAAAATCCGCATAAATCACTAAAAATTAGTTTAGTTTTTTTTTTTTTCTTTTTTGAGGTTCGAACTCAGACTTTAAATCTATCGTGCATTGTCCTTGCCAGCTGAGTTAAGCCTACAGAAACATTAAATTAGTCTCTAATTTTATAGAATATTCACGATTTTATGAATATTTCAAAAATGACTCTTAATCATATTAATTCTTCAAAGTTTATGTTAGGGACTTAATATTTCAAAAATTTGCACTTAAGTTGTTAAAATAAGATGACTAAATTGAAATTTAAGTGATTAAATATAGAGGCTAATTTAAGAGTTTAATAGAGTAAGAAACTTTTTTCAAATATTTATAAAGTTAATGACCTATTTAAGACTTAAGAGTATTCTACAAAGTCAGATACTAATTATTGATTTACTCGATAAAACCTATATGACAAAATATTGTACTCATTTTAGATTTTAAGGTTCAATCTAACAATATCAACATCGTCAGTTGAACTATATCTTCCATAATCATCTTAAAAAAAGTTTTTTTAACTTAGTTTTTTAAAGATATTAATTAAATTCAAATTTGTATACCTTTTTCTCTTTAACAATATGGCTCTCTAAGGACTGGGGAGTAAATTAATCATATTTTCCGCAAGAGTGATCATAAATTTGCTAATTTTGCTCATTCTCAACATTAATTTGGGGCATTATTATGTTATACAGACACAGCTCTCTCTTTTGTGGAAATAAAACCTCTCCACTTCTTATTCTCTATATTTTATCCCCTATCATGGTTTTGGCTGTATAAATTGATAATGTGACATAAACATTGTTCAAATATCTTCTATACACCACAAAACTTTAAGTAATATCAATAATTTATGAGAACTAGTAGCCTTGCAATGAATATGAACTCTTCGTGGGTTTCTCACGTTGGAACTAGAAGAATGCGTGAGTTGTTTTGTGGGTTTCTCACCCTAGAACTAGTAAATAAAAATCACTTATGCTTAGGATCAATTTCAATTTTTTTAACTTCTACAGAATAGATACTCTAGAAGACTTGAAGGCACAACAATATCAACTATGTTTTCTTGTGAAAAATATAAACTGTGTCACTATACTATATATGATCACGTTAAATCAATATGGAAATCAAACAGTTGAGATGAAGATATAATGACAATCAGGATATAGATCACACCCAAATTTGCAAATAAATGCAATTGTAGTTTAAACGCCTCCTTTCATACATGCTGCATATTTTGCAATCCGCCAATCCCAAAATCCATTTTCATACTAATGGCTTTACAAAAGAACATTACATTTGGTCATAGAGAAGTACAAATAATGAGTTAAAAGCTCCAGTTCTTCCATCAGCTACAAAATGTACCCTTTTCAGAATTCTCAATTTCAAGCAAATACAGTACAAACAAGACAAGACTGTTAATGTTATTGTCTTGTCAATATGGCAACTGATTCCCACTCTAAACTACATATCACATCCTGCATGGAACGATAACATCATCAGAAAAAAAATTTCCACTTTCATCTTGTTACCACTTCTTTCTCTCTATCATTTTCATTTTGTTAATTTTTAATAAATTAGTAACAATGTAAAAACACCGGTACAGAAAAATCGTCCCAAGGTAACATGTTTTCCATAAAATCGTTCTTTTGCTAGTATTTAATAGATTTAATAGATAAACCATTTGGTGATTATAATGTATATTTTCAAAAATGAACTATAAGTGAAAACCACCAAATCAGTCCCATACAATATAAACAATATTAGCTGCACCCACTTACCAAAGGATTATGTCGATCAATATCAAAGCTATTGATGGCGCAAGGTTCTGCCAGCAGCTCAATAGGTTCCTCACCTAGACAATGTAAGATCACACCATCAGACTCACCAAATATATTCCTGATGAACTGACATTTTTAACATGTAAATTGCAATGAACATATATACCTTGCTCAATCACGCCAAGAATTCCATCCTCCGAACATATCATAGCAGGTAAAATCCGGGTAGATGAAGTGTTTGATTTTATGCAACGATCATACTGAACCTCCCAAACCTCACTTTCAGATATTGACTGAACGGCAGTGTTGCCAGCCCCATCACCTGCTCCTGTTCCTGAAAGTATAATCGGCTGTTGTTGCATCCTAAGATCCCAAGCCAAAACAGTACCTAAGGAGCCAGCAGCCTGAGAGGGAACATCAATAATTAAGAAACGGCAGAAGCATACAAGTAAACATAAACTGTAAAAGGACCATGCAGCTAGGGGTGTTCGCGGTGCGGTTTGGTTGAGGTTAAAACTCATCCGAACCGCAAGATAGAAAATCATGCGGTTTGGTTTGGTTCGGGCTTTTAAAATGAAAACCGAACCAAACCAAACCAATGTGGTTTGGATTGGTTCGGTTGTTGCATTGTTTTTAGATAGAATACAATTTTTTGTTTTCAATGTTAAAATTAAGTTAAAAGTTAAAAGCAATTTATTTTCAACAATGTTTCAAATTTAATCCAACATTACAATTTTACTTTCATCCTCGCATCAGCATAGACCAAATTAAAAATATGGACCAAAAAGCAATTTTCTTCGGTAAGAAATGCAAAAGCCTAAGATTTTATCATTCTCTAAAAGTTCTCATTGAATTTCTATTTAAGATATATCTAACACAAACATATATGCAGAAGTGCAAGTATAATTGAATTAAAGCTCATAAATACAATTTTAACATCAAAAGCATAGAAAAAACTTAAGTAGGAAAAATATGTCTTGGTCAAACAAAAACAAAAAAGAGAAAAAATATGTCATTCTATAAAATTTATCATTGAATTTCTCTGAGTACTAGGCTGGTGAACTAAGTTTAGTTAGTGTTTCTCTTATGTTGCGGTTTGGTTCGGTTGCTAAAATAAAAACCGCAAACCAAACCGAATCATGCGGTTGAGTAAAAAAAATGATCCGAATACATCCGAACCAAATGCGGTTTGTGCGGTTTTCGGTTTGGGTTGATTCGGTTTGCGGTTTTTCTATTGGGTTGGTTCGGTTTTGAACACCCTATGCAGCCACTCAGCTCTCTAAACCATTAATCTGATAAATTTTTATCAAAGAAATCAAGAATCATTCAAATTCAAGCTGTACCTACGATAAAACAGTTATTTTTGCAGAGATGAGAAACAGTTATTTTGCAGAGGTGAAAAACAGTTCCCTTCTGGCCTTAATTTTTGTTGGTGAGAAACATTAGCAATATATGACAAAGACACAAATGAGCTTCTTTACTTGTCTTGGCTAATGTCCCTTGTATTCTTAATTCTAGCGAGCTGTTACACCCTTACGGGATTTGCCGATTCATATGTATTTAAAGAGTTCCTACAGTGGGACGGTTCTTGTGCCAAAAAATGGTGAATTGTGGGACCCAATAATGTTAGTTAAGAACAAAAATATGATTCTGGGATTACAGTAAAAATGGGCATGTGCTCTTTAAATCTTATATGGCATCTTTAGGTCCGTCAATATAATATCAATAACCAATTTTGGTTCTAGCATTGCAGACGCTTTAACAAAGTAACAAGTTTTCTAATGAACGTAACGAAGCAACAACGAGCACCAGTCACACATGCAGACACAGTAGCAAAGTTTCAGTATAGACCAATAAGGGGTTGAAACTATCCAAAACAACTAGTTGGATAGATTTCTTAAAAACTTATGAGCTGCATAACTTGAAATCAGCTTCTCTATCTCAACTGCTATAATATAACTCATCATTTAACTTCTCTACCAACATTTTTAAGCTTAAAAAACTTTTATTGTAACCACAGACTTATTTTAGTTCAGAAATTCAGACTACATTGGCCAAAATCCACAATCACTGGAAAAGGTATAAGTAAATTATATAACAGAAATTGAGGAGTAGGGCGTAGCAATGTTACCAGACAAGTATGCTTTCTTGATGGATGAATGTCTATAGAATGCACTATCCCAGAATTCAAATTTTTATCCCTGCAAAAAAAACAACCACACAGTAAGTATAACTCTAATATTTGAACAATCCTAGGCTCCTGTTCAGTTAAACAACTTAATTAACCGTGTATAGCATAAATGGTTGTCGTATAAATACTTATAACGTAATTGTGTATTGTATAGTATAAGTGCTTGTGCATAAGCTATTCCCATGACAAGATAAAATAAAGTCAGATTTTTTTCAAATAATACATAAGTTATTTTCATAAGCTATCCTAGAGAGTGTACCAAAGTAAGCTGAAAACAGCTTATGGAATATCACAACTTGTTTCCAATTTCCATAAGCTTTTCATGAGTGTTTGCACCAGAAATAAGTTCAAATAAGTCAAGGCTCGACAATTAAGTAACTAAAGGCTCAACATTTTTCTTACCAGTTACCCTTGAACTGAGAAACCGGTCCACCAGGTTTTCTCTGATCCCACCAATGAAGACCAAATCCATATCCACCAGTAGCAAACTCCACCGGAGAAGCCCATTTGACCGACGTATAAGAAACTAACCCACCACTATCAAACAATCTACGATAATTCAAATTAGAGTCTCCAACAGTAACCAAATTAATCCTCCCATCATCCCCAACAGTAACACACTCAACCCCGCCATCCATCAAATCAATGCAGCACTTACCCTCCAAGTGAAGCTCATTCTCCGGAACAGATACCTCAGATACAAGCCTCGCATCGGTGGAATCGGCGAACAAGAAGTGAAGTGAACCGGAGGAAGTTGAAGAGGCGATGATTGATTTCTGAAGAAACTGAGAGGATTTGATAGATGAGATTGGTGAAGGGGATGTCCATGAAGATTGGAATTCGAAGGAAAGTGGATTTGGTTTGAAAGAGTGGATTTCGATGGAAGAGAGGTTGGAATCGAAATCGGAAGTAGCGAGAACGGCGAAGCGGTTGAATGCGGATAGAACTGGAAGCCAACGAACGGCGTCGATGTATTTGTATTGTGGGAATCTGTGGATTTCTGAATTTGCCGTCACTGCCATTGCAAGGGTTTTTGCTACAATTCGCGCATAGACTAGTGAGTAATGGGGGGAACTTGTTTGACAAAATACCTTTCACATTCCACATATTTTCTATCTTTTTATATTTTAAGAAATGTTTTCTATATTTTTATTTACATTGAATCAACAAATATATAACTTCAAACAAACCCAGTATATGTGGTAATACTAATTGATGTTAATTGAGTTGATTTTAATTTAAAGTAATCTAAGCGTGATTTAATTTTATGTTTGGATATAATGACGTAAAAATGATTCTCAATATAAGAGACTATCCACAATGCACCATCTTATTTAGGTGTTTAAACGAGTTCCGGCAATACACGTCACTCGTTTCATAATTAATACTTCCTCCGTCCCAAATTGTATGATGTATTGGCCATTTCACACGTATTAAGAAATGTAATTAATATTCTGTGGGGAAGATAAATTATGAGTTGTTTTACAAAATTATCCTTAATATAAGGTATGGAAAAGATAAATGAAATAATTGAAAGAAGAGAAAGTAATTAATAGTTAAGGATATAATAGAAAAAATAACATTAATATTTCATTGGTATTGTAAAGCGAAATATAATTTAGGACAATTTTTTTTTCCAAAGCGACATACAATTTGGGACGGAGGGAGTATATAATAAGCACTTAGTCTCTCTAACCCCCAGCGCTTGAAATAAATTATTAAATGGGCCAGTAATAACTATATCTCATTAAATTTTAACAAAAAACACGGGTAATATAGAGATATATGTATTCACCTTGAACCCATATTCAAACTCTTCTAGAATGTAGAAAATCAATTTATTACCTCTTTTATATTCAATAAAAAATCAATGAATTTATGTTCTAAAGTCATATGTTAAGATTTCTATAAAGAACAATTATTAATTGAAAAACATTAAATTTCAATATTACGATAAATAAATTGGCACAATTCAATGCATAATTTTTATTTTTGAAACCTTAAAATAATTTATAGATTAAAATGGTAGACTTAAAAAAAAAACTTAATACATGATTTATAGTTGTATAATTTTCGTTGAATAAAATAGTTCAAAGTTTGGCACCAGGCACCGTGAAGATATCAAATTTCATGTTCATGTTGGTATTGTAAAGTCAATTACTTGATCATATGTGTGACAATTATAAGGTAGGTGTTATAACTTGTAAGAATTGAAGAAAGTGAGAATACAATAACGGTGATCAAGACATAAAAATGTTATGAATCACCTTAAATATTCACTCCTTAAAATGCATCAATTTGAATCACTATTTTTTTCTTAGCGTGAAAAGCATATAAAATTGTAAGCAAAACAATCAATCTAGTAATTCAACAATTAGAAATTCAGAATACAAGCTACCAAAAGCAACTATAACGAGCAAATAAGAAAAAGATACTGACCTATCAATCGGAACTATGGTGAAACGAGAACGCAGAGACATCGATTGTAAATCTAGGATGAGAAAGACAGTAGAATGGGATTGTCTTCAACTTTACGAGGAGGAAAATCATGGTGACGAAGAAAGCGAGGAAGAATGAGCTTGATAGTATTGGGGACGGTGAGCAGCATAGCGGAATGCAAATGCTGGTTGGGAAAGGAGGAGGAGGAATATAGAAAGGGAAAGGAAGAACATCAGGGACATAAACTAGTCTTGTAATAATAAAGGAAAGAGAAAAAGAGATGATCGAAAGTTATATATAAAGGTTATTTTAGTAATACTAAAATTATTTAACAATGGTTAACGGCTGTTTAACGGAAATATAAAAAAATGGATCAAAATGTATCAAAAATCATATGTTGGGGGAGGATAATGTGTGTTTCAAAATAGGAGAGGAGGGGAGTGTAAAAGTAGCATCTCTCAGGGATGGGATGTAATTTACTCAAAGAAAAACTGAAATCATTTTCTACACACCATTGAGAGAGGCATTGGCGTACTAAACAAAATTAAATTATACTTTTATTCTTTTGTTATGAATTTAGAGAGAAATTTCTCATTTTTCTCTCTCAATTTTTTTCCACAATTTTCTTTTACTAATTTATGTTTTCTGCGTGGTTTGTCTTCTGATATACTACTAGAAATTAAATTCTCCAACAATTCGTTAATTTTCATCTTGGTAATATCATATATATTGCTAACTTTTTTTCTTTTGAGGGAATCATATATATTGCTATTGTAAAGGTTAATATTCATGATACAGTCAAATTCAATACAATTGGTTCAACTTTGATTTTTGTCAAAATAATAACTTATTTCCTCTAAAAGTTTAAATCCTAATTAGCTAAATTATAAAGAGTATCGGTCTTTATATAAATAACGTGATGAAAAAATTAAAAAAATAATAAATAAAACATACATTTCCATATTCTCTTTTGAATTGAGCTATAAAACCTCAGCACCCTCAAAGTCATAATGAAACGTAGGCATAATGGAGTTGAGGTCTTCCAACATTGTATCATTGAAATTTTCATATTCAAAGTACGTTTGAATGTCATCAGGAAATGCACATTGTGACAATTGATCAGACTCCAACGTCGTTGACACATTGGAAGTCATTGATGCCATTTCCACCATTTCCTTAAACTTAGATGATTGAAGCAAAAGCTCTAGGGCTGACGTGGCACTAGTTGGTCGAGGTTGAACCAATGTGGCTTCGTCAATAGAATTATTGAGTGATATTTCATTGTCCACGAGGCTAAATTCCAATTCTTCATTAGAGTTTGAGTCGTTGGCACTACTGTTAGAGTTAATGTCACAAAGATTAATATTAGACTTGTTATTGTCGTCATTGTTGTTATTGTTGGGCTTAAGCCACTTAATATAACGGCTTAGGTCGAAATTGGTAACAGCATTAAGTCCACGGTATTCAATAGCTGCCATGTCATAAGCTGTAGCTGCTTCTTCTTGGGTAGCTGCAAGATTGATTAATTGAACTTTGTATAAGTACAAAACCAATTTCAATATAATGTCATGTGATTCATGTCCCATTGAATGTGAGTACATGTGATTGATATTATTTTGCCATACATAACCCATGCAAAGCCACACTATGGAGTAATAACTGAATTGGTCAAGGAATAGAAGCAATGAATTGAATGACACTTTTCTAAGGTCTTCGTTTACAATAATTATAAAATCATTTTCATTTGAACGTTGAAACGAAAAAAGGCTTATTATGTATACACCTACATAAATTTAGATTGTTGTACCTGGCTAGCTACTTAACTACTAGTCATAATTATAGTAGTAAAGAACATTTTACGCACCATACGAGCATTTATACGTACATCACTAGTGTTCATATGTACGTACGTATTTTATTTTGTGAAAGAAAAGGTGTGTACAGTATTTCATTGTTTGCTAAGATAATTAGAGACAAAGATTTTGAACTTACCATATGTTCCGAGATAAAGATACTTATTGCCAAAAACTTTGCCAATCCGTGCCTCCCACCTTCCGTTATGATGATGTCTAGAACATTAATGGAAAAGCAAATTCATTAAACCTTAAATTGATTCTTAATTGAGTAAAAAAAATTATTCTTCATTACACTCTTGTTCGGTCTTAAATATAAGCAAAAATTGATCAAAGAAATTTGATGTATAAGAAGAACTAGCTAATATATACCTTGCTACACCTCTGTATTTAGATACACCCCGTGAAAAACCACTGCTTTTCCTGTAATTTTTAGTAAAAATAAGCTATGATTAATATTTGCAAATTTTTTCATGCTGATATATATAATGAAAGAAATTATGTTTGATTAATACCTTCTTAAGGATCCAATATACTCCTCCCTTGATTGACTCTCCATTTCAATTAGTTCTTTCTGATAGTTTGATAGCTGTGATTTGAAGACAATTTTTTATTTTTATTTTCTGAACTAATTAATTAATAAATCCTGGATGCATATTAATAAAAAGTGGTTTAGAAAGTACCGGAAAATTAATAATGGTATCTTGACCCCAATATTTCAATGCTGCTAGATCATAAGCATGTGCTGCCGTCTCCTCATTATCATAAGCACCTGAAATTTCAACAACAAGCTAAATACTAAGTACTTAAATGATTCTTTTGGTTTCATTTCATTGTAATAATGATAAATAATATATATAATAAACTACGTACCAAGGTAGACTGCAACAATCAATTACAAAGATCACCACCATATATATAGAATTGAAATGCCACATGAAAATAAGTTAAAACATTAGGCTAACTCCATATATTGATCAATTAATGTTGGAAGAAGAAAACTAATGAAAAAGAGTATGAAATTACCTTGTCTCCCTTTCTTGTTCTGAGACTCATTCCAACAATTCTTGTCCCACAAATGAGCTTCATATCGGCCTGTCCAACGGTGCCTGACCGATGGTAACATTTTTTTTTTTATTTTTTTTAATAACAAATGTTAGTGTGTTAAATGCTAATCCGACACGAGAGATAGATAAACATATACAAGAGGAAATAAACAATCAAGGCGATATGATCGAGCAAATCACCTAGTGACTCCTCTGTATATTGAGCTGCGTTGAGGTGGAGAAGTTCTAGGGACACTTTTCCTCGTCCGTTTTGCTTTGGTGGTGACAGTGTTACTTGGATTCAGATTATCATTATCATTGCTTGCATTGTCGTCTTTCTCTATTTGCTTCTGCGATTTTTTCGCCATTGGAAAAAAAAAGAAGTGTATACTGAAGAAACAAGCTAGCAAAGATGTATATTTATATATAGTATTAATGGTGCATTAATTTGAAAGGTAAAAATAAAAATAAAAAAAATGTTTATGAATTATAGTATAGTGTTTGGGTGAAGAAGAATTTAAAGGGATGGGCTAAGGAATGGGGTTAGAAAAATTTGTGCTGGCAGAATTGTGATAGCCGGCTGAAAGATGGTTGTTTGTGGCCGTCTGTAAAATCGGCTCTATGTTAAATTCTTTCTCTCTTGTCTTCTCTTCAAAATTCTGTGATGTAGCTGTCAATAAGTTTCTGAATCTGTTTTATATGCCTTTTTATTTGTAAGCTTAATCAGTTTTATTCTCTGTTTTCTACCTCAATATAAACAAGTGTCTTTTACTTTTAACCATTTTATAATTCCATAATAAATACATGGATCCTACCTTTCTATCACCTCTCTAATCATTTTAAAATTTTGTACGTAACTATAAAGTTGTTCAACAAATTTGTAATAATTCAATAGCCACTAAAATTGGTGTCTATATAATATTCATGCTTTCTTTTTTACAAGTATATAATATATATTGCTACTAATAGTAAGTATATTACATAAATGAGTAAAACAATCATTTTTGTTTTTAAAATGTGAGGTATATATGTGTTTATTGTTAATTTTACATATAACTTGCGTCAGTGTAGTGTGTTCTGCTCTACATGCTTTGGATTAATCTTAACATATCTTGTGTTTTGATTAATATTTTATTTAATTTTGTTTTTTAAAAAACTATTAAAACATTTTTGCATGCTTAAAAATAAAGAAAAAAGAAGAGTACCTAGAAAGTGCATTATATTTATACTTGATATGAATGAAACGTATTTTCCTTTTAGTTTTTTCCATTGATTATTTGGAGAATTTTGAAATAAAATATAGTATGTTGTAACCAAAAAAAAAAAAAAAAAAGACAATTTGAAGTGTCAACGCTCAAACAGTAGCGCCCCGTATGTAGGTGTAACTACCTCATGTCGACGATTAAAGAGGATATGTTCTTTAGTTTTAGGGTCCATAGGTGCTCTTCTGCCATTTCTATATTTGTGAGCAATCTAAAATCTTAAATGTTGGTAGGGCCTCGGATTTATATCATGGTCTCAGTAATCACATTTACTACCTCTTACGGTGGATGTATAGAATTCAAGATGTATGTGGTCGTACATATGCACGTAATTTTAAGGGTAAAGTTCTTAAATGTGTGAGGCAATGTATTGAAATTGCAAATGTATCTCTAATGTCTTTTTGTTAGTAATTTTATTAATTGACTATACAAAAACATATTTGATAATCAAAATGACTAATAAAAGATATACATGTGGATGTGTTTGTAATTTCAATACATTCAATGGTCAATGTGACAACGAATTATATTTTTGGGAGACCATAGTTGTGGTTTGTTTATAATTTCGAAATAATTGCTTACACAAAGAGGGTATATTCAAGGGAATTATATATTTGAGGGGCCAAAATGGTAGTTTGTTCGTAATTTTAATGAGTAAGGAAAGAATTCAGTATCTCTGAATTTATAACTCTCACACACCACTCAATAACTACTTGCCTAAACCGATAACCTTACATAGAAACAATATACACATTTTTTTTTTTACACATGCATTTTTTATTTTACTTTTGATCAAGTAGCCCAGTGGCTAGAATTCATCTTTTTCAAGGTGAATAAGTGAGGTGTTCGAGGTTTGAACCCTGACCCCTACATATAACAATGCATGTTTCTGCCAGCTGAGCTATGCTCACGGGACTATACACTTATGCATTTAATTATCACCCAAAAATAACATCCATTAATTAGTCATTCTTCACTATTTTGGCAAGCAAACGATGGCTCCTTTGTAAACAGAATCCTAATGGTTGCAGTTGGTTACCTTTCTTTGACTCATTGTAGTGGGTTACCTAGATTACCTAATAGCGAAAAAACCATTTAACAAATAACAATTGCAGGATATTTTTGATGACGCAAAATAAAATGCTAGTTACTCTAAGAAAAGAAAAAACTAGGTCCTACTTTTTATCTCTTGAGCAAGATCCCCTTTCATTGATTAGTTTTTTTAAATCTATCAAAACATATGTAATATGCACTAATGCTCAAATAAATTGTGTGATTTTAAATAAAATGATCATTTATGTAAAGTAAGTGCAACCAATGGGATTGAATCAAGCAGAGTTTTTACCTCATTTTTACCTGATAAGAATTAGTAATAATGTTTTCCTCAGTTCTGTGATGTCAACTTAAAGTTTCATTGATAACTAAAAAGCAGAGTTAAATATAACTAAAAGGTTTTCATCATTTTTACCTGATAAGAATTAACCAATTATTACACACACTATGCCAAGCACAAGTGTGCAAAGAATAGGACAGAAAATGTAAAAAAACTGTGATCTGAGTAATAACATACATAAGGATACACCTCAGCAAAGGACAAAAAGCCCACCCCCTCACAAACTACTACTCAACCCTCCACAAAATGAAAACCATAAGCAATCAGACCGATATCCCTTTAGCCACCACTTCCACTCTGCATGCAAGCAACCCAACTCCGCAGGAAACAACGGATCACACCTTTGCAAGCCAAACTCCCACATATTGCTAGAAAACTCAGCCTACCACATCTGTAGATGAGAATTCCAACACAAAACAACCAAAGTTGTCCGAGCAAGTGTGATGCGCCAACAAAACACGGGAATTCTGCATAACAGAACCCCGTAGCAGATTGAAAAGAACCATAATGCAGTCATACTCCTACCAGATGCCTCCTCTCAACATCCAATAGACACTTGAAACCCCTCCCCATCCTGAGATAACCACATAATATTGAGGACTCCCCGACACAACCCAATCAAACACCCCCTGTACCATAGCTATTTCCGGCTAAGCTAACACAGAACCAATCCAAACAACAGCCCCACCTGCACAAAATTAAATTCTGTAATAGACAAATGCATCAATTTTTCTAATCACCTGCAAAGCAAACAACCAAACAAGTGAAAGGATTCAACCACCATTGATATTGCATATTTGAATCCTGTATGTTTAATCCTTAACCAGTTCCACAAAAGCAAATTCACCTTTTCTGCAATCGCGTCCAACGACACATTTTTATCCTGAATTTTTTTTTTTTGTGCGTTTCTAGACTTCCAAATACTCCTCCACTAGCAGGCAAACCAAATTTGTTCTTAAACCCAACTCCGTTCCTTTTCCTCCAATACTTACTCCAGAGAAATAATTGAGATGAGAATTGCAATTATTATGATACACCACACTCACTCTAGCCATTTAGCCATATCCATCCACACTTTAGAAATAAACATAGCATTCAAAAAATAAATGGGATGTTGACTCTATCACCACAGCCACCTACACAATTTAGCTAATCTCCGCTTAGGATTACTCTTCTAGATAAATTATCTTTGATTGGAATACGGTTTTGAAATACTTGGCACACAAACACCACAACTTTCAACAGAATGAATTTATGCTACGCCTTATTGTTGAGTGGTTGATCCAGGATTGCTATCTTCCATTAAGACATTGTAAGCCGACTTAACAGAATAGAAATTTGACGAGTCCTCCACCCAAACTATACAATCTTTTTCTACCCTCCATGATGATAACCTTTTCTAATTCCTCAATCATGCGATGAAGCAATTCCGCTTACCGCTAGAATAACTCTCTTCTCCACCTAAAATCCCACACCCGGTTCCCACCAATTTCCCTCTTCAACACCATCACCTTAGCCTCTTTGTTCAAAGATAAGGAAAATAGTTGATCAGTTCTCATTTTTAATGACCTCCCCTCCCCACCCAATGGTCACTCCAAAATAAAGTATCCTCTCCGTTCCGCATTATTTTTCTAACGCAACCCTAAAACCAATTATGATTGTTACCTATCCCCCTTCTTTCCACAATTTTTTACACCCCACTCACTCACCCCCATTTCTTTTTCCTTACAAACTTATTTGTCAGCATCTACACACGATCAAAAGTATTTAGATTCTAAATGGTCCCTCACCTAAAAGTTGACAGGATGCTATTCATTTATTGAGAGATACAATTTATAGTTCTTCGCTTTTGTATATCAGGTTATCAGTCATCCTAAGTTTCACATCTAAATGAAGCAGCAACATTGTAGTTGTAACATGCAAGCATAGTACATTTGGTTTGCCTTGCAGTTGATACTCTATTGTAGCTCATAATTACCAATACATCGTCTTATTAGTTGTAGTAGAAAACTAGGTGCGTGCATACCAACAATTCTTCAATGCTTCGATGAATGAAATTCTTCAATGCTTCATGTTCATATCAATCTACAACTGACAGCATGTTCTTTTCTGAAACTGATGATCCATGTGAGCCGAGACAAATGAAGCATCAAAGTGAATTCAATTTGGGTTAGTAACTAAAAAGCTTAAAAATGGTAAAAAAAAAGGTATTTTTTTAGATAAAAAAACATTATTGAATGCATACACTATTATCATGGTGAGTAATCTGAGAGAATAGTGTGATCTGGAAAGAGGTAAAAGTTGAAGCTCTTATGTCATTTGGAACATCTGGAAGAAGGGATGGATGTTGAACCTCGTACATGATATCATCTTGTTGAATAATGTGATGTCAGTTATACATAGCAAAACAATAGGATACTAAAACAAATTGATTGGCTCACTCGGTAAATGACTAAACATTCCTCTCAAAAGTAATTATCTTTCGAGCATAACCTTTCCCATATCATCTTGCTAGAATAAAGTCCAATCATACGTCCTTAAGAGCAAGACAAAGCAATTATACGACATTAATTTTAGGGTATAATTTAACAGGAGCATATTAACAAGCCTGTTTGCAGATTTATGGTCTTAATAAAATGGTCACTTGCCAATAATTGCAATATTGCTACCAATTGAAATATCCTCACCATGTTCAGAAAGTAAAAGCAAATATTAAAAATTAAATTACTAAATTAAAAGGGGTGCCAAAAGACAGTGTACCCCGTGATACTCTGCAGTCTGCATGAACTCAGTTAAAGTAATTCCACCAGGTTTGACTTATATCTAAACCTTCTCTTTTTGAAAAAAAAAAAATGTAGATATCCTTCTCAAAGTTGCTTATGTCATCGATGGAAAGATCAAGAAAGGGTTAATGGAAGATTTTGGCATGCAAATGAGTACAAAAGTTATAATTTTTCTTCTTTTGAAGTAAAAATAACAGAATCAGATATTTGTTTGATAGCTGAGAAATGATACTACTGTAACATTAGTCATTTATACATTTAAGAACATAAACTGGATTCCTAATGCAAATGATAAGCCCCTTCACTGATTGAATCACAGAGCGAAACAAGTAATTAAGAGTTTGATCCTTCAAACTTTTGCTAATTTCCTTTACTCTTATAAATTAGTAAACAATTGAACTTTGAATACTGAGAACACAAGATATACGCCCTATATGGATAAACAGCTTAATTTGCAATTATAACTTATGCGCTTATGTATTAGCTATTTTCATAACAAAAAGATAAAATTAAATTGTTTACGTATAACCTATTTTCATAAGCTATCTTTGAAAGCTTATGAAAATAAGTTAAAAAACAGCTTATGGACAAGTCATAAATTATTTTCAAAAGTTCTCTAAAACAAACAGTCCAACAAGTAAATAAGTTTAAATAAGTCAATCCAAGTAGACCCATCATATAACTATTGACATCCAAACTCAATTTCTTTTACATATTGCATTTGAAAAGCTGACTAATTTGATTCGTTGGGCAGGAAAAAAATGAAAAAAACACAAATGGGAACCACAAGAAAAGCTGCAAGCTTTAGTAATTCCTCATTCTGTTGTGTTATCACTCCAATCCTTGACCAGTCTCCGCTATACCTGAATTAAACCATTGGCATCATTATGAAGCACCGATACCTGACACGATACTGATACGATACGGTACGATACCGATACGGCGATACCGGAAAATTTAAAATTAATAGTATAAGTGCACAATGTATAAACATAACTAAAAATGATGATAAACAAACATTCACATTAATGAAAATGATCAAAACAAGTGACAATTACATGTTTTTTCTGCACAAATTAGATAGAATATAGCTAAACATCATTAGTACCATCCAAAGAGAACACTATAAAAAAAGAACATCTTTGTCTAATGTTGACTACTTAATAGTTAACACTAATTTATATCGAAAACAAACAGCAGAAGAAACATAACATTAGAGAGAAGAGAAACAGAGTAGAATTCAATCAGTGGTAATGGTTAGAAGAGAGAATAGCTATTGCTATGTGGTGACGAGAAAACCTATTTTTTTAGGTTAGAAGAGACAATATGATTTTGATAGCGCTGCCAGACTTGATAGGTGTCGGAGTATAAGTAAGTTGTGTCGGAGTACAAGTTAGTCGTATCCGACACGTATCGGTCATTTTTTTCCTTCAAAAAATAAATATTAATTGTCCGATACGCGTATCGGGACGTATCCGACACGTATCGGTCATTGTTTTTCAAAAAAAATAAATATTAATTGCCCGATACTTTTCCCATACCCGTACCGGGGCGTATCGGTATCAGATACGATACTTCACCATTTTTGGAGTATCGGGGCTTCAGAGCATGAAGAATCAAAATTGTTATTATAAACTGAAATAAAACAAAATTAACAAGAAGCGTTACTAACCCTGCATCAATGAATCCCAAGCCAAAAACTCCAATGGCAGCACGAGCAAGATTTGATTTTGAAACCTTCAATGGTAAAAAAGATTGTTGCTGAGACTCGTTGTTGTCTTGGACATCATCTTTCTTTTTAGCCAATGCTGTACAAAACCTCCTTCTTGCTGAAAGAGAAGGAGTGAGACATAAAACGCTAAAGCTCCTTCCTATGACTTCCATTGGCTACCTCTTGATCCCTGTCCACACACTACTTACTAGTTACTAGTTCAAAGTTTTCCACAACCTAGAAGACGAAGAAGAAGAAAGGGGGGCAACCTAGTCATTTTATTCAGTATCGTATGGTTCAGCTTTGAAAGTTTTTTTTTTTTTGGTAGTGTTACAAGAAAAGAAAAAAAAAAGGAGAAGAGACGAAAATAAGTTTCAAACTTATCTCTAGGATGAGAGATTTTATGTTAGGCGGAGGACAGTTTCACTCAGCAGAGCACCGTGCATGTGATCCTTTTTAGCCATGAAATTTGCACACATATTTTGTTCCCTAAGAACATGCTCCAATGTTGTATTTCCATTTCCATGTAAATCATCTCTATTACGAAGGATATCAGTAACATAAGTGTGTAGGTTATCATCACAACCAGCAATAAACAGGTCAACTGCTTCCAAACAATCACTCTCACAAATAATGTTGACATAGCCTTATTTACTGTAAAAATCAAGACCTATCTGGATAGCACGTAACTCAGCTAACAACCCATCACCTCCAGCTCATAGTGAGAAAAACCAGCTATCCATTCTCCAATGTGGTTGCGAACAATACCACCATCACCTAAACAACCAGAGTCTTCTGGAAAGCTACCATCAATATTGAGCTTGAGTGTACCTTCCGGAGGGGGGCTCCAATGAGTTAAGAGGCGCGATGAGAGTGGGTCCGAACCAAGATTGGGATAGTACGAAATGCATTCATCATGTAACAAAAAGATCTTTCGCACCACATCTTGAATACACCAATGTTGATCCTCAAAAATAGTATTGTTTCTCCAACACCAGGCATACCATACTCCTGTAACAAACAAAGCTGGGGAAGTACCCTTTGTCAAAAATAGTATTGGTTGTTTTCATGTAAACTGTGAACTATCTTCATTGGGTTTGGACCCTCCAACACATTGTTAATCATGTTTTCATGTATTTACTGCAACTATAAATCATATTATGTATCATACGTAAGAAATGTTGTACAAATAAATCATTTATGTAATTTCAAATGTATGTAAACAAAATTAAATCTGATTACATTTATTTCTCTTACATTTGTGCAGGAAATAAAAGTGGAGGAGGAAGTCTCGTATTCAATTGAGAGAAGTCTTAAGGAGGAAACTTATCACTGTTTCTATTTTGTTCATCACTATTTTGTAGTTGACTATAACAACTTATTTAGAACTTTATTCATTTTACTTAACCTAATAATCTGATTCTTTAAATACTAATCTATTTTTTAACATATGTGTGTGAGTAAATACAAGGACATATAATATCATGAATGAAATGTCTGATGCATCGATCTTTATCATGCTCCAAAAACAAGATTTATAGATTCATAAAATTTGATCCTAAAAATTAATAGATTCAGTCGATAATCGATTAATAAAAAGAGAAAGGACAAAGAGGAAAAGACAGAGTCAAAGAAGGAAGAAAATGGGCATAAAAAAAATAACACATGTGCAGAAGTTTCAACCTTTATGCACCAGCCGCCAGATTACAGAGTAAGAAAATAAGGATTAGGGCTTGCCATAGGTAGAAGAAGGTAATGAAAGGTAATGAAATGAAGCTTAAAATATTAGACTTATAGAAAGGATATTATTGTAATTTAAACTTATTAAATGATATTTAAAAAAAAAAAAAAAAAACTTCTTTAACGGTGTCAAGTTAAATGGACTAAGTTGTATATTTAATCTTAAGAGAGGAGGGGAGTGTAATATCATAATCTCTCAGGGGACGGGGGTGTAATTTACTCTTTTTCTTTTTAGTACTGCAATGTCTCGACCCAAATCAATTGGCAAGTAACCAAACTATATTGTTTTTTAGTGCAAATTGGTCATTGGAGTTTCGTTGTTTTTTAGTGCAAATTGGTCATTAGAGTTTTGTTGGTAGATTAGAGATATGATCCTTTCCTTCTCTCTCCTTCTACAAGTTGTTTTTATCTCTCTCAAAATTTAGAGAGAAGACCGAGAGAGAATAAAAAGATCAAGAGAGTGATTAGAAAGGAGAGGATCCAATTTAGATAGATTAGTCCCTCGAGTTTTGTTGGTTTAAGTTTTACAATAAAATAAAACTTTCATTTTCTTCACTAGAGCACAATTAAAATATCTCTTTACTTTGGACATTTACCATTTCACAACTACTTTAATCTAGGTTTTAGTCAAATTTAAAACACAAACAAATCGATGACATAACATCTACTCAACATAGTATATATTGAATTCGGATTAGGAGTTGTCACTATTGCACGCAATCAACATCTTGGATGATCAAATTCGGATAAGATTCAAATTTTATGGAAGGCATTTTTTAATATGGATTCTCGAGGTTGAAAATACCACCGTTCGATCTTGATCGGATGGCTTTAACCATGTTGCACAAATTGAATTCATATATTTTAGTGTGAAATTCTAGTTTCAATCTTTTGCATTTTTAAATATAAGAGTACTGTACTCAAGTTACTTAAACAATTTTTTTAGTTAAATTTTACTTACCTTAATGCCAAATTTTGTAATTAGTAGTGTTCATCCCCGAAAAATCAAAGAGTTAAAAATATTGGTCTTGTAACTAGAGGTTCAGGTTCGAGCATCGTTAATGACATTTGAGATAGATAAAATATGTAAAAGAAATTGTAAATATTCTTTAAACTTTAAAGTCTTCATTGTTTTGAAATAGATCTTACTCTCACCTAAAATGTTATCTCAAAAAAGGTTAAAACCACAAAATATAAGAGTATTATGGCCTTGTGGGTCATTGAGGTGCTTTAATTTCGCAGGCCACCTTTACACCTTACACTCTAGTTTTCTTCTCACATTACTTTCACATTTATTTATGTGGTTATTTATGAGATAAAAGCTTCTCAACTAGAATCGTGTGATATGAGAGATTCCTGAAATGTATTCAAGCCTATCTTGGCTTAAGAGTTGTCCTACTTTTCTCTTTAGGGACTCCCTTTCAATTTCTTCACCCTTAGAAATAGCCACTCCTTATTCTACTTTTCTCATATCTGACTTTTCCTCATAAATTTTGTCTCTTGCTGTTCACTATCATCATATCTTGATCTTATTTTACTATGAAGTTTCAATCCATAATTTTGATGTAAGTGCATTCGTTACTTTGTGAAATTCCATCCTGCTCATTCACTATCATATTCAACGTCACGTTTGAAATATTTGATAAAAATTTAAGTATTTAGCCGTGGATCATTAGATACAAATTATAGCATATCAAGACAACAAAAAAGGAATAAGAGATTGTGTACCTTTATGATTTAGGATTCATGCAGGATAGTTGTCAGAAGGATGAGAGGGATAGACTACCCTCATTCACCAGAATGTTCAGGATAGTTTTTAACCGTCTGATGGGATGACGTTTAAATAGCTAAACTGCTGAGGGCATGGACCTCTCATTGGGCGGACCTCTCATTGAGCTTAGCTAAATGGTTCAACCGATCACGGTCCATTTAGAAAGAATAGTTCAATCACATATTCATCAATTAATTAGTGCTTAACACAATAGATCATAATTTATATTATGACATTAACATATAATAATTGATTATTGTCAATCCATAATTGATTAATTAAATAATTAATCTAACAATATTTACAAAGGTTAAATAATTTTTTCTAAAAATATAGCAAATTTTGAATTTTATCCCTTAAATATAAAAATAAAATGAAATGATTTCATCGTCACAAATTTATAAAGGTCAATCTATAATGTACAAATAAGATAAATTTTGCATTATGCACAAAATAGTTTTTACCATCATAATAATGTGAAATATGATAAATCTTATTGATCCAATAAGAGAAAACACACTCATACACAATGCAAAACTATTTTACTTATACACATTCGACAATCATTTATTTGTGTTAAACATCTTTAGAATAATGATGAATTTGACAAAATCATGATCGAATAATTCGTGCGATTTTGTTGAACTCTAAAGTTTAGTTTTTGCAAACTAATTCACACTATAATTTTAGTAAACTCGTGGGAAATTCAAACATGCACCCCCATCCTAAAATATTATTAATTATATTATTTTAAAAAAAAAAAAAAAAAAAAAAACGCAGCGTAAGAAAATGTCACTCTCCACAGCTCGTGGCTCTATTTATTCAATCTGAGAAACAACAAACAAGTATTGTTTATGGAAGAAAAAAAAATATCAATAGATGCATTCACCTTAGAACCGAGCAACTCCATAGTACCTTTAAAACCTTTTGAGATTCCTTTGTCAAATAACAAATGCTGCAAATTGATACCACTATACTATCCAGTCACAACTTTTGAGATTTTCATAAGTGGATATACCTTGCGATGAAAGAGGATCAAATAGAGCATTCATAAGATTTGGTGGAATGAGATGGAATGAAAGTCACAAATGTTATGCTTAGATTGGTGGAATAAGATGGAATGAAATAAAGTGGTAAGTAGAATTCATTGTTGGGATTTAAAAGAATTAAAAGGGGTTGAAATGGAATAGAACATAATTTAACTCATTTAGCTAATTTCATACCATCCAATCCTTGAAAGGAGTGGAAGTTATTGGAACTCGATTGGAAGGTCAAAAATTGTCACTCCTATCACGAAGCTAATCATTGAGTCGAGAGCTACGTTAAACCAAATTTTTTAATAAATAAACTACTTGAATTTTTTAAACAATGCATAAAAATATGGTTAATTGAGTTAGTCTAAAATAACCTATTGTTTTCATGACTGTAATTATGTGATTGTTTAATAAGTCCCTCAAGTTATTCACAATTTCATAAAAATATTCACAAAAAATTACGATCCTAACGAAGTTTACTAAAAAAAAAAATTCATAGAAAATTAGAACTCAATTGATTCAACAGTTTAAGGGTTATAAGTTATAACTCAATTGATTGAACAGTTTAAGGGTTTATTGATCAATCATCTGTTAACTAAGGAGTGCAATTTGAAAATTGTTCTTCCCTCAAATAGTTTTGCTCATTTTCACCTGGGATTTTCATAAATAACTTCAACGTGAGTGAGTTAAGTCACGTTCGGTAGAATCAACTGACTTAATTCACGTTGAGTTCTGGTATGCTAACTGAACATGCTTCAAATTAAGCAATTAATGACTCGTAATCTATTCAAACTCATAATCGAAACCAAATTACACCAATTCAACAACATAATTCACTCATAATATTCATCATAACGTAATCACTCCTAATTGATCCAAATTACACAAATTCGTCATTACATACACAATTCACAAAAGATTGAATTTCATTAAAAGTGCAATGTTACAGATTTTTTCGAACATATTACATGTCATTACATATTACAATTCAATGGAGTGGATACAAAGATGTATGATATTATTTTAAACCATCAACCAAAACATGTAATCTACATCGTCATCATCATGGATAACTTTTGAAAAATAAATAGTCTTCCAACTGTCTTCATCTTTATCCGCCGCCAGATTCACCCATGACACATGTACAAATACATGAGATGTTATTTGATCTTCACTAAGATGGATAAAATATTTGTTAAGTTGTGTCTTCAACTCATGCAACTCGTCGGTGGGGGTTAAAAAAACCTTAATCATCCTCTAGAAGGCGGAGTATCGGACAATAGCTTCAATTCCAACTTGTGCATCTTCAGACAAGTTTTACTTCACAAAAGTTTATGGAATAACAAGTATAAGAATAAAACCAAATGAAAGATAAAATAAATAGTTGAATAATTATAGACACATATTTATATAAAATGCGAGCAATAATAATAACAAATAAAATTATCGATGTTTTGTCCATCATGCCAAAATTGGCGCCAAAATTCAAATTTTGACCCCACGCAAGTTAAGGCATGTTGGCCTTCGGCGGGAGTTAACTCACGTTGGGGGCTTAGTGTGAGTTAACCAACGTTACGTCTATGACTCCAACATGACGAACACATGACAAAAACTAACAAAAATGTAAATAGTCAAGATGATGCATTGCCTGATTTTTGACGTTTGATGAATGTAGAAACTTGTTTCATGATGTTTTTCAATGATTTGAGCTCATACTTTCTCACCAAATTTTCGCACTTTTGGGTGTTTTGGAGGTGAAGAGGAAAAGAAGTGTGTGTTTGAAGTGTGGAGTTGTTAGTGTAGGCCTAAAAACAGAAAAAGATCGCAAAGTGAATTAACTCACACAGGCTTTCAACGTGAGCTGACTCACGCTCGATAGAATCAACGTGAATTAACTCATGTTGGAGTTATTTTAGGTAGTTTGTGTGAAAATGAGCAAAACTGTATGAGAAAAAAAAACAATTTTCGTACAATTTTGGCTAACTCAAAACACGAAGCTATTGGATCGGCCCATTGGACAGGGCCGAAATTGATAGGTCTACAAACTAAAGGTAAGAGAGTTAGAAAAAACAAAAGAAATAAAAGAATAAAAAGGTACTCCATAAAGACAGGATTGGAATTATGGTGATTGAGGAAGGCTAAGTGTGGAATGAAGAAAAGGACGACAGAGGTTGCTTGCGCAAATCTAGCTAATCTGGTCTTCTGGGGCTACCAAACCAATTAATAAGAGAAGAAAGAAAAAGAGATTAAAAGCAGCATTGAAGTGTAGAAGATTAACCCTAAGCCAAATTCAAAGCAAAACAAAGGTAGTAGAAGGAATTAAATAAACTTCCCAATGCCATACATACCCTAAACCGTACAGTACACACACAAAAAAGCATTCACCAACCATTCATTTTTTCTCAATTTATTTTCTTCTTTACATTAAATTATTATTACTAGCTAGCAACCAAGACCACATTACATTACATTATAAACATTATGTTTGGACAGGCAATCAAAGTGGGACAGCCATTGTGCAGAGAGTTGCAGTAAGCTTCTTGAAAAAACAAACACCCTTTTCAATACATCCACATTTCTTGCCTTCTTCTCTTACGACAATTCTTCTTAGTTTCATTCATCCATTCAACTCCAATACAAACAAACATGCACCCCCCTTCTTTTCTCATCTTTTCATTTTCACACCCTCCTTCACTTTAATACCATCAACTTGTGATGATGGTAGTGTACCGTTGGAAGAAGTTGAAGCTTAAGCACAAGTACAAGATGGAGATGTCTTTGCCTGTGGTTGCAACAGCTTATGAGATCCAACAATGTTTCATATTTTACTGCAGATTTCTTCTATGGCAAATGGGTCTTCTTAGATTCTTCTTATGTCAAAGATGGGGTACTCAACTACCGAATGTGTACTTGGTCTTCTTCTTCTTCTTCTTATGTTGTTGTTTTGCTTTTTGATTATCATTATGATGTTATTCTTGTACGTTGTTGGTGATATTGGCTACACGGCTCAATCTGTTAGCTTAGTGATACTGGAATTAATTAATCGCTGTTATTGTTAATTATTGATTATTTTTTGTTCAATTTATTTTCTTTGTTTGTTTGTTACCGTTGTTAATATGCAATGAGTGATTATTATTATTATAATTTTTTTATTTATTTTTGTCAAATAGCATAAATAGATGAATAAATGAAGAATTTGAAGTTTGAACTTAGGCTCTATGTAAACGAAATAGTGATCATTATTGTGTTTGCTTGATGATTTTTGGATTTGGTGAAATTATTGGTATTTTAGATAATTATTCCATAATTCAGTTTGTTAAAAAAATTGTCAAGAAAAATTGATTAATTTTAGTAAATACTTTTCACCTTTGTGCCTGGGTCTTGTCTTGGATTGAAGGCCAGATTTCTAGGGGGAAAAGAAAAAGGAAAGAAGGAGACATTTCATTTTCTTCGTTGGAGAGAAGAGGAGCTTTGGGTTTCTACAATATTTTGCAGTAAATAGGGATGCACCTAATGGTGTAGGATTTGAGTCAGTAATGCTTTAAATTTGGAGGGTCCCTTTGAGGTACAGACTACACAGACACTTCAACATCCAAACACTGTTTTATTACCGTTTCATTTTTATTGTCAGCCTTTACATCTGTCTCTTTTACTCTATTTTATTGGGCAACGTGGGCATTCGTCATCATATATTCATTCACATTTAATATCTAAAGGGCTTTAATGGAAACTCCCTTAATTATACTTCACCGGGCTCACTTACTCTTCACTTTCAAATTTCAACTAAATCCATGATTATAGTTTCATTCATTTAGGTCTATTTGGAAGAGGGTTTTAGAAGGATTTTGGTGGAGAGTGTTTAAATCTATATTTTGAAATGAGAAATGATATTTGTACAACTATTTTTTAATAATTTTTCGACAACTTTCTCCCTCATACTCATATTATACTCTTATTTTCTCTCTTCCTTTTTCTCTCTCCATTGTTTTTGAGAAGAAAAAAAAAAGTTGTCACATAAGTTGACTCATTTAGTTGTTCAAATAACACTACTCTTTTGAAATATAGTTAATATTTAAAAACAAAGCTTATTAATCTTGTCTTAGTAGTAGGTGCGGAAAATCGAATTGATTGAGAGTTTAGAAGATGAAAGCTTTGAAAAACAATGGAAGAAGAGGGTAAAGAATAGAGTGTTTTGAGATTTATTTGGTTTTTTCTTTATAATACAAAATCATCTCAATTTAGACACATAAAACGTATCGAAGGTGCATTTTAGAGGTCATAGATAAATTCTTCAAATCTTTTACATTTATAATACCCACAAAATAAAAAATATATTAATCATAAACATTATCTTATCATTCTTTATATTACTCTTTCAAATAAGGTGGGATTTTTATTTTTATTTTTTTATCTTTTTCCCTCCCCATAAAGCTCTCCCTTCCTTCCCTTCAAACTCTCAAATCACTTATTTATTTTAAGCAATTGAAGATGATACCGACTCTATTTAATAAAGATTAAACCTCTAAACCACATCATTAATATTTTATATTATTATAAGCTCATTTTTAAATATAATTTATTAAGTGGAGCATGCGTTAATGTGAAGAGAGATAAAATGTTTTCATAATCACAGTTCTTTATAAGAACCTAAATTTTTCATTTAACGGTGGAGGTGTCTATTTAATTTGGTGTTAAATAGTTTTTTTTTTTTTTTGAGAGTTAAATTGTTGAAGTGTCAACCATTGGGAATGTTCTAACGGGTATAAATATATCTTCTCTTTCATTGAATTTCAATGTATATATATTTTATTTTTTATTGGTAATATTCATTTTAATTTTGATTGTTTAACTTTAATAATATCTATTTTATATGAATTTATTTTAATTTTAGTTTAATTATCTATGTTGTATATTTGTAAGTTTAATTTGGAAAATTGTTATCTTAATATAAAATTTGTACAAAAAATATTAAATTAAAGTTTGTAGTTATTTTTAAGCTACCTTTTATATTTTGTATATATTCTTGTCAAAAAAAATAAATTATGTATATATTATTACAAGGGTCGAACAAAAAAGTGTCACTGTGTGTTGAGCATGTGAAGCCGACTCATTTAGCCCACAATTTTAAGTGAATGAGTTTGCTCAAAAAAAAAAAATTGTAAGTGAATGAGTTGAAAATGGAACTCAACTATTCAAGTTTACCCGCTGAAACAATGGTGTGGACGATTGACGACGTCATTTTAAATTTTTTTCCTTCAACCTTTGAGTCTATTTTAATGGTGAGTGTACTTTGTTCGTTGGAGAAACTTAAACTATCTTGTGTTTTCTGCGTCAATTTTTTTGAAAATTCACGATGATTGATTACTAATGTCATTATTTGCATGCGATGTGGACTACAATGTTTATTTTGACGGGTCTATTCGCTAACTCGCCGAGGGGCGGGGTGAGCGTTTAAATTCAACAATGGTTGGCTCACTTGGCTCGCCTGGCCTTGCCTTCCTCTGCTTTTGATGGGTTAATCGCAGGGTTGACCAAAACGAGACAATCTGACAAGTTTTGCCACCCCTAATTAATACTCGCACTCTATGAAGGATGACTTTGAAAGTTGTTCATAATGTAAATCTATCTAATCTACGTCAAATAGGTTCTTAGCATAGTTTGGTCTTGAAATTTCTTTTACTTAAAAGTTTTATGATTATGGATAGGGTAGTTCCTACTTGGTTGTTGCTATGCTATTTCGGCGCTTAGTATAAATTTGTGCATTTTATAAGTATTGTCCAAATCAATGATGTGGTCTTAAGTTGAAGGTGTGGGTAGGTGATGGTGGGTGAGGTGACATCCAGCACCGCAAGTAGTGTATTATTGGGTTTCAAAATACTGGAACTGTCCCTCCAAAAGACCCTGTTTTGAACACAATCACACAACATTATTATTTGCTTGCATAGTGAAGTAACTGGGCAAGAAAAACAAAAAGACAATGACAAAGACAAAGAAAGTTGAGCTACGAGTGACGAATGCCCCTTGGTTTATCTGCAAGTGTCTTATCAATTGTGCTCCTCTTTTCCCCCTTCCCTTTTAATTTTAGTATGCATGTGAATGTATAGATGTTCAGAGAACCATTAAAAGGAATAAAGGGAAAAAAAGAAGATCAAAGAAGGAAAGAATGTGATTCTTCCTCACGATGGAAGGATCCTATGAGTATTAGAATTGTGGGAGATTTTAAGCTTATAAGCACTCATTTTTTTTAAAAAAGTAAATGAAGAATGATTAAACATAGAGTCTGGCTAACCGATGTCCCAGCCACCGGTTAAGAAATCTAAAAATAGAATTTATATTTTAAAAATATAAACTGTTATTTTTTATCAAGTGATAATTACAATATTTTTTAATAAAAACTTACTTCTTTTGAGGTTTAACCATTTACCATTCTATTTAAATATATTATACCTTTAGTTATTAAGTGTATTATCTATATAAAGTGTGTTTGAGTGTAGTTTATGTTTTGCTCTTATATTGACTATCATTTTTGAAAAAATAAATCAACTAAAATTGAACAAGTTTAGGCTTAATTACATTTTTTTTTAGTCCTTATTATTTGAGCTAAATGCAATTTTGATCCATTTCTTTAATAATTATAGTCCATCGAATTTTTTTGATAGAGTCCATCAATTTTCAAGTTAATGAAATACGCTCCTAACATAAATTTATTGCACATAAGTTTTCTACCGGAAAAAAATTGCATATAAGTTCGTTAAATTTCATTTTATTAAAATATTTGGGGCTCGATGATGGATTTGGGATATGTATAATAAAAGCAAGAGTGAAAGAGTATGAATTTTGATAAAATCAATTTGGATTTTTATTTTTAGTTAAATTTAACATCTTAATCGGTAAACTTGAAGTAAAAATAATGTTTAAAACAAGTTATCAAATCAAATTGTGGTTTTTTTTTTTATAGATTATAAAAAAGTGAGGGTTTTAAATATATGGAATGAAGGAACACAAGTGAAACAATTAATTTTTTTTGACAAAAGTGAAACAATTAAAAACTTGAGGAACTAAAATCACTAAAAAAAATAGAGACCAAAATAATAATAAAATAAAGTCTTAAAACAGAATTCAGACTATTTATTGATCTATTAATCTTCTTAGTAGTGAGGCAATTTATTTTTTAAAGTCTTGCAACAAAATAAGTTTTTAAATATATTAGCCCAAACTTTTCAAAAGATCATATCTGACTTAAGTTGAAAAAAAATAAAAAAAATAAGAGACTTTTCATGTGAAATCCACTTAATTTTTCTTTTTTTGTCTAGACAAATCTATACATACAACTACCTAGTTGTAAGTTTGAATTCAAATAAAAATTGTTTGACTTAATAATATCTGCATTGTCATTGGAGCCTACGTATTACAAACAAATTCATTTGATTTATTTTTTTATTTTTAAAGAAGACAAATTTGATGTAAGCTCTAAGTATTGAGTTGGAGATGCTCGAAGAATATAATCAAACAATGTTATTGTTTTTCCTTTCGTTTTTTTTTTTCTTTCAAAACTCAGTATCCAGTTCAATAACCGATTAATATGAGGGATCAATTCATCGCTCAATAACGGAGATGACATTTAAAGTCACAACAAAGCTTCATATAGACTTGTCCACCGAAATTGATACAAGAGAAAATCGAATCCTAAAGAAGTAAACTTCAAGATCTCAAATCAATCACTAAATCTTTGTATATTGTATATTACGGTTTACGAACATAAATAGAGCATAAGGAGGTGTGCAAAGCCAACACAAATAGAGCAAACACCCAAACTCAAAGCGAACTAAGACATCCTAATGAGACTAATGAGAAGCAAAAATTAAATCCTAAATTTTTAGTATGTTTAGAATCACGATAAATTTGATGAAATCATATTACCAACTCTTATATAAATCATGATGACATATGTAATTTCTTCAGCTCACCTTTAATCCAAACATTCAACTTGAAGGAGAAAAAGAAAATTTAATGTAGAGTGTTTTCAACTTTTCCTTTAGTTATCCTTATGGAAGAAATTAAATACGATAATTCTTTTTTGACAAACATATAAGATATTTATTTTTTTGACACAGTAAGATGATTTGTTATTACATGTGCACTAAAGCCTTTGTGAAACGAAGCACGAAATAGATTACTCATACTGTGTAGCTCATTACTTTAGCCTTTTTCTTTTTTATATGAAAATTACTTTAACCTTTTGTCTACATATATAGTAAAGTAGCATAGTATTTTTTTGGTTGAAATTAGCATAGTTTAATTGTAAGCTGGATACAATACATAAGGTAGGTCCGGTTGCATGATCCCATCAATGACAAATTTAAAACATTGTACTTTGTAGTTTGTACATTGTCTTCATAATGAGCTCGTCACCTGAATTTCTTTTTGTTTCATTTTTGGACCGGTAAAAACAAATATCTATGTTGTAATGTCTATCAAGTTTCAACTTTGCAGTCAGTTGAGGTCACGTGACTTTAAAGTAAATAAATTAAAGAAAAATCACCATATTATAACTGGATTTGTGAGCTGTGGCAGAGTTTTCCTTTTTTCTCCTTTTCTTTTCTTTGTTGAAAAGCAGTGGCAGTGTTCAAAGTTATGTAAATGTGTACCACCATTGTTTATACTAACTAAATAAATAATAATTAATGAAAAAGAGGACTTTGAGATGCAAACCGTAATGTAGGCTAAGTTTATTTGTAGTGTAATTGTTTATACTATTAAAGTTAGTAGAAACGATTTCCATTAGAAAAATTTGCACAAAATCAGCATTAGGAGCTCATAAACAAAAACATGTAGTGGGAACACCGAAGTTCTCTTTTGATCGATGGCTCGATGCCGATACAAACGATCCTTCAACTAACTATAACATGCTAATGAGATGCATTGACCGGGCAGGATTTAATTATATAATTTTTTGAATTTGGATTGACCTAACTCAACTTTAAAAAATTGTTGAAATTGTAATATATCTCTTAGGATCGAATATTTGAAGTGTGATCTGAGTGGTTTGATAATGGAAGCATACTTTTAAGGTGAGGACTATCCACACTTATAAAAATATTATGGTACCATATCTCCTCAAATGTAAGACTCTCACTGGTAATTAAAAAGAGATAGACCAGTCCCACTCTCAACTCCTGCAGTTAGATTATAGGCTTCTTACTCTTAGTGGTAATGTACGCCTTCTTAGCCTATTGGTTTCGCTTTCTCCTTCGACTAGGAATCCTTTGCTATGCCACGCTACCGAAAAAGAATTGTTTTACACAAATATGGCGTTCCCAAATGGGAAATGGGTTACGATAGGTTCTTCAAAACCCTTCATGGAGGCGGTGCCAAATTTATGCACGAGACATAAATATGGAGGTAAATGAGAAATGAAATGAGGATCTTGACCTACATAAACCAACATGTGTGGGTCTTTCACTAATGAGAAGCAAAGACTGAAAGCTAGATTTTTTGTATTTTTAAAATCATGTTATGAAATCATATTGACAACATAATTTTGTTAAATAACAAGAGTGTAGTTTTTATATTAATCATGATGACACATGTACTTTCTTCAACTCACTTTTAATTCACACATTCAACTTGAAGAGGGTAAATAAAATTGAACGTATACGAGTTTTCAACTTTTTCTTTAGTCATCCCTACCTATGGAAGAAATTAAATAAGATCTTTTTTTTTACAAACATATAAAATAATTTATGTTTTTTGACACAGTAAAATGATTTTTCCTTTTTACCGGTTATTTGTTATTACATTTGGCATAGACCTTTTGTGAAAAGAATTACACGAAATATATTATTAAGAGTAAATAGGCAATTACCTCTTTGAAATTGTAAATTTTGTCAATTACCTTCCTAAAATTAACAAAACTTCAGTTATCCCATAAAATTGCATAACGTTAGTCAATTTACCTCATCCGTCAATTTCCTCCATTAATTAAAAAAAATATGGATTTTTTTTTACGTTATGTGCAAATATCCTCTTGGAATTTTGCACTTATGTGCAAAATACCTCTTAAAATTTATAATAATCAAGCAAATTGGTCCCTGTGACAAAAAAAAATAAAAATCTTTTGCTCTCAATATTTTTATCATCATCAAAGGCCCTTGTTTTAAACCATGTTGAAAGAATCAAGCGAGAATATTGTCAAATTTCTAAAACATGTTGAACTTGATTTTATAAAGGAAACCTAAGCATACCTAACAATATGTTATAAATAAACTTGTTGCAATATCTTGTGTGTGCATATGTAGAGTGGTGACAAAATAGACAACCCTTTAAAGAATGGTTGGGATGTCTGATGAGGATGACTAGTTTGACTTAACCATGCATAGATAACATAATATGAATATTATCAATATTGTTTTTTCTTTTCAAATTTAGTAAATTATTTTAAGTGAATTGTGCTGCCTTGTACAAAATTCTTTCAGTCTGCAAGAAGAGTCTAAGACTAATACAGATGTTGAAAAAACAGAATCCAAAACAACATATAAAAGGAAAATGTAAAAAAAAAGTACAAAAACACATAATAAAACAGAACAGAACATCAATTCAGCTTGTTTTTCAGGTCAACTTGTTTGCTTGATTCCTTCAACATGGTTTAAAATAAGGGCTTTTGATGATGATGATGATAAAGATAAAAAAAATTGGGAACAAAAGAATATTTTTTTGTCAGAGGGACCAATTTACTTGATTATTATAAATTTTAGGGGGCATTTTACACTTATTTGCACATAACGTAAAAAAAAAATCCAGATTTTTTTTTACTAACGGAGGAAATTGACGGAGGGGGCAAATTGACCAACGTTATGCAATTTCAAGAAGATAATTGACGAAACTTACAATTTTAGAAAGGTAATTGCCTATTTACTCATATTATTAATATTGTGTAACTCTCTACTTATTTTTTCTTTTAGTTTAAATATAATTTTGGATCCCCTATTTTAAATAAAATGTATATTTAAAACCTCGATTTTCTAACCGTTGCGGATTACAAAATATTATTAATATTGTATAACTCTTTGCTTATTTTTTTCTTTTAGTTTTGATATAATTTTGGTTCCCCTATTTTAAATAAAATGTATATTTAAAACCTCAATTTTCTAATTGTTGCGGATTAGAAAATGAAAAGTTTTGATTATTTGAGGCATTGGTGTTCATCAATAACGCACATTTTTTCCTGAACAATAAGAGGGTCGAAACTCAAAATAAAAAATAAACTACCGCTTAACAACACAGAGTCAAAATATCAAAATTGCCAGATAATTAAAAAGAGCTAATATAGATGGACCATTGCTCGTATAAAATCAAAGAAAAACATTCTTTATGAGCCAAATTTACTAAAGCATCCGCATAAAATTACTCTTCTCTGTAAGAAGATGTCCGATGTTTTGCTCTATACTCCAATGTACCATAACTCCACTTTATGGGGAAGTGTATTAACCACTACTTCTAAATCAGTGAACCTCAGTCTTATGAAGACCACGAGATTTAGTCAAATTCAAGCAGTTAAAAAACTCATCAAAGATCATTCCATCGTCTATCGGTATTACGTTAAATTTTTCATATTAACTAGACCATCTACGCACGGGTCATATGGAAGTTAATATTTGACGATAATAGGTAACAAAATAGTTTAAATAAATGTCATGATTGTTATATAGTATTTCATAATATTAAGAAGCATAGACGTTGGTACTGTACCATAACATTTTCCATGACATCGTCTTTGATACCGTAACGTAACATTATAGGTTAAGTACATGGACGGAGTTAGGTACTAATGAAAAGGGGCAGCCGCCACCCATGAAATATATAGGATCCCTATAGGACTCATGTGCATATTAACCGTTCGCCACCCATGCTTTCATATCCACTTGGTTCACTTATACTAATTTTTTTTTTTTTAATTAAAGGTCCACTCATGTTCTCTTTTTTCTTACCATCCACTCATATTTTTTTTATAATAATAAATATAGCATATTGATGCACCAAAAAAAAAAATATAGCATATTGAATTGATCGGTCTATTAAGTTTTATTCCTATTTCCAAGTAGAAGCCAACAACGTTTGGGAAATTAGGGGTGATGGAGATACCCTAAATCATACATTCAAGAACAATTATATTCTAAAGTTCCAATTTCTAAAAATTTCAAGTACCGCCACACCTCAAGATTTAGTAGTATATATATTTGGTATTGTTTAAGCATAGAATTTAGGTTAAAATTAGGGCAACCGTTAGCGTCCGGGTTAACTTTAATAAATAAGAGATCTCTCCGTTAGAAAATAAGATTTTGATTAAATTAACTAAATTCAATAGGTTTAATTAAACGGGGGTAATACAGTAAAAATAAGCATAGAATTTAGGTTAAAATTAGGGCAACAGTTAGCGTCTGGGTTAACTTTAATAAATAAGAGATAAGAGATCTTTCCATTTGAAAATAAGATTTTGATTAAATTAATTAAATTAAATAGGTTTAATTAAACATGGGTAATACAGTAAAAGTAAGCATATAATTTAGGTTAAAATTAGGGCAACAGTTAGCGTCTGAGTTAACTTTAATAAATAAGAGATTTTTCAGAGCGCAGTTTTCAAACTATCACTTTCTCATCAATTTAGTCTTTAAACTAATAAAATCAATTAAAAGGTTCTTAAACTATTTTTTGACCAACTATTTAGTCTCTGAGTTAACAAACTTGCTTGTTTTTCATGACAAGTTAAGGACTCAACATATGTACTTTTCATGGTCAAATAACCTTCTAACTTATTTAAATAATTTGAGGATTAAATTGACGAAAAAAATGATAGTTTAGACACCAAATTATCTTCTTTTTTTTGCAAGAGCCAAATTATCTGTTTACTCAACAATAATAAACTATGATTTTTTTTTTTTTTACCTGACCAAAAACAAAACTATGAAAATTTTAAATGCTATTTGGTTGCGGCTTTTGGTAAATCAAACAGTTTCATTAAAATGATAATTCATTTACCCATTGGTTCAAAGAACAGGTGTATGATGATTTTTCCACATGTATGGTAGAGATTGAAAAGATCTATATATAGAGAGACACTACAAAGAAAAGATAGTCCAGCGTGCAGACCTTAATTTAACCAGCCTGGTCTTTTACAGCCAGCTGCAGGCTGCATCCCATATGAATGATGCACTTGCAATATAGGCCACCCTTACACCACCCCCTGTGCAGTATACGTAGTACTACTCAATTTCTTTTGACTAGAGTACATGCATACCATACCATTATATCAAAATTAACAAAAGCGTTTCCATTAAATTAATGAGAACCCCACCATAGATCTCCATATTTGGGAGTTTTGGCCTTTTAACACTCTGTGTCTAGACTCTAGACTGCAATATACAGAAGCTTAATTGGTATGAGGAACCCACACACATGCAAGGTGTAATACAATCAAAACACATGACTTCCTAATGATTTTTGCCACTTTTCCCTTCTTGGAGATGGAAAATGTTTTTTTTTTTTTTTTCCTTCCAGGTTTCTAGTATTATTATAAACAGTAAACTAAACACAGTCCCATATATCAAAGGAAATAACATCATAAAAAATTCCCAATAATATTACTTTACTCAGCATATTCTGGAGTTATATTAGATGAGTGGAGTCCTCTCCATTTCTTAGAAATTGATGACTCCGTTATATAAGGTTTCTATTCACTCATTATGTAATGCCTGATTTTTTGTGCATCTTGTATTTTTAAAATGTGTTGTCAAAGTGTGTTTATCAAGCATTTTCTTAATCCTTCTATTTTTGCATATGTAAGTTAAACCACGAGCACATTATACTACACATAATATTTAGATAAACAATCGAGCTCGCGAAATTCCTTAAAAAAAATTGAACTCGTCAAATTAAACGTTTGAATTAAATAAAGTCAAATTAAATAGGTAGCATATATTTATAAGAAATAAAGGATGCACAATGCCAACAATCACTTATCACTAAAGATAGATGATTCTTTTTCCACATAACTCCGTCGTAGGATTATTTTGGACTAAGCAAATAATATTTGTTTATGATGGAAATTAAGAACTACCATGTAGGTTGGAATAATGAAAATTGATATGATTATAAGTGGTTGAGAGTTTGAGACCATCGATTCAAAGTTTTGATCATTGACCTTCACACTTCAAGTTTTGTTTAGAGTTTAGAGAGGAAGGGGAAGGAGCTTTGGGATGAGAGTAAGAAAAAATAGATAAATGTTTTTTAAAAAATTGAGAGTGTTTTTATAGACAATAATAAAAAAATATTTTTGATTAATATATTTTTAATCTTGAGAGTATTATAGCATGGCGAATTTTTCCAAAATCCTCCAATATGATTTTTGAATTCTCCGAATTTTCAAAAAATATATCATGGAAAAAAATAAACCCCACAAAATTATCTCTCCCAAAGTCTTTTATTCTTTCCATTTTGTCTGTTTTTTTCTTGTCAAAATCTCTCAAACATGCCTTTGTTAGTTTGGAGGAAAGGGTAGGACTTTGGAAAAAAAGAATGAACAAGTGGACGAAACAGAGGACTCGAGAGGGAAGAATTTTGAGGCTTTATTTATTTTTTCATATTACAATATGTTAGTTTGGGGAACACATAAACTATCTTGGAGGAGAATTTTGAAGGGTTTATAGAAATTCTTCAAATTCAATTATACTGTTATAAAAAAATTAAATTTAAAAATATATTAATTATAAACATTAATTTATCATTCTGTAACAAAGATACTCTTTAAAAAATATGAAAATTTTATCCTTTTTTCCTATATTTCTCACCCACCAAAGTCCTCTCATTCACCCCTTTAAAACTTTCAAATAAAGCCTAAAAGTACAAACAAAGTCGACTACTATGTCACACTCCAATTGACCTACTTTCAACGATAAATATTTGAAATCGTTATAAAAAATAAAAATAAAAATTTGAAGTGCTTTCACCCAAAATAACAATAATTTGAACTAATTCTTGAGAAGATTTCTTCTTTTTGTTTTGGTCGAAACTCTTTGGAAAACTAGTACCAAACAAAATTGACATGGGCTGAATATGCATATAAGGCCCATGAATCAGTATGTTCATTACAATGGCCCTTTCAGTTGGTGAGCTCTTGAGGCCCCCTCGTTGCTGTGAGGACCCCCAGATTTATAGGAAGACATCTTTCGATGTATTTTTACTTTTTATGCTTATTAGAAGATATTTTTTAATGGTGTATTTTGCCTTCTTTTTTTTTTTTCAATACAGGTGGCATAAAGAGCAATGATCTTCCATAATATAGATCAAATGCGTAAAAGTACTCATTTTGATAGTATGTGAGATTTTTAACTTACACTTGATAGTTGATACATCAATATTGTCTCCATCAATATGAGACTTTCTACTTTATTAATCTAATACCATTATTAAGACTCAATACCATTATTAAGACTTCCAACGAGCCTTAAAAGGTTGGGTGGATCATCACATTTGACTTTGTGCAACACATAAGTGACTTGCACACCAAATTTTAACTAAAAACATGCTCATCACATTGAGTATATGAGTATTCTCATTTGTATATTATTCAACATCTACTCTTCTATCCGGTATGAGACTTGTAGTTCACATTTGATACATCAATACCATATCATAAAAACAATTTGAGTTTTATCATAATCATTTAAAAGTCATACATATTAACGTAGAACGGAAGCACAGATTAGCAAACGCTAAACCTAAGAGGTAAACAGACAAGTTACAAGGGACAAACCTATCAAATAAGGGTTTTCGGAATCCACCAAAATTGAGAAAAGTTCTCGATAATTTTATTGATTGAAAAACTGTATCTTAGGCTACCAAAGTTTTGTTTAAATATTATGGAAATAACAAACTCTAATGGGCCGAAAAATAATAAATTGAAATAAAAAAGAAAAATAATAAATATGCTAAAATAATTAAAATGCGATTTTGGGCCTTCAGATGATTTCGAATGGCTAAATTCACCGCTAAGTTATGGCAAAATGATGTGTTATGCTCGTTAGTTTCTAGGCTTTCTGAAAATGTATAATTTGAGTCAATCCGACTTCGAATGTCAAATCTACACTATTTTCATTGAGCATTTCTTGCGCGTCACTTCATCTTCGATACATGCAGTCAATTTGCCAACATCACATATTCATGATTATGATTCGTTAATGGCGTAAAACATTTTATAGTGACAAAGCTAAACTCATAAACTGTAATCAATTGGTTTTTTTTTAGTCATTTGGAAAGAATTTTCATACTGTTCTGAACGACATGACCTATTCATGCATTATAACTATACACCTTTAAAATTGATATCCAGTTATTGGGATTAGACCGAGCACTACTAAGACAAATTGATGGTATATAATCAAAAGTGGGTAAACCACTTTGCAAGAAGTGGTGTTCGTTATGCTCTGATCAGTGATGTTGGGTTTATGGATGAGGAGGAAAGAATTCCACCACAAATGTAGAATCTAATTTTAATGCAACTGTGTTTCTTTTTTTGGTGAGCTAATGCTACAATGGTGGAATCATAAAGGAATATAAAATCCAAAACAATTATATAATTGTTGCTGTTTTTGTGCAGTGAATGTAAAATCATGTTATCATTTAGAATAATGATACTATAAATGATATAACTTGTCGAGGAGGGGTCTCCCATTATTTCATCACTGCAGTTCATTTCCAAGTAGTCGTTCAAATAATACTGTGGCGGAATAATAAATTATGTGTGAATGCTATATAATCCTTAAAAAAAAAAAAAAAAAACAATTACAGGCACGAAAACTTTCTCACCAGTAATATTATGTTCTTCATCAAATCCAACCTTCCTATTATTTCCTTCCCTTCAAACTCAATTTTCTCCAAGAATCTTGCATTTGTGAAAAAAAAAGTTAATTAAATGCATTTTTATTTAAAAACCCATGGTTAGTTTAGTGGCGTAGGTTTGTGATCTCGAAATGTGTGTTTTTCTTTAGATCTCTGGTTCAAATTTTTCTAATGCTAACAATTTATATGTTGGGTCATCATTCGTTAATAGACGAAGAAATTAGTTTTCGAATTAATCGATGTTTAAACCATACATCGAATTTCATGAAAAAAGTGCCTTTAGTCCCTATAAAATCATGATATTTCAAATTTAGTTTATAAATAAATAAATTTGATAGTTCCTATTTAATTTTTATATGACGTATTTAGGATTTTGCATAAATAGAATTTTGATCATAATATATATTTGAGAATTACTTTTTCCACCGTCATGACTGCTCGTTCGCCTTACAACATTTAAGATTAAGATTATAGAATTCATTGTGTAAAAGCACATTAAAAACACCTTCTAAATAATACTCTAAAACTTTTCAGATTTTATAATCCGAACCATTAGTTTGAAATCAGAAACAAGTAACGAGTAGGAGTCGAAGTTAAATGGAGGTAGGCCCATGAATAACTAGCCCAGCTCTTTACCGGCCCAGTACATGCATGCATTGATCATTGATGCAATGCAAAAGCAAAAGCAACGATCAATATGAAAGAAACATTTCCAGTTCTATAGTATAGTGTTCCACCCTTGGCCAGGGTGTTAAAGCTGAGAAAGGGGCATGGCATTGGCAGTGATGGCATGTGTGTGGGTCGGGTCACCTTTTACTTTTCCCAATTCAAAGCACTTTGGTAGAGTCTTTTGAGTTTTGAACAAAGAAAAATATAAAAGCATATGGCATTGTTGTTTGTGGAATGAAAATAATTAAAGAATCAAATTCCAACACCAACGGCATGGAATGGAAGAAAGAAGAATAAACGCACTCCAATGAAGATTTTATGTCTGAAACAAGAGGCGATTCCCACCTTACTCTTTCCACACTATTCACTACTGTTCCAAAAACATCAACAGAGACACCAACTTAGCAACATATTCCAAACAAAATGCCTTCGGGTTAATTCCTTACTTACTAATAATTAACAGCACTTGTGCATTTTTCCTTAAAAAAGAAAAAAAAAAAAGGCACTTGTGCATTTTTTTTTGTCTATTGGCATAAAGATTTGACCAACATATGTGTGGAAAAACGGAGAATTATGGATTCGAATCCGACATGCAGTGCCATTTTATACAATTTGGACGCTCTATTGTAAATGTCTGATTTAGTCACGGTTGATCGGTAACAAATATATAGGGGTCTAAAGTCTTTCCCCACTACTAACTAAGCTATACTTACACTACCACTTGTGCATTTTTTAATCTACAATATATTTATTAATGTCATTTCTTTTTATCAATATAATATAATATAACATTTATTAAATTAGAACTCCCTCTATTGTCTTCTCACTCAATGATCATTTATCACCTGAAACCAGAGATCTCAACTCCAACGAGGATTAGATAACTAGATAAATCTTTTAATTTATTGGAGTTACGCCTTTGCTTGCCATTTATACCCGAAATAAACTTAGCATTTAAATGTGAAGGCTCTTGAAGTGGGGTTTTCCAATGTATGGTTTTGGTGTTATGATTGACATATTGTCAAATCCAACCTTCTTATTCTGATTAGAAATATTTGGAACATAAAAACTACATTTAAAAGTAGATGTTTACACTCCTCCTTGTTCTCACTTACTAGATAATAACCTGATCGATGTCGGTTTAAATAAATCAAGAGAAAACAAATACTTGTGCATCAAAACTCAACTTATATTCATTTTTGCTTGCTTTTATTGAATTGACACATACTAGACTACCATCTCAACGGTAAGAATGAAGAAAACCTTGAGCTTTTATTTTTGAGATATGTCGTCGAACATTATCGTATTTTTAGGTATTTGTCCACCGTAGCATGTTCAAAACATATTAATAATAGAATAGGATGATACTCAAAATCTAAATATATTGGTTTGGTTGGTAGCAGACTTACTATAAATGGAAAACTGTTACCCAAAGCAAAGTAAACAACTAAACATTGTTTGTGTTAAAATGCATTAACGTTTGGGTGGCAATGGCTTTTCATAAAGAAGATTGCATCGTGATTCAGGACCCATATTTAGTTGAAATTGAGTTTTTGGGCCCTTTGTGGTCACGTCCCTAACTAATTTTTGTTTTGCATAGTTATTATGCCCGGTAAAACTAGTATAATATCGTGTAAAGAAAAGATAGTTTAGTTTAATATATCTTTCTCTTAATCAGAGCTATATGGGATAGTTTGATACACTCTGTCATTATTTTTTTTGGAGGGGTACACTCTCTCATTATGTTTACATAGCAGTTTTTTAATAACATGATAATTTTTTTTGTTGGTGGCTGGGGTTCGAACCCCAGACCATACATATTATTATGTTGTTCATAACAATTGAGTTAAGGTTAATAACATGATAAAAGTGGACAGATTTTCAGGTTAGGAAAAATGAAAGCGTACAAAATTTACACCAGTATCAATTAGACGCATTTTTTTTATGTAAAAAAATTATATGGATTTTCTCTTTTGTGTGTAGCAAACTTAGATCCATCTTCTAATAACGGTTACATTTATAAAGAAAACATTACAAATATAGACATAGGGAAATTATTTTAGATAAACAAAATGACAATAACATAAATGGAGAACTTAGATTCGATCATAACATTCGATTTAATAATTTTGACAATTTAAGCAAATAAGTCTGGATTCGTGGACTAGGAAAAAGAAAGTTATTCGAATGTTACTAAAATAAAAAAAATTATTCACGATAAATGACATGGAATGAAATTTTGGATGTGCCAAAAACAAAGACAAAAAAAAAATGGTTTTATACCCTCTCAAGAAGAATATCTGGACATAAAAACCAAGTAGTAAGAAATGAACTACTTAACTCAATAACACTTTAATAATAGAACTCTTTTAACTAAATCAGATGTCATGAGAGAATGTATTAATGTTAATCTTTTAAGAGTGAGTTTTGTCATTTAATGTGATCCTATCCGGGTCTTCAGAAATTAGTTTTTACAATTATGCATATCCTTGTAGAATACTCCCTCCATTCTTAAATATAAACAAAAATTGCTCAACAAAAGTTAATGTATTTGGTTCAAAATTTGTACTAAATACATCAATTTATATTGACTCATTTTTGCTTACATTTTGAAACAGAGGAAATACTTTGTTTACCAGCAAAATAATGCACTACTTAACCATTTTTATTTATCTTCCAATCAATTTTTGTTTTACCAAATCTCTATTCTCATGGGAATAATTACGTAAATAGTTCTTGCAAATGTTCACAATTTTGTTTGCAGTCCATATAAAAAAACTGTACTTTTTAGCCCTAATAAAAAATTATGTTATCATTTTAAATTTATAAAAAATTTCATCAGCATTTTAGTGTTTATATAAAAATTTCGGTCATCATTTTTTGTCCTTAAAAATGATGAAAGAAAATGTTACATTGACTAAAAGTGCGATTTTTTAGGGATTAAAAACCAAATTATGAATATTTACAGAAATCATTTATCAAATGAGTTTTGTTAACGGATATCTTGGAAAAGATTCCAAATTAAAAAATTATTCTTTCAAAAAATCAAATACTTCAAAAGTGTTTCGGAAACATGCGTTAAAGTACTTTAAAGGTGTTTCAGAAACATGCGTTAACATTTTCATTTACTTAATTTTACCCAAACATTTTAAAAAAAGGTCAGGCTAATCAGTGCCTATGGGTGGGAATAGACCAGACCACCCGTCAGGGGCCTATGACCCGGCCTACTTAAAGCTCGACTCGATGTAGCTCATTTTTTAAATAGGTTTAGCTCAAGCTTTTTAAAAAGCTCATTAATTAAATAGGCCAGACTGAGGCTTATAGAAAAGCCTACTAGGCCTATCTAGTCGGCTCATATATGTGTAATTATATATACTACATTATACAATACACACATATTGACCTCTACAAAATGGATGTGCTAGCTCTACCAAATTTTATATAGAGAAAGTCGCACTAATAAAGTAGGGGGAAAATGGATGTACATGTGTTGCAAAATTTTATTGACCTATTAAACTTTTAAAAACATATATTTTATTAGCTTTTTTATAAACAGGTCAAATGTTATATTTAAAATTGTTAGTATAAATTAGGCTTTTGAACAGGCTAACAGGTCAGACCAGTCTTAAAATAAAGCCTTTGACATGCTAATGGGGCAGGCTTATACTAGTTTTTTCAACTAGGCCTGACCTATTTAAGCACAGCTCGCTCTGCCCGGCTCATTCCTACCCTGACGCAGCGCTCGGTGAAGGAAGTCAAAAGAAAAAACTTTAAATAAAAAAGTATTCCCTCCGTTTCAAAATGAGTGTCGCTTTAGCCAATTGCATACAAATTAAGAAATGGAATAAAGTACTCAAATATCATATCAATTTTACTAAAATAAGCTTACTTTATAAGAAAAAGACAAACTTAAAGTTGCATTGAAAATTGTGTGAGAGAGTTGGAAGAAAAAATTAAAGTTGTATTGAAAATGTAAAGCGGCATTCATTTTGAAATAATTTTTTTTGGTTAAAGCGACACTAATTTTAACTTTTTAAATTTTTAATGCATTGACTATACAACTTTCATATTATATATATTTTTTTTAGGAAAACTTTCAAATTTTATGTCGATCACTTTTACAATTTCATATAAACTAAAAAATGTAGTTAATGTGTATAAAAAAGAGTAATTTATTTTATTTTATTAATGGCAGAGACACATACAGAAATTTGAATAAGAACAGTCAAAATTTTATTATAAAAGTTCACGTTAAAATATATAAATGCGTAAGCGATAAAAATTTATATAAGTGTAGTTTATAACTGCTCTAAATTGTTTTTTTTAAAACACTTTTCTATTTCTAGCACATTAAAAAATACAACACTAATTAATTATTTAATTCTAATACAAGCATAAAGGTTAAAATGTATTAAAAATTGAAGAGAAAAAAAATACTAAATCTCAAGAATATGTAAATATCAGTCTACTAATACTAGTTTGTTGTGTCATGAATGAATTATGTAGAACAATTATACAATATAAATGGGTTTGTAATGCGTAAATAATAAAGTTTGGTTTAAAAATATAATGCGTAAATAATTAAGTTTGGTTTAAAAATAAATCAATAAGCGGCGTCAATTGCCCCGGTGTTAGATCAGTGCCAAAATAATGGTAGGGATTACGTCAATTAAAAGATTTTAAAAAATAAAATAATAAATATGGAAAGACAAAATAGAAAAATAAACATTGATATTGTAAAACGAGATATAAATCGGAAGGGAGAGATCTATAAGAGAGCATTCACAATACGAGAGTTTTGGATATTGAAGACATGATATTTAATAGGTATTTTCATTGAAGAGAAATTTGTTACGGTATTATACGACTTATGTCTCAAGTAAACATCCAATTTTTAAGTGAAGCCCATAATATTTTTTATTAAATTAATCATTCTTGCACACACTTTTTTAATAATAAATGAGATTCATAATTTTTTAATATTAAAATTGAAAATATAATAATATAAAATTATTCCTTTAAAAAAAAAATTAATATAAAATTATTGATAAAGTGAGTTTCATTTAAGAAATTTATACAAGATGTTTGGTTAAAAATTTAAATAATTAAATATTTATTAAATACTAATATTGAAAAATTATAAATACTTGTGACTCATTTAAATATGCTAAAATAAGTTTCTCCATGGTTTTGAAAAAGAAAAAAAGAAAAAAACAAGTAAAATGGTGGTAGAAGAAGTCCTCGTAAAAGGGAACTAATAAAGCAAAAGGGAGAATGATGAGGATGTGAAACGGAAAGATAAGAAAAGAGGGGACCCACCCACTAATATTGGTTTGGTTTTGTCCATCGGACGGAACAAATGGCTGCGAAGAACAGGGAGGGAGTGAAGAGTCCATGTCAAATCAAACTGCCTTGCTTCCATCACCATCAATGTCTAATGCCTCTCCCCTCCACCTCAAACACAAATGCTTCAACACACTAATCATTATCATAACCAAATATTTCCATTATTACAAGAATGTTCTTTCAATAATTATAATTAAAATTTGACCTAGTATTTGACACCGTATAAGTATAAACACAAAACATTATTCACTATAATGTGGCTCTGCACTCATCGCTCATGGACTAATTCATTATAATGTATTAATGTGGTTGATTTTTATTGAGATAATAGTTATTTTAGTTTTTGAATATGTATAAAGCAATCGTAATAATTTTTTAATGTATCGAAAATTTAAAATATTTCATAATTTTTTAATGTATTGAAATTTTAAAATACTATAATAAAATTATATATGAGTTTATGTTATTCTTTTTTATTGATGCACAAAACAACATATTAAATCAGAATATAATAGTTTTGTCATATCATGTCTTCTTGTGATGTACAATATACATAAGAAGGACTTTAAAGTATGAATATGTGGGTTATTTAACTATAATGAATCTCTAATGATATTTTTTTTTACACACAATGTGAACTTTTTCTTCCAATTGAGTTTTTCCCATTACAAAGTAGTGAAGATTCAAATCTAATGCTACCTCCGTTCCTTTTTAATTGTCATTTTTTGACATTTTACACAAATCAAGACAATCAATAATTGTTACTACTTTTGATGCAATAAGTTATACTTTTACTATAATGACCTTATTCATTTAACATCTCATTTAATATATTTCTCTTTCCATAATAAATAACTAAGGATAATATTAGTAAAATAACATTTAATTGTTGAATTGAACTTTAAAAATGACAGTTAAAAAAAAAAAAATCTAAAAAAGAGACACAAGTAACGGAGGGAGTGGTATTTTGTTTAAGACATACCATTTATTACACACACGAAAAAAGTTGGGTCTAGCATAGTAGTATGTTAGATTTTAATAAAACCATGGAAAAATTATAAAAGAATTCTATGTATTTACATCCAGAGTTGTCAACCATGTACATGATGCCTTGCAAGCATTTCGTATCAGGATCCCTAAGCATATACTCATGATATCTCTCTTGACAACTTGATCAAAGTTACGGTAAATAGACATCAATATGGTTGATAGTGATCTAATACAAAGGAAGCATAACAAATAAAAAATAAGTAACAAATACAAGATATTTGTTTTTTTTTCTTCTTCAAAAACAAATATCTCCAATCCTCCTTAATAAAAAATCTCTCCCGTCTTTAAAAAAAAAAAAAACCTTTCCAATCAAATTAACACATCTCAACGATCAACATATTTGATTTCTAATGGGTGTGTTTGTTTGAAGGTTAATAATGACATTTTCAAGAATACATGGTTAGGGAATGATTATATCATGTTTGTTATGAGATTGAGAAAAAAAAAAAATTCATAGATATAAAGGTTCTTGAGAATGAAGTAACTTCCCATAACTTTCATTATTTTCATAAATTTATTTTTAAGAGGTGGGAATGTGTATTCCCATCTACTTAGATTTGGAAAAAAGAAATTGTAACTTTCAATTTTTCCAAAAATGCCAAGCTAATCGGCAAACACCTCTTTTAACAAATACCCCGAAATAATTTTCATATTTTCATTCCCGGATATGTTATTACCGAGAATAATTTGTTTTTTCCCAAAATAAATGCCCCTAGTAGATTTTCTTAACAATACTAGCATTGTGCTCAACATGGCAGCATTTGGATGACATATAATTGGTGACATTTGTCAACCACAATATTATAAATAATTTTTTTCTCTTTTTTTCATTGATCAATGTCACTAATTCTATGTCTCTTAAATGCTACCCGTGCTTAACAGGGTCTAGAAGTGGATTACCTCAATTGAAAGAAAGTTATAAAGACAAGAAAAGAAAAATGTTTATCACTCACCAATATGACATGCTGGTTTGGTAAAAAATAAAAATGATCACGTGTTTGTAGCTGTTAGTTCAAATTAATTCTCACTAATTTTTTCTTTCTTTCTTTCGGATAGTCAAGTGGTTAGAATTTCCATTTTTTAAGGTGAATAATTTAGATTCAGATTTTATGGCAGCTTGTGATGATGTTTGAAGGATTTAATACAACTTTTGTTTATGTTGTTGTGTGGAGGGTTATCTTTGATTTTGGTGTTAGCTTTGTTTTTGGTGTTTCCTTTTATTGATTTAGAATATAGCCCTTTGTTAGGTGATTTTTTCTGTTGGTTTTTTAGATTCGATCTTTGATGCACGCGTGTATGAGTTTACAATTGGGTGCTCCTATCTTTTGTATGTTGCTACTTTACGATGCTTATGGTGGTGATTCATTGTAATTTTAATAAATTCCATTTTAAGTTCTTAAAAAGAAAAAAAAAAGATTTCAAACTTCGACCCTCTACGTATAGCAATGCATTTCCCATGTGAAAATGAAAATAGAAATAGAATGATTTTTTAAAAAATTAAAAATGAAAAGTTATTAGTATAAAAGAAAGAAAAAAAGATATAATAGTAGAAAGCAAGGTAGTGTAGTGCAGAGTATAGTACTAGTAGTGTCGAATTGGAATTGGAAATCCCATGCGTGTTTGGTTTGTAAGAGTGAGTGAGTGATGGACGTTTTGATTCTTGGGGGGTAGTAGTAGTACTAGTAGGGAGCTTATTATTCACATGTTCTCTCGCTCTATCGCACCATCTTTGTTGTATTTGTTCTGCCTTCACCACAGACACACAGCACAGCAGTGTGAAGAGTGTGATTGGGAAAGGAAAGGGGGTCATGTTACACTTCTCCTTTACCTTTACCACACTTCCCTCATTTTATTAGTAACTCTTTCTTTTCCTTTTGCTTTTTAGTACTCTACTATACTCCCTCCTCTTTTGTTTCATCCCATTTTTCTCTCTTAATCAAAACCCAACACAAACCGTTATGCCTCTCAACTTCCTTCTTCTCCTTTTCTTCTTATTCCTCTCCCACCAACCTTTCTCTTCCGCTTCAGAGCCTCGCAACCCCGAAGGTACTACTTGCTTATTTATTATTATTATTATTATTATTATTCATAAACGTTTCATTAATTAATTAATTTCAAACTAATAATATATATTAAATTGCAGTGGTTGCTTTGATGAGTATTAAAGAAGCACTAAATGATCCACACAATGTATTAAGCAACTGGGATGAATTCTCTGTTGACCCTTGTAGTTGGGCTATGATTACTTGCTCTTCTGATTCCTTTGTTATTGGCTTGTAACTACTTACTTCTTCTTCTTTACTTATTATTACCTTTTCACTTTCACTCCTTTTTTAAATTAATTATTATATTTTTTATTTGCAGGGGAGCTCCTAGTCAATCTCTCTCTGGAACTTTATCTTCATCAATTGCTAATTTAACAAATCTTAAACAAGTGTTAGTCACATCTTCCTCTCATTTGTCCTTTCCCAATTTCCCCCTTTTTTTTTATTAATATTTCTTACAATGTTTCTTCTTGTCGTTTTCTTTATTCTTGTTTTTTTGCAATGTGTTTGGTCTTCATTTTTTTTGTTTGTAACTGTTGTTTTGGTATGAAACTGGTTAGGGACTATTTTTGAGTCTCTATCAACTCTGAGAATGTTTGTTTACTTCAGCAAATTGCTACTATGAAACAAAGAACCTTTGGAACATATTTTTTTTTGTTTTTTTATGTGAAATTGTTTGAATATTTTCTGATTTGGGTTTGTTGGTTGGAATGTAGGTTACTGCAGAATAACAACATCTCAGGCAAAATACCACCGGAACTTGGAAACCTTCCAAAGCTTCAAACTTTAGATCTTTCAAATAACAGATTCTCTGGGTTCATTCCATCTTCACTCAATCAATTGAATAGTCTTCAGTATATGTGAGTATTTACTGTTTCAATGTTTTGTTCTACCTCTTTTTGTGCATCAAATCTTCATAGATAATTTATAATATATTACTATATGATTATTATATTTATATTGTTTTGTTTGCACGCAATGAGAGCAGGAGGCTGAACAACAATAGCTTGTCTGGACCCTTTCCTGTTTCACTGTCAAATATCACACAGCTTGCTTTCTTGTGAGTATGGTTAAAACTATTTGTCAACATTTTTATCATGAAACTCAGATATGCTAATGCTAACTCTGTACATTCAGGGACTTGTCTTTTAACAATCTCACTGGACCGTTGCCCAAGTTTCCAGCTAGATCATTCAAGTATGTTTTCTCTTTCTTTCAAATGTGGACAAGATAGTGTTCCATTATTTTAAACTTATAATTATACTTCAGTGTTTCAATTGTGCTTTTGTCTTGATTCACTGTTACTTTTGTAGTATTGTGGGGAATCCATTAATTTGTGTAAGCACCTCTATTGAAGGCTGCTCTGGATCAGTGACCCTTATGCCTGTTCCTTTCTCTCAAGCAATATTACAAGGTATACCTTCCACCTCCATTCCTGAACCTGGTTCCGTATCTTTTCTTCATAAAATTGTTTTTTAATCCGTGTTATATTTACATTTGTAGGAAAACACAAGTCCAAGAAACTAGCAATTGCTCTTGGGGTTAGCTTTAGTTGTGTTTCTCTCATAGTCCTGTTTTTGGGGCTCTTTTGGTATAGAAAGAAAAGACAGCATGGAGCCATCTTGTATATTGGTGGTATGTAGCACTGAAACAACGGTTCTCATTATAGATTATCTAGTTACAAAGTGGTAGTGTTGGAAATTAATTAGTATTTATGATGTTGGCGTTCTTGCAGATTATAAAGAAGAGGCTGTTGTTAGCCTAGGAAATCTCAAACATTTCGGTTTCAGAGAGCTCCAACACGCAACAGATAGTTTCAGCTCCAAGAATATACTTGGTGCTGGAGGTTTTGGCAATGTTTATAGGGGGAAGCTTGGAGATGGCACGTTGGTGGCGGTGAAAAGGTTGAAAGATGTAAATGGTAGTGCGGGCGAGTTACAGTTCCAAACAGAATTGGAGATGATTAGCTTGGCAGTGCACCGCAATTTACTTCGCTTAATTGGATATTGTGCTACTCCTAATGACAAAATTCTGGTTTACCCTTATATGTCTAATGGCAGTGTGGCCTCCAGGCTTAGAGGTACTTAATTCCCTCTATACTAGCTGCTGTTGATCTTTCTCATAAAGCACTCGATCATATGATGTGATATAGTTATTTACTGTTTAAAGATTAATCAGGGCTCTCAAACTTTCTAATTTTAAACATGCAGTCATGATTTGTAAGTAGCAATTGAATTCTTTGTGAACTCTTTTGGGAAATAATTCGACCAATCACTAATAATTCAAGCGACAGGCTAGAAATGGTCTGAGTATTCGGATAATTATGGTAGTTGATTTGCTATTATTTACTTCTCTGGCTACTGTAAAGAGAAGTGATAAAGCTAGTCGATTTTCTATTTTCTTAACTGTTTATTACAAGGCTTAATTAGCCATTGAATCTTATTACATTCACCTTCCTGTTGTTTAATATCATGCATGTGATGTAATAGGAAAACCGGCTTTAGATTGAAACACAGTCATAATCAAGATTTATAAGTAGCAATTGAACTCCAAACTCTTTTGGGAAATAAACTAATCGCTAAGAATTCAAGTGATGGGCTAGAAATGGTCCGAGTATTCCGATAATTATGGTTGTTGGTTTGCTCTTATTTACTTGTCTCTGTGGCTACTGTAAAGAGAAGTGATAAAGCCAGTTGATTTTTTACCTTCACTTTCCTGATTTTTCATATCATGTCTGTGATATAATAGGAAAACCCGCTTTAGATTGGAACACAAGAAAGAGGATAGCAATTGGAGCTGCTCGGGGCCTTCTGTATCTTCATGAGCAATGTGATCCAAAAATCATACACAGAGATGTAAAAGCTGCTAATGTGCTTCTGGATGATGATTATGAGGCTATCGTTGGTGATTTTGGCCTTGCAAAGCTCCTTGATCATGCTGATTCTCATGTCACCACTGCTGTACGTGGCACTGTTGGACACATTGCACCGGAGTACCTCTCGACTGGCCAATCATCTGAGAAAACTGATGTGTTTGGATTCGGCATTCTCTTATTAGAGCTTATAACCGGAATGACAGCCCTTGAGTTTGGGAAAACCTTGAATCAAAAAGGTGCTATGCTAGAGTGGGTAAGTCCATACTCTACAATCCAAACATTCTTGTGCATTTAATTCATTGATATTAAACACGATTCTTTGCTAATTAAACTAATATCTTAATTCTTAGCTATATAAATATATGATGTTTAACTCTTCATTGATAGTTTCTTGTGCTTGGCTTTTCCTTGATCTTTTCAATATGTATTGATCTACACTTGACACAGGGTTACGAATTCTACCAAAATGTCTTAATATTATTGCATATTTGATGTTTGTGTGTATTGAATATTACACTACACTATACTTTACTATAATACTATTCTTGAAAAGTTGGAAAGGAAAATTATAGCTTAATGTGGTAGGGTATGTTTTCTGATGTCATTAACTTAAAGTTTATTCTGATATGAATGTTCACACATCCAAAGTATAGCTTATTCTTCATCTGCAATTTTTTAGTCTGCTTTCAAATCTGAAGTGTACTTCTAGTAAAATACTCCTGACTTGCGATGCACTGCACTATATGGACATTTTTTAATATGCATGTACTGTTATGGTAGGGTAATTTAATTTTAAACATGTAATATATGTAAATATAATGTGATATTATTAAGATACTCAAAAGAAAATATGACCGAGAACTGTGAAGTTGTTGACACTAGGCTGACACCTGCTATCTGGTACATGTCCTTGAAATGAAATAGGTATCTGTATGTTAGGTAAAATAATTGTATATACCTCAGAGTGACCAGTGATCAATTTTTGTTGGTGTCCTCACAGGTTAAAAAAATACAGCAAGAAAAGAAGGTTGAAGTTTTGGTGGACAAAGAACTAGGGAGCAACTATGATAGAATAGAGGTTGGGGAAATGCTTCAAGTAGCTTTGCTTTGCACCCAATATATGACAGCTCACCGGCCGAAAATGTCCGAAGTGGTCCGGATGCTTGAAGGAGATGGACTTGCTGAGAAGTGGGCATCGACACATAATTATGGAAGTAACTGCTGGAGCCATAGTCACAGCAACAACAGTAGTAGCAATAGCTCATCTCGTCCTACCACTACTTCAAAACATGATGAAAATTTTCATGATCGTTCAAGCATGTTTGGCATGACCATGGATGATGATGATGATCAGTCTTTGGATTCCTATGCCATGGAACTCTCTGGCCCTAGATAAATTAGAAAAATAATGAAGGAAATAGTAGGACGATACAAAAAGGATCAGAAGCTCTTTTAGCCATATAAATCTTTAAGAGCAAATTTTATTATTATATTAACTTTGTTTAATCCGTGATATAACCAATGTATATATTCTAAAATACAATTTTGTTATTTGGGGTTGTTGTAGATATGAGTAGACCAGTAAAGTAGTACTGGTACAGTTGTGCATATTATTCTGCTACTATGCATTTGATTTGGATGCAACATTATTTCATGGTAGAAGGTAAACATCATGAGATTCTTTGCTATTTAGTATATGAAACAGAAACAAAAAAGTGTCTTTGGCAGAATGATGTATTCTTAGGTTTTGAGTTGACTGAAGATGAACATGGCAATAGGCAATATGAAATTATCTTTAGTGTTGTTTTGGTTACATTGATGTTCAAACATGTGAAAGGTATGAGTTAAGGTCACGGTCTAAGCTTTCATACCTCAACTGTTAAGGGTCATTTTCAATCTGATGGTTTTGCAGGGTCACGCCCCTATTCTTTTTCTTTATTTGGTGTCTTTTTCTATGCTCCTTTGCCTTTCTGTCTTGTTTCTTATCTTCACTGGTCACTGCTTTAGTCGGTATTGTCTTGTTTCCTTTTAGTACCCAGACCTCAGTAGCTGTTTTTCTTTGACTCTTTGCAGCTTCCTAAATTGTATTTTTCGTTGCACCTATGTCACTACATATATACTACACACATGCTTTGTACAACCTTTGATTTGTAGTTTTAATTTAGAATAACACTAGTATTTTGGTACGATATGTTTAGATAGATTTAAAATATTAAGGATATAATTATAGAATATTTTTTATAAATTATTTGCTATCACATATTGAGCTGAGGTGATCTCAAACTACGACTGGTGTTGGTTTATTGGGACGGAGGATGACGACGCTAACCCTTCAGCGAGAGCTGTTGAACGTGCAAGCACTTAAGCGGGGCTCGTTTGGTGCGTAATGACAAATGTAGACCAATGATAGTAATAGGCACAACCCTCTAATTTGTTTACTCAAAAACCTAGTGTCGCTATCATTTCCAAATAATTGAAAAAAAATGCAAGTGTAGACCAATGATAGTAATAGGCATAGCCCTCTAATTTGCATTTTGGTACGATATGTTTAAATAGATTTAAATATTAAGGATATAATTAAAGAATATTTTTAATAAATTATTTGCTATCACATATTGACTTGAGGCGATGTCAAAGACTCAAACTACAACTGGTGTTGGTTTATTGGGACGGAGGATGACGACGCTAACCCTTAAGCGGGAGTTGTTGAACTTGTAAGCACTAAAGGGCTTTTGTTTGGTGCGTAATGACAAGTGTAGACAAATGATATTAAAAGGCATAGCCCTCTAATTTGTTTATTAAAAAACCCTAACTTTTTTTTTATTGTGGTTGGTAATATTGATCAACCACAATGTTACAAGTGTACAAAGAAACAATAAAATATTGAGAAAGAGAAAGAGAAAGAAGAAAGACATTTGTGACATTGTGGTTGGTCAATGTCACCAACCACAATGTCATCCAAACGGTACCCGACACGTTAAAGGGAAGCTAATTCTAACAAAAAAAAAAAAAAAAAAGAGATTTTTTCCCCTCAAAGAAAAGAGATTCCTTTTGGAATAATTTAAAAACAAATTCATATTTGCAATAATTTCAATTAATACTAATTGATAAGATGGAAGGTTATGATTGTATATGCAACGTTAATACTGCATAATGTTAATTATAGTATTCTCTCCAAAAAAAAAAGTTAATTATAGTATAAAAGCTCTTTCTAAAAAAAGAGAGTATAAAAGCTCTTAATTTCTATTTCGTTTGTTTTTTTGGTCAGTCTTAATTTCTATTTCTAGTTTGTAAAAAATGATTCCCGGATTCACCTGCAAATTAGTAATTAATCAATGCAACGGTGAAAAGGAAGGCAGTTAATGGCATATAGGAGTAACATATGCAATCATTATTTGAGGATTCACCGTAAATTATACAATTCATTCATGCATGCAATCTTTTTCTTCAAATTAATTTTTTTTTGCGTTAATGCTTCGATTTTTAGGGAAAAAAACTTTAGTAATTCAGATTTCGTGTTCGATCGAAAAGTAAGTAAAATCTGCTTAAAAATTGTTCCGACTAAGAATTAAAATTAATTTGGCCCAATTTTCTTTTTAAGAAGCATATTTCTTCCCCCATCCCTTTCATCGTACCAAAATTTTGCAGAAGATATATACTTCTAACAAATGATAAACTTGTCACAAAATAATATCTTTGTTCTCTCAATTGATGTTAATTAGAGTAAATAATTAAATAATATTGACCACACCATTGTACCATTAGATTGTTCTTTCAATAATTAAATAATAATGAAGGAAATGGAACCCCATCTTTGTTCACTGCAATTGCTTTTTTGTTTTAGACCAGATGTTTGAATTGAATCAATTGCTTAAATTAAATTTTCATTACCACTCAAACACAAACAAAACTAAAAGGCCAAATGAAATGGATTTCACTTGTTCGGTCTCTTCTCAAGCCAAAATGGATTTCACTGCACTTGTTCGGTCACTTGCAAGCATCTTCAAAAAACATCTACATATTTTTTATTTTTTTTTGTGTAGAGGAGAAGATGGAAGAGATAGAGCTAGAATTGTGTATGCAAATGTATTCATGTTCTCCTTTTAATTATCAACAAATCTAAACTGTTTGGTTAACTCTAATAATAATTTTTAGATGGTCCACTGGTGAGAGATTTAATTGAACCTACACCCTAAAATTCATATATGGATATAGTGCATAACAAATTAGATATTTATATTCCATTTTTTATGACATATCATGAGTATCTTTTTAAAGTAAATATGATGCACATCGACATCATTCAATAACAATATATCGTGTATTCGGCCAAATCACCCTACTATATTTCACTTTAATAGTATGACATGAAGAAATTATTAATTTACCGTAAAGAGGAATGATATTTGTACAACCACTTTTTAACAACTTTTGGAACAATCATGTCTCTCATACTCACATGTGCTTTTATTCTCCCTCTTCTTCTTTCTCTCTCCATTGTTTTTGTCCAATCACAAGAGAAGAAAAATAGTTGTCACCAAAGTTGTCTAATATTAGTTGTACAAATATCACTCCTCTATTGTAATTGATTTACATTATCGGAGCATATTCATTAAACTCATATTTTTCTATGTTTGACAAAAAATATTCTTTAGATATTTATTTTTAACGTACATACCCCCATTTATTTATTCATTTCTTTATTTAATCTCTTAACACATTTCTTTATTCAAGGACAATCAATAAAAAAGAATGGCAGACATATATTTTAGGTTTTATTTAATTATAATTTTAGTGCTTTTAATTAGAACTAGGTCAAGTAGTTTTTTTTTTTATATTCGTTTATAAAAATATTTTGACAAATATTTGTTTATAATTTATGATTCTCTTCTATTTTATAATACAGCTCATGAACTAATTGGACAAATTGTAATACAGCTCATGAACTAATTTTTTTTTTTTTGGTACAGCTCATGAACTAATTAAATAGTAACTATTCAATTCTTTTTTGCCTAATAAAGAGTTACCAAGTATAGCCTACCAATCTTTCAAAGAAAAAAGAGTTACCAAGGATAGCCTAATATTATAAAAGAAAGAAAATAAAACTGAGTATGTAGCCTCTGACGTACTGGAACACTCGTGGTGCCCTAATACCGCCGTTTCAAATGCATTTTATCAGTTGAGTTATCATAAACACGTATGTTTTTGTTTTTTCTTTTCCTTTTGCATTGTTTCGATTCACTGTGTTATATGATCGCCTTAGCAGCGCTCTTGTTAATGATGTTTTGCTTGCTTAGTTTCTTAGCTTGTTTCTGTATTGTTTTCCACCAAATATTTCGGTTGTCGCATTCAAATAAATCTTTATTTTTTTGTTGCATTTATCAGACATTTGTTTGAGTTTGGACATGGTAGTAATCTGATAGACATTGCTTTTACTTAATTTTTTTTTATAGATGCTTTTATTTATGTTGATATATATATGTGAAGTTCACAGCACAAGTATATCAATTTGTTTGTTGGTAGAGTGGTGGTAGGTTAGGGTTTAGAGATTAGCAATGATAATCTGAAATTAACAATTAATAAATACACCAATAAGTTGTGTGGTTGATCACTTGCAATGAGTTTCTGTTGATATAGTTCCAGTAATTTTTCCATACGGTTGCATTCATCCCATCAGCCTCAAATCGCAGTCACCCAACCAGTGACCATCTGATTCGATCCAGATCATACAGACAGTCCAAAAATTACGTATTTTTAGTTCTAAAAAAAATTAAAATTGTCGGCTTTGAACTCTGAACCGACCGTTTGATCTTAATCGATCGATCAAGAATTGTTGATTGCGTGACTGCACGGAAACCCATATATCAACCTCCTATTTTGCATAGGTTCTATTATACTTTTGATTTGTCTCAAATTTACAACAATATTAATACATTTTTTTTTTTTTTTTTGAGCAGGCTAGCATAGATCATGGTTGGTGCAATCTCTTCAACAGATGTGCAAAGACATAATGCGGGTAACATGAATGATATGATTAGTGACTTACCTGAGGACGTTCTTCTTGATATTCTTTCTTTAGTCCCTACCAAAGATGCTGTAAAAACCTCCATATTAGTGAAAAAGTGGAAACACTTGTGGACTCGATCACTTACTCTTCTTTGATTTTCAAATTCCTCATTTTTGTGATGGGTTACACCACCAAAATTTGAAGTTAGCAGATTGCGTCTTCGATCTAGTTGGAAGACTACTTCACAAATCTAATCACATAGAAAGGCTCTGCATTAAGGTGCAAGGAATTGATATATATGATGCATGGAAAGTTAATATTTTGTTATCTTATGCACTGAAGCACAAAGTCCTTGATCTTAAACTTTCCCTAAATTTTATAGATTCTAGGTTTAAGTTACCCCATAATTTCTCATCTTCTCACTCATTGAATAAGTTGTATTTAGAATCTGGCGTCCATATGTTTATACCTGATGGTATTTGCTTCCCAAATCTGAAGACATTATATCTTTCACGTCTTTCCTTCAATAATGAGATGTCGGCCCAACGACTTCTCTCTGGGTGCCCTATCCTTGAAGAGTTGACCTTATATAAATGTATATGGGTTAACATAAATCAGATATGTGTTTCAATTTCCAAGTTGTATAGTCATAATTGATGCTGTGAATCTTGTCTTTATTTTTAAGTTGCACGAGTAATCCAGCTATAAAATATATTCTTGTTAAACCAACCTCCATAGTTGATGCATATATTGATCTTAAGTTTTCCTATCCTGAAAATCCACTACATGTTTCTCATTGTGCAATGGAGCTATTGAGTGAACTTGTTAGTGTCAAGTCTCTCAAACTAACAAATAATACTATTGAGGTATGTTTGAATATTTACTTATCATCTTTTTTTTTATTTTTTTTTTAAATATTGTATAAGAAAATGACTATTGACAATGTTCTTCCCGTTATGTGCTTCTTTATTCATTGCATGTTCTTTATATGTCACAATAATGAATTTATTTTTGTTTCCTTAACCAGCGTTTTTCTTATCCAAGAAATTGTGGTCATCTTTTGCCTTCATTCAACAATTTGACGAAACTTGACATGATTTTGGGGTATTTTTATGTTAGTTGTGAACTATTAGTAGACATTCTCCGTAAAACTCCTAAACTGGAAGTTCTTCACATTTCCAAGGTATATCTTATATCTTGCATCATTTCTTCTACTTCTTATGTCTTGTCTCACAACTAATATTATTTCTTTACATTAATTGACTTGTATATTGGTTCTTGTTCAGGGAGATTGCACAGCCTTGGATAATGAAGACTTGACATCAGATTCTTTGCCTTGCTGTATCAAATCTTCTCTCAAATTATGTTCTTTTTCAGATTTTGATGGAGATGAAATTGAAATCCAATTGTTAAAGTGTTTGACAGAAAATGCCACAGTTCTAGAGGCGATCAACATATTTTGTTCCGGAGGTTTATCATCAAATTTGAAGAAGCTGACTGATGTGAGGAACCACGTGCAATCTTTAGGCCTGGGAAGTTGCGTCTTCAAATTTCACTGAATTTCCTTTTTTTTTTTTTTTTTTTTTCCTTTCTTATATTTTGTTCTTTATGAGAAGGAATTCAAATTACTCAACTAACTTTATTCTGAAACTAGAGTATGATTCCATGCAACTCAAGCACAGGAGTGCAAACTACTTTGAGATGCACAAGAAAAAGTTTTTCTACTATGCAAGAATTCTATGTTTTGACAAAATTTTCCTTTGCAATTGTTATTTAATTTTCCCATGTATTTGATAGAATCGAAAACGTACGGACCATGTTCTGTTTGATTGATAAATGATCAATTGTTGCTGGAAATGAAACTATTTATATGTTAAGAATGGTTGTTCTTGCACCTTGACGGCAACGAAGATTGACAAAGATATTTCTATAACATGTCTTTCAAAAGATCTCCCTTCCTCCTACTAAAGGCTAAAAATATATATGTAGCTAGTTGTCCTACGAAGAATGTCAAGTTATTGTAAGGAACACAGATCAAAAACTTGATCGTATCTTCATTACCAAGCAACCAACTAATGTTATTAAAGATGGTTTGCACATTCTGCTTGATTCCATTTGTAGAGGAATGAAAGTCCTTTAATCAAAATTGAATCATCAATGGTTTTACATGTATAACGCCCCTTCTCGCATCATGTATCTTGGTTTGGCCCCAAGATTCTCTTAGATAACTTCAATAATTCCCTTTGATACCAGATTTTGCAATACTTCTCCCTGGATCTTTGCCATGCATCAAAATAGGCTACGACACAATAGTTCTGAATTCATGTTCCTTATGCTGCTTAGATAGAGCATCTCCCACCGTATTCTCCAAATCCACCTTATACACTTTCTTAACAATGCAGCCACACCACTCCTTGAATAACGTCTACACCACCCAACCCCAAGAGATAAGGCAACAATAACTATTGACGAAAATTACAACCCGAATATGTCCATCATTCACGATCCCCTAATATGATGAATCAAAGTTTCCTTGTCGCATATTGATGGTGAGTGTTTTACCCCACAATGGTTCTCTTCTTTGGTTGCTACGTTGTTCGGTGGTGTTATTTCCTACATAGTTTGTTGTGTAATTAACATATCCGTTTGTCGAACTCATAAACACGTTAGATCTTGGTTAAATTTTTTACTAACTTGAATTCCAAGTAAATTCAAAATGACCTTGACCTACTATACAATGTCGTTTTCCTTTGTGACAAGCTCAACTCAGCTTTGGCGAACAAGCCTAATTTGATTGTTGTATAAGTTTATGGAACGACACGAGTGAGCTAGGACGACGAATTGTCGTGCACAAGTTGCATTGCCTCGTAATAAGAAATTTTGGTTTGAATGTGATACTCCTCTTTAATACTTGTTCACTTTGTTTTCTCCTTAGAAAAGTGATATATATTACTCCCTCCGTCCCATTTTAACGGGGCCTTTGACTCATTTCATACTTATTAAGAAAAAGTGTATAAGTGAAAGAGAGAGAAAAAAATGGGTTTGAGTACCCTTGTCAACTATTGGTGTATTCTTTTGTCAAAAAATTGTTGGTGTATTCTTCTTTATCATAACTGCAAAGTATAATATATTGAATTGGGAGTGGTGAAAGTGGTATTAATTAATGTTATAATTGGAAAAAAGTAATTAATATTGTATTGAAAAATGAAATGAGTCAATTTTTCTAGAACAATATTTTTTTGTAAATGACTCAGCTATTATGGGACGGAGAGAATATTACGCTAATGAGATATCAATCTTTACCATTATTTTTAAATTTTGATTACGAAATATGTTTGTGACCAAATGGCGAATTCTCATTGGACATCAATCTAATTTTTTTAATAAATTTTTAAAATTATTTTACATCAAACGGTACATTTTTTATTTTGGAAAGATACATAAAGAAACGAATACATGATGATTAAACTCCTTTGATAATAATATTACATGATACCCCCTTCTAAAAATAAAATAAAATGATACTCCCATGTGCTAAATTTTAAGTTGTTTTGAAAAAATATTGTCCCAACTTATAAATTCGTTGTTTTACAATATCATATTAGGTTTTTTCTAAATTACCTTTGAAAAATGGTGGGTAATTTACCCACCAACCAATGAATATGAACAATTTATTGGTGGGGTCAAGATAGTTCATGAATATGTGCTTATGTGATTAATGTGTATTGGTTGGGATAAATTACCCTCCATTCTTCCATGGATACCCTAGTTATCACCATCATATTATTGTTGTTTTTCTATTATTCTATTAACTATTTATTAGTATATATATTTTTGTAATGAAGAATAAATTTGTCAAATAACTCAGTTTTCTTTTCAATATATACATTTCTTAATTTCCAACAAAGGATCAAAATGAACTATTATTTAGAAGTAATAGTTGTGCATTCTAAAAGTGAAATTATATTAGGAATGAATGTTTGACTATCATATCAAAATATTCAAAATTATCACGTTAATTAATGTTTGATGACAACTAGGTTACCCATGAAAGAATGATCGATAATTTACCCCAACCAATACACATTAGCAACATAAGCACATATTCATGAACTATCTTGATCCCACAAATAAATTGCTCATTTTCATTGGTTGGTGGGTAAATTATCCACCATTCTTCAAAGGTAATTTAGAAAAAACCTTAATATTTTCAATTTAAATGACAATTGTGAATATTTTAATGGCTTAATTGCACTTTTGAACCTCTATCTTTTCAAAAGTTGCGGTTATGGACCCCTAACTAATTTAAATACAAAACAGTCCCCTATGTTTTGATTTTTTGGCAGTTTTGGACCCCCAGTCCATTGTTGACTCGGTCAACGCTGACGTGGCACCCTAAGTGAGGTGCCACATGTCAATTTTATTTTTATTTTTTTGCCTTGGGGGTCCAAAACTGCTAAAGAATCAAAACATAGGGGGCTGTTTTGTATTTAAATTAGTTAGGGGTCCATAACCGCAACTTTCGGAAAGATAGGGGTCCAAAAGTGCAATTAAGCCTATTTTAATTGGAGTGTACAAAATTGTTTTTCACCGTCCACCACCATCATTAAACTCGTTTTTTTTTTTTGGTCAGGTAGTCTAATGGCTAGAGCTCACATATTTTAAATGTGGAGAAGTGGGGTGTCTGGGGTTCGAACCCCACCCCTACATATAAAATGTATTTATCCCTACCAACTGAGCTAAAACCCTAAAGAGAGCTGTCATAAAATAATTCCAAGCGGGAGTATCATTTATTATCTAAAGAAAAAAAGTTAACTTATGAGCGGTTTGATTGGGATTAGCGTGCAGAGTTTAATTAATGAAAGAATTAAATATGTATGTTGAAGTACTTCCGTATTGATGATTCATTTGTTACGCTACACAAACACAACATGGTGGTGAAATTAATCTACAAAACAAGCATTGAATTCAAAGATTAATCAAAAAATTCTTTTTATTCCAATGTCATCTTCTTCGTCATCGTCGTCGTCGTCGTGGTGTCCCATTCTTTGCGCTTCTTTCAACCAAGACAATAGGTCAATTATTTTCATTTTTGATTTCTCTAATCAATCATTCATTCATCGTTTTCCTTAATTCTTTTCACAAACAACTTCTTCATTCATTTCTTGCTGCTTCAGTTGCTTTGCTATTGGCACCAAAGATGGTTTCAAAATATTTGATACTAATACTGGAAAACTCTGTTATCAAAGAGGTATCAATACAATTTTCTCATCATAATTCATAATTAATCACCTCCTAATTAATTATTATTTCTTCACGTAGATGTTGGAGCTTTCTCTATTGTTGAGATGCTCTTTACTTCAAGTCTTCTTGCTATAGTCGGTGCTGGTGATCAGGTATACTCGTTCATGTTTGGATTCACTTATTCCACACAACTTATCAAAACAGCTTATCACATCTTCATAACCTCTTTTCACCTTATTTTCATTATCAAAACAACTTATACCTTATACAAAAACAATTTTACATTATTTTAATATTTTCTTAAGCTTATTCAAAAAATCATGATAAACACATATATATGCTATAAGCTGCAAATTAAGTTGTTTATCCAAACAGAGTCTTTATTTGATTTAGAGGTTTCTCTTCTCTCTCTGATTTGGTTTTGTATTGTTGTAACTTATGCAGCCATCTTTATCCCCTCGCCGACTCTGTTTGTTCAATACTACAACTGGTGCTCCTCTTAGAGAATTGAACTTTCTTACTTCAATACTAGCTATTCGCATGAATCGAAAAAGGTCACACATACATGCACCTCATAATGCTTAGTATTGCACTGCCAAATGCTTCTTTTTGTGTACTTTATATTTAAGTAAATAACATTGTTTCCAGCTATACAAATTGATATGCGTATTTTTTACTCAATTTGATTTGGAGCTTACATTGTGAGTTAGTTTACTTTTAGCTTTGAAATTTCTTCTGTTACTAAAATCCATGAACTGGGAATAGGAATGTTTAGGAAGAAAATTTGAAACATGTCAATTAGTTTTTGAGTTCGAAGATGTTTTCGTTGATCAAGGGTCTTAGATGGTCTTAGATAAGAGTGTTAACTAAACTGATATTTCCTCTTTCTGTTTTTTTACTGAGTTTCAGACAACTATATATGGCCACATTATTTAATTTATTATATTGGTCAAATTCAACTTGACAAATACCTTCTAGATTACAATTTTTGTATTCAGCCAAGTTTCCTATAAGTTTTTAATTTCTTGGTTTACAGTTTCTTTTCCTTTCATAAGTAATCCAAGTTCATTGACCTGATCAGCATTCATTTTGACTATTGAGAATAATCTTAGCTGACATTGTTTCTCTCTAATGCAGACTCATTGTCATTTTACAAGACAAAGCATATGTATATGAAATAAATAGTCTTTCAATCTTGGACACTTTCGACACGGTTCCAAATATTAAAGGTGAGGTTGCAAATACTACTTGATAAGATTTCACTCAGTCAGGAATTAATCTTGGACATAGGTTTGTGATAAGCATTGTTTTTCCTTCAAATTACTTGAAAAGTTAATATAGATTTCTTATTTCCATATACATATTATCCTCTGATAGACTAGCACCTTTCATTTTGACTTTTGGATGAGTGTGTCCCTTTTGTGCCTGTGATAAAACGAAAGAGAACGTGCCCATGCCTAACTAGGGCACCCATCTTACTGAGATGCAATCATATCAAGCTTCTACCATTATGTTCTATGAAGTTAACCACCAGTTTAAATTAGGGATGCCACTCAAGATCAGAAGCATCTAGTGAAACATCATTGTTAAATGAGTTTAATTATTTTTAAAGTAGTACTTTTTAAAGATTTTGACTTGTTTATTTATTTTGTAAGCTGTAGCTGTTAGATTATTATGCTATAGTCAACTGGATTGTGACCACAATGACTTTGATGTTTAATTATGCCAAGCTGATTGTTATATTATGTATAATTGCATAAACTTATCTAAGACAATTTTCTCTACAGGACTTTGTGCCCTTTCCCCTTGTTTGGATGCTTGCTACATGGCTCTCCCTGCTAGTACCACGAAAGGATCTGCATTGTTGTACAATGTCATGGATTGTAATTTACACTGTGAGGTTATGCCCAATTTTCCTTTATAAATTTATTTGCATAATAAGATAAAATGGCTTTGTCACTTTATTATTCATGAATTCCATTGCTATTGTACCTTCACTGTCTGGTAACTACAAATAGTAAATGAGATGATGAAAACCTTGAAAATATAAATGTTCATGTTTTTACATCTTTTGCTGTTACTCTTTTCATCCCTGCCTTCTTGATTCGGCATTTCTTGTTTAGTTGAATAAAAAATCTCTTTTCTTCTTTGGAATTTCAAGAACTAACATATTTAATCAGTTACATAAACTGTATGCGTTAATTGCTTTGTGTGAGATTTCTTTATTTTGGGAGCATAGTAGGAAAAAGGTTTGGTTTGAAGTACACACGAATAATTGACTTATTCCATTATTTTATGACAATTGATATTTTCATTTTAAGGATATAATTGACACTGTTTTGTTTACTTGTCTTCTAAAAAAAAACTGATGGTCATTATTATTGAATCTGAGATACAGATCGAGGCTCATCGTTCACCACTGGCTGCAATGGTCTTTTCTTCTAACGGAATGTATATAGCTACAGCATCCGAGCAAGGAACCTTGGTCAGAGTTCATTTGGTATCAGATGCAACAAAGGTGATGAATTTATGCATTTAATACTGATAAGAGATATTAGTGGTATTATTAGCCATTACTGCTTGTGTCTTCCTGTGTTTTCTCTCTCTTTGATGCTGCAAACAATATGATCTTGGTTAGAATTTTCTATTGAATCAAATATGGGTGCAATCCTTTAGAAGTCGCTTTAAATTGAAGTCATAGCAAACGCACTTAGAGGCCCTTTACTAATAGTATTGACCTTGAGCTTATATGGGACAATACTTTCTTGATTTATAATGCTCGTTTTTTTGGTTTCCATTCTTTGGCTTCAAGGTCATTCATGGATGAGACATTCACAGTTGTTTATGCTTTTGATATTATATCTGTTGCAATTTTACTTCAGGTGTAGAATCTGACAAATGTTTTTATTGCAGTCATATAGCTTCCGAAGGGGTTCATATTCATCTACCATATTTTCTCTGTCCTTTGGGCCATCAAAGCAGCTTCCAGATATTCTTGCAGCCACTAGTTCTTCTGGTTCTATTCATCTTTTCACTCTTGGATTTGCTTCACATCCACGGTGAGAATTCAATTTAAAATCTTCTCGCCTCGCCAACTTTCCCAAGTGTTAGACTACTTTATTGATGTACACCAGTCAACATGTCACATAGGTTTGGATTGTTTCACCTCATTAAAAGTTGAGCTAGCCTGATTTAAATTTAAATGTAAAACAATTAAATGGACTTGGTCAAATACTGTGTTTGGCTTGGTCAAATACTCAAATGGACTTGTAAATAGCACTGAAAAAGCCAAATAGTGAAAAAAATTAACTTAATGTTTTCAATATTGGGGGACAGCTATCTATTAAGGGCCAAATAAGAAATGCCACTCTGAATTGAATATTTCCTTCTTGCATACTTAAAGAAGTGGATGACATACTAGTTATTGCACGTTCAGATGTACACAACCCTTTGTATAACTGGTTTTATCTGTCCATATAATTTGGGGAAGCTTTGATTACTTTCAAAAGTTTTTATTTTCTTCCTCTGAAATGGATTTGGAAAGATGTCCTGTTTATGTTTGATGATTTTACTAGGAGCAAGAGATCAAGCGGTTTTCTTGGATCGATAATTCCTGATGCAGTGAATGATGTGCTGGATCCAGCTTATCATCATGTGCTTCATAATGCTGTTCCTGCAGGAGTCAAAAGGTTAAGTATTTTTATGTTGCTGGATTCATGTCTTGGGAAGATATTTTATATGGGCCTTTCTAGACATTGGAACTATCTTATACGGATATGATCCTTGCTTTTATAATCAAGATTTATCGCGTTATCTTTTTGGGGATTTATTGTGTCAGCCAAACAAGGATTTCTGATTATATAGTAGTAAGAATAGTATTTATGTACACTTATTTTATAACATCTTCTGTTTATCATACAGCTCTGCAGTAATTCGCAAGGTTGAAAATGTTACTGACACCTCATCATCTGAACTTTTAGCTTGTAGGTGAGTGCCTCATTATTGGCCACCATTTAGCAAATCTTTATTTGATTTTGGCTTTTGTCGGTAGTTACTAGTTACTGGCTTACTGCTAACAGACTAAAAATGAAATCTTGCATATTGCATGGCTTCTTCTGAATGAATAAGTTTCTCTTTCACGTGGAACTATGGTTTACTGCACCACTTTATATGACCTCTTTGGTTTTGCATTTTAGATACGGAAATATGATTATTTTATGTGCTGCATGCATTTTTCAAATTCTAACATTGCTCGGCCCATAAATGTTGACAATCAATTTAGCAACCAAGGCAAATATGTGATGATGCATGTAGGAGATTTATGAACATGAAATGTGATGTGTTGAACATAAGTGATTGTACTATAAGTGGCTCTCCGTTCCCAGAATCTTTCTTATTGGCTATTGCTTATTGGTTGGGTTTTGGAATTTCCTGTCTGTTGATATCAGTTTCATAGTGTGATAGTAATATTGTAAGGTTTCATTGTTGCCTTTGTGCGGCACATGTAGTCAACAAATCAATGCTTTCTTGTGCATTGCATGTTTTTTTTTAATTTAATAAAAAATGTCACCTCCCTGTGGTTGTATACCAATAGTGATTGGTCCAAGTTATTGTATCTAATTTCGTCTGGCCGTGTATTTCAGTTTTCCACTTAAACTGTTTGTTCTGGTTTCCCTAAAAATTGACGTGTGTGCATGTCTCACAATGTTACGGTTTTTAGGTTGTTATGGTTAAATGGAAAACCCTTAATCCAACCAACAATAAGTGGCTATATATTGTTGTAATTTGGGGCCTAACTCATCCTTACAAAACCGGCTTGTAATTTGAGAATTACCTCCTCTTTATATACTCTTCTCAAGAGTCTTGTCTATCCGATGTGGGACTTGGGTTTTTCCCAATATATAAATGTACAGCACTGAAGTTTAGAATTATCTAAATAGGTGTAAGTTGTAACCAGAGAAGTAGAAGGTCTCAAGATATGCTTATTGAAGTGTGGTACTTCTTTTTGGGTTATAAAGTACAAAGGTCTATGACTAGCTCCATATGGTGATACCTACTTGTTTCAATAAATCATGTCCTTTCTCCCAATGTTTCATTAAATATCTGATGTCGATTTGTTTTCTAAAAGTTTATGTGTTTCAATTTTCCAGGGCCAACATGTGTGTGATAACTTACAATGGCTACTTTCAAGAATATAACTTGAGCATTGATGCTCATCAGAAATTGTCTTGGTCTTTAGAGCGTGAAACCAATCTCTTGACTGTGACCTTGGATAAAGTTCCATGAGCAGCAAAATAGTTATTTTTACTGCCCCGTCTATAACTACAAAGCTTGGCAAATTACATGCTACACGTGGTGAAACTTTCCAGAGCAACCATTGCCTGCCAACATCAAGTGCCTACTCAGGGAAATGTCCAAATTCACTCCAAAGCCATAGCTGCTTCTGGCATGAATGTGTTATGTGGAGGAAATCATGATCCTAAATTTCCTATGGATGGATATGTATAGAAAGGTAACAATGTAAAATTGTTTCAAATTACTCTCCCAGAATGTCACGGGAGTGACAGAACTAGTCATTACATCGAAAATATGTCTTATGTAGATCTTGTAAGGAATTTAACAGTACAATGAACTGATTAAACCAATAGCTTACTAACCAATAATTGACTTCTTATGTTCAAATTTGCTGATAACCGAGTAAAATATTAATTAAATTAATATGCATGAATGGTTAAATTTCTTGCACAACCCAAATTAGTTACAGTATATACGCTTACGATTTCTCATCTTAAAAAATGCAATTACCTACTCATTGCTACACGGTTTTGGCAAATGATATAGTAATGTAATTATCAAGCTTAGAATAAATGATAAGAAGGAATTTTATTTAGTCAAAAAGATAAGAAGGAATTTGATATCACAATTTTTTTTCAAATTTGAAGTACTGAATTTATAATCAAATTTTAAATCTAAATAGAGTACAAAATGAATCGATCCTCTTAATTCCAACGAATCAAATCGTATTAGGTCCTTTGGTAAAGACCCATTGTCTCGTATGTATCCATTTTGGTTTTTGGAATATGCTACCAAAAATATCTGAAGATTTTTAGAAGTTGAGGGGGTGAGATGTTGCTCCATGTAGAATTCTGCTCTTTATCTAAACGGTTATGTTCATTCCCAAAGTAAATGTTCATATTATCCCTGCGTAAGTTAACTTGCACTGCATGAGTTAACTCATGCTGATGTAAAAATTAACTCATACAAAAATTTACACTAGCGGAAATTAACTCACGTAATGCAAGTTAACTCACGTTAGTTTTAAACATTTCAAAATCTATGACAATGAATGGGGATGCATGTGGGCCACGTCATGTGATTTAGACAATCCATTATAAGAAAATGAATGAGGATGCATACGGGCCACCTCTCTGATTTAAAAAGAAGGTTAAAATATGGTTTTGGTCCCTGCAAATATGTCTCGTTTTGGTTTTAGTCTCTGTAATTTTTTTTTTTTGTTTATGGTCCCTGCAAATATGCCTCATTTTGGTTTTGGTCCCTGGCTCCACTTTTGTGATGATTTGCACACGTGGCACATGATGACTGAACCCATTTATTAGAGAAATTGTCCTGCAAAATCTTTTCATTTTCAAAAAGGTCCTTGCAAAATATTTTGTTTTTGAAAATAGTCCCTGCAGGAACTATTTTCAAAATCAAAATATTTTGCAGAGACCAAAAACAACAATTTTTTTTTACAGGGACTAAAACCAAAATGAGGCATATTTGCAGGGACTATTTTAGCCTAGACAGAATGTTAGCAACTACCCATCGTCATATTTTAGCCTAGACAGAATGTTAGCAACTACCCATGATATCACTAGAAAGAGAAACAAAACAAAGTGCAATAAGCTTTTGAGCAACTACCCACGATATAAGTAGAAAGAGAAATAAAACAGTGCAAAAAGCTTTTGAAATGTTTAAAACCGAGTTAAGTCACGTAAATTCAACACTAACGTAAGTTAACTTGAGTAGGGGTATTTTGATCATTTACTTTGGGAATGAGCAAAACCATTTGGATAAAGAGCATAATTCCTCCATGAATGTGATTTGTCTAATTGAGTTTGTTAGCAAAGATCATCACAAAGGTTATGAAGCAAAGGGGTATTGAATTTGACCATGATCAGTCCAACAAGAAGCAAGGATATATAATGAAGATCTCAATCGAGAGACATTTTGATGATCTGAAGAATTTATTTAACTCGATATATAATTTAGGGGGCGTTTGTTTCAGGGATTCATAAATTAATCCCAGGAATAACTTACCTGGGAATAAAGTAGTGGAAAGTTTATTCCTGGGTATTTTAAAAAAAAGTGTTTGGTTAGTATTTTAATTTTTCAGGAATATTTTCAAAAAATGTTCCCATAAATAGCTAATTGTTGTTTAGTTTATAATATATATTCCTAGAAAAAACATGATACAGTTACAAAAATACCTCTACCTTGTTTCTAAATCAATTTGAATTTATTTTACTACATTTTATTTTCATTATAACTTGAAGCATTTGAAAATACACCATGAAATAAAATTATGTTTTCATATAGTTGATTGATAAAATATAGTTGATTGATATAATAGAACAATATTGTTGAAAACTTTAATAGACACATAAATATTTTTTTGCACAAACCAAAAAGAACATAAAGAAATAATAGATGAATTACATATAATAACATACATTATAACAATGTCTTGATGTAGAGCATGTAAAAGAAAAAAATAGAAATTAATTGGCAGTTGAAAAAACATGGTGGTAGTGGGGTTTTCATGTAGCAAGGCAAATGTCATTCCTAGGAATAAAACATTCCAACTCCTTTTTCATGGGAATAAAAATAGGGAGATCATGGGTTAAAAATTTTCCTGGGTATAATTTGTTCCCAGGTATATTTTTCTTTTACCTTCTACCAAACATGGGAAAGTGCATTCCCATCCTCATATTCCTAGGAATAAATTTTATAACCTGGAAACAAACACCCCCTTAGGAGCAGGCGAATGTATTCCTTGCACATCTTATTCTTTGCCCTGTTTTCGAGACAGCTTTTGGAAAGGTGCATTGAATATTCAGATGAACAAACTAAACACTCTAAAAACACACATGTAAGATTTAGAATGCCGAGGTTATATCCATTTACACAATTCCACGACATTAACTCTTGAAATGTTTCGAGTAATTTGATGCAATGCATCTTTACAGACTGGACAACTCTTAATCCAAGTATCCCATAGAGGTTAGTCCTTACAAGAACTTTTATAAATTGTGTAAAGGATACATGTTCTTGTTTTCTTTCCCTAAATAGAGGGGCATAAGAAAAGGAAATTGTTGCACATGAAAAACTAACTCAGGCTAAAATGAAACTTGTAATAACTTTAAGTTACAGTAAAACCCTCCATCAATCTTGGATAATTGGGTGATATTGTGCATCTGGGCTTCCATTCCAGCAAACTATCTGGTTCGTGTCTTGACAAACTTAGGTCTGGATGCCTTCTTTTCCATCTTTTCCCTTTTCTTGCGAGTCTTTTCATCTTCAACCGATTCCTAATCACAAAATGCATACTCAATTGAAGTTACTATGAACCTTTCTGTGGCCTGAAAATGAAAATTTATCAAGACGGTGACCATACCTCTGAACCTTGAGGCAAAAATCCTTTAATCAAGCCAAAGGATTGGTATGCTCCAAATGCTGGTATCTGACATGCCATCAAGGGAGCAACCGTGTCAGTGAAGGTCGTTGCAATCTCGCTTAATGATTAATAAAGGGTTTTACCATTTCATATATGTCCGAGTATTGATTAAAACTTTAACTTCAACTAGTAAATATATATTTTAGGAGCAAAAAAGAAAAATATAAGCCATAATTCAAACAGCCCCCAACCACAGTTGATTGCACAGCACCTGATATAATTCATATATAAACAACTACTATGCCAGTGTGAGAGAAGTCACTAGGAGTTAAATGATAAAGCACACAATGTTTTGTGCGCCTCCTTCTGTTTAGCAATACAATCCCTTTTCCTTCAAGTTGGTTGCTTTCTGGCACATAAAAGTTTGCAATATGTACTATCTTTCAGACATACACTAATAAGTAAATCTAATAACGTTTAGGCTTGTTTGGGAGTATGGGAAGGGGTGAGCTTTGGGAGGTTGGAAAATAGAGAAATGTTTCATATTTTTTGAAAGAGTATCTTTTTAGAGAATGATAAACTACTGTGTATGATTAATACATTTTAAATTTTAAGGATATTTTAACATAGATTAAATTTGAAGAATTCATTTTTTTTTTTGAAAGAGAATTTGAAGAATTCATATAAACCCCCCAGAACCCTCAAAAATCGTCCTCCTATACAATTTTTGAGTTCCCCCAAATGAGGAGGATTTTGTTTTATGAAGAAAAATGAACCCCCCCCCAAAGCCCTCCCCTCTCAAAGTCCTCTATTTCTTCCACTTGCTCCTTCCTTTTTTTTTCCTTCCAAAGCCCTCCCTTCCCCTCCAAACTCGCAAACGAAGCCCTAGATAACCTCCTCTTTTTGGCGAATAATTATTTTCACAACAGAACAAATGTGCATACACTCACACACTGCCAAACCTTGTAGATAATAGAACTTTGTAGCTAAGACTACATTCTTTGAAGTGGCACCAGTCGGAGCTCTGAAGCACGGGTACTCCAATTTGCAAAACGTACCCGTACCGGGAGTACGGGTACTCCATGGGTACTGGTACTGTACGCACCCATGATGTACCAATTTTTTTTTTAAACCTTGGTACGGTTACGGTACGGCGGTGGTACTCTCAGGGTACGCATAACCATTTTTTTCTTGAGAAAATAAGGTTTTTCATTTCAAAATTAAATGTGAAGGAAAAGGAAATAATGCAAACCTGGAACTGCAACTATCGCAATATATATACAAGGGTTCTTATTTTAGAATAAGATGTCATTTGCTCCGAGAAAAGAACAAGGGATAGCTATTTGTTCAAAAGTGACGAATGAATATCTTGCCGAGATGAAAGAACTTGACAGAATTGCTAAGGAAAAAGCAAATCCAGTACAAGTTCCTTTTCCTACTGGAACTACATGTTTGAATCCGCCGGTTGAGCAATATAATTTCCTCATGCTATGTTATTTTATATTAAATTTTTTATTTATCCTTGCGTACCCGTACCTTTGTTTTTTGAGAAATGACGTATCCCGTACCCGTACCCGCACCCGTGCAACACAGAGTCGGAGTGTGACTACAGCATTAACAATTACAGTCCTACATTCTAAAAGTAAACCACATTTTTGTGCCAATACAACCATCCAAAAGCTTATCTAGAAGCAAATTGGAACTTACCACAAGATATATGTACCAGAACTTTCCAGAGATGATGGAAGCAACTTGCACAAAGCATGTTATGTAGATAACATCATGTAAATAGCTGCAAAATATGACCAACAATAAGTGAAGAATTATCATACAATCAGAAGATAGCAAAACATTCAATATATCTGAACTTCATTTTTATCTATATAATTTGGTTTCAAATAAGAGTTCCCTAGACCTATAGGATTATCTCACTATGAACAAGTTTTAGATTCATCCCGGGACCAAATTCCATAGGCTACAGCCTACAATATATACACAACACTTTTGTTCAACAGTTATATCTGTCAACCATTTATGCATGATGACAGAAATTGCTAATTTTATTTATTTTCATTTTAGTTTCAGTAAAATATAGTACAGGTCATACAAATTTAAGAGCTTCAAAAACATTCAACACCGAGTACCATGTTATTTACAAAAATTCCCCGAAAGAAAAACTACAAAAGATTAAGTCAAAAAACCATAGGCACGAATACATCATAATTTTCTAAATCATGATGCACATTTTGTACACATACAATGATTGCAAAAGGCACAATTTGGATTAGCTTCTAACTAACAGGAGTTTCCCTGTTAAAATAAGTTTATGGAGACCCATGAAAAAGTCCGTATAAGCTTATAGGTCTAAAGGGATGAGTTAAACGGGTGAATTTACGGAAAAAAATGAGATTAATAAAATACTTTTAACTTGTATAAGAAGCTATCATTTAAACAACTCAGTTATTGTGATATCTATTAAAATCTCATTTTCCATAAGTGCTTATGGAGATCTTTACAAAAACCAGAAGACAAGACAAGACAGAGTCGTACCCGCAAACTCCACCAGTAGTCATATCAAAACCACCATCTAAGAGCTCACCGTCTTGTGTATAACTAGGTTTTGCCATCTTAGCAAGTTGTTGGTAAGGAAAATAATAAGCTAGAGAAGTCAAAACCAAGCCAATCCAATGCTTCCAGGTGAAGCTTGAATGGAAGATTAACATCCTAATTATTAAATAAATAACCTGTTCAATAATAAATCAGGTAATCAGAATCAAAAAGCAATAGCTTAATTTGAACAACAGTAAATTAATTGTATTCACATGCATCCATATTTTCAGTATCAATAACCAGTAGAATTTATCAATTACTATTCATTTCTAGAAAAGAAAAGGAAAAAAACTAATCATAACTAAAAAAATCCAAGCAAAGTGAAATGAAATTGAAATTGAAATCGAAATCAGAGAGAGAAAGAGTACATTGCAGGCGATGATGATGTGGCGGAGCTTGGTGATGTGACGAGAGTTCTCTTCTTTGCGTTTCTTAGCACCTTGATTCGCCATTTCTCTCACCAAACAACGTTACCGGTGGCGATGAAATCGCTGCTAATTGCTATGCTTCTTCTTCTGAATCTGATTCTGATTCGTGCTACACCGGAACATTCACGATGGGCTCAATTCGTTCAGTATTTTCAGCCCAACAAATCTTAGCTAAGCCCAATTCATTTTAAAATTACGGAGTAAAATGAGAAAATTATTTTGTATTATATTATCCGTTGTTTTATAAAATCGTCCTTAACAAATGTTATGAAAAGATAATTCAAAGAAGAAATAGGACTGGTGCTAGTCACACCCAAAAAAAACAAGTTACACCCCAGAATGACTAATAAACCCCTAAGTTGAGCATAAGTAAACTAAATTTACATTAACCTAAATTGAACATAAGTAAACTTAATTTACATTGAACATAAGTAAACTAAATTTACATTAACCTAAATTGAATAAGTAAACTGAATTTACATTAACTGAACATAAGTAAACTTAATTTACATTAACCTAGATTGAGTAAACTGAATTTACACTAACCTCTTATATCTAGATTGAACGTAAGTAAACTAAATTTACATTAACCTAGATTGAACATAAGTAAACTAAATTTACATTAACCTAAATTTAACATAAATAAACTTAATTTACATTGACATAAGTAAACTAAATTTACATTAACCTAAATTGAACATAAGTAAACTGAATTTACATTAACCTAAATTGAACATAAGTAAACTGAATTTACATTAACCTAGATTGAGTAAACTGAGTTTACACTAACCTCTTATATACATGTAAACTGAATCTACACTAACCTAGATTGAACGTAAAGTTAACTAAATTTACATTAACCACATAATAAGTAAACTTAATTTACATTGACATAAGTAAACTAAATTTACATTAACCTAAATTGAACATAAGTAAACTTAATTTACACTAATCTAAATTGAACATATCTCATACCAAAACAAACAATAAACAAATAGAAACTCATTGAAAATGAAATTCATGAAATTCATTAATCTTTATGAATATAGTACAGATCAATAATAAATATGTTGATTCAGATATTGGTTGCAAATCTATGGTGATTTGTGGATGAAAGGGGGTAAGGGTTCAGAATGATCATAAAAGATGGGTTTTTAAAAATTTACATGAAGAGGACAATTTTGGTATTATTGTAAAATTTTAAATAAATTTGGGTGTAACTAGTTTTTTTTGGGGTGTGACTAGCACCAGTCAAGAAATAGTCGATTTTAATGGTAAAATTAATATCATTTATTAAAATATTATTTTTATTAATTGTAATTAGTGAAGTAATTGAGTGGGATGAAATTCAATAAATAAGAATATAACAGTAGAAAAAATAATAAATGTTGTGTTATGTATTCTAAATGGACAATTATTTTAAGAAAAAATATTAAATAGACAATTATTTTTAGCCGGGGGGAGTATCTAGTTTATTAATTACTTGTTGGTAATGCACACATTTTACATTAAAAATTCAGATCCAAAACTAACTAACGACCAAACATTAAAAAATTCAAGCATGACCATAATCCAAATGAAACGACAACAATAAAATAGTCCAATAACATGACGATTAGGATGTTTAATTAGGTCAGGAATCGGGGAGAATATAACCATGATTCCAACTCATTATACATGGGTGGACTTTTAAGGTTGGAATGAAACCACCATCTCCAACATTTGCTTTTGCTTGTCTTAATAGGATTGCGCATTTGTCATTCTTTATAAATCACGTTATCCACGCATTATATATATACCACCTATACCTATATGGTTCAAAAGAATAATTCATGTACCTATATATGTGATACATTAGTTTTGTCACTTACAATTCTATCCTTCTTTTAGATTATTATAATTGCAGTTTTATCCCTTGTATTTTATTATTTAAATTATTAACCAAGAAATATTAAATCCAATTAAAAAAAAACGACTACACTATAATAGAAATAAAGTATTTACACTATTACAAGAGCTATTTTTAATTTATTTGTCAAAATGTATTTGATCATAGTGTATTTATTTAACGTCAAAATTTTCACTTAGATAAATCATGCATCATATTCTTTGGAGGGGGTTGGGAATTGAATAGCCGCGCTGCTCCTCCCTTCTCTCTCCTGCAAAACTTCTTCACCTCCATAAACAACCACACAATTAGCCACTCCTCCCTTTCTCATCCTCCAAATCCAAACAGTTCGACGTAGACACTAACAGTGGTGATGCGACGAGTTCTTTAATCTCCGCATTACCATTCAACCTTAACGGGCTGTTCTCCAAACCGTCGACGCAGTTGTTTTCGTTCTCTTTGTCTTGGTTCAGAGTTGTTCTATGTTTCATCAGCCCTCCTCGTCACCTTGATTTTGCCGTCGTCAGGGGTATGGTTAGTTGATCTGCCGTACTTGTGGTGATTGGGGGTTTTTCTCCGGTTCCGATCCTTCACGGTGGTGTTGGTTTCTGGTGTTCGTGGGTAGTGTTTTTGTGTTTGTGACTATTGTGCTTGTGGATGCTTTGTTGTCGATGTGTCACCATTGTGTGCTGTTGCTCGCCGGTTGTGTTTTGTTTTGACGGTGGGCGGTGTTTTTGACGGTTTCAAAAATTCGAAAGGGTTTGTTTGTTATTGTCATTGTGGATCGATATATGGTGTTGTTGTTGTGAAGGTGGATTTTGTTGTTGCGAAGGTGAATTTCGTTAAGATGACATCGATTGTTTTTGTTGTTGTGGCAAAGGTGGTGGTTGTTTTTTCAATCTAGGTTTGTTTGTTGCTGATTCTCTTAAACGACACTGTGTGTGGTGATGGTTTTGTTTGGTTTATCTTTGATTTGTGATTCTGAGTTTTTGTGGTTTCGTCACTCTCAAGTTGTCGTTCAGTGGCTTCTATTGATTGTTTTGTGGTGGTTGATGTTAGTTTTAGTTTATAGATTGTTTGGTCTTAAGTGTAAGACATCTAAACTGTTCGGGCTGTTTTTTTATTGGTTTCGTAGTCGTTTGATTGGATTCAGGTATGGGAAGAGTAACGTGTGTTATTATAAGGGTTTTTATTGTTTATGACTTCAAATTATGAAGTTGAAAAATAGAGAAATCGTGACACGATTTCATAGGCGTGTCACGATTTTGGTAATGTCGAGAGCTGTTTTGCAGGGTGTCCAATCGTGACACGATTTTCGGCTTGCTGGGCAAGTTTTCAAGATAAGGTTGGTCGTACCTTGGGTCGTACGCACCAAACTAGTCACGATTTGGGAAAATGTGACACGATTTTGATAGCTGAAGACTGCTATATAAGTGTTCTTTGTAGTTTTTGAAGAAGAGCTGAAAGAGAGAGAAACTTAGGAAATCAAAGGAGGTAACTTTAGGGTTGAGGGTCTTTGATTAGAGTTCTCTTGGGTTGGGAAACATTGTAAACACATTGGGTGAGTGAAAATCATTGAGTGTCTTGTTCATTGGTGAGATTGGGAAAATGGGTAGAAATTAGGGTTGTTCTTTGTGAACTTGTTGAAGCTAATTTCTTGTAACCCATTTGTATCTCTTTGTAAGAACTCATTGATAGTGAATTAGAGAGATCATTCTCTCCCCCAGATTAGGTCAAGTTGGACGAACTGGGTCAACAATTTTTGGTGTGTTTGTTCCTCTCTTCTCTCCTTTATATTTTGCTTGTGGATTTGTGCTTTTCACTTTGATTCTTAGATTAGATCTAGGTGATGTTATTGCTGATTATTGCTTGTGTTCACTTTGATACTGGTTACTACTTTCCTTTGCTCCATACATCATCGTTTGTATTGGTGTGATTTTGAGTCCGAATTCACAACAGTTTTAATATACATGTAGGTATGCTTTGGTGGAGGTGTTTAGGTATTTTGGGAGGTGTGTTTTTGGATGAAGGTGACTGGGAGAGATAATGGTGATGTTTGGGGTTTTATTACCTTCTGTCTTTCAAAGGTTGTTGGTTGGTCAATCAATTACATATTTAATCAATTACTTGATCGTCAACGTTGCAGATTCTGAAACATGTGTATATCACATGTAGAATTGATTTTGATGGTCAAGTAATTGATTAAATATATAATTGATTAAACATGTGATATCGTTTTATTTTTATAAAAAAAAAGTTGATTTTGACCGGTTTTGTGTCTCACATGTAGAATTGATTCAGGAATGGATTAGGGAATAGAGAAAAAATATGAATGCACCGTAAAAGAAGCTTTGTAAAACAAGAACATGTGATCACATATTCCAAATGAGGAATGATATTTTGACAACCAATTTTAGACAATTTTGGGTGAGAGCCTTTTTCTTCCATTTTTATTGGACAATAGCAATAGGGAGAGAAAAAGAAACAGAGAGAATAAAGTACAATTAAAGTATGAGAGAGTTGTCACCGAAATTGTTAAAAATAGTTGTTCAAATATTATTTCTCATTCCAAATATACAAAAGTTTGATGAACTTTACTATTCATTATATCCATCCTCAATTCAGTGTATACAACACAATCAATTAAAAGTTTAAAAAATAAAATAATTTATTCAGTGTAGAAGAGTTTGAAACAAATATTTTAATGTACATGTAGATGTCTAGATATAGTGAGATATATTTGGACATCTGTGTAAAAAAAATCAGATTGGATTGTCTAGCAATGAAACTAAAAATTATAAAAAATTAAAATGGTTTTGTAACATTTAACAGGATAGTGTCTCTCTATGTATATATGTGTATTAAACAGATAAAAAAAAGCTTTAAAGTATGTTTTTTTTTTTAAATTTCATATTCGATTTTTTTTTTTTTTTTTTAGAGAAGATTCGATTCTTTATGGTCTAAATTTATATGGAGTTATGTCATAGTTCTAGTTTTAAATGTGATCTTTGCAGATGGTCGGTGAGAATGAATCTTTAAGATTACTCGGTTTTTAATCAGATATTGAGTTTAAAAAAAATATTATACGAATAATTGTATTGTATATATTTATACTATATATAAAGAAAATTACCTCTTTCAACGTATTTTTTGGATTGAACTTTTCTTTCCAAAAATACCCTTAATTTTAAATTTTAATTTTAAATACAAATAACACATGTAACAAATATATAACAATAATTTAATTTAAGGAGAAAACTTACACACAGTTTCTTATGAAATGTTCTTAATGTTAGCCAATTATAAAATAACACGTGGATTACTAATCCATGTCACTAATCATCCCGTTAACCCTCTTTTACCTCCGTAACAACATATCAAACTCACAAAAAACTAGCACAAAACAAAAACTCATGTTCCTATTTTATCACCCACTTTTATGCTCTATATGTGTTTCCCTAAAAAAAAATGTTTGTACATTTGTGTTTCCCTCAATACAACCGATAAAGATTGTCAAGTATTTTCATATCCCTTACACAAAAAACAGTATTTTCATATCATTTTATTTTATTAATAATATTATTTTATTTTATTAATATAAGTTTCTCTTTCTTAGCCTTTGATCAATTGTAACAAACGTGAGCAAAAAATAGTGGTAAAGATTGGACTTTAAATCCTCTAAAAAAAAGATTAGAAACGTGAGCAAAAAATTATGTTAAAGATTGAACTTTAAATCCTCTAAAAAAAGCTTAGTAACAAACGTGAGCAAAAAAATTATGTTAAAATTGGACTTTAAATCATCTTAAAAAAATATTAGTAACAAACGTGAGCAAAAAATTATGTTAAAATTGAACTTTAAATTCTCTAAAAAAAGCTTAGCAACAAACGTGAGCAAAAAATAATGTTAAAATCGGATTTTAAATCCTATAAAAAAATATTAGTAACAAACGTGAGCAAAAAATATTGTTAAAGATTAGACTTTAAATCATCTAACAAAAAGATTAGGACTCAAAATATTTTAGAAAAAATTTGTTAGCACTATATTATATATTAAATATTAATAAGTAGGGTTCTCATAATTCGTTTCCACATTGTTTAGTTTTTCTCAACCTCTCTCAACCCTTGGATCAGAATTCAGAACTAACCTGTAAGTTTTTTTCTTTTTCTTTCATGTTACAACTAATCAAAGTCGATTAATTTTATGGATTATTTGACTTTACTGGTTTATAAATGATTATGATTCAAATTGTTTACGATTAATTTGAAGGATTATTTGACTTTGTTGATTTATAATTGCTTATACTATAATAGCGTGGTTTTTTTTTTTTTTTTATATATATATAAAGAGAACTATGTTTTTTTTTAATTCTTAAATAAATTATTATTTTGTTTAAAACAATGTTTCTTTTACCTAACATGTCATTTATACATTTATATTATGATGTTACTAATTACTATTAGAATAAACAATAAAATATCATTATTTTATCTTTATTTTACATGCAGGTAAACTAAAATATGTTGAGTTCATAAATAATTTTTTTATATGCCTTGATAATATTTTGTTTATAAATTAATATATCAATAATTTTCATTAATATTTTAAAATTTAATTAAAATTATACAAACAAACATAATAATCATATGCGTTAGCGCAATAGAAAGAGTTGACAGACGGACACGATAGTGTCTGTCTTTCTTGCTAGTTATTACTATACAAATAATTCTTGTGAAAAATGCAAAATAAATTTATATATATATATATTTTTTTTTTGAGAGAAATAAATATTTTTGGCATAACCAATGTTATTACTATTAGCATCATCACTCAGCATCTGGAGTGGATGTCTATACTCTTTGTAATTGTAACGTGGAAGCAAACGTGTGATTTTCCGAGTCAAATGTCCAACTCAAAAAAACATCAAACCCCAAAACAAACATAACATGACACAATAATAATAAATTACGTTTTCTCTTTCTCGTAGATCAATCTGTTGTGTTATGTTCCAATTACAATACATGCAAAAATCTCTTCTCTCTGTTCACTCCCAAAAAACTCACCTTTTCATTCCCTCATTCCTGGGACTCTCTTCTTAATTCCTGTTCTTATCTTTTCATTATTCATTCCAGGTTCGTTTTTTTATTGTTTTTATTCTTCTTTCAATGTTTCTTTTTGTCTATTTCTTTCATTGTTTTTTCAGCAATCTTCCTAACATACCGGAATGAATTGGGATTTGAAAATGGCGATTCAATCTGTTTTTTTTTTCAGAATCTTTTTATTAAATTCTGTATTCGTTATTGAATTAAGTTGAACTCAAAGATAAGTTTTTTTATTATTTAATTTTTGGTTCTTTTGTTTGTAACATGTTTTTCTGATTCATAATAGATAAATAAATGTTTGTTTTTTATTCCAGGGATTCCTGAAAAAAATTTGTTGGGTTGTTTTGTTGAAGATGAGAATCAGTGTTCGTTCTCTACGCCAATTGAGACATGTTTATCAGAGACAAAGTTGTGTTATGATCAACAATCTTGTTGCAGAAAAACCTTGTTACTTTGAAAAGTGTTGTCAAATTCATAATTCAGCTTATAGAGTTCTTGATCAAGCTGAGTCAAACATATTCAAGAACCATCCATTTATTAACACATCCACAAGATCTATCTCAGCTGATGCTGTGAAGATCACAAATGGAGGTTTAGCTCCTTTTGAATCTCAATTTTCTTATTGGAAATATGCAAGTGTGAATTGAAACTTCTCTTTTTCTAATCTCATTTTTATTGGAATTTGTTGTTACAGTAACTAAAAAAAGTGGACCTCTTGTTGAGTATGAACGGAGAATTGCCAATGGCGAATTGGTAGATGGTGATAGTTGTCAGGTAATGTCTGTATTTCAATGATGCATAATTGAATTGATGAAATTATTTTCCCTACTTTGGCTTATTGGGAAAATGTTGCTGGAAGTTGTTGTATCATTCATGCATGCATTTCTTCATGGAACTTTATTAGGATATAGTAATTACATCATTTAAATTTTTTTCCCTTTCTTTTGTTGAGGTAGGTTGAAACACTGACTGAACTTCAGAGACTCTATGATGAGCTTGTTGAGCATGCCGATGAATGCCAATTGGATCGCAATTCTGAAAAACCTGTAAGGTATATAGGATATTTATCTTGCTTCCTGCTGATATGTCTGTTCAAATCTTGAACTTTATGGTTTCTGTTTTCACATCATGTTGAGGCTCTGGATTTAATTTCTCTCTCTCTCTTTTTTTTATAGACACGGGTGGCTTTGGTCTCGTCTCTTGTCACATCCTTCGCATTCACCTGTAAAAGGTTTATATCTTTATGGAGGAGTAGGCACTGGCAAAACTATGCTGATGGACTTGTTTTATGATCAATTGTGAGTTTGATGTTAATTTCTTCTGTGTCGATTTCTTAATTTTGTATTACATGCTATTGAGACATATTTTGAGGCATTCTCAAGTCTCACTGTAAGGGGAATATTTTGAGGCATTTTCCGAATATTTATGCTATGTGTTCTTATGAGGTTAAACATTATAGTCTGACCAGCTCTATTGTATGCTTGATTTTTTTCATCCCCAGGCCCTCAAATTGGAAGAAAAAGAGGATTCATTTTCACGATTTCATGTTGAATGTACATAGCCTATTACAAGTAAGTTTACATAAACTGCTCACCACCTTTTAGATGTATCCTTTTTTTTATGCCCTACTCGACATAGGGAAGAATTCCAATAGTTATGTATTCTTTAGGAGTAAGAAATTATTTAAGAATCTTTAAATGATATGCTTTGAGCATTAATTAATTTTGTTTTTGAAGTCTCTAGAATGATGTTATCTTTGTATGCATAATTGACAAACAGAATATGAGGAAGCTTATCTTCAGTTTTTCTGTTTTCTGTCCTTGTAGAAGCACAAGGGCCTGTCAGATCCACTGGATGTTGTTGCAGGAGAGATTTCTGACGAAGCAGTTTTATTATGTCTTGATGAATTCATGGTAAATTTTAGTATGATATATTTTTTTCTTTTAGCAATAGATCGCAGAATTCATGGTAAATTTTAGTATGATATATTTTTTTCTTTTAGCAATAGATCGCAGAATTCATGGTAAATTTTAGTATATTTTTTTCTTTTAGCAATAGATCACAGATACTTTGTTGTCACAGCTTGAGATTTGTTGGTCTTCTGTAGGTAACAGATGTTGCCGATGCATTGATACTTAATCGCTTGTTCAGACATCTATTCAGCAAAGGAATTGTAAGTAATATATAACCATGTCTCAGCCTCTATACAACTTGATTTTATGGAATCATTACATAATTAATTTCAAAACTTCATTTCTTCAATGTGTTTGGACACAAGTGTAGATTCTAGTATCCACTTCAAATCGTGCTCCAGATAATCTATATGAAGGTGGACTGCAGAGGGATCTCTTTCTACCCTTCATTGCAACATTGAAGGTACGCTTTAAATATTTTTATAGTTGGAACGGTGTCAAATAAGCTATTGTTTTTGTAATAATTTTCTAGTATGTGTATACTGATGTAGGAAAGATGCATAGCTCATGAGATTGGTTCATCAACTGACTACCGCAAAATGACTTCGGTATGACATATGTACACTCTTATATCTGTTAATGTAACTGAGTTTTTCTTGTGTCGATCTTAAATTATTTGTTTTTTTGCTAATTTGGACTGTAGGGTGGCCAAGGATTCTATTTGGTTGGCAGTGATTCGTCTGGCTTTCTTAAGAAAAAGTTTCAGCAGTTGATTGGAGAAGGCACACCTACTCCCCAAGAAGTGGAAGTAGTAATGGGAAGAAAACTTCACGTATGTGTTAAATTTTATATCGTAGATACACATACAGAGAGCACATCACTATTATCATTATTGTTGTTGTTGTTGTTATCATCAAACTTTAGCTATTGCTCATTTTCTTCATCAGGTCCCATTGGGAGCTAATGGATGTGCCTATTTTCCTTTTGAAGAACTTTGTGACAAACCTCTTGGAGCTGCAGATTATTTTGGATTATTCAGTAAGTTGTATGTTTCAATGAATTTTCTCATGCAAAATGCAAATGAGGGTTTCAATTTTGGAACCTTAAATTAATAGTCAGATAATGATTTCATTGTTGTGGAAACTTTGTATTCTTTCTTTCATTGTGATAATTTCGGTTTACAATTACTCTGTAAGTATTTGTTGTCCTTCATAATTTTACAGATTTCCATTATATGAGAGATCCATAAATCAATGTTACACAATGTCTTGTTTTTGTTTTTCAGAGAAATTTCATACTTTAGCACTTGATGGCATCCCGATTTTTGGGCTTAGTAATAAAGCAGCTGCACATAGGTTTGTCACTTTGGTGGATGTAAGTCCTTTTAAATGGTTTGCCCGCATTTAAACTTTGTCTTCTCTTCTGTGAGTGTGATTAAATTTTACCAAGCATTTCATATCTTAATAGTTTGTTCTACTTAAGTTAAACCTAGCTATGTAAGCCCAGGCCCAGTCACTTGCCCTATTTCCTGTGATATTGACTTTTGACCAGAAAAGTCGAAGAATGAGATTCTTAAACCTAGCTATGAATAAGATTATGTAAGCTAAGAATTGTTATAAATCAAAGTTGCATACCTGAAATTCTAATTTTAATGATTTTATAAGAATATGAAGCTTATTCCACTTCGATAAGGCATCATTGGGACGGATAATCCTATGCATTTTAGTTACCCTCTATATTTCTATTTCCTGCGGGGAGAGTAAAATTAATGCCATGCTTTGTTTGTTTGTGGTAACAGGTGATATATGAGAACAAAGCCAGATTATTGTGTTCAGCTGATGGTAGCCCTCTTGATCTCTTTCAAAAAATAGTAACAATATCCGAGGCTAAACAAAGGGCACCCAGGACCTCTTCGAGATCGAGAAAAAATGATGAGGCTGACCTTTGTGTTGACAATGAACTAGGGTTTGCAAAAGACCGCACCATTAGTAGGTATGATATATATATCTATAAAAAAAATGTATAATTAGTTTTGGTTAGGTTAAATTGTCTAAGATCATGAACAAACTCTAGAGGTTGAGGTGCTACAAGTGCAATGTAAATTGCCCCGTTGTTTGGTTTTTATTCATAAAATACGGCAAAAAATGGATGTTTAGTGACAAATTTAAAATGACACCAATATGAACTAAAGCAAGGAAATTTAATTTCAAAATAGTGCAGAAATGACCATGATTAATGATTACTAATTATGTGACAAATTGAATACAGACTGACAGAGATCAACAGCAGAGAATACTTGGAGCATCATGCATTAGCAGAAAAGAAAGAAAGAGAGGATCAGAATGTCGTTGAAGCTTGAAGATAGGATTCAAGAATCTGTATCAGTTTGATTTCTACTATTGTTGTTGTAGCATACATAGGAAGTGAAAATGGGGTCAAGTGGTGAATAATGATTGTAACACAAACAACAATATTGGTGAAAAGAAAAAACAGAAACAATAATTTCAAATAAAAGAAAGGGGTCCATCTGCAGACCGTTAGATTTGGCACTTGCACAAAGAGCGGAGTGTGTTATAGACTAGTTAGTATCATAGTTATTGGCATAGCACCAAAATAATGAACAATGGAGTGTTGTATAAAAATTCAATTCAGAGTTAAAGTCTTGCTAAGCACTTATTGAGCTAAATTGTATTTTTGGTCCCTTAACTATTTAGATAGCATCGTTTTGGTCCCTTAATTAAAATTCGATTTATTTTGGTTCATTAACTTCTCCCCATTACACATTTTGGTCCTTTCCTTAGTTTCAATTAAAAAATGTTAGATTTTCTTCATGTTCTTCTGAAATTTTTCTGAGATTCTTGTTGTTGAAGGTTGATGGAGATGATATGAAGATGAAAAAAAGAAGAAGATGAAGAAAACCTAACGTTTTTGAATTAAAACTAACAGAAAGGATCAAAATGTGTAACGGAGAGAAGTTAAGGGACCAAAATAAATCGAATTTTAATTAAGGGAAAAAAAATGCAATTTAGCGTATTTATTGTTGGTTAATATAATTTTGCAAAACAAAACATATTTATTTTAGTCCTCATGGATCATGATTGCATATATCTTGTCTGCATAATGCTCCAATGAAAATATTTTATTTTCTCATATAAATGCAAGTGGAGATGACTAGATCAGCAGTCAGCAGCACACACCTTGTAGTTCACTTTGTTTTATATTGACGCACGCGCATGCACCTTGATTTTTAGGGATCAGACAACTTCCACGTAAGATACCAATGGATTATGGTAATGATTGATTCATATTTCTAATTGACAGTGAGTTATAGTTGATGGATAACATGTAAGTACTTTCGTCAACAAACTCTTATTAAGGTCTTGAGATGGTTTGAAACTTTGAGTCATTAATGACATTTGTTACATGTCTTTTATATTAAGTCTTTATTGCAACAAAAAAAATTACCTCCACGGCATCAAAAAATTTACGACCGACTATGTGGATAAGTACGTACTTATGATTAATGGACTTTGTTTATATTGAAGAACGATTAATTATACATGAATAGAAGGCGAGCAGGCGGCAACAAGCTATGGAGTTAGAACTTTTTGGATAGCAAAACCAATCTTTGTAAATACAATATTTATGGACTTAAGAGTCATGACATTGTTATGCATGGCCCTTTGAACTCTATGTGGAAGGTCAACAACCTCTGATACTAGAAAGTCAAAAGTGTCAAAAGCAAATAAAAACATGTAAATTGTCAGAATATGTTTTCTCATGTTTGACCACATGTCTGTTCTGCGGTAAAAACTCTGACCCTTAATTTCACAAATGGTAAAATCTCCACACAACTTTTTGAAATTGATGAAATATAATGAAAAGAAGCATTGTGAAGTTAAATTCTGTTATTTAATTTTTGCAAAAAAGTGAAATGAAATTCATTCAATTTCAAACCATCCTTTTATCCAATTGTTCATTACCTCTATTTTGAGGCGTATGCAATGAAATGGAATCTATTAATCATATAATACTATGTTATCCTTATTTTCTATTTCACTGAATAGTTCGTTTCTTCTAATTTTCTTTTTGGTTTCCCGTGCGTTCTTCTCCTTCTCCAAGTGGCCTCCATTATGCTATTGCTAGCTATTCATTTATAAATCCATTGCTATTGATACAATATAAAGATAGTTATTGATATATTGTAATTATTTTTGAGCTTTTGGCCCCGTTTGGATAAACATCTTATATAGATGTTTATAGCATTAGTGCTTATAACATTAGAGCTTATATCATAAGCTCTTATACTTGATAAGCTATTTATGTTTGGATATGTACACTAAAAAGTACTTACATAAATTGAAGTGTTTGGATGTGACATTACATAAGCAATTATCGAAATTTTAAATATTTTTAATTTAACAAAAAAATCAAAGAATTGAACCACAATTATCAAGATTTTTTTTGATAAAATTAATCAAGGTGTAAAAAAACAATATTATAACATATTAATTATATATATATATATATATATATATATATATATATAGTATAATCAATATTTGTTCTTAAAAAAAATATCAATATTCATATAAGACAAAATTAACATTAGAGGTGTAAATAAACATATCATATATATTGATATTAGTGTGCAGTTTGTTACCCAAAAAAGACAAGTTAAATTTGTTTTTTTATTCAGTTTCATTTTGTTACGTAACAAAAAAAATAATAAAAATCTTCTTAAAAAAAAAAAAATCTTAGTTACGTTTGTTACTTTAGTATAGTAAGATAAGTATATAGCAATTTTGTTACTGATACACCGCCAAAGATAACTAACATTATAATTAAAATATTCCTTCAAAAAAAATTATAATTAAAATATATGTTTTGAAAAAGTGGATCCAGAGAGAATCGAAGGAGGTTACATAAATTCATAAGCTCCTTGTTAAGCCAGAGGGTAAGCTGAAAATTTAGGCTTATTAAAATATGGCATAAGCAGCTTATGAAACTATGATAAGCTATTTTTATTTATTTACCCAAACACCTTTAAAAAGGCTTATGGAAGTAGATAAGCCCACATAAGCTCAAAATAAGCCAATCCAAACGGGGCCTTTGTAAAACTTGGCTTATTGCTTTTTTAATACAATTTTGCATTGCAATTATTTGATTATATACGAGTTTTATGAATGAGTTGTGATTGATTTTGGTTGCACAATGTGTTGGAATGTCTCATTTGCTATTTTGCTTCACTAGTTCACACTACGACACATATAACCTTTTGCAACATCTTATATGTGACATTTTTTAAAAAGTGTTACATCACTACAACAATTATTTTCAATATTATAAAAATAAAATTTAAACTACAGTTTTATTTCACCCAAAAAAGGTTTTTTAATACTATTTAATTAGTTTAACTTTTATAGATTTATACAACTTTATTTTTCATTTCAGATATCTCTCTCATAGAATCACTTTTCTCAGAAGGGCTTTATCCCAAAATAGCTTTGTCAAAATTGCTTAATCAAAATCTCTTCATGACATCTCCTCATCAGTTTCATTTCAATCACTCTCACATCTTCATCACAATCGCTCCTCTTCGCAATCCCTTCATCGAAATTGTTCTGGTCAACTTCTTCATCGCAATCTCATTCTGTTCCAATCGCTGAGTAAAAATTTGGATTTTTTGGGTTAATTCTTCTGATTTGATGAGGTAATTTTTTATGTTTAAGTTAAGGTGATGTGATAATAAATCCAATTCATAACTTGATATTTCTAGGTTTATTTGATTTGATTTTAAGTTGATTATTAACTTTGGTTAAGAAATTTACTTTTCTAGGTTAAGTTGATTCTGATTTGATGCAGTTGACATTTTCTAAGTTAATTTGATTCTGATTTGATGTAATTGACATTTTCTAGGTTAAGTTGATTCTAATTTTTGATGTAATTGAGATTTTATCGAATTCGGTAACCACCGCCATCAGAGCATAAAAAATGCAGCGGCATTGAACTTCCAATTGCAGTTGAAGCTTGTTCATTATTCTTTAGCAAGGTATTATTGTGCTGCCTATCAGGTGTTCGATAATTTGACTCAATGAAATTTGACTGTGTTTTGCAATTGTGTGCTTATTTAGGAAAGATGACTGGTTGGTAGAAGTAGAACTTTTTGTAAAAACATATGCTTATTTACTTATTTATAGATTTTTCAATTGGGATTATGATGCCTAAGGAAGCTATTTGTTCCTAAATTATGTTTTGCTTTTTGAGACTATTGTGTTTTGTTGTTTACCATTTAATCTACCATATTTGGTGGCTTAATCTTTGTTTTTGAATTATTTGGTTCTGTTTGCAGATCTGCCAATGACCTTAAGTGTGATTGATGGCTTGCACCAAGATGGGAACAGTGGCATCTGAGGTATAAACTTCCACTTTGATTGGTTTTAAAATGATTCCTTTTACTATGTGCATGGTCCAATGCTCATATTTCTTTCCAAGTTTTTTGCAAATATTGCAAATGTTAATGTTCCATTGTCATGAAGTGATTGATAAAACAGTTCAATTTCAATCTCACAGTCTTGGTGTCGCTAAGCCAGTGAAATGAGATACTGCATTCTTTGTGAATCAATGCTTGTCTGAGTCCTTTCTGTCAGGGACTTGTTTTGTAGCCTAGAGGTACCATTCTTCCCTTCCTTAGACTACAACTGTCATGACATTTTTCTTTCCCTCCCTTAGTTCATTAATTTTTACATGCTGTTTTTCTTGAGTTTTCATATGCTTTTGTTTAATATATTGCTATTACTTACTAATATGTCTGCTAGTTTTTTGCAGGATTCAGAAAAAGAGGTACAAGTCATCTATTTGGTGAAAGTATATGTGATTTTGGCATGTCCTGTGTTGGGAAGATATATCAAAAGATGTTTCCCTATTCCTACCATCAAAGTTACTTGTGAGTATTATATTTGATCCACTCTGTCACATGAATAATTATTAATGAGTTTATTCTATTTATCAGCTTGAGTCTATTACAAGAAAATAGCTTGCTTGACACTTCACAGTAGCATAGATCATTGTAAGTTCTAATTATTTAGGGGACACATGATTTCGCTAAAGAACAAATGACTATTAGAAAGAAAGCCTTTTGAGTAATGGTAGAAGTTTTTGAGAGGCATGGCGCCACAACCTTGGATACACCGGTCTTTGAATTGAGAGAAGCTCTCATAGGAAAATATGGAGAAATCTCAAAGTTGGTTTATGATATTGCTGATAAGGTTTTATCGGTTATTCACTTCTTAACTACTTAAGTTGTTTTAAGAATATTTGGGAGAAATATTTTTTTACAGCATTCAAATAAATGAAATTTTTTAACATTTTTTTTCTCTATAAGTGAAACAAGTTGTTCATGAATCTAGATTCTGCTTTTTAAGCCAGACCGCCATTAAGGATTTGTTTGCACCAAATCCATAGATAAAGTTAAATTTCACCTCATGCTAACTGGTAATCAACTTGTTTAACAGGGTGGGGAGCTCTGTTCTTGGAGGTCTGACTTGACAGTTCCATTTTCTAGATTTGCAGATATGGATGGTCTGACATCTTTAAAAAGGTACCTAATAGCTAAAGCCTACAGAAGAGAAAATCCATCTAAAGGAAGATACCCTGAATTTTATCAATGTGGCTTTGATATTGCTGGTTCATCTAAAAAAATGGCTCCAGATTTTGAGGTTGTTAGAATTTTGACTTAATTAGTTGATGAGCTGAACATTGGGGATTTGGAGGTAAACTTTTATAACATTCCTGCTACAAAAATTATTGGTTTTCTGAATTTGTAGAACCATTTAGACTGTTTCCCGAGTTCATGATTTGATATATCTATATCTGTAATTTTTCATAGTCTGTCTATACTTATTTTGTGAGCATTAATTAACATAGCACAATATCAGAATATGTATTCTTCCCTGGAACCACTGATCGGATTATCATAGTAACAATTTTTAAGTGTTGCAAGTTTTACTCTCAAATGTTACTGAAATCATTTAGTAACACGGCTTTACCTAACATTTGTCAAATGTTACAAGATCTAAATAGTAACAGTTGTTTTTGATTTAGTTACAATTTTAAAGTGTTACTAAATCTTATATATGTAGTAGTGTCAGTATCATAGTAGATATGTGGATATTCATTTGTGGGTTATTTCATGAATGGGACATCTCATAAGCTAAAAAATTTAAATTATTTTCATGAAGAATAATGTTTTAATTTTACATAATAATTATCTTACGGTGTCAACGGTAAAAGTTTACTCTTAAAAAAAGTAAAAGTTTACAACATAGTGGTAACTAATCTTCTTCGAAAAATATGCTGGGAATGGAAACATGTTGGGAACTATGGGAATAAAAGGTGTGTATTTCTTCCCATCCAAATTTTTTCATACGCACAATAGTTGGGAAACGAACTTTAAAAATATATCCAAACTTGTAAAATGAAATTTTTATTCCGCTTCATTCAATTTCACTTCTTTTCATTCATTTTAAATTAGAAAAATGCTAATAAGTGGTCATAGACCACTCTTCAAGCACCTTAACTAGTAGTAAGATTTTTTTTTAAAAAAAGATCATGTTTCCAACGCATGAGAAATTGAAGTGTTTGATTTTTTTACTATAAAAAAAATCTGTTTACAAAATCCTGTTAAATTATCCAAATTAAGTCTAAGGTACACTAGATCCCTCTCAACAGTAGTTCTATTTTATATTGCTTGAATACTTTATAAATTTTAAAAAAATACGCCATCCCTATCTTATCTTCTCTCCCACTCTCCTCCAATCTCGTAAGTTTATTTTTAGCATCAATGCTCAACCTATACAATTTGATTTTTTGGGGTTAGGGTTGTGGCTTTTAAGTTGTGTGGTGGCTTTCGAGTTCGAGAATCATAAGGTGAAGAATTCTGCTCTCCACCCTGCATATTTTGCTCGCGCCCTGCAGCCGTTTCAAATTTACCCTTGCGCTAGTTAACTAACGCAAGTGTAAAACTATGCGCTAGTTAAGTAACGCTGCGTGAGTTAACTCACGCTAGTTCATAATTCCAAAAGGACAGTCGCGTTTTTATTGCTGCATAGCCAAGATGCATTTCAATCCAAAATCAGAAGTTGACCAGATTGCATTCAATGAAAAAGAAGATGGATGAGGTGGAGTTTTGGACAAACAACACATGTTAAGATGGCTATATTAGCCTATGATTAGGTGGCGACCACTATTGTCTAAAAAGCTTAAGAAAATTTCCACTTGTTCAGCCGAGAGTTACTTGCTGCATGGTATAATCACAGGTGTTTATACTAGATAAAATTCTTTAATATGAACTAGTGGATAGAACAAGGTTGCTTGCTACATGGTATAGCATATATAGCAATTACACATAAAGCAGTACTAGCTGCCAAATGAATAAGAAAATTCACATTTTCCCTAGCGTGAGTTAACTCACACTGAGTTTATAACATGCATGAGTTAACTAGCGCAGGGGTATTTTTGGAATGACTGCAGGGCGCGAACGAAAAATGCTGGGTGAAGAGCAGAATTCTAAGGTGAAATGTCATGAGAGCAAAGATAAGATTTACCCATTTTTGGGGACACAAAAATTGCGTTTTTCTCCATTCAAAAGTGCACCTTCTGAAAAGTGTGGTTTCTAAAAGTTTTTCTAAAGCTAAGACATAAACATTATTTTTTAATGGGGAGACATAAACATAATCACATAACTTATTGTGTGGATCTACCCTCAAGTATGTCACATCACGTTTCGAGGTATTGTGAGCTTTAGATGTAAGTAAGCCATTTATACTTCTGTCCTTTATAAAAGACATCTCGTTTAATTGAAGAGTATGAGTGTTGTATAAAAGCTATCCTTGATAACTTCAACTCTCAAACAATGTGGGACTTTAAGATGTAATCACTCAAATTTAGTTTATGAGACCATTCTCAATGGTGGATGGTTACCTATTTAGCACCACATTAAGCATACACCCATATTGTAGATTATAATATATGGATGCATATGGGAGCTCTCTCTCTCTCTCTCTCTCACTCCAATTTTTGTCCTTTATAAAAGACGTCTCGTTTAATTGAAGAGTATGAGTGTTGTATAAAAACTATCCTTGATAACTCAACTCTCAAACAATGTGAAACTTTAAGATGTAATCACTCAAATTTAGTTTATGAGACCATTCTCAATGGTGGATGGTTACCTATTTAGCACCACGTTAAGCAGACACCCATATTGTAGATTATAATATATGGATGCATATGGGAGCTCTCTCTCTCACTCTCTCTCTCTCACTTCAATTTTTGTCCTTTATAAAAGACGTCTCGTTTAATTGAAGAGTATGAGTGTTGTATAAAAACTATCCTTGATAACTTCAACTCTCAAACAATGTGAAACTTTAAGATGTAATCACTCAGATTTAGTTTATGAGACCATTCTCAATGGTGAATGGTTACCTATTTAGCACCACGTTAAGCAGACACCCATATTGTAGATTATAATATATGGGTGCATATGGGAGCTCTCTCTCACTCTCTCTCTCTCTCTCTCCAATTTTTGTGGATTCCATTTAATAAATCTTAATAATATAAATAAAATTTGTTGAAATGTAATGATATATAATTATTTATGGGACCTATTTAATAATTTTTTTTAGATGCTGGAATGAAAAAAATTGATGCTTATTAAATATTATAGTAAAATGAGTGTTGTAGACATAAGGAACTCATTTAAGCACCTAATTTAGGGTGCTCTATTGTGCATGGTTTGAAGACATAGACAAAGAAACATTTTTTTTAGGAGATAGACAAATATACACGAATACTTTAACTATTAAATTTGCATGAATACACCAATATTATCTTTATATAAACATCAACGTTCAGACGGGACTACATCTTTTCCTTTAGGTTTTTTTATTGCGCTAATGCATAAAAATTATGAACGATGATTTTTTTTAATGAAATTTTGGTTTTTATTAAAATTATAAGTATAAATATTTTATGGCTTTTAAATTGTAATAAATGATGTTTATCTTTTTCGATCACACTAACCATATAGCAAAATAATGTAATTTTTATGTAAAATTCTTTTTTTTTTTAGAGTTTTAATTAGAATACTATGACAGTGTAAAGTCATTTTACACTGTCAACCAATTAAAACTATTCAATTAGACGCGTCAACCTATATGTTAAAAATAGAGAAAATCAAATCAAATCTTTTCTAATAAATACCTTATTTCCATGATTTTAAATTTAAGCTTTTGACTGCATCGATCCGTTCTCTCTCATCCATCTGCACGAAAGAGTAAGAATGCTTTTTTATTTTCTCCTTCATCCTTCTTTTCACTCTTGTCCTCATTCTTCTTCATCTCTTCCTCTTTCAATTTGTTTCTCTTTTCATGATTAAATATGCTAACACTATTTAGCATGCTAGTAAAACTGAGGTTGTACTAGTAAAAGCTAAAAACAAGGGATATTGCAAAATAAAGTCAAAAAATTAACTACTGATATTCAACATCCTATAAAGATGTAATACTTATACAAATTGATTTTATTTACCTACCATTGTTTGTTAAAATCTAGGCCTATTTACTTTAGGAATGTTTCCACCACGTTACAAAATTAATGTACATTATTTGACAAACAATTCTTCATAGCCGCCATTGCATGAATTGGAGCCAGAGTTGAGATCCTCTGTATTTGTAAAAAGGAAATCAAATTTTCATATAAATTGGAGCCATTTCATAAATCTACTGAAAAATAATCTTTTAGGTATTATCTTCTTCACATATTTTTATATTTTCTTCACAGATAACTCTTGATTACAAAGAAAAATCATTAAATCAGAGAAATTTTATCTTATGTAGTATGTAGAAACTAGTAGCCTTACAGACATGGATGTAATGGAAGAGGTGGTGTGGGAGGTGAGAGAGATGAAAATTGGATTTGAAAGGATGAAAACAGACAATATCATAATGAAAAAAAAAAATACATAACGTAGGAGGAAGTTATTACAGAAGATTTTATTTAATTTTTTCTATTTTTAAAAAACGCTGATGTGTCTGATAGAGTAATTTTGATTGGTTGATAATGTAAAGTGGTTTTACACTGTTAGAGTATTCTAATTAATTTTTTTTTTATAGACAAATTTGTTTAAGACTACTTTTTTGTCTCTAAAAAAATATTAATTTTGATACACCATAAGAAATTTTATATTATGGACAAATTATATATCAATCATCAATCATATAATGTATCTGTAAAACTAAACCGATTTTAATGATATTTTTTGATATAAAAATCACTTTTAATGATTAAATTATTATGGTTGATTGATAGTGTAAAAATTATTTAATAATAATCTATATAAATTAAAAAATGCAATTTATGTACACCTACGATGTAATTGTTTTGAACATGCTCCAATCATATAATCGTATAGTTTTTTCTTTTAGAGGGTTTCATCGTATAGTTTTTTTTTCTGCATATTTTTTAATTCTATTTTTGGTAATACATTTAATTAGAAAATAAGTTGATCCCAATACTTATTTCTTCTTCTTTTTTTTTGAGAATTTTTTTTTCTCTTTATTTGAAACACTCCACATTTATTTATATATTTGTGATTTTCATTTTTATACAATCTTGTCATGTCAATTAAAAGTTTTTTTTAGGAAATGTTAATTAAAAGTTAATATTTTTATATTTGTACTAACATATTTGCAATTAAAAAAAATTATGTATCCATATTCGCAATTTAAAAAAAAAAAAATCATATATCCATATAATGCATGCACTCATGTTCGTATCAATGTAAATGCAATCATTTTAAGTATCCATTCAAAGTGATTAGCGAAAATCACTTTTGACTTTTCAGGACTGAGACAAGAAATTGCGAAGAATACGTGCACCAAGGTAAATAAATGGAGATCACATAAGTCAGTAATTTTGAGCCTTTAATTACATTAATATGGAACCAAGAATTTGGTATCAATTGATACTTTCTCTTTATTATTTTGATTCACTCATTAAACATTCTTATAAGAATGTTAACAGTCCGTTTTTACTTCCTTGTATCATCAGTGAATTCTTCTTATTCTCTCTTCCTTTAAGGGCAAAAATATCTTTTTATTCTGTTTTAATATCTTTCCCTTAAAGAAATCCTCATTTAACACTCAAGTTTTTCTCTCTCATACAATAACCCCTCTACCTCCCCTCTCCTTGTATTCCAAAATCATCATAGAAAGAAAAAAAACAATTTTCAATCTGAATAGGAAAAAAGAAGATGGACATGTCAATGTTGAGGAAGTACTTGTTTCAAATCCGGTTTGTGTTTCTAATCACATTCTCTATTGTTTGTGTGTCATTACTTTTTCTAAATTATTCTTATTTGGCTAGCAATGATAGTGAAATCACATTCTTATTTCCTAACATGAATAATGCAAAGCGTTTTGAAGAAATAGCTACTACACCCTCAAATTTTTCTTCCCATTTTGATGAAACTATTTGTTGTACCACTACTACTAATCAAAACAATGTTACCAATATTGGAGCCACATATGCACCCATAGTTTCCCCTCCTTTGATTGAAGAGAATGTCGATGAAGTATTTACGAAGCTGTCCCCAACAATTCTCGATCCTTGTTTAGGCCGATATATTTACGTTTATGATCTTCCTAGTAGGTTCAATAAGGATTTGTTGAAAAGATGCCACACTCTCTTGAAGTGGGAAGATTTGTGTCTTTACTTATCAAACTTAGGTTTAGGACCTAAGATTATTGAGGAATCAAAAAAGAAGGTGCTATCAAAGAAGAATTGGTATGCAACAAATCAATTTTCACTAGAAGTAATTTTCCACAACTTGATGAAACATTACAAGTGTTTAACCAATGATTCATCGTTGGCTTCAGCAATTTATGTACCATACTATGCTGGTCTTGATATAAGTCAATATCTTTGGGGATTTAATGTTTCAATAAGAGATGAATCACCAAAAAAATTAGTGAAATGGTTAGCACAACAACCTCAATGGAAAAGAGTATATGGTAAGGATCATTTCATGGTTGGTGGAAGAATAAGTTATGATTTTAGAAGAAGAAGTGATGAAAATGAAGATTGGGGAACAAAGTTGATGTTTTTACCGGAAGCAAGTAACATGTCGATGTTATCAATAGAATCATGTGGTTATGATAATGAATTTTCAATTCCATATCCAACTTATTTTCATCCTACTAATGATGCTCAAATTTTTGGGTGGCAAAGAAAAATGAGAAAAATGAAAAGGAAATATTTGTTTTCATTTGTTGGTGCTCCAAGGCCTAATGTAACATCTTCTATTAGGAATGAGTTAATCGAACATTGCGAATCTTCCAAGGGTTGCAAACTTGTTGGATGCTATTATGGTTATAACAAAGATCGTTGTGGCGATCCTGTTCATGTTATGGATGTTTTTAGGAATTCAGTTTTTTGTTTACAACCGCCGGGGGATTCTTACACAAGGAGATCAACTTTTGATTCGATTTTGGCGGGTTGTATTCCTGTTTTCTTTCATCCAAAATCAACATACAAGCAATATGTGTGGCATTTTCCTACAAATAGTTCCAACTACTCTGTGTTCCTACATGAAATTGATGTCAAAGAGAAGAAGGTAATGATCAATGAGACATTGCTTAATTTTTCAAAAAGGGAAGTGTTTGCTATGAGAAATGAGGTTATAAGTCTAATTCCAAGAATTGTGTATCGTTATCCAAGTTCTAGATTAGAAACACTTGAAGATGCGTTTGATGTAGCTGTTAAGGGAATCCTTGGAAGAATTGAAGCAATGAGAAGAGATTACAAATGGTAACTATTCTTAGCATGCAGAAGTTGTTGCTCATTAACAATTGCATTTGTTTTTGTGTAATTTTATCTTGAGATTAGGCACACATTCTTTTTGTATTTCCTCCAACAACAAAAAAAAAAATCATTTCTTTAATTGAGATTTATATCTCTTTCATTTTTATTTGAGTTTTGATTTTATGATTTACTTTGTTGGAATTCTAGTGAGTGATGATAGATCAAATGAAGGGAATATAAGAAAAATAACTCATACTGAATGACTTATTTTAGGTGGAGATATTTTAAGGCAACGGTTTCATGATCCTAAAGCATATCAGTTCCCTTATAATGATTAATATGGTTTATTAATAATATTTTTACGACACTTGTTGATGGTTAATACATTTTATCTACCAATGATTTCAAATTTTCTTTGAGATAGATTTGTACTATTCTCATCCTTTACTTCATTATAGCATTAGTTACACCAATGATTTCTCTTCAAATTTGAATTTTTCTTTATATATTCCTCATCTGTACTTTGGTCTGAGACAATTTTCCTTGGTAGACCACTTCACGATGTGTGCAATTCTTGCATTGCAGCTAGTTTATTTTAATCTTATTCCCGTACAAACTGGTTTATTTTTATTTGTTTCCACATTCATAATTTCTCAAAAATAAGTATATATTTATCTTTCTAATATTTTATACTAGACCCACGTATTGCATGGTTATTGGCGAAGAACATAACAAAAGGATGCATATTTGTTCGCACATATTACAACTCTCTAAATTGATAACGAAGTAAGTTAGTGATGGTTGTTGAAGATTGCTATGATCGTTGTTGCATATACATCAATAATCAATCGTAGTAGAAACATGTTAAAGGTTGTGAATATGTTTGAGGTTGTAGATATCAATTCGATAAAAAAAAGTGGTTATATATATATATATATATAATACACACACACATACACACACATACAGGGAGCTTCTACGGTACACCTCACAAATTGAGGTGTACCGATACTCTGCTTCATAAATTTATAAATTAATGATCATTTTATTAAATAAGTTGTTATTTGTCATTATTTATATTTTAGAAAACACCATCTCATGAGAAAAAAAAACATCATTTCATTGTTTATATGAATTATATTAAGTTTTTAACATTTGTGTGTGTGAGTTCTAGAGTGTAATTAGAGTGCACTAACATTGTAAAGACAGTTTACACATTCATCCTAACATTTTAAAAAAACTTTGAAGTTATTTGTGTTTGTTTACTATGCAAAAAAATAACTTTTTTTAAAAAAATGTTTTTTAACTAGTTCATGTCTTACCTCATAATGTTTGAAAAAAAATAGATTTTGAAAAAAGCTAATCCTTATAGCTTTTCATTTTAGAGTGAAAATAGATTTTTTTTTAAATCCTAAACAAAAACTCTTAAAAATGACAAAAGTGATTTTTCTTAATAAAAAATATAAGACAAACGGAGCCATACTTAAAAGAAGTGAATGGATTTTGGATCTCAAAAAGGTAATGGCTGGCTACTAACTTGTTTGAATTTTTTCGTGCTTTTATTTCTAATGACTTCATTGGCATATGCTACTTGTATTTCGTTGCCTAGAGATGTTTTTTTTTTTTTTTTTTTGAGCTTAGCCCCTTTTTCTCACCAAAAAAAATAGAGGAAGAAAGACAAATAATAGATGTTGAGAATTTTGTTTGTATATTTTATGACCGTTTAGATTATATAAGTGAGGTGGCAAAAATAGAATTACATTTTGTTTTGAAAGAAGAAAAAAAATAGAATTACATGGTATGCAAAAAAATGACAATATCCGTAATTTAAGATCAATGCACCAATGTAGAGCCAAACCTCTACTTACTCAACAGACAAGTAAATAATGCTCCACTCAATCCTTGCTTGAATAAACCGGCCAAGATCATTTCTCACACAACTACATGTTGACGTTGATAACCAGCATGCCTTTGCTGGATTAACGGTCATTACAAAATTAATAACATAGATTTGAATCTCTAATAAAGTACTTTCTAAATCTCTTATACATTCAAAATCTCAATAACGAATTCTTTATTTCTTCTGAAAAATGGAATCTTTCTGTGATCTCAAAAAAGAAGTGCTTAAACTTCTGAGTCGTTGATGATATGAAGAAATATATACTTTTCTATGTATAGGGGTTTCACTTTCCTGATTTCATGTGAAACATAAGAGACTATGTTAGCAACAGCAAGATGAAGTGGGGTAATCAAGAAAACTTGAAAATTGACTGAATGTTACAGCGGCAACAAGTGTCTTCCAGTTGCACCTCAGACAATGAAATGCACATTCAAATCGCCGGCATCATTGTCCCATTATAAGTTTTTTTGACTGATTGTTCCATTAGAAGTTAGAACTGCAGAATGACAGTAAAAGTTTGAAGCAATTTAGAGTGGTATTCATCCAGTTTTGAACAAACTTGATGGAATCTGAAAGAAAAGAAAAAGTGGATAATCAGCCAATGATTTAAAAAGAGAAAACACAGGAGGAAGGAGGAAATAAGTAACATTTTTCATGTACAGCATACAAAAGAAAAATACCCTGCAAACTGTCAAACCAGAGGTATCAATCAAACTATCTAAAATTATAGAATTCCCTCTCGCACACGAGTGACTAACAAATCCTTTTCGTCTTCAGAAGACAATAACTTTCACCCTACTGCAAAATGGCAGCTAGTATTTGTAAACCCTGAAACCGAATCAATAAGTTGGCAGATCTCAGTCGCCAAGTGGTACATAGTTTGTCTTGAAAGAAGCTAAAATACGTGGTGTGAAAGTTAATTAAATTTAAATTAATTGAAATAACTTAGCAATATACGTTCATTTTACAACATTCATAACTATATCAAGTCAATACGAAATCAGAGGGAATGTATTTTGTTAAGAGACAATTCTATACACCACCAATTCATGATTCTCAAGAAGGGAAGCTGAATTTTACATACAGTTAACTCAAAATCAGGAAGCATGGGATAACAGGTGGATTTTCATTCAGTTCTTGAAGAAAAAAACATGTGAGATTTAGTGACATAAATAACATTCATAAAGAAGAAATGCACTACCTTCACATGATGAGGCATAATCTTGACATCAAATGGAACATGAAGCCACGCTTCAGGTGAATGAAGAAGAAAATTCTCCGGCTTACTGGTATAAACATCTGCATACTGATGAATGTTATAAGCAAAAGCAGATTCTTGTCCTGTGCTAGTGAGGAATGTTGCTCCAAAAGATTCGTTAAACATCATCTTCATCTTGATCCGTGCTTTTTGTCTTTCCTCATTAAGTTCTTCCAGAAGTGATTTGCAAGCTACAGTTCTCACACTATTAGCTGCAGTTGCATGCAACTTACCAAGTAGCTCCTGTATTATATGAAACTTTGCCTGCATTGTTGAACAGGATATAAGTCATAAAATGTGACGGCTTCAAGATATCTCTCCAAAAGTAATTACACTGCTAAAGTGTTAATTATAAGCCTAAAATAAAGAATAAGGAACTTTCTATCTATAATAACTATATAAATTGTTCATTTATACCATTTTTTAACAACATTAAATCCAATTTTTTTTATGACAAAACTGTAAATTAGATATATATATATATATATATATATATATATACATATAGAGAGAGAGAGAGAGAGCCCATTTGCTATAGCTTTTTTAAGAAAAAAAAAATTACTTTTTAAAAAAAAAATAATCACTTTTAAGAGTTTTGCATCCGTTTGTTACAACTTTTAAAAAAAATCAGAATCTACAAAAAATCTAAAAACAGCTTCAAATGAGAAGCGGTTAAGAGCAGCTTCTCAAAAAATAGATTTTTTTTAGAGGAGAGAGAAAATATGGTTTAAAAGATTGAACTAATTTTGTAACAAAAAATCCCTTTTATATAGTTGTATCCAAACAAACTAGATTATTTATTTTAAAAAGTGATTTTTAGTACGGTAAAAAAACGCAAAATAGATTCTGATTTTTCATAAAATCTGTAAATTATAATCTCTAAATTATTTTATGTCAAAATCACTTTTATTTTAATCCGTAACAAACGGGCCCATAGACACACACACCCCCATTTACAACTCACATGTCAACTTTTCAATATATATTACCCATGTATAACATTATTTAATGTTTAAAACGGGATTATAAATCGTAACATATCACTATTCACGCCATAACTTGTACAAGAAAAACAATAACTTGTGTCTCGGTGCTCTAAGAAAAGGCATTAAACAACTAGATGCTCAATTTACTCCGAGAAAATAATAGTGTTCTGCTAATTAATAAACTTCTTATGCAAAATAAATAACATCAATTCCCATAAACTTATTGTTACCAAAAGTAACAAAAAATCATCAAAGTAAATGTGCAAGTTTAGAATTGCGAGGAAATAATTTTAGCAAGGACAATCTATAAGGATACCTGCTCAGTGCGGTACGTATCTTCATTTTGCTTCTGTATTTCAGTCTGCATTGTTGAAGAAATAATATGTCAATGTTTCAGGTGTTGACAATGACAACAGTTCTACACGCATCAGTACCTCAATGAAACATTAAAAAGGGCAGCCCGGTGCACTAAAGCTCCCGCATATGCAGGGTCCGGGGAAGGGGTCCCACCATTTTGGTGTATTGTACGCAGCCTTACCCTGTTTTTACACAAGAGGCTGTTTTCCAGGACTTGAATCCGTGACATTTCAGTCACATGACAACAACTTATCGTTGCGCCAAGGCTCCCCCTTTAACTTCAAGAAAACATTCATCAAGTAAAATTTAACTTCTTAAATGAAATTCCCAAACATAACTATCTTACCATTGCATAACCTTTAAGATTCCTATTGACATTTTAACAATTACGTGTGTCTAGGACATCAAAACTTCAAGTCATGGGATTACGTTCCAGCAAATGAAAGATAAAGTTGGCTATAACATATCATGAATGAGTTCACCCTTCTTCGGGTTGACGATGTAAAATGTCTAAATATAGGCATATACTTGCAGACAGGAAACAAGTTATAGTAGAGTATTAGCATGTTTACCAGAGTTATATGAAACTCGTGAAGAAGGAATGCTAACTAATGATACTCATCAACATGTAGAAGAACCAGACTTATGATAGATAATGATTAGCAATGTAAAAAATCTACATATAAATGGATTAGATAGCATGCATACCTCTAATTCATGAATGATTGCAGCTGTGCGCCAGCCTGCCTTTGAGGGCCCTCTCAAGTCGCTAAAAAGGTGATCTCCAAAATATATCACCTAATAGAAGATGTGAATTTTAGCATTCTGTGGCCTCTGTATGAAATAAACTTAATGCTATAATATGCATTTGCTTTGCAATTAACGTATATTGTCAAATTGAAGTAAATAGAAGAAATATTGTGAAGTATGGCTTATAAAACATTAAATAAAGCATACCTCTGGGCCTTTCCACTTGGTTATTTGGAGAAAGGATTTGAGGCATCCATGATAATAAATTTTATTTGGAAGAAATTCATCAACCTTAGTAAAAGTTAAGTTGTCCTTCTCTGTATCATATAAACTGCACAGAATAGCCAATGATATCGGAACCATTCCAAATAATTTAAGATTTATGATAAAGGATACGAGTAAAGAACGATGTGATCTAAATTATAGAAGAACTATGTTACAAAATATAAACAAGCATCATATCACATGGTATGTATTGGCTACAAACCGGAATGGATGCTCAGATGTATAAAACTGCGGTTTATTGGCCTGGGCAATCACAACATCAAACAGATCTGTCCAGGAGTCACTACTGTCCAGAGAATCCTAATAAATAAAAAACATTAAAGAGTAAACTGAAGGAAATAATGACCTGATACAAAAGGGGAAAAACAAAAACAAAATATTAAAAATTACATTCAAAACCAAGTGCAGAACTTCCAACCAAACAATTAAAAGAGACGTGACCTTTGAAGCATGAAGATTGACACGGACACTGGACACGACACATTGACACTGCTTACGTCCTAAATATGACATAAAATAACACACACACACACAAACACACACATTACATAAAATGAGTATCGATTATCAAATATCTAAATTGAGAATCATGATGACCACCAAGACAGAATGAAGATGAAGACCATAACAAATGAAATAGGAGGAAAATTGGAAAGAAAAATGAAGACAGTAGAAAATTAAATCGTTTCGAAGGTAGACATGAAAACTTTTCAAATGCCTAACTTTTTGTTTCTTTCTTTTTTTATCAAAATATAGATGTCTTCATCTCTCTAGCTTTTTGGAGGAGTGTCCAATTAGTGCTGGACGTGTGTCGAAAGGAAGAACAAAGTTTTTTGGGGGATACTTGTGTGAGGCATCTGACAAGTGTCGTCCGGATGTCGTACAGGTAAGGTGTCAGATGTGTGTCGGACATGTCGACACACCTAAACTTAGGAGTGTCGGTGCTTCATAGGTCCTGACAACCAAGTGTCGGTGTTAACCATCTGAGGAAGTGCAGTTCACATAACTCAAGAATGTAGCTATCCCACCCTTTTAAAATATTTTTTCAGGCTATGTTTTGATGAAATTTAATCTCCTCGTTGATAAAAAAACGATAGGAAAAATACTAAGAAAGCACAAATTCACTCCAAAATCAGATAACAATTATAAGTGAAACAATTTAAGTCAAGTCATATAAAGAAACTAGGCATGCCTGCACGAGTTTAAGGTCTATAGATACATGTCTTACAATAAAGAACAAGACCATGAAGTCTGTAATCTCCAGAATTTTCTGATAATGTTGGATATGCATCTCTACTAGACACTAGTTGCTAAGATGAAACAGTCCACACTAAGTAATCAGCTAGAAAAATGAAAGCAACGTCTAATAGAATCTCTAGTTAGAGCCTGCCATCATCTGGATGTAAATTTCCTCATTATTTATAATTAATTGCATTCAGTATTCCATATATACTCTATAGCACTCTTTGAAGAACAATTTGAAAGTTAAAACAGGATAAAAGCTAAAGTAGAGTTGGAGCTCTGTCTGGCTCAAAATTGATTTACATGCCACAAATACAAAGACTGTGGAAGACTACTTCCCAAGTTAAGAAAAAGTTATTAAACTCTAACAGATGCAGTGAAGGCTAAAGAAAACATTCCATGATACATACAAAAGTGTGGATATGATTACATGCAATCAAATACCTCTAACATAAAACGCATCCCACCATCAACAAAGTAATAAGGAGAATTTGTCAACAAAAAAAGCTTCTTTCCCTTCTCCTTTAGCATCTTGAGAAAACATAAAATCTTTCCCTGAAATATTCACAGACAGGTAAATAACAATTACAAACTCTCAACCAAAGGATAAAATAACACAATTTGACACAACAAAACAATGTCTACCTTGATAATAGATAGATACAAAAATATAATATTCAAACTGAATTAAGATACTAGATCCTGAAATAGATTGTTTGAGCATGTTGTATACCACTTATTGCAGAATATGTTGAACACATTCATTTACAGATAATCAAAATGTGTAAAATGTTTTGAACTTACATTTTTCACCAAGTACCTATGTGGATCAGAGAGAATTCCTCTATGAACCAGGCCACTTCGGTGGACATGATCAATTGCACGAATAACATCTTCATAAATGTAGGAAGCATCAAATTCTAGCTTAGCATCCACGAAGTACTGCACTATATCTGCAAGGAGGCATGCCTACAAAGTAAAACCGTAAACAATTGGCCCTCGATCTAAGATTTTATGGCAGAAAGAGAATTCGTAAGTTGATAGGCTATAATGGAGTTGGAAAATGAAATTGGCAGCATAGTTTTAACTGAGATTAACGCTAAGTTCCTCTAATATAGGCTTGATCAAAATATGGATCCTTAGTTTAATCGGTTGTAACTAGTTTTTAGGATCATTTAAGTTTTTCTTTTCTTTCCTTCAAAATAAGCACATATACATGGGCCTTAAAAGAACAAGTTTTATCCAATTCTAGTTAACTTTATGTTCATTTTACATTCGATATATAAGCACTGCTCTTCATTAACTAAGATGGTATAATCACGATTCCCGGAGCTATACCTTATCTCTTACAAGAAAGTAGTAAACAGATATCTAATTGTGCTCCACATCTTATGCCCGTTTCTTCTGATGTATTGGGATTAGGCGAAGCCTTTTTGGTTGAAATTTGATGTTGTGTCAATGGAAGTCAATCATTTGTCTATATAGTTTTTTGATGCACGTACTCTGAAGAATGATAATCTTTTAGGACTGGTATCTAATGTAGTATAATCAAGAGATAGGAAAAATAGGATAGAATGAAAACAAACTCCCTGTGACAGTATGCCAAACAGAGGGCTGCACGTTTATTTCAAGAATCACATGCAAATACATCATGGAAGTTTCAGGGAAACGGATTTCACGCAGTTACTGCATCAACACAGTAACCGCTGCCGACCGTCCGATCAAAAAATAACGGTTGAGATTGGGATTAGGCGAAGCCTTTTTGGTTGAAATTTGAAGATGCTGTGTCAATGGAAGTCAATCATTTGTCTATGTAGTTTTTTGATGCACGTACTCTGAAGAATGATAATCTTTTAGGACTGGTATCTAATGTAGTATAATCAAGAGATAGGAAAAATAGGATAGAATGAAAACAAACTCCCTGTGACAGTATGCCAAACAGAGGGCTGCACGTTTATTTCAAGAATCACATGCAAATACATCATGGAAGTTTCAGGGAAACGGATTTCACGCAGTTACTGCATCAACACAGTAACCGCTGCCGACCGTCCGATCAAAAAATAACGGTTGAGATTGAAACTTTGTGACATTGTTCAAACTGTAAGGAACAAATCAGAATCGTAAGATCAGTTTCTAACGGCCGAGATCGCGTTCTGCGTGAAGCAGTTAAAGCAGGCGAACCCGGCCCAAGTTTCAGAGAATAAGGATAATGTAGATACAAGGATGTTTTCCTGCTAAGATTCGAGAGCCCCCCGCCATCCCCCACGCCTTCCATAATTTCCATAGTTATTACAATACATAAAACACACGACTGTTACACATAATATAATATAACTATAATTAAAGAAAAGGAGACCAGCCTAGCATGCTTAATTTTCCTCTGATACTTGGTTATCTAACATAAGCTTCTGTGACATGTGAAGATAAGTACAAGACTCGCTGTTACCGAGGCAAAGCTTCAATAGTCAACACTACCAAAAGTGCTCTAGTCATGTACTAGACAATTATTATTAGACTAATTATTAGAATGACAAGGAACATACCTCACTAAAGCAGAAGAAATCCATCAAACCAACCAGTGATCGAGCTTGATCACGACCAATGTGTCGCGTACCATATGCCTCAATTATTTCACTTTGGCTCAGCTGTAAAATTTGGAAGGGATGAATTTTAGCAAAAATCATTTGACATATTTCATTTTTGCTGCAAAATACAAACTATGCTTATGGAAGCTTGTGAAATAAATTATCCTAATCATGCAATGTTTAAGACTCCAATACAGGACACAATACATAAAAAGGTTAAAAACAAAATCAAGGTGACAACATAAGCCAAAATAATGCTGCAAATAAATAAAGGAAGAAATGTCCAATACCCTGCGTCTACCAAAGTAGCATCCATCAGGCTCAATTGAACCAAAGAAATCCAGCTTCATGAGGCATCCTCTTGACTTATCATAGTATAGACCTCTAATAGGGAAAGATGGATCATATTTAAAACTCATGCAAATGTCTGGATACCTAAGCTGAAAAAAGCAACAAGAAGAGTAAGGATAGAAACGAAAAATTGAAAGAAAAAGAAAAAGAAACCGCAAGAGTGAGTTAGTCGAAGCTAACCTCGTTAACCATATACTCCTTGGCAAGGTCATATATCAAAGTCTGCAAATGATCGGAGTAATGTGCTAATGTGTAATCGTAATCGAAACCATAGACTTGCAATCTGTCTAATCTCAAGTTCTTATTCACATAAATGCCTAATTCAATACACAGATAGAAGAAAATACATCAACATTCACAAACAATAGAACAAAGCATGCATGCAAACACTCATTCAATTTAATTGAATAGAAAATAACACGCCGAAGCAATTGAGTAACCTTTAGGATTCATTTTAGGCATTTCTTTGAGTGCATCAGGAATGTTGAGAAAACTGTGTTTAGCAGATTCGAATTGGTTACGAAGTCTTGCTATCTCTTCATCCTCCAAGATACATTTGTCAGAAGATTCATAACTGCCATAGCTTCGAGAGCTTCCAGAAATCCCTAAAATGAAACAGTAATAAGTTGAGTGATTCCCCGCAAAATCTAGAAACGAGTTATTCACAGAAGAAAATAAACAAACAGGTAGAATGCAATAAAATAATATAAAAAAGAAATGATGAATAGAAAAAGACCTTGTTGAAGTGCAGAAGATGAAGGGAGAAGAATGGCCTGCGATAGAGGAGAATGAAGAAGGGAACGAGAAATAGTATTACGAAGGAATGCCATTTTCTGAATGAGGTAGGCGGGTATTATTTATTTATACATGAAACTGCGGTGGTTATGTACTTTACGCGCGCGCCCAATCGATGCTTTCTATCTGTTTGTTTAGTGTACACAAAAGTGGGAACTGTAGATGTGAAATATAGAATAGAACCTCTCAATGGATCTTTTATTGCGCCTCATGACTTATGCAACTTTCCCTTTCCTTTTTTGTGTTCCGCGTCACTCTCTATCAACTAACCACCCTCGCCATACATTACATACGGCCTTTTTACAAGATCACAAAAATAAAAATAAAAAGCTTTTTATAATAAATAAACAGTGAATTTTGTATTAAAAAAAGGGTTAAATATGTTTTTAATCCCTATATTTTGCGTGACTTTGAAGAATAATCCCTACATTTTAATAAATATTTTTAAAATCCCTACATTTTTATTTTGTTAGTACAATTTGTCCTTACCGTCTATTTTCGATGACTAGGCTAACAAAATGTTGATGTGGCATATTGTGGGCCCCGTATTTTTTGAGTGGCATCTTGTGTGGACACAGGTGTCATCGGTATAAATATTATAATTAAATTAATTAAAATTTCAGTTATTATTAATAAAAAAACATTTTTCCTTAAAAAAAAAAATTATCATGTTGCATCCCAAGCCTAATTTCAGAAATTCATTCTACCAAAAATAACTTAATTCCCACCACCATCTTCATCATTATAGATTGAAACCTTCCCCTCAAATATCAACAAAACATAGCATCAACAAGAGAACCAACAGTACACCAACAAAACAAACCATGTCTAAAAATAAAATCCAATTTAACTGTAAAAGAAATCAACCACAAGTTTTAAGCACGGAATCCCAATGTAACGCAAATGATTCCTAAGACTCATAGCTAAAATTTTTACTGGATAAAATTTGTTGATTGAACAATGTCTGAAGGCATCATTCAATGCAATTTACAACAATAGTAAGATCTTACAAAAAACTTCAAACGTAGTACCAACAGATTCCTTAAATCTAATCTAAATCAACTGCAACATGTAAGAATCTCCATTGTAGCCGTCGTAACCTCAACAAACAAAATCAGACAAAGCTAGATCTAAAAAATCATCAACTTTGTTTTGGGTGTTTGCTATAGCAATGGTGTCGGATCTGACCATCAACGACGGCGACGGTATGGTGAAGTCGTGATAGCTGCGACATCGACATCGTAAGGGTTGAAGACGCAGAGGATGGGAGTTTCGATCACGCTTACAGTGACAAGAGTGAAAAAGGGAATGAAGTCAAGAGGTTGTTCCGTGATGAAGAAGGAATTTCAAATCTCTAATTTTTGAAAAACTGAAGAAAAAAAATAATGGAAGAGAGATGAAGATGACGATGATGCTGGGTGGTGTGGTGTTTGTAGAGAAATCCTGGAACAAGAACGAGAAGAAAAGGGATTGTTTTTATTTTTGATTGTTTAAGTGTGGTTGATAAATAAAAAATATTAAGATTTTAATTGATAATTTAAATTAGGATTTTCTTTTTTTGACAAGTTAAATTGGGATTTTAAAATGTGGCATGACATATCATTAATGAGGCCATGTGGCATCCTAGTGGCGTCTAGGTGGCATCTTCCGTTAGCCTAGTCATTGAAAATAGACGGTAAGGACCAATTGTACTAACGGAGTAAAAATGTAGGGATTTTAAAAACATTTATTGAAATATAAGGACTATTCTTGAAAATCACGCAAAATGTAGGGACTTAAAACATATTTAACCCTTAAAAAAACTACCTTTACACTTTTTTTTTAGGAAGACCTAAACACTTTTAAAAAGTTGATTACACAAATTATATTTTTGCTATATTTAATTTTTTAACAAATACATTAAATGCAATACACTTGTTAGTATTTTCATTATAATATAATTTAGAGTAAAACATGGGCAGTGTCTTATAGTGAATATTGGTAGAAATATTACATTATATAGGCAAAGATTGAAGTTCGAAACTTGAATTTTGAATTTTTACTTATTCACTTTAATTGTGTGTTTAGATGTATGGTTTAGGAGATGAGTGTTTATTTTTTATTTTTAAATTACAAACCTTATAAAATGTTTTAAAAAAATACAAATAACATGATAAATAATCACACTTTTTTTAGTTATTCTCTCTCTTTCAATCGCACTTTCTTTAGTTACTTTTTTTCTCTCTTAAATCTTCAATCCAACACATGCTACTATAAAGATAGAATTTTAGCCACAATATTATTTGACAAAAAATAATGGGTAGTGTTACACGTCTGTTATAATTCAGAAGCAATCGCATATCTTATCCAATCCATGTTATTATGAATATAAGGTCATTCACAATGCTGGACATTCCACCATTTTAGCATAATATTAATTATTATACACTCTCATTTTGATGTAGAGAACTCGGGTACCTAGGGAGAGAATGGATATTTGGATTTTCTCAATTGAATTTTTCTCAACTTTCCTCCATTTTCAATCTCCACTATTAAAACAAATCAATCGTTTTTTTTTTATAATTTAACTCTTATTCTCTCTCATGTTTGATGGTTGAGATTTCACTTAAGAATTTTTTTAAAAAAAAAAGTCAATGGAGAGTATTCAAAACAGGAAAATGATGGCTACGGAAGTACCCATTTCTTCATTTTTTTTAGGACTCTATTAATAAATCCTAGTACAATAAATAAATTTTGTTGAAATATAAAATTATTAATGGATTTTGTTTAGTAATTTTTTTAAAGAGTTGGGTTGGAGAAAATTGATGTTTATTTAGTACTACAATGAAATAGGTGAGGTGGACATAGAGGACCCATTTGAACACTTAAAATTAGGTGTTATGTTGTGGATGCTCTAATTGTTTAAAATATTACCAAGTTAATTTTTGTCAATAATTTTTTTTAGCAAATTAATTTATTTGGTCCCTTAACTATGGTCCCTTAACAGGGGCGGTTCCTTGCATGTTGGAGGAGCTTTGGCTACCCAAAAAAAAAATTATTCTTCAATCGGTCGGTAAGTATTTTTATCCAGCTATCCCAAATAATAAACATTGAGCTACCTCAAACAAGTTCAGTTGTCTAAAATTAGGATAAATAAGAAAGTAAAAATATTACTACATGATTGATAGATTTTATTATATTGGTTTGATACTTTCAGTTTCAATAACAATTATAGATAAAACTTTTTCAACAATAAAAATTATCAAGACAATATTCATAAATAAATTAAATGGACAATGAGTTTATTGCAAATAACCTATTAGTTTACATTGAAAAATACATTATTAATCTATAATCGCTCAATTATGGAAAAAATTGATTTCTTGAAATACATTTTGTCCAACTTTTCTAATAACTATTGTCAATTTTTATCCTTTGTTATTGCTTTAATTTACATTTCATTTAAGTAAAAATCATTGTGATTTTTGTCTTGTATTGGTTAATTTACAAGTTACATTTGTTTTTAGTCTCTACAATACTTGTGATTTTTGAGTTAAGTTCATAAAATTTGTTTAATTTTTGGTTATAGAAATTAAATGCAAGACTAAAACATTTTTTTTTGTGAAATTTTAAAAAATTGCATAAAATGTCTATAAGGACTAAACTTTAAAAAGTATAATCTATGAGACAAAAAACATACTTTATCTTTAAATTTAATATACTGGTTCAAAAAAAAATTATAGCTGGCCTCTACGTAAACTTTTTACTAGCTTCGCCGTTGTCCCTTAACTTATTTATTAGTTTCATTTTGGTTATATAATTAATATTTGTTATACGTTTTGGTCCCTTAACGTTACTTCTTTCTGCCAAATTTGTCCAACTCGTTAGTTTTTGTCGAAGAATGTTAATCGACATGTCCCTGTGTCATCTATGATTGGTGATTAAGGGTTGGATTTGAGGGCTGGCTAACAACACTCTTTCTTTTTGTAAGACTCTGGTGTTTCTCTTTAATACATCTTGTGATACGAGAAACACTTTGTATTGTTAATATAATTCATTTTACGTTAAAAAAAAGAGAAATGATATTTGTACAACCATTTTACTACAATTTTTTGACAACTTTTTCTCTCATACTCACATGATGTTATTATCCTCTCTCTCTTCCTTTTTCTCTCTTCATTGTTTTTGACCAATCAAAAGAGAGGAAAACAAAGTTGTCATTAAATGGATGTACAAATATCATTGCTCTAAAAAAGGGGGTTTGGATTTGAGAAACACGCAATAATTTGCAATCATTCAAAAAAATAGACAAATTACTAGCACGACATACACTAGCTGAGCTATCAAATACACCCTCCGGTCACTATTATAAGCAAAAATCTATTTTTTAGATTCATTCAATAAATGATGTATGTGGTCCATTAAATAGACCACATACATCATTTATTGAATGAATCTAAAAAGTGGAATTTTGCTTATAATAGTGACCGGAGGGTGTATATATTTTTTTCAATAACCATATCATTACAAAAATTCAAATCCTAGCTTCCAGCTCATGACATTAGTGCAATTATTAAATATATAGGGTTAAATAAGTAAATAGTCTCCCTAAATATACCAACATTTGATTTTAGTCTCTATAAAATATTTTTTAGGTTTTCGGTCCCTCTAAAATTTTTCATTTATGAAATTAGTCACTGCTCTACATTGAGTATTACACTAGAGTAGAGACTAATTTCATAAATGAAAAATTTTAGATGGACCAAAAGCCTAAAATATATTTTATGAGGACTAAAATCAAATGTTGGTATATTTAGAACGACTATTTACTTATTTAACCCTTAAATATATTATGCATCTTAATTAAAAATATTTCCATATTTTTGTTGACAATATTTGCATAAAGTTCTCAAAACCTAACACAAAAGCTATTTCTTATTCTAAGAAACAAAAACTATTTATTTAAGACACATTTGGTTAGGCCTTTCAAAAAATAAAAAAGCACTTGGTCAGCGTTCAGGTTTCATATTCATACTATATACTTAACTCGTTCTCGTAACTCCGACGTAATTCAGTCCAACATAGTCTCCTTTGATATTGCGATTGCCATATCCATGACAACTGTTTCCCCATATATCCTTTTAGGAAACTCATTCGTCGGACTACTATTTATCAAAACTGATGTTGTTGCTGTCCCGACACATTCATAAATCCACTTCCGCCAGAGTCTCGGAAAATTCATATTCTATATTACCATGTCCAGATACCTCAGATCGACTAAATCATACGCCTTTTCGAAGTCAACTTTAAACAACAAAAATTCTTTGTTCATCCGTTTAGCTTCATCTACCACTTCATTAGCTATCAAAATACCGTCAAAAATCTGTTTCCCCTGAATAAAAGCCGACTGTGACTCTGACACCACATTACCCACTACTAAACGGAGACGATTAGCGAAAACTTTAACTAACACCTTATACAAACATCCCACTAAAGAGATAGGCCGAAAATCATGGAGTCGTTGCGGACTATGTCTTTTCTTTATTTTTGTTACAATTCTAATATTTGAATCAGCATAAGGGTATGTTTTATGCTGAATCAATTCTGTTACATGTCAATCTAATCAGTTTTGTCCAAGACATTACATGTCAATTATATTCTTCCAACATTTGTGTAAGAGAAGTAGATAATTGAAAAAAATAGTATCCTAGAAGCTTTGACACTTTAAATATGGAGACATATTCGTATCGATATCATATACATATCAAATATCTATACTTCGCAGATACTCGTGTATATGCATTTATGGATTATCATAATTAATTATTTTAATGTAAAATATATATTTTATTGGATACTTATATGATATTCGACAGACACACATATATTTATAAAATACTTTAACACATACGTATTCTAGAAAGAAAAAAAGTGAGATTATATTGTGAAATTTCAATGGAGTTGTATATGATTATAAATGTTTTTCGATTAACCGATTAATTTTTTTTTTTTTTTTTTTTTTTGTGGATGAAGGCAATGATATATATATATATACACACACACACACACACACAAAGAGAGAGCAAATTGTGACTTTTATGATTATATAATGATGAAGAGTAATCAATGTTTTTTTTCCTTCAAGTATATAAGTTTTATAGTATAAATTTTTTGTTAAAGTATCTTAGCTATATCGTATCCTAAGTTTTATAAATTTTGTCTATTCGTGTATCCATAGTGTATCGTATCCACATTCATATTATATATCTGGACTTTCATAATCTCAAAGGTTAAATCTAAAAATTACTTCTATATTTTTTTTTTCTTGACAATATTTGCATAAAATTGTCAAAACTTAAAAAAAAAAAAAATCACTAGTGTTTCGTATGTCCTTTCTTATTGCTGGAGTAATATGTATAAATTACGAACAATAGTTTCAATGAAATTTGATTAAAATTATAATTTATAAGTATAAATATTTTTTCAGTTTCATATGGGTAACAAACTATATTTATCTTGCATATATTTTTTTTTTTGTGGTGGTCGGGATTTGAGCCCCATACCTTGCATATACTATGCATTGTCCATACCAGCTGAGTTAAACTCACGAGAACATACTCATCTAGTTTGTTATACTTTTTAAATGATAAATGACAAAAAAAAACATATATATATATATTCATATCGTGTTTGTTACATTTTTTAAAATATTTAAATTTATTCTTATCTAGTTGTTACATGTGTTATTTGTATTGAAAATTAAGGGTATTTTTGAAAAGAAAAATCAAATCAAAAATGCTGAAAGAGGTAGTTTTTTTTATTATATATAGTAAGTATAGAAAAAAGTAAGTATAGATATAGATATAACATTGACAAAATTTGTTTTAAGGTATAATTGAACGGAAAAAAAGTTATATAAAATAAAATATATAATTTCGGTTAAGATTAAAAAAGAAACGAAAATCATTTAGCACTATAATACTCGTTCGTTTAATTACACAAACTTGGATTTTAAATTCACTTAGGCCCGCACCTCGATGTCCAGTCCGTACTTAGTACGAATTTGTTTTAAAAAATTAGTAAAAGACGAATTTTAACACTAAACTATTTGCTAAAAAAATAAAAAATATTTCCATATTTATTTTTGCTCGCAATATTTGCATAAAATTCTCAAAAGCTAAAACAAAAGTTCTATTTACTTATTGAAAAAGAAACAGAAACTATTTAGCACACACTTGGTTAGGGTTCAGGTTATAATATATTTACTCGTTCTAGCACAAACAAACTTGGATTTTAAATTTTTGTTCTGCTTGCGATTGCTGTATCGATGGAACAGTTTCCCCACACGTTCTTACTGGAATTCGCATTGTTGTCGCTGGAGACGATGGAACTGGCAAGTCCAGTCTAATCGCTACTTTCGCTGCCGGAAACTCTGTCAAGGATGTTCCGCCGGTATTGACTCCCACCATCCTGCCTAAAAGCATGTCTCCCGACGGGGTGCCATTCACAATCATCGACACCTCTTCCCGGTAACGATTCCTTGCTGTTTAATTGTAATTGTAACTCTAAGCGAGGGAGGATTTTACATATTTATGCTAAAACTGTTCATCGCTTTTCATAAGCTCTTGTGCTAGCTATAAGTTACAAATTTGAATGTTTACCCTAATCTGAATGTCTAAGGAATTTCACTTCATCTTGTTGTTGTTATTGTTGTTGTAGTCCTGAGGACAGTGATAAAGTTGATGAAGAACTATTGGCTGCTGACGTAATCATCCTCACCTATGCATGTGATCGCCAAGCCACACTTGAAAGTCTGACTGCATTTTGGCTCCCTCGTCTTCGCGATTTGGGGGTGGGTTCCGTTCTCTCTTGGTTTATTGTACAGTTTAATCAGGTTCACATAATACACATGTATTTCCATTTTCAGAGAATGTATCCATGATATAGATATTTTAACTTAATTACACAGGTAAAAGTTCCAGTTATAGTTGCTGCTTGTAAGCTACAACATGAAAATCAGAAGGCAGGCATAGAAGAGGCGATGCAACCAGTAATGCAACAGTTCCCAGAGATTGAAATTAGCATTGGGTGTTCAGCATCTATGAATTTGAAGGTATCTTTCATTCATATTATTTCAATTTGATTCCTTGTTTTCAAATATATCTCAATTTATTTCATACAATATTAATTTAATTTTCTTTTTGAAGGTTCTTGATGTTTTCAGCTTTGCCCAAAAGTCGGTTCTTTATCCACTGGAGCCTTTATATTTTCGAAATTCTAACACTCTCAAACCTCGATTTGCCCGGGCTTTAAAGCGGATTTTCATCCTAAGCGACCGTAACAGAGATAGCTCACTTAACAATGCTGAATTTAATGATTTTCAGGTTTTACTTCTTCCTTCTCATATTAAACATAGCTTGATTATAAACTTATTTTATTGCAGGTTAACTTGTATTTGGTTTGTGAAACATCTAACAAAGTTATCTACAGGCTAAATATTTCATAGGTCCGGTGCCACAATCTGCAATTCAGCTTCTAGTGAAGTATTTAAGGAAAAAATATCCTGAAGGTGTCAATGAACATGGACTTACTTTAGCAGGATTTCAATCTTTACACGCTGATTTCAAGAAAATATGGCACCGGGAGGTACCGTGGGCTATGCTAAGAAAGTTTGGGTATATGGATGATATCAGACTTGCTGATCATCTAATTCCGCCTCTGACACGTGCTCCCGATCAGGTTTTTTTTTATACAAATTGTGGCCTTGTTTGTATTGTGTTCTGTATTTTTGACAACATGGGACTTTTATTTTATTCTAATCAAAGATTGGATTTAATTTGTACAGAGTGTCGAGTTGACAAATGAAGCTTTAGCCTTCTTGAAGAAAGTATTTGTTGAATTTGATGTCGATTGTGTAGGTCTTTCGCTCAAACAATCTTGAATATTTTCACTCTTTTATGCATCCCGTTAGCGATTTTCAGACTTTTTCCGGCTTTATTGTGATATACAAGTTGAGTTTTCATTACTCCAGAATGGGATTTTGCAACCTGAAGAACTTGAAGAATTGTTTTTTACTGCCCCAGAAAGGTAGATTGCTTTCTCACATTTTTTGCTACACTTTTTGTTTACTTTATTATCCACCATTTCATGGTGGATTAGTTTGAATTCTTACTTTGGTAATGGGGCAGTTTGATGTGGAATATTTCCTACGTTGTGTAATTAATTTTTCAAACACACACATGCTAAAGGATTTGGTATTTACTTTTAACTTTGCTTCTTAATTTTTTTTACAAAGTCTTAATATGGAATTTTTTTACGTGTTTGCCTTTCCTGAATCTTGATGTCAGTGAGGACTCTAGCCATATTGATATTTTATGATTTTTAATTTCAGTCCCTGGACCGGACCTCCCTACAAGGATGCTGCAGATGAGAATGTTGTAGGTGAGAATGGAATTACAGGACTATCACTTGAAGCATTTTTGTCAAAGGTGCTCAAGCCTTTCACCTTGGTCTCTGTTCCCTCGTCCTTGAATTTTACTGAACAATGTTTGTAGGAGAGTGATGGGCTTCTCTTGAGGGTTTTATAATTCCTTAATTTGAGAAGGGTTTTATGAATCAAAGTTGCGTCAATTTATATCATGTGTTACTGGTCTGTGTATCTTTTAAGTGTACTTGACAATTTATCTGCAATATTGCAATGGATTGACATTAATTTTTAAACATATATTTTATCTTTTATGTACAGTGGGCACTCATGACACTTATAGACCCAACTTTTAGTGTGAAGAATCTGCTTTACATTGGTTACACTGGCGATCCATCATCTGCTATCCGCGTGACTAGGAGGCGAAGTTTTGATCGCAAATTGCAGCACTCGGAACGAGACGTCATTCAGTGCTTTGTTTTTGGGCCCAGGAGTGCTGGAAAATCTTCATTGTTGAAATCTTTTATTCGATGGTATTTTCATTATATGTTACCTCTTAGCTTTCTGTTACAGCGGTGCTATAACTTCAATTATTAAGGATCGTATCTTATTGTTGTTGAATTCATATTGCAGGCCATATTCTGAAATTTACAATCCAACCAACGAGGATCATTATGCTGTGAATGTGGTTGATGATTCTATGGTAAATGATACATGATTCACATATGACCCGTGTCTTCATTTGATATATTCATTTTTTAATATCTTGCATTTCTTTCTTCATATTTATGTTTTATCATTTTGTTTGCAGGGAAAGAAGAAATATCTTGTGCTGAGAGAGATTCCTGAAGATGGAGTTAAAGGGCTGCTGGCGAATAAGGAGTCTTTGGCCTCTTGTGACATTGCAATTATTGTTCATGACAGGTGAATGATGATATTTAAGTGTTCATTATGCCTATATACCATTGAAAATAGGGACTACCTTTGTTACATAGGGATTTTGTAAAATACGTGGGTCGTATATTTGGTCGTGTTTGAAATGGTTTTATGTTTTACATTTTTTTTCTTCAATCAACAATAAATACTATCGTGAAAACATAAACTAGCTCTCTCTCTCTCTCTCTAAAAGGATAAAATTGTAAAAATAATAGTAATTACAAACAAATTTAATACTACCACCAATTTTTTCAATTTCCATGATTTGGCCAAAAGATTCTTATATTTAAGGATGGAGGTAGTATTAAATTAGTTGGTGGTGTTTATAGGACTTGAAGAAATTACAAATTGTTTCATTTAATTTAAGCATTGATCAGTTTGGGTATTTTAGCACATAAGCAACATTTCAACATCTTTATTCAAAATCACTTAAAAAAAATCAGCTGTGCACTTAATAAGATGTGTAAGTCGCTGTGAGTTTGCATGGTATTCAAATTTACAAACACGTCAACCTCATCTATGAGCTTCCTAGTTATATGTAATTTCATGTTCGTTTGTTGTATATATCTTACATTCTTACTAAATATTTATTGTAGGTCTGATGAGTCCTCATGGAGGGCATCATCTAAACTTCTTGTAGATATTGCTGCTCATGGAGAAGATTCTGGCTTTGAGGTGCCTTGCCTTATAGTTGCTGCTAAAGATGACCAGGTTTCATTTACAATGGCTGCACAAGAGTCTACTAGGGTAATTTTCATTAACTTATTAATTTGGATAATATATATAACTTGCTAAAAGACACCTTCATAAAAGGTGTCTTCTAGCAAAACCCTATATATAAAGACTTGCTCCAAATCCTGACCCTTCATTTTAATAATAATTAATGGCTGTGATTAATTCATAATAATTGTTAAGGTGGGGTGTTTTTAACTCCTTTCAAGCCCACGACAATCCAGGCAATAATCGTTCCTTTATTCTTCTTCTCTCTCTCTCTCTCTCTCTCTCTCAACCCTTTTTATTTCTTTCAATTTTCAAAAGCTTTCATACTTCTCTTTTCAGGTTCTTCATATTAGCCTAGGATTCAGTTCTTCATTAGGGTTCTTCACAGTGAAAATTATGGGCTTTTTTTCTTCCTCCAAAAATCTCATTAGGGTTTATCTGATACAACATCTTTGGTTGCTATTTTATAAGAAATTGAGTCTATGTGCATGGTACAAAGAGGTTCTGGAATCTTATACACAGCAAATAATATCGTCTTTATAAATTAGAAAACAAAAATGGTTAAATTAGAAAGGCATCGATTTATCAAAAATAAATAAATTAGAAAAGCTTCTATCAAAAAAATATAATAGAAAGGCATCGGAAAAAGAAAAAGAAGGCATTGAACCCTAATTACCTCTATATTGAAAAGAAGGGCATGTACTTAACACGGTTGTAGTAGGTAGAGGTGATAAAGAACATGGACAATTGACAATAATTGATACGTATTGTCAGAAAGATAATTGTGAATTGTTGTGTATGGTGTACTGCCGTGGAGAGAGTAAAAAATCCCCACCTTAACAATTATTATGAATTAATCACAGTCATTAACTATTGTTATTAAAATGAAGGGTCAAGATTTGGAGTAAGTCTTTAGACTTACTCTTGGAGTCGATGGATCCTCTCTCTCTCTCTCTCTCTCTCTCTCTCTCTCTCTCTCCATATTGAGCTTGCATATTGCTTTACATAATTGTTGGATGGTTAGATAAATAGCTATTTAATGTGGTGAATGACACATCTTGTTATTATGATTTCATCCAAACTTTTTGAATACCAACATTTAGCATACGGTAGTCTGTGTACCTGTCTGTATGCTTTGATTTTCAAATTGAAATTTGATTGAGCAGATTGAAAGTTAATTTAATTGTCATTGTTTCACTTTTATATATAGTCATCTTTTAAACTATCAGGCTTGGTTGTTGATGATGTTTTAGACTCATCATTTTCTTGCACATTTACCTTTTACTGGTATTTTATTTAATCATCTTTGAATGGAAAAATCGAGAGACTGTGGGGTTGGATTTTTCGCTCCTTTCCTATAGCCATTGCACTAGAATCTAGATAGTAGATACTGTACAGCCTGATGTTCGGCATAGGGGTGTTATAATAGATTGCTGGGAAAAAATATTGTAAAAATCATTGTATTCTGTTGTCTTCGTTAGTATATATAGTCATAACAGAATTTTCAAGCCACTGTATTAATGCTTCTGACATGCCAATGCATATTGTAGGTTAGTCAAGACATGGGAGTAGAGGCTCCTATTCCAATCAGTCTGTTGTTAGGTAATCTCAACGATCTATTCCTCCGAATTGTAACTGCTGCTACTAAGCACCCTCATTTAAGCATTCCTGAAACTGATGTTGGAAAAAGCCGCAAGCTGTACACAAGACTCGTGAACAATACTGTTCTGTTTGTTTCAGGTATATAGGCTCTCGGGCTGTTGGTCTTTCATTTTGTTCCCTTTGACTTAGTATCTTAAAGCTGTCTGAACTTGTATGCTAACTAAGAATAAGCCTATTAACTTGTTTGATTTTTGGTTAAAGTGATATGTTTCTTGGTTCATGTCTTCTGTGTCTTTTGCTTGCATAATTTATTTTGATATCCAAAGTTTTCTCTTAACCTTGAAGCGGTGTTCGACTGTGGTCCATATTTTTGTTTTGTATTAGCTTGTTTCTTCTGTGTTTTGTTGCAACTTTACCAATTCTTTCATTTTCCATTATTCACTCTTTTTTTTGTTTCATGCCCTTCTAATGTGTGGAGTGACAAGTTGGATTGTTGGTTTGGGAGAGGAACATTAATAATTACTCTTTTTTCATTATTTAAACACATTAATAATAACCAGTTATCACTAACATCTGCAACTGAATTTACCAACAAAATCAATCAAATGATAGCAGAGTAAATAAATAAATGGAAGTTACCATGCATAATCGCGCCTTTTTGGGAGCCATTTCTGGTTCCTCCAGAGAGTGAAGCCTAGAGATTGGGGTAAAAGAGAGCTATCCATGCTTGATTTTATGTATTTTTGGATATTCAGTATACTGCATGAAAAGAGAATTATAATTGGCTTATTTAGGCTTTGATTTGTTAAACACATTGACATGTTATTTTATACGTTTATGATTTTTGTTCTGATGGTCAATGATTTATTACTTCATGATATTGCAGTTGGAGCCGCAGTGGCAATCGTTGGAGTGACTCTATTTTCTGCAGGAAAAAATGCGCAGGTTTCATGAATGAGTAGAGGGTGAAGTATTGTACAGCACTTAATTAATTCATATACTATCGGTTCCAGTTAATTAACGTAACGTTATAAAGAATGAAGCATCATTAAATATGTGTGCTATGAAAAGCTTACAGTCTATATTATGTATTTTTTTTTAGAGGGATAATCTATATTATATTATATATTAATTATATTATTTAGCTGTTTTTAATCCAGGAAACCTAACCATCTTTCAAATTTCTGTTCAATTCTTATTTATATTTTATTATTTTAATAGAAAATAACATCTACAATAATTCGACCAGTTATAAATCAAATATTTAAAAGTGCGCCCAATCATTAAAAATATCTTCTCATTTTGTAACAACTTAAAAGTATAATATTTTAACTATTCAAAACAAAACTGAATTCCCCTTGCCGGTCTCACCAATCTTCTTAGAAGTGACGCCGCTAGCACTCTCTTCCTTACGCAATAGTTAGCTTGTTTGTTTTTTCGTTTTCTTTTTTCTTTCCTGTTTGTTCCTTTTTATTATCTTTGTAACAAAAAAAAAAAAAAAAAAACTGAATTGAGAAATATATTGTATTATTAGGAGAATTACTTAGATACAGTGCCTTGCATACTGTTTTAACATGTTTTTCTAACGTAAACAATCTATAACGGGGCTGTTAAAGCAAATTCATGATGCATCAGTTTGCAATAGCTTTTAGCGCTTTCTTTGGAATTATTATAGACTATGGTGCTCCCTAATAAACGGAAAGCTAACCAAACAATCAAGAAATATACTAAAGTAAACGATCGATGCATTTTAGAGGGTAAAGTGCAGCAATAACCATTGCTTAAAAATCTAATAGCTGAGAAGCATAAATATTAAAACATGTGTAATTTTGTATGATAAACTAAAAGGTTGTGACATGGTTTTCTGATCAATGATTATAAGTCCACACTTTATCTTTTGAGGTAGTCGGATCCTTAAACATTTCTAAGTTATGAGAAGAATAAAAATGTTGCGGAAAATCATAGCAGAGTTGAACGGAAAAATTCATCCAGATCCTTCCCCTGCTCTGCACAAAGCAGTGAAGTTTAGGGTGCTAAAGTCAATCTTGTTGTGTATGGTATAAAAATGAGTATTAAAATTTTCAATGGTCAAGATTGAAGAAGGGTTGTTTGAACAACAGGTTTGTTGTTATAGTTTTGGTATTTTCAAGAAGAGTCTTTAACAATAATGCAATTGTAGTTGTTTTTATGTTAATTAAAAATGTGTTCTTCCTCTTTGTCACCATTGCATCAAGAAGTCATGTGTATTTATGGTTACCCGTAAATTAAGTATTAGAAAAAGATAATCCTTTTAGGTAACCTAGACAGCAGTCACCTAAAGACAGTCACAAAGGTTTGAACCAGCGGTAGCTAAGCATAGAGTAATCTGGTGAGACTAGTGGGAATTGGACAGGTGAGGAGATTCAAAGGATAATTTCTGTTTGTTTTCTTCTTTTGTTTATGAGTCAACCTTGACTCTTCTTCGTCCGATTTATTGAATCTACTCCTTTTCCGACTAGGCAAATTGGATTTGCGATTCTTTTCGATTATCATTGTTGAAAAAAGGAATCAAAAATCAAATTAGGCATTAATCAAATGTCGGATTCTCATCTCCATGGGTTTCTTCTCTCTTTTTTCTTATGGGTTTCTCAGTCACCTATAAATTAAAATTAGAAACAGGAAATCCAAATCCATTTTTTAATGTGATTTTCATCGCCCCTTTGTTAATGATATTGGTTATTTGGAGCTTTGATGTTGAGAAGGTTTGTTGATTGCTTTGACGATAGGGATGTTGTGAAACAAGACTTCATTGAGAAAGAATAACGATAGCAAGATTTTTTTTAGTTCCTTGTATGAAGTTTGCAACAGTGAAGCAATGAAAACTAAGTTGAACAGACAGAACAGTGAATTGTTAAAGTTTTTTTAGTTATGATAAAAAAAAAATGACATTCATCGTCCTTGACTTAATTTTTTATAACAATTTTGTCATTTTTTTTTCATGTCATTTTGGTCATTATGATCAATTTGTATGTGAATTTTCTAACATCAAATTTAAATAAAATTCATATAAAAACATGAGTAGTGAATATATACATGAACATTAAAAGTAGATATTGAATAAAACCATATATTTGAATCTTGAAAATTTATATGTAAATTGATAAAAAAGATGAATTGGGGCATAAACCAATAGACCACTTGGGAGCACATATATTGTTTTGTTATATTAAAATTTAAAAAGCATACAATTAAATATATTTTTTAATTGTAACCAAAAAAAAAATTTAATTAATTAATATGAAATAAGGTATGTTTGCGTAGGTATAATTGAGATCAGGGCGAGTATCATACAAATGTTCTACTTAGGTTTTATCAATGCTTGGAAGCTAATGGAAGATAAAACAGTTCTATCAAATGGCATAACATGACACCAAACTACCTATAGAGAAGTTCTGAATCCTGAGTAAAATAAGTATGTGTTTGGTATAGCGGTGGCGATAATTGATTTTAATATAATTGAGTTTGAGTGAATTGATTTTGGTTAAAAGTGAGTTGAATGTGAATTGATTATGTTTGAATACACTTTACTAGAAGTGATTCTCATGAGTTGATGTTGTTTGAATAGTTTGAATCAAAATTGATTTTGAATGTCTAATGACTAAATTATCCTTATAATTAAAACTAAGTATGTGTTTGGTATAGCGGTGGCGATAATTGAATTTAATAGAATTGAGTTTGAGTGAATTGATTTTGATTAAAAGTGAGTTGAATGTGAATTGATTATGTTTGAATACACTTTACTAGAAGTGATTCTCATGAGTTGATGTTGTTTGAATAGTTTGAATCAAAATTGATTTTGAATGTCTAATGACTAAATTATCCTTATAATTAAAACTAAATATTTCAATCTTAATTAAAATAATTATTTAAACTTATCTAAAATCATAAATGGATTTTGATTGGTTCACAAATTTATTTAAAAATAATAATTTCATATTATAAGAGTTTTTTAAAAAAAATAAAAATTGAGTTTTTTCATAAAAAAAAATAAAAATAAAAATAAAAAATAAAAATTGATCAATTAAGTTATTTTTAATAACTCCCTCACGTCTCCCCCACTCTCCCTTCTTCATTTCTCCATAAGCTTCCACTTCTACCCACTATCCATTTTCATCTTTTTCTCCACCTCTCAATACTCTACATTTTCCTTTTCCATCTTCTTCTAACCTTTCTTCTTCCCAATTTCACCATTTTTCTCTCATACCATTTCTCCATTACACAACTCATCAATTAAGAACAGATCTTTCCATCACTCATCACTGTTTTCCTTTTTCATCTGCAAATCCAACAAAATTAGGATAGATCTGCAAAAATAAAGAAGAAGAAAGATGTTCTTTTTGAGGAAGAAGAAGAAGAAAGATGTTTATTCATAGGAAATTGGGGAAGAAAACATGGGTATATTGGTAACTATATATGTCATTGTAATCAAAACTGAGTTTCACAAAAGCAGAAGCTAGGAATACCAACTTCTGTTGTACCAAAACTGAGTTTCCTGAAAGTACTTTTCATTCACCCAAACAAAAAAAAAAAAATCTGAAAACCACGTTTAAAAAAGTAAACTCAATTTTGGCTGCTGAAAAAGTGATGCCAAACACATACATATAATGCACAACTAAATTCAAAGCGGTTAATCATCATCATCATCAACATTATTGTAGTATGATTCATCACTAGTGGTAGCCTATAGATAACAAACAAGGAAACTTGAAGATGTAAATTTTAAGTATAATTGCACAAGTTCAATATTATTTGCATAAATTTGTCACTAGAATATACATTAATCCTGAAGATGATTAATGTTTGATTGACAAGCAATTCAAATGGTTTGATAAGGTCGGTACTATTGTAATGAAGTGAAAAGATGCAAGAAAAATAAAAGGAAATTGCACATCTCCCTTTCAAAATTGTTCCTTTTCTTAAAAATGTCTCACATGAGTTAACTTATGTTCGATAATTTTCAACATAAGTTAACTCATGTAGGCACAAAACCAGAGTAACTAGCAGCTTACATGCCACAAATTCAAGTGACTTTAGCTCCGTGGCATTATCATTATTCTCATCAATTTCATTGAATAACCTTCTACTTTATTAAATGCTTAGATTTTTGTCCTCGTGAGCTTAACTCAGTTGGTAAGGATAATGTATAATATATGCAAAGTCCGGGGGTTCAAACTTCGACCATCATAAAAAAAATCTTAGATTTTACCATTTAATTCTAGGTTTAAATGCACTTTTGGATATTCTATCTTATTTGAAAGAGGAATTAGTCCCTCTATTTTTAAATCTAGGTGTTTTTTTTTTGGAAGGAAATCTAGGTGTTTGATATTCAAATTTAATACATTGTCGCAATTTTGGTCATAATGCATGTTTTTTGCTCTAATTTCAAATTTGAAGAGAAAATACATAAAACTATCACTATTGGGTGAAAAATATGGGTCAGGAATAAAATCAATAAAAAAATTACTAATATAAAATTTTCTTCAAAAAAAAAAATACTAATATAATAATTGATATTGACTTTATTTAAGCCTCAACATTTATGTTAGTGTTTTTTAATTGATATTGACTTTGTTGAAACTTTTATTTAAGAATGTATCTTGTTAATAAATGCTCTAAGGACATTTATTAAAAAAATAAAAATAGAAACTTTACCTTAAAAACAATAATTTTTTTGAGGGGGAATCAGACCATCCACAATGGAGCTCCCCTATTTGGGTGCTTAAGTGGGCCACACATGTACACATCATTCATTTTTATCGTCAATACTTAATAAGCACCAAATTCCTCCAATCCAGGACCACAACAAAATTTACTAATAGATCCCACTAAAAACTCTATATTATTACATTTCTAAAACACTCATTTATTTCATTAGAAAGTGTTAAATGAAATTCATACAAAAAATGAAGAGAGAGAAGGTCCTTATATAAACACCCTTCTCTATAAGCACCAATAAATATCACTTGATCCGTGATGCTTAGAATTTTCAAGCAACTGCATCAATGCTTCTGACGTGCCAATGCTTATTTCAGGTTAGTCGAGACATGGGAGTACAGGCTCCTATTCCAATCAGTCTGTTGTTAGGTAATCTCAACGATCTATTCCTCCGAATTGTAACTGCTGCTACTCAGCACCCTCATTTAGTGTGTGTTTGGTATGGCGGTGGCAAGAATTGATTTTGATAGAATTGAGTTTGAGAGAATTGATTTTGATTAAAAGTGAGTTAGATGTGAATTGATTTTTGTTTGGATACACTTCGTTAAAAATGATTCTTATAAGTTGGTGTTGTTTGGATACATTAAATCAAAATTGCTTTTAGATGTATAATTATCAAAATGGGTTTTTCAATTTTGTTAATATTCTTTTTTGTTTCAAATAATTAATTAGAATACATCGATAACAATATTTTTTTTTAGGGGATCCATGATAATAACTTCTTTTTTTAAGGACCATATAATAACTTTTCCTTTGTTTTGTTGAAGAACCGTAATAAATATTAATAATAACTTAAAAACTATTTTTTTCCTAAAAAAAAACGTAAAAACTAATAAAAACATATAGTAATTAATTAATGATTATAATATATAACAAAGCGAAGGAATAAAACGCATCCCAAAACAAACAGAAAAGAAAATATACAAATTTTCTGGAAGCTGCTTGATGTGAAGAAAACAAAAAACAGAGATCCTGGAAGTTGCTTGATGCAAAGAAAACAAGAAAAAAAATGTTTAACAAATTCAGAAATGTTGAGACAGAGAATAGAAACTGAAATGGGTTGTTCAAGAGGGAGAGAAGGAAGAAAACGATATAGATCTGAGGGCAAAGAAGGAAGGAAATGAGTTTTTTAACTGCCAATGTACAGTAAACAAAAATTGATTTTGGGATTCACCGCAGAAGCTAGGAATGTGAGCTTCAGCAGAACTGGCGTTTTGGGCATAAAATCACGTTTCCTAGAATCGCTTTTTCTTTATCCAAACAAGATAAAAATTGGGGAAACGGAGTCTGGCAAAAGAAAAGCACTTTTGGCTTGTGGAAAAGTGATGCCAAGCACACACTTAAGCATTCCTGAAACTGATGTCGGAAAAAGCCGCAAGTTGTACACGAGGCTAATGAACAATACTGTTCTGCTTGTTTCAGAAGGTATATAGGTGTTTGACTGTGATCTATTCTGCATTATGTATTTTTAAATATTCAGTATACTGCTTGAAAGATAATTATTATTGGCTTATTTAGGATTTGATTTGGTAAACAAATTGACATGTTATTTTATATGTTTATGATTTTTGTTTTGATATTTAATGATTTATTAATTCATAATATTGCAGTTGGAGCTGCAATGGCAATCTTTGGAGTGACTCTATTTTCTGCAGGGAAAAATGCGCAGGTTTCGTGAATGAGTAGAGGGTGAAGTATTGTACAGTACTTAATTAATGCACACTGTTATAAAAGAATGACCATCATTAACATGTGTGCTATGAATCTTACAGTTACATGGTCTATTATATTAGTTAGCCTTTTTTAATCCAGGATACCTAACCATCTTTCAAATTTCTGTTCAATTCTTATTTACATTTTATTATCTTAATTGAAAATAATAATATCTAAAATAATTCGACCAGTTATAAGTGCACACGCAATCATTAAAAAAAATCACATTTTATAACAACTAGAAAGTCAAATATTTATAAATCAGTATTTTAAATATTCAAAACAAAACAGAATTGAGAAAGATATTGTATTTCAATGAGCAAGAGTGAGGGTGGGTTGGGTTTTAAAATCCTTGGTGCTTTTAATTATGCTATGCTCGCTAAACAAACCTTGATCACTAGATTATTTAGAGCTAAATATTTTCCTAAGTGTGGTTTGCTTGAGTCAAGAGTTGGTCACAATCCGAGCTATCCGTGTGGCGAAGCATTTGGAGCGTGAGATTTGTTAGAGGAGGGTAAAAATGGAACATTGGCTCTAGAGAGAACATCTCAGTTTGGAATCAAAATTGGTTACATGACGGTACTGCTTTGGCTATTCCATGGCATTTGAATCCGATGGTAGAAAATTTCAAGGTGGCAAGTCTGTTTAGGCTATGATAGAAAGGAATAAAATGTTGATTTAATGCAACCTCTGTTGGAAATGCTGAAGCTCTAAAATTTCTGCAAACTTCCCTCATTGATTCGGTTCAAGAAGATAAAGTTATTTGGAGATTTGAGAAAGATGGTGAGTATTCGTTAGAAGTACTAATCGTTTTTGTGTTAATGAGGCCAGTGATACGGAGCACCTTCGTGTTAATGGTCATTGGCATGCTAAAATTCCGCCAAAAGTGAAAATTTTCTTGTGGTGTATTTGTCACTGTTAACAATACATACAAAATAGAGAAAGATAGATAACAACGAAGACGGCCAGGATTTCGTTAAAATATCAATAGCTTAATAATACAAATGTTATGAGAGAATATATAATAAATCTATTGGACTCTAACTTACTAATATAAAAGCCTAATAGCTTAAGCTCAATGCTTTGTTATCTAACACATACTCTCAAACTCATGATGCATCAACAAGAAGCATTGTGAGTTTGTCAAACAAAATACGAAAAACATAGTAAATAATATAAACTTTTAACACTACCCCTCAAGCTGAAGCTTACTAAGCTTTAAGCTTGTTACAAATTAACCCCAAAAATAAACCAAATTAGCTTGTAGTATAACGAATGAAGAGCAGCAAGAACCATCAATCAGCCAAAGAGAGAAATTATCCAAGTAGAAGAACCATTTCAAACTAAACCAAACAAAAATTGGTAGGGAGAAGCAACCATACAGAAGAACCAATCGAGAGAGAAACAACCAAAGAATCATCAAAAGTGGGAGAAGTGCAATCAGAAGAATCAAAAGGGGAGAAGAAACCAAATTGTGAGCACTCGACTCACCAAACAACCAACTTGAAGAATCAAAAGGGGAGAAGAAACCAAATTATGAGCACTCGACCCACCAAACAATCAATCAGAAGAATCAAAAGGGGGAAAGAAACCAAATTGTGAGCACCAAACTCACCAAACAACCAAAATGTGAGAACTAGACTCACCAAACAACTAAAGTGTGAGCACCTGACTCACCAAACAAACAAATTATGAGCACTTGACCCACCAAACAAACAATCCAATAGTGAGCACTTGACCTACCAAACAAACAAACCAATTGTGAGGACTATCTTGACTCACCTAACAACCAAACAAATTCAAAATGAATCCAAATCAAACCAAACTGAACCAAACGAACCATGCAAAGACAAATTGACGAACCAATATGAACCACAATGAATCAAGCCAAACCGAACGAAACTAAACCAACACAAACAATTTGAACGAAGCAAAACCAAACAAGATAAATTGAAAAACCAAACTAAACCCAAAATCCAAAGAGAACAAATACAAACTCATAGACCAACACAATTTTGTAGACATTGAGAAGACTAGTTACCAATGCCATGTTATCACAACAATGAAGCCTACTAACTCCCAAGCACTAAAAAACCAATTTATGCTTAGGTACACTACCTTCACCATTATAAATTTATCGGTCTCCCAATCAAAACAAAAGCAACATGCTAATCAACCAATAGGAACTAATTTTGACCAGCAAATTAAATGAGAAAAAGAAGAAACAAACCATATTGAATAGTCATGGACGAACAAAAGGATTGACTAGAACAAAGAAAAGCCTAATTACGAACACTCACAAATTTCCCAAATGTTGACAGAACAATTAGAACAGCCAAATAAAAAATGAACAAACCCACCAATTTAGAAAAAACACCAATCGACCAAAAGGATTGGAAACAAAAATAACCAAGAAGCCAACATACCGTAAAAGCAAGCAACATAAAGAGGAAACCTTCACATCCACCAATACTGATCTATCATCAACAAGCAAATCAAACATATCCCAAACTTTTGGGATTCGACAGCGGAAGCGACAAGCGGTTCAAGGCGGATCAAAACAAGTTCTAGATATCATGTTAACAATACATACAAAATAGGGAAAGATAGATAACAACAAAGACGGCTAGGTTTCATTAAAATATCAATAGCTTAATATTACAAAATGTTATGAGAGAATATATGATAAATCTAATGGACTCTAACTTACTAATATAAAGGCGCCTAATAGTTTAAGCTTAATACTTTATTATCTAACAGTCACAATGTATTATGCTAGCAAAATGTTGGTTTGTGGCCTGCTATACAAAGTCAATTAATTCATCGTATGGTTGTAGCAGGAAATGTCTCTGCCATTATGCAGGTTTTACTACCCAAGCAGCAGGCCAAACTGTCATGATATGGAGGAATGCACAACACCGTGGAACCAGCCTGTGATTTGTGCTCGCGGCTGTAATTTGCTGATAGGTTAGAGGGAATGCACAACTGTTGCGTGTTGCGCGTACAAATCAGCTGTAAAATCAGCCCACTATTGCATTGTCAAACCCGATTGTGGGTCTATACAAATGTAATGTTGATTCCTCGTTTTCAAGGTCACACAACAATGTGGGCATTGGTGTTTGTAACCGGGATGATCACAGTCGTTTTGTTCTTGCTAAGACGAAGTGGTACTCACATATTCTCGAAGTGGATACAGATGGGTGAAGCTTTAGGATTTTTAACTGATCTAAATTGGGTTTACTTTGAGCTTGATTCCAAGCGTGTGGTGGATATTATTTACACTAGTTAGTCCGACATCTCAATTTTCAATGACATTATTTTAGATTGTAAGTGCATTTTATCGAACAACTTTAGGAACTCTCATGTTGAGTTCGTTCGGAAACAAGGTAGTGAGGTTGTTGATACTCTTGGAAGAATGGTTTCATCTTTAACTTTATATAGATTATCTTTTTATTGATATCCCAACATTTTTTCAAGAAATAATTTGCATTGTTTTTTACCAAAAAAAAAAAAAAATGTGTATAATGGAAAGAATAGAAATAGGAAACAATATTATCAAAAAGAAATTTTATTGTACGCAGTTTTTAACATTACAAATAAAATAAAAAACGTAAACGTGCAAATTCTGTAAAACAAAGCCTAAAACTGCAACCCCAAATAGTATATAATAAGAAGTTTTGAACACTTGTTTTGAACAGTGTCTTCCTCTAACATTTACTCAAGGACCTACAGTATGCATATCCGAATAATCCTCATCTGGTTGCTCTGTGTTAGTTGAGTTAGATAAGTTGAACCCAAAGACCTCGTGAATAACAATTGCAAGATATCAATTTTATGTTAGCCAAACTATCATTCTCACCATGAATATATTTACTTACCATAAGTTTAAGCTTTTCTTGAGGGACCACTTTCTCCTTATCAGATTTAACCAAAAGTTTACAAGAGGAAAAACTACGACTATGTGAACAAAAAGGTGACATATTCTCATATTCGACATTAACGAGAAAATCATAGCATTTTCTTTCAACCCAAATTTGATTTCTAAATTTAGCAAGACAAATCAATATCTATTGAAACTCTAGCAAAATGACCAAAAGATCGCCCAAAAGAATCAGTAATTATAATGGCATCTAAACTTTTCCGAGTTCCAAGATTATTAGCAATAACAAAGAGAATCTTTTAATGCAAACTTAAAAAATGACTCAACATTAAAGCGTAGATTTTAATTTAAGAGGGGATGGAAATGTAATTGAAGCTTCTCTCAAGGGAGGGGAGTGAAATATTTTCTCATATGTTTTGAATAGGAGGGGAGAGCAGTGTAATTCAAGCATCTTTGAGGGGAGAGGAGTGTAATTTACTCTATAATTATTAGAATTGAAATACGGAGAACAAACAATTTGAGGAATTCAGGTTTTAGAATTCATGAAGCTACCACACGAACTAGAACCTTATAGCTTTAATTATGGCCAAACTGATGATGCAAGAAAATTGCTTTGCTGATAGTGTCTAGCTTTGATTAAACGGATCACATAGCTTTCTAGGTTAGTCTGAAAGTTCCAACCTTTTTAATACGGTAAAAAAAAAAAAAAAAAACTAGCTGCTCTGTATGTAGTAAAAGAAATTAGTTCCAGTTCCTTTACATACATGACCTCCCAAGGTACGGCAAGTATGTAGAAAACAAAACACTTGCCAATAATTTGATACTAAAAATAGTTCATAGAATTTCCTTGACTTTACTGGATCTGTTAGCTGCTCTGTGCACGAACAAATAGATTCCTTAACAAAAAAATAAAATGTGATTTGCATATTTGTAAATTCACAACCCACGAGCATGCCTGAACTTAGGCTTGCCTTGATTCAAGCCAAAAAGATTCAAGTAATTGAACTTGGCTCCACCAAAGGGGAGTAAATGGAAGTGCATAAACGAAACTGTTGATTGAACATTCAAGATCAAAATAACGACCGAAATATCTACAGGCTCAACTAAAACAATAGCTATCGAAACCTACTCCCATGTAACTAAAATCAACCTGCATGGAACTCAAGAAATTCATCTTTTTAAGGTCCAATACTTTCATTCATCTCATACCAATGAGGTTTAAATTTAATGAATATGAGACAAGGTAGGAATGTATATTAATACAAGAAATCCAGGTAAATCATCTACCACATATTGTTTCATGCACACCTGCTATGTTGGTGATCTTTACAGGTGTTAAGAAATCTACTAAATGTTGAGATACAAACTTTTAAGGGAATCCCCTCACCCTTTAAACTTCCTTCTCCAGAGGGAGATCCATAAACTCCAGAGTTGAATCAGAATGACAAGCGGATTATTCCTCTCTAGAGGAGTGATTCCTTCTCGATACAATCTCCGAAGCCCAAGCTTTGCCGATTTCAGTTTGGAACTTACCTGTAAAACATCAAATTTCCCTCCAATAAGTACTTCAATTAATCAAATTATACAATTATTTTTAACGTTGTTCTTGAATTATTATTTCTAGAACCCTTTCATCAACAGACTCAAATCATCTGGCACTTCTCTTTGATCAAACATCATCAGGTTTATGATTTTTTTTTATCTTCTTTTATGTACATGTGCTCTTCCACTGACCCTGTCATATTTATAATTATAACCCCATTTCTTGCTTCATGAGTGAGTGCCAATAGGAGAATGGATCCTCTCCATTACTAAAGTTTGAGTGTATAAAAAAGGCAAATAAATATCACCCTATCATGTTTATACTCCCAAATGACCGGTGTGCTTTATTTATTTTTGGGTTAAATATGTTATTAGTCCCTATATTTTGCACGACTTTGAAGAATAGTCCCTACATTTTAATAAATGTTTTTAAAATCCTTACATTTTCTCTCCGTTACTACAATTGGTCCCTGCCGTCAAATTTTGTTGACCAGACAAACAGAAGTTGCCACATTGACAACACTAGGATCACACGTGGCCTAATAAATGACATGGGATGCAACATGTCAAAAAAATTATATAAATTAAAATTTTAATTATTTATTTGATTTATTAAATAAAACAATTAAAAATAATCTCCTTCAACAAAAAAAAAATTCATAAAACTAGTTTCTCCTTCCTTCCTTCCCTCATATGCCTTTATCTTCTCCCATGTGATGCCATCTCTTTCACTTCAAAACTTGCTGGAAAAAAAAAAAAAAAAAAACCTGAAAATGAAGAGAGAAAAAACCCTAATTTCCCTTTACCCCCTTCATTTCCATCACGTTCAGCCACCATTTTTTTTTTTAGGAATAGTTCAGCCACCATTTCTATCATGTAGTTTAAACTCACCTTTCCTCCTTCTACTTCTTCCTTTGTTTTTTAATTTCTGTTTTCTACTTCCACAATCAAAATCCACATCTCAGTAATTTAAAATTGGGAATAAGTTTTTTGCTCATTTGCTGGAATTTTTTCAACTTAAACAATCGAAATGAGGAAGAAGAATTCCTTTTGTAGAGAGATGAATGGAGAGATCGTGAGGAAGAAGGAGTTTGATTTGGGGATTTTTTTTTTTTTCAACTACAAAGAGGCTGAAATTAAAGGTACTATGGGTAAAGTACAGTAACAGAAGGAAACCAATAACCCAGAAAACATCACCTCCAGATAAAACTCCACCATAATCACGGTTCACAATTCTAATGACCCACTAGCTCACTTCTTAGTTTTCTGATAAAAAAAATGTACCACCAGGGAACCTTGTGTTGTTTGGATTTGGTTGCATAGCTGTGACGCCGACGATAGGTGAGACGTTGCATAGCTTATTTGGGTTTTCAGAGAAAGTCTTTGTAATGGGTATGATACATGGACCGGGTTGTGTTTTACCCATATTTGCCTGCCCAACCCATTTAAGAAGTAAAAAAAAAAAACAAATCATCAATTTGTTTGCTGACTGTGTAAAAATTGACGGCGAGGACCAATTGTACTAACGGAGAGAAAATGTAAGGATTTTAAAAACATTTATTGAAATGTATGGACTATTCTTCAAAGTCGCGCAAAATGTAGGGACTAATAACATATTTAACCATTTATTTTTTTACTTTGGCAACAAATGACCATTCATCTTCTAATGTCCTACACTCCTACTCATTTCTACCCATCATCATGTCTTCAGTGATCAACTATTAACCAGCTGAACAAAATATGTCAAATGACATTCCAACTCACGATAGGAACCAGGTACTACCTAAGGCATAATTAACCAGTAATCTCCCACAGAAAGATTCCAGCCGGATAAGAAAAAAACATTGAATTGGAGTGAATTTTTTTATAACACTATCATATTTAGCCTAGGATCCACTTCTCAGCTTCAGATTATAAACAATTTAATCAAACTTTCAAGTGTAGACTTTCATTATCAACTATAACTCGGTTTTACCAGGCTCCTATTATGTGATAGTTAATTATGTTACAGTAGTATTATACTTGCCTCATAGGTATCTAGTGTATACCTAACCAATCAAGAAACATTCAAACAAAGAATTGATGCACTATGGAGGATAAACTGCAGCAATAACCATTGACTAAATTAACAGCTGATAAGCACAAGAACATGTATGTGCATGATAAGCAAAAAAGTTGTTGAAATCTTAACCACTGGTTTTTCATAATGAATATAAGTCAACAATTTATCTTTTGAAGTGGTTAGATCATTGAAGAAGTGTAAGTTATCACAAGAATAAAAGACGGTGCGGAAAATCATACCAGCAGTTGAACGGAAAATATCATCCAAATCCTTCCCCTGCCCTGCACAAAGCCATAAGAGAACAAATTTCAGAACATAAAGATCTATACAAAATAGATATCGCGTAGAAATAAATTTATGAACGAAGATGGAAATCACCAACATACCCCTCCGTTCCATTCTTTGTACTCTTTTCAATCTCAGTTATAAACAAAAAAGAACTTGTTTGGTAAATTAAAAACAAACAAATCTCAAGTAATTTCACATTATCTAATCATGTTATTTCTACAACAATTCAAGTAATATAGATTTTATTTCCTGGTATCCCTTTTATTACTATGGAACAAGTTCCCAAGAAGGGCTGCTTGAAGAATAATATTACTTCGTTTGTTCATTTATTACATTAAAAATTAAAAATGTATTATAATTAAATAAAATTCTTAACTAATATGAAATTAGGTATTTTTGCGTATAACCAGACCAGGGGGAGTATCATACAAATATAAATCGTTAAACTATGCATACATCATGCACCAGAATTCAAAACATTGATAAATGTATTCTACTTAGGCTTTATCAATGGTTGGATGGAAGCTAATGGAAGGCAAAGCAATTCTATTAAATGGCATAACATGACACCAAACTACCTAAAAAACAGTTCGAAAACATGAGTGAAATACATGAATGCACAACTAAATTCAGAGCTGTTAATCATCATCATCACTACTGTCATATGATCCATGAATGACCGTAGCCTATAGATAACAAACAAGGAAACTTGAAGATGTAAATCTTAGTTATAACTGCCAGAAGTGTAAAATGTACTAAGTTCAATGTTATTTGCATAAATTTCTTACTAAAATATACATTAATCTTGAAGATCATTAATGTTCAAAGATTGACAAACAATTCAAATGGTTTGATAAGGCCTGTATACTATTGTAATAAAGTGAAAAGATAAATTTCAAGAATCCACTCACCGTCTTCATAATCCAGGGCTTGAAGTATCATTTCTACCTGCATGGATAAAAAATTATAATAGAACCAAAGTAACAGCAGTTTACATGGAAAATATTCAAAGTACTTTAGCCCCAGACCAAAATGTGGCATTATCATTATTTGCCTGCATGTACCAATACAACGGCCCTTGATAGGACATCCTGTCCACCCCTCATCCCATCTCCCTAGGCCCTCCAGTTGAAATAAATCCCTTAGAACATGTTTGAATGGAGGATAAAATTTCTCTAATTTAATAAGTTTAGGAGGAAGGGAAAAACATGACATAATAACTTTATACTCAAAAGCTTATTATTGTCAAATCCATTGATCTTTTTTATAAACAGTGTAACTCTCTTCAACAATGAAAAATTTCACCTTCCATTCATTTTCCTCCAAAACCTACCATCCAAACCACCAGCCAACAGGTAAAGTGCAGAAGTGAACAACTGAAAGACTGATTAGGCAAAAGACCACAAACCTTGTCAAGGTCCTTGACAAATTTTGCTTCTGGAGAAGAATTTGCTTCATAGTCCATCCACAATTCAGTTATTTCCTTTCCTTCAGTTTGAAAATTCAGTCAAAACAAAGAGATGTCAGTTTTATCAATTCTCTAAATAATAAACTCATCAACAGAGTGACAAGGAAGCACCTCTCGATCCTTCTCCTACTCCAAGTATTTCGCACATATACTCGAGTGCTTCTGCTTCTAGTCGACTCGCATATGCTTTTGAAATTCCATCCGGGGGGGTAATGCCACCGATCAATGCTATTAAACAAAGCACCAAAGTAAGCAAAATCAATTTATAGTTCCAACGAAGAAGCATGGATGACAAATTTGATGATAACATGATGCTCCCGTGTTAAAGCATCTGCCAATTCGAAAGCCTGAAAACTGCTTTTTTAACAAAAACAGAATAGGGATAACAAAAACAGCATTATGATGATAGGAGTATATAATTTCACCTTCCCTAGACTCTGCCGCTTAACGTTGGACACGCCAGCTAGGCATAACTGACAGCTATTAGTTAAGTTTCACTTAATTTCTGTTAGCGTCTAGAAGATTCTGTATTATATGTGTGTGTGTGCGCGCGCGCGTTCGTGTGTGTGCGCGCGCATGCGTGCGTGTGTGTGTGTGTGTGTATAGTTGATTATGCATTGTGAAGCTCAAACAAATACTAATGAATGCAGTTTCACTTAAATTCTCCCAATTCTTGAAACTTCATAATATGTTATACAAATTCTTTCATGTAGATTTCTATAATGTTAGGAATTTGTCAACTTCTCATGAAAAGTAACACAGAAACAGCAAAGTGGCTAGTGTGTGCTGGTTTACAACTTTCTATGCAAATTTTCGCTGTCAAGGTTACCATTTACAACAAGAAATTACCAGTACCACATCTAAACTCACCCTTGTATCCACTCGGTCTCTTCCAGATTCCATTGATTTACACTTCACCAAATTACTACTCCCCTGACCGACTTCAACAAAACTTCTCTCGAATATTATTTGCGAACAATACTTAAAGAATACATAGCTATTTTTACTAGACATAGACAGATTAAACAGAGCAACTCAGCATACCTTCTGCAATGTCGTGCACAATAGCCATTTTTATGCACCTGAAAATCAACAAACAAACCAATTTCTGATAACCTAAATTCTCATTTGGCTGTTATCGGAAAAAATAATAGTAAATAAAGTGGACTAACTTGTTTCGATCTAGACCGGGAACATCTGGTGCAATCAGGGCCATCAAACTCATCTGATACATATGATCGGCTATAGATTCTGGATTCTTAACATCTCTTCTCACCCATCCAGCTCTCTTTGTTGTCTATTTCATTCCAAAATCACACAGCATTCAAACAAGTTAAAGAGCAACGAATTAAAAGACCAAAAAGAAATCGAAAATTGAAAATCAAAGTAGCACAATCGCGATCAATCTTCATTAGGATCGTGTATCTCTAACCTAATAAAACTAAATTACATACCTAAACCATTTTAGATTTTAATAAGCTACATTAAATGAACATCATCGTAACATTCAATTTTGCACATAAAACTGCTGTGCTTCGTTTCTTGAATTAATGATCCAACGCTTATGAGAAACTAAGGAGTAAATTATGGTGATTTATGGAGACGTACCTTGAGAAGGTGACAGATAGAGAGGAACTCGATGGCGGAGAAAGGAGAAGGGGAAGCGTCGGGAACCACCAAAGATGATGGCGGAGGAGTGGTATTGGTGCTGGCGCTGACAGCCGATGACGGTGATGATGATGATGATGAAGGTGCAGCGGCCATGTGTTGGTTCCTGGTGAAAGTCGGTGTGTGTGTGTGTAAGGAGAAATGGATGTGAATGTCACACTGGGCAGTTGAAAGAAAATATACTCCAACTTACAAGACTCATTTGGAATATTTACGTTTCCCAAAATATACTAATTTTTTACAAATTTTTACATATATATTTATTATTCTTTTTCTAAATACTCGCTCTAAATCCTGTTATAAGAAAAAATTCACTTTTCATCAATCATGTTGATCGAAAGAAATTTACAATTTAATGCATGTTTGGTATTATAGTGGATTTATTATATATTCTATTGTATCCTTTTGACAAGTCATGCAATTCATATCATGTCATTGTAATCTTATGAAACCCTAACAGTCTCTTTTGTTATTCTCTCTGAAACCCTATATTGTTAACAAAATTGGACTCAGGCCTTGAAAATTGTTTGTCGTTTGTTGGGAATCCCACATTGCTCAGGTTCCTGAGCTGTTGAGTCAGTGTAGTGAGTATCCCACGAATCCTGATACGATACGATACGAAAACAGCCATGGGCAATACATATCAGGGTATGTATCGCAAATGACCATGTATCGCGAGCGTATCCTATCTATCACCGGCATATCCTACGTATTCCGATTCAATCTGGTATCTTACAATAATTGTGACATTCGTGTCTCACTTGCAGAAACCAAGTCGTGTTGCATGGCACGTCGGATTTTTTTTCGTTTTTTACATGGGTCGATACTAGAACTGGATCGGTTTGTGTGACACGTCAGATATTACAGGGTGAACCACTTTGTATTCTAAGGTTTTGTTTTGTAGCCGTCCAATTAAATTGGAACTATTCCCAAAAGCCACACACGTTCTTGTACTTTACAACTTCCCACACATTTTTTCAAGTATCTTGAAGTTTATATATGATACTTTAACTCATATTCTTTTTTGTTCATGTATCTTACGATACATGATACGATACACGATTCAAAAAAGTGGTTGAACGATAAACGATGTGTATCATATCGTGAAAATGTGTCTGAGCACCCTTAGCCTTTTAGTTAGCTTTTGGGATGAGATTCAAGCTCAATTAACATGGTATCAGAGTCGGGTTAAGGATTGCAATGTGAGAATTAGACCCAGGCCCACTCTAGGCGTGAGGGTGGTGGTATTGAAAGTTGTTTGTAGTTTGTTTGGACTCCTAAATTGCTCAGGTTTCTAGGTTGTTGAGTGTATAAATCTGTTTGGGCACCCTCACCCTTTGAGATAGCTTTTGATATGAGATTCAACCTCATTTAACAATCGTAATTGAAAGCATAGACTTGCAATCTATCTAATCTCAAGTTCTTATTCACATAAAACACCGAAGGAAAGAAGAACCTTTAGGATTCAGCTTCGAATTGGCGACGAAGCCTTGGTATCTCTTCACCCTCCAAGAGACACTGTTGAGAAGATTCAAACCTGCCATAGCTTCTTTAGCTTCCAGAAAACCCTAAAATCAGACATTACACAGTTCAGTGATTTACCGTGCAATGGACAAACACATTTTTGTTTTTTTTCCAAAGAAAATAAACAAACAGGTACAATGCACTATGATCTTTTATAACTATTGAAAATTGAATAGCAAAAGCAAGAGGAAAAAATTAATTAATAAAAAATTGACGAATAGAAAGAAAAATTAAATACCTTGTTGAAGAACACAAGATGAAAGAAACTTGTTCTGCTATAGAAGAATGAGTAAAGTATTGGGCAATGGAAAAAGAGAGATAAGTTTATCCTACTTGCATGGAGTAATTGAGATGAAGAAGGGAACGAGAAAGCAATTTTCTGAAGTTGAAAGAAAGGATTCAAAAAATTTGAAATGACTAGTCTAAAATATGGTGAGAATTTTGCAACAGGTTAGTTTTGGAAAGGCTAAATTGCAATTTTTGTCCTTTAACTATTTAGGTAGAATTGTTTTGATCCTTTAATTAAAATTTGATTTATTTTGGTTCCTTAACTTCTGTTGCATATTTTGGTCATTTCCGTTAGTTTTAATTCAAAAACATTAGGGTTTTTTCATTTTCTTCTGAAATTTTTCTGGGATTCTTGTTGTTGAAGGTTGATGGAGATGATATGAAGATGAAAAAGAGGAGAAGAAGGTGAAGAAAACCTAACATTTTTGAATTAAAACTAACGGAAATGACCAAAATGTGTAACAGAGAGAAATTAAAGGATCAAAATAAATCGAATTTTAATTAAGGGACCAAAGCGATACTACCTAAATAGTTAAGGGACCAAAAATGCAATTTAGCCTTTTGGAAATGACTCGTATAAAATATGCCTCGTACAAAAATTTGGCGTTGTTTGCAAGTTTGGAGGAAAAAGGAGAGGAAGATTTTTAAATAGTGGAGGGTTTTGGAAAAGAAAAAAAAAGAAGGAGCACGAGCGAAGAAATAAAGTATATTGGGGAGGATTTTGGAGGTTAATTTTTCTTCATAATAATATAAAAACTTTCCGTCAAGGGGCTAAAAAGTTGTATTGGACGAGGATTTTGGATTATTTATATGAATTCTTTAAATTTATTTTACGTTAGTTATAATATTAATATTAAAAATATATGAATTATAAACATTAATTTATCATTCTTTAAAAAATATTTTTTCAACAAAATGTGTAAGATTTCTCCATTCCCCTATATATTTACCGTCCCCAAAGCGCTTCCTTCCTTTCCTCTTCAAACTCCCAAACAAAATCAAAGAGTTTGCCTCATGTGGTACCTTGCAAGGCCATTGATTCAACTTCACTTGTGTGGTGTGAGGACTTCATTTATAGATATTGATATGTTACTACTTTTAACGGTTTGCAATTTTTAGAATCTTGAGGCTTGATGATATGACTTAGTAAGTCTTTAAAACCTAACTCGTTAAACTATGTTCTATAAAAAAAGTTACGAATCCTTTTAAATGTCATGTATTTAAGGGTGAATTCACAATTGTCTTTTTCTTTCATTAGTTCCCTTCATTTGAGTTAATCATATTTGAGATGTGTTAAGTATGATTAATAGGGTTTATCTCTCCCACTTAGATTTAAAAATCAGTTCATTTTATTGCGTAAGTTTAACCACTTTCACTATACACAATTTTCGTCATTGAAATCATAATAATGTTATTTGGCATAATACTAAAATCAATGTATAAGTTGAGTGATATCATATACTACGGCGGGTGCTATCGTGAGAGGCCATTATATATCTCTCACGGTGGTTTGGGGTTTTTTACCTGCATTTGCAAGTTAAAGTTGAATTTTTTTTGTTTGCAATAAGTTATCTGCATTTATGGTGGCTGCTAACATAAGGTACTTCACCTTTAAGGCAATAAATATTACTCTTGGATTAGATCTATGGTCTAGATGAGTTCAACTTAAACATAAGGAACATTAATCCACTATCAACATCTGATGAGTGATGAGAATTGATTCCTTTCTTCCTCGTACCTCAAAACTACCCAGAAGATTTCCTAACAAAAAAATATTAACGTTCATCACAAACTATTTTATTTATTCTATAAAGAAAAATTAAGAGTTACTGCATCATGTGATTTTCAATATGTTAATGGTTCTAAATAAGCTTTTTATATTAGGAAACTAGCGTTCAATTGATTTTGACTTAACAACACAACATACTTTTATGAATGGAGATGTAGATCAAAGACACGTGAAGCAACATCTCGATATTTGAAGTGAAACCTATTTCACATCCAACCTTAAAATTGAGCTACAATTAGAGCTGTCAAAATGGGCCGGGCCGTAAGGGTCGGCCCGAAAGCCCGAATAAAATGTAGGGCTTGGGCCGAATAATTGGAGCCCAAAATTGAAGAGGGCTTTTTAGCCCGGCCCGTAAAAGCCCTTGGCCCGTTAGGGCTAGCCCGTCCGGGCTGCCCGGAAGCCCGCAAAAAATACAACTGTTTTTTTTTTTTTTTTGTGGTCTGTGTGTGTGAGAGACTGATACGGGCCCGGGCTGGCCCGTTAGCCCGACATATTTATGTATGTTCCGTACTTAAAAGAATGGAAAAGGGAAGAAAAAAATACGGGCCAGGGCCGGCCCGTTAGCCCGTATAGGGCCGGGCTCGGGCTCGGGCTCATTTTTTGCAGCCCATATTCAAACCGGGCTTTTTAGCCCGGCCCTTGAAAGCCCTTGGCCCGGCCGGGCCGGGCCGCCCGTTTTGACAGCTCTAGCTACAATGAATAAAGTTTTGTATTTGATGGTATTCATGATGACGGATAATATTGATTATTATTCTATTGTGTCTGGAGAGTTTTGAAATGAGTTTTGGGTGTGTGAGTAAGAAAGCAAGTTTAGATCAGGATGAAAAAATAATAAAGATGAAGGAAAAGAACAATAAAAGGATGGTGTTGTTAGAAACCGATAATTTCCAGATTTTTGAGAGGTTGATTTGTAGTCATTCAACACCATCAACAAGACAAACTTAAAATTCACTATTTTGAAGGATCTCGTAAATCGTGAAGGATCTAACACGGTCGCAATCGATTGCAGATTCAAAACTCTATCTTTGATTTTTTTCGTTGGATTCAATGAATTGGGAATCAAACTTTTGGAATTGATTTGGAATCTGAGTTTACGAATCTGAAAATGTGAATTGTTCTGAACAATGATGGGCAAACGGGTGTGAATCTGGGTTCAAACTTTTCTTATTGTTTTTAAATAAACGTATATGAAGAAGGGACACTTATGCGTTTCTAATTTCCTCAATTTCATTTTTGTAAAAAAATATATCTTAAATTCCAACTTATAATTTCAATTAATTATTGATGATGAAGATGGTGCTAGTTGTTGTTGTTGGTGATTGGATGGCGATGATGATGAATGTGGGAGTTAAGAAAGTAATAGAGAGAAAGTAAAAATATTATGTGAGTGTTAGAGAGAAAATTGTCACAAAAGTTGTCAGAATAATTTATATGAAAGATTTCGATTGCCGAAATTTCAGTTCCTACTTAGTTCTTAGTTCAATTAGGTCATGTTCATTTTGACACCGTTAATAGGTTGGGTCATAGAAGGACATTCCTCTGACAATCAAAACAGACCTAACCGACTAATAGTATCAAATAAAACTATTATGACTGTTAGATGTGACCTAATTGAACTAAGAACGAAGTAGGAACTGAAATTTTGACGATCGGAATCTTCAGTATAAGTCAATCCGTCAAACTATCCATCGAAAAACCTAGTCAATATGAAAGGATATTCGTCTGACGACCAAAACAGACCTAACTGACAAATGGTATCAAATAAAATAATTTCGACTGTTGGATATGATCTAACTAAACTAAGAACAAAGTAGTAACGAAAATTTCGACGATTGAAATTTTCGGTACAAGTCAATTCGACACACTATCCTTTTAGAAATCCAGTTAACATGATCGAAATCTAGTCAACATTCTATCAAAAATATACATCAGTTCTTATTATTTGTTAACTTTTACAAGCTAATATGACTTTATATTATTTAAAATTATTTTATGATAATTATTCTTTACAATTTTTATTTGTTATGTTTTATTATTGTTTTTAGAACATTTGATTGTATAGTTATTCACAATTTTTGTTAACTTTTACAAGCTAATATGACTTTACATTATTTAAAATATCAATTTATGTTAATTGAGGGAATGTGTTACGAGATAACAAATATCTCAGTTTCTAAGAACAACTTTAAATTTAAACCAACTTGTCATGACTATAGACTATTTTTTTTAAGGATATGACCACCATGGAGCCGGTTGATTATTTAATTGTTATTTTTGATGCAATCAAATTCACATCTTATGATGAAATTTTTAAAACTAAGAATTAAGATTCACGCCTAATTGGTATTTTTTAAGGAGTTAATTTTTATATCTATTGCCTATTTATTTGCTATAGTTTTTTTTATTGCATTGGATATTAAGTTCTCCTTTCATATTTTCTTAAGATATTACAGGAGTATTAGCCGCAAAGGGTGAACTCATAAAATACAAAAGTGATCTTCTCAAAAAAAAAAAAAAAAAAATACAAAAGTGATGTTCAATCAACCAATTATATACTTATGAAGTTTGATGATCTTGAAAAAATATTATTTAATGTTTTTGTCCCACATTGATAAACTTATGTGATTTATAATTTAATTTATTTGCAGAGGAGGGGAGAAACTCATGTGCACATCATAGGAAGAATATGCAAATCAACTTATTGGCTTTACGTCTAAAAATCCAAATGTACCAATTATTTTGATATTGCAACTGGCTAAGTTTAATTTATATAGAGGTATTTTTCTTAAGAAATTCTTATGTGTTTCAAATTAAAGTTTATTGTGTATATTAAAAATTGTTTGAAAATGTTTTTATTTTTTTTATTTTTATATTTTGGACTTTTAGGAAAAATCGGAATATCAAACGCACCCTATAATAATTCAAAACTAATAATTAACGATGTTTTTTCTGAAGTTCAACAAATCCAAACCAGGTATTCATAAATTACTAATCAAACAAAAATCATTAATTAGAAAATTCAGTTATATTTTATTTCATGAAGAGAAGATTATTTTTCAAGTACCACAACAATTGTATATTTTTATTAATTTAACAACGGGTACGGATTTATGCGAGTCTAGAAACTTAAAAAAAATTAATTTTATCCTATGTGTTAATATTTTTACTAAATTCAGTTAATTTCATATGTCTGTGTATCTATAAATTTACGAGTACTTATAATATGATTTATTTTATTCTATTTGTGTGTACATATTAAGATATTCAACCCATACCAATCCGTGATAAATTTTATTTGTGGATACCATACATTGAATTTTTTGGTCTTCTTGAGTATGTCTAACCTAGGCAACACCTACTAAATACACGCCGTGAAAAGAAAAAAGAAAGAGAGAAAATAAATTATTTTAATTTGAAAATCAATTTTTGATTAATTGAGTTTGAAAAGAAAATATACGTGTTCTCACTATTAATTTCATCAGAAGCTAACAATTGATCATATCTTGCGGTTATATTTTGTTCTCACATGTGAAGTACATGACCCCTACCTCACCATAGCATTCACCAAAATGGGATACTTATTCTTCAAAAGAATCATCTTGACCACATAATAAATAATTAATATATCCAATGGTGAAAATTCAATTTGCACCGTGAGAGATCTGTTTTGGTCGCTCACGCTAGCCTCCGCCCATATACTACATGTACTTATATAAAAAGATAAACCCATTAGAGTTGATTTAGTGGTGTTGGCTTGAGATCTTGAGTTCTGAGAATATGCTCATCCTTGAAGTCTTAAATGTGACAAAATTTTCAATAAAGCAAAAAAAGAATTGCAAAAATAGATTATAATATATCCTCAAGATTGAAACCATATCAACATCTATGTTCATTTGTACATTGTTGTTATTATTATAGTGTCATTATTTTCAACAATATAAATATACTATAAACACATAATCAACTATATTTTTCTTTATTTTCAAAAAAAAAAAACTATATTTTTCTTTATGTATGTGATCGAACATTTTGCTTCTTCACAAAATATATTGAATAATTTTTAGTGTAAAAAACGCTTAGTTTTTATTGTGGAAGTAAAATTATGTAATGACTAATAACTATAATATACACATCAGGTTTGTTAAAAACAAAAGAAAACTTTTTAGATTCTAAATAATTTGATATATCTAATCCATAATATCGACAAGATACATTAACTATGTAATAAACATAGTGATTTTTTGCACAAGAGGGTGTAATTTGTTTATAAAAACAAGGGTTAATAGGTCTTTATCCCCTCTAATATAGGTCATTTCCGATTTTCCCCATGTAATTTTATTTTTATTTACCCTTTGTAAAAAAAAATTGTTTAACAAAAACGAAAATTTCTTGAAAAAAAAAAATTTGGTTTTTGTTTGGCCTATTAGGGGGTAATTCAAGATAAAAATTTACAGGGGAAAAACCAGAAATGATCTATATTACAGGGGTAAAGACCTATTAACTCTAAAAAACAATAAAAAAACAAAAATATATATATAGTTAAGTGGGGCCACCAAAGGTTCTCGTGGTTGAACATGGCACCACCAAAGGGGAACTTTTACTGGAATTGCATAACTAGCAGATGGTTGAACATTCAAAGTCAAAATAACGACCAAAAACATCTAAAGGCACAACAAAAACAATGGTTATTGGAACCCAACCTACTTCCATGTAAGTAAAACCAACCCACATGGAACTCGTGAAAGTTGTACTTTTAAGGTTCAATATTTTCAGTCTTCTTCATGTCAATGAGGACTCATGAATATGAGACAACGATACAACTAAATCATCTACTCAATGTTGCTTCATGCACACCTACTATTTTGGTGATCTGTACAGCTTGCAGTGTTAAGAGATCTCCGTCACCACGGATTCCCAATTTACACTCCATATGCTACATTAACCAATTGAGAGACAAAGTTTTAAAAGGGCCCTCTCGCCCTTTCCACTTCCATCTTGAGAGGGAAATCCATAAACTCCAGAGTTGAATCGGAATGACAAGGGGATTTAGGTATTACTCCTTCTCGATACAATCTCTGATGCCCAAGCTTTGCCAACTTCAGTCTGGAACTTCCCTGCAAAATGTCAAGTTTTCCTCCATTAAGTACTTCCATTAATCAAATTTTACAACTATTTTAATTGTTAAGTTTTAATATTACTTCCATAACTCTTTTATCAACGGATGCCAATCATCTGGTCAGTTCTCTATGATCAATCATATTCAGGTTTATGATTTTTTTTTATCTGCTTTTATGTGCAAGTGCTCTGCACCTGCCCTGTCATATTTCTAATCCCACACCCCACCCCACCCCACCTTCCCTCGTGTTTCATGAGTGAGTGCCAATAGGAGAATGGACCATCTCCATTACTAAAGTTTGAGGGTATAAAAACGGCAAACAAATACCACATTATCATGTTTATACTCCTAAAATTATGGTGATAGAGGAAATGGAGATCACCCATTTCTAGAATGGGTGTACTTATTTATTTCTTTTACCCTGGCAACAAATGACTGTTCATCTTCTAATGTCCCACACTCCTACTCATTTCTACCACCCTCATATTGTCTTCAGTGCTCAGCTATTAAACAGCTGAACAAAATATGTGGAAGATAAAACCACAGGACCAATCTCCAAATCAAGCGATTCCAAATGACATTCCATCTCATAGCAGGAACCAGATCCTACTACATAATTAACCAGTAATCTCCCACAAAAAGATTCCAGACGAATAAAAAAACTCATTAAGATGGAATAGACTTTTTGCTAACAAACACCGTCAGATATAGCCTAGGATCCACTTCTCAGCTTCAGATTATAAACAAATTAATCATATTTTCAAGTGCAAACTTGCATTATCAACTATAACTCGGTTTTACCGAGCTCCTATTATGTGATGGTTAATTATGCTTCAGTAGTGTTATAAACAAAGGATTGATACACTTTAGAGGATAAAGTGCAGCAATAACCATTGATTAAAAAAATATCAGTTGATAAGCTAATATACAAGAACATGTGTATGATAAACTAAAAAGTTGTTGAAATCTCAACCATTGGTTTTCTGATCAATGATTATTAAGTCCACACTTTATCTTTTGAAGTAATCAGATCATTAAACATGTGTAAGTTATCACAGGAATAAAAATGGTGCGGAAAATCATACCAGCAGTTGAACAGAAAAATTCATCCAAATCCTTCCCTTGCTCTGCATAAAGCCATGAGAAAACAAATTTCAGAACATAAAGATCTATACCAAATAAACATCGCATAGAAATAAATTTATAAACGGAGATGGAAATCATCAACGTACCCATTCATTCCAATCTTTGTACTCTTTTCAGTTACAATTATAAATGAAAAAGAACTCATATTTGGTAGTTTCAAATGCAAGCAAATCTCAAGTAATTTTGCATTATCTAATCATGTTACTTCTAAAACACTCTTCGTTTAATATAGATTTTCTTTCTGAATATCCCTTTTATTCCTATGGAACAAGTTCAATCAAATGAAGGGTTGCTTGAAGAATAACATTACTTTGTCTGTTTATTTATTACATTAAAAATGTATTACGATTAAATAAAATTCTCGATAATGTGAAGAGGAATGATATTTTGACAACCAATTTTAAACAACTTTTAGTGACAACCTTTTTCCTCCCTTATATAACATTAGAGAGAGAGAGAGAAATGAAGAGAGAGAATAAAAGTACAATGAGAGTATGAGAGAGAGTTGTCACAAAAGTTGTTTAAAAATGGTTGTTTCAAATATCATTTCTCTAATGTGAAATTAGATATTTTTGTGTATAATTGAGAGCGGGGGGTACCAGAGTGCAAAACATTTTTAAATGTTCTACTTAGGTTTTATCAATGCTTGGAAGCTGATTGAAGACAAAGCAGTTCTATCAAATGGCATAAAATGACACCAAACTACCTATAAAACAGTTCTAAAACAGGAGTAAACTACATGCATTCACAACTATATTCAAAGCTGTTAATCATCACCATTACTATTGTAATACGATTCATCACTAACGGTAGCCTATAGATAACAAACAGGGAAACTTGAAGATGTAAATCTTAGTTATAACTTATAACTGCCAAAAGTGTAAAATGTACGAAGTTCAATATTATTTGCATAAGTTTCTTACTAACATATACATTAATCTTGAAGATGATTCATATTCAAATTCAAATTCAAAGATTGACAAACAATTCAAATGGTTTCATAAGGACTGTCTACAATTGTAATAAAGTGACAAGATGTAAGAAAAGATAAAATTCAAAACCCATTTGGGGTTGGCCTAGTGGTTGGCTTGGGATCTTGGAGTTTGCTCCTCCAAAGGTCTCAGGTTCAATTCCCTCTTGTGCCAATTTCGGTGGGCTAAGTCTATACAGAGCTTGCTCTGGCTTTAAACGGGGCCCCCGCAAGTGGGCGGTGGGATTGGTCCCCTCGGATTAGTCGGTTCTTGGACCGGATACTGAGTTTTCAAAAAAAAAAAAAAAAAGATAAAATTCAAGAATTCACTCACCATCTTCATAATCCAGCGCTTGAAGTATCATTTCTACCTGTATGAAACAAAAATTATTATTATAGAACCAGAGTAACTAGCAGTTTACATGGCAAAAATTCAAGGTACTTTAGCTCCAGACCAAAATGTGGCATTATCATTATTTGCTTGCATGTACTAATTCAACACCCCTTGATAGGACATCCTGTCCACCCTTCATCTCCCTAGGCCCTCCAGTTGAAATCCCTTGGAACATGTTTGAATGGAGGATAAAATTTCTCTTATTTTATAAGTTTAGGAGGAAAGAAAAAACATTACATATTGACTTTTATACTCTAAAGTTAATTGTCAAATTCATTGATCTTTTTTATAAACAGTGTAACACTCTTCAACAATGAAAAATTTCAACTTCCTTTCATATTCCTCCAAAACCTACCATCCAAACCACCAGCCAAAAGGTAAAGCGCAGATGTGAACCAAAGAAAGACATATTAGGCAAAAAGCCACAAACCTTGTCAAGGTCCTTGACAAATTTCGCTTCTGGAGAAGAATTTGCTTCATAGTCCATCCACAACTCAGTAATTTCCTTTCCTTCAGTGTGAAAATTCAATTAAAACCAAGAGATGTGAGTTTTCTCAATTCTCTCATTAATAAACTCATCGACAAAATGACAAGGAAGCACCTCTCGATCCTTCTCCTACTCCAATTATTTTGCACATATACTCAAGTGCAGCTTGTTCTCGTTCACTCTTATCTGCTTTTGAAACTCCATCCAGGGGGGTAATGTCCCCAATCAAAGCTATTAAACAAAGCACCAAAGTGAGCAAAATCAATTTATAGTTCCAAGGAGGAAGCATGGGTGAGAAATATGATGATAAAATGATACTCCTATGTTAAAGCTTCTGCCATTTTGAAAGCCTGAAAATTGCTTTTTAAACAAAAACAGAATAGGGATGACAAAAGCAATTCAACACCCAGTATTATAATGATAGGAGTATATAAATTCACCTTCCCTAGACTCTGTCGCTTAACACTGGATGCTGTAGTATTCTAGAGCCTTTTGTATTAGCCCCTATTAGTTATGCCAACTAGGCATAACTGAAAGTTAGTAGTTAAGTTTCAGTTCATTTCTGTTAGGGCTGCTTAATCAGAACTGTTAGCATCTAGAAAATTTTGTATTAGTATATATTATTGATTATGCATTGTGAAGCACCGAAGCTTAGACAAATATTAATCAAATTCACTTTCACTAAAGTTCTCCCAATTCTTGAAATATCCATAATATGTAATTCAAATTATTTCATGTGGAGTTGTGGACTTCTACAGCATTTGTCAATTTCTCACCAAAAGTAACAGAGAAACAGCAAAATGGCTGGGAAAAATGAGTGTGCTGGTTACTACTTTATATGTCAATTGACACTGTAAGAATCTATTGCTGTCAATTTACAACAAAATATTATTCACTCGCTCACTTCCAGATCCCGTTGATTTACATTCCATCAAATTATTACTCACCTGACTGACTTCATCTAAACTTGTCTCGAATATTATTTGCGAATGATACTTAAAGAATACATAGCCAGTTTTACCAAACATAGACAAATTATGAGCAAATTGGCATACCTTCTGCAATGTCATGAACAATGGCCATTTTTATGCACCTGAAAATTAACAAACAAACCAATTTCAGAAAACCTAAAGTCTCATTTAGCTGTTATCGGTTTAAAAAAAGAAAAAGGAAAGTGGATTAACTTGTTTCGATCTAGACCGGGAACATCTGGTGCAATCAGAGCCATCAAACTCATACGATACATGTGATCAGCTACAGATTCTGGATCCTTAACATCTCTTGTCACCCATCCTGCTCTCTTTGTTTTCTATTTCATAACAAAATCACACAGCATTCAAACAAGTTTAAGAGCAACTGCTTAAAAGCACAAAAATAAACTGAAAATAAAAAATCAAAGTAGCACAATCTTTCATTAGGCTAATTTAGCTAATTTATCGCTCACTAACCTAACAAAACTACATCACAATCAATCTTCATTAGGTTCGTGTAAGGCGGACCGATTAATTAAAACTATATTACATCATGTACATACCTAAACAAGTTCAAGAGCTACAAATTAAAATCAGAAAAGTAAATCAAATCAAAAATTGAAGTAGCACAATCGCGATCAATGTTCATTAAAATCGTGTATCTCTAACCTAATTAAACTAAGTTACAAACCTAAACCATTTTAGTAAGCATGATTAAAGGATCATCCTCGCAACATTCAATTTCAGACATTCAATTATTGCGATTCGTTTCTTGAATTGATGATCCAGCTTTATGAGAACGGAGTAAATTCTGAAGGCGATTAATGCAGACGTACCTTGAGGTGGTGACAGACAGTGAGGAACTCGATGGCGGCGAACGGAGAAGGGGAAGCATCGGGAACCGCCGAAGAAGATGGCGGAGGGGTGGTGTTTGTGTCGCCGGTGACAGCCGTTGACGGCGATGATGATGCTGAAGGTGCAGTGGCCATGAGATGATTTCTGGTGAAAGTCGGTGTGTGTAGAAGGAGAAATGGATGTGAAATGAATATCACACTAACACTGGGCAGTTGAAAGATGATATACTCCAACTTACAATACTCATTTCGAATTTTTCTGTTTCCCAAAATATATTAATCTTATACAAATTTTCATACTTACCTCTAAAAGTTCAGTTGGATATCCATTTATACATTTATTATTCTTTTTCTAAATAAATATAAGAAGTAAAAGAATGACAAATTTATCGAATAAATAATCAGTCATTCAATGACTATGACAAAGAAAAATATGTTCTTATGTTTATGATCGAGAGACTGTGTGATCATACTTAATCTAAAAGTTTATTAGGTAAGTAAATGTTTAACCCAAATAGCCTTGGTATTTTCCCTTCCAAGCATATAACTTAGGCGTGTTAAGCAAGCCATTGTGTCTGGTTAATGTTGTTTTCAAATTTTGAGTTTCCCTTCTAATGTTTATGTTATCACTTATCATTTAAATGTCTTTTGTATTGCGTACCACTTAATGTATCATATCATGTTTAAACTTCCCATGCATGGCTAATTAATGAAGTTGGCTCTATATATATAGCCCACACGCATGCAAGCTTGTCATCCTCCTTCAATCTTTTTGTTGTGGCGTGATCATAACCATAAGCTAACATGTCTTATCGTGAGTTTGAAACTTTGCTTGCACTCCATTGCTTAAAAGGTGAAAGAAAATTGTCTCTCTGTTATCAATTTTTCCACTTTCGATTCCGTTTGTATATGCTAACATCTGATTATTTCATGTAAGTATGTTATCAGCTCCAATGGACCCGAATTCAACCACTGATTTGGACAAGATTATGAATGAAATGAGACTTCGATACAAGACTATTTGTTGTGAATTCCATGTCAATGAGGTCTATATTTATTTGCTTAAGTCTATATACAACAAATTAATACACGCATTCATAAATCATACTTTTCTTTTGTCTCAAAATAATAGTCGTTTACGGTTTATACACGTTTTTTTTTAAATGATTAATTATATATTTTTTAAAAAAATTATTAATTATGTTGATTTTAATGATAAAATTAGTACCCTAAAAAAATGATAAAATTAGTATCATTTACTAAAATATCATTTTTTTAAAACAATTTACTAAAATATCATTTTTTTAATCAAAATTTACTATAATATAATTAGGCTTAAATATGTAAATCGTCCCTGTAATTTGGCATGTTTTTGGTTTTCGTCCCTGTATATTTTTTTGTTCTAAAACAACTCCTGTAAGTTAATAACTTTTTGCTTTTCGTCCCTCCCGTCAAACTCTGTAACAAAAACGCCTTGCTGGCTAACGGTGAGTGACGTGGCAGGTGCTGACTTGGCCAAACACGCTTATGTGGACTGACAGATGATCCCTGACTATATTACAGGGACCAAAACCAAAAACGAAAAGGTACAGAGGGACGAAATTAAAAACACCTAAATATGAAATTTAGGTGGCCTTCCAGAAGATCCCTGACTATATTACAGGGACCAAAACCAAAAACGAAAAGTTACAGAAGGACGAAATTAAAAATCATAAAGTTACAAAATTTGAAATTAAAATCCCTTGTTGTTTTCATCTTCTTCGTCTCTCTCTGCCATATTCTTCTTATTCTGCACCATTGAATTTGCATGCCCTGCTAACAATGTCTTCATCATCAATTAAGTCTTTTCCTGCAATTGAATTCCACATCTTCTAAATCCGCATACAAAACTGAGAACAAACTTTCTTTTTTCATGTATTGATAGATTAAAAACATGATTCTTTTGTGCAAGCAAAATATATAAAGCTTAAAGATATTTATCTGCTTTATTTTTTATAATATTCTCACTTCAATTGTGAAACTCACATCAAAAGATGACACATCTGCTTCATAGTTGTGAAGTTTCTTTAAGGTGGCAAATTTGCCACATGATAATTGAGTCTTGTATACACTTCCATATGCTTATGTCACGATGCAATATCTAATGTCAAAGTGTTGCTTTAATAATGTCATCATATGTTATTTTTCCATCATAATTCCATATGTCAAACAAATTCTCATTCTTTGTTGTCGTTGTGTATGCTTTCTTGTTAGTGGAATTATGACAAAGTTTGAAGCACATGAGAAATGAGAAGGGTGAGATTACAATTGTAAGGATAAGAAGAACAATGGAAACATCATTCTTGTGCTTTACATTATTATTATTATTATTATTATTAATTTTCTTGTGGGGTGACCAAGGAAGGAATTGGGTATATGAATTGGTACATCCATCTTTGTTCCATATTATCGTAACAAAATCAATACAAGTTGGAATGGAATCCATACAACAGAGAGAAGATGAAGAAGATGACAGAGATTTTTGACTTCGTGATTTTTAATTTCGTTCCATACGATGAAGAAGCTGTGAAATTCAATTGAAGAAAAAAACATAATGGATGATGAAGACATTGTTGCCAGGCATGTGATTTCAGAAGCCCAAGAGAAGAAGAAGAAGAATATGGCAAAGAGAGAGGAAGAAATGGAAACAACAAGGGTTTTTAAGTTCAAATTTTTAACTTCGTGATTTTTAATTTCGTCCTTATGTAACTTTTCGTTTTTGGTTTTGGTCCCTGTAATATAGTCAGGGATCTTCTGGAAGGCCACCTAAATTTCAAATTTTATTATTTAGGTGTTTTTAATTTTGTCCCTATGTACCTTTTCGTTTTCGGTTTTGGTCCCTGTAATATAGTCAGGAATCATCTGTCAATCCACATAAGTGTGTTTGGCCAAGTCAGCACCTGCCACGTCACTCACCGTTAGTCAGCAAGGCGTTTTTGTAACAGAGTTTAACGGGAGGGACGAAAAGCAAAAAGTTATTAACTTACAGGGGTTGTTTTAGAACAAAAAAAGATACAGGGACGAAAACAAAAAAAAAATGTCAAATTACAGGGACGATTTACATATTTAAGCCATATAATTATTAAGTGCATTAAAATTGTCCTAATTCCTAATCATACAGGAGCGAGAGATAAGATAGGCTAAAATATGATTTTGCTCCCTGCAAATACGGCGAGTTTGGGTTTTGGTCCCTGGTAAAAAAAAAAAATTTAATTCATCCTTGCAAAATATTTTGTTTTTTAAAATAGTTCTTAGGCCCACTTTCTTGCTGATTTGGCAGGTTTTTGCAAATGCGGCAGATGTTGTTTAAACTTTTAACAGGAAAGAAATATACTAACACAACATATTCACATATTGTAAGTTTTTGACTCATCCAAACAGGTCATAAACATAATAACACAACAATCTCTTTTCAAGTCCAACAATCTTCAATTTAAGGCTATCTTTTTTCAATCAACAATTTTTAGATCTAGATCAAATTCATGGCAAAATCTTCTTCCCTCACTCTCATTCGATACCTCTCAGATCTAAAACGCGAAGGTAACGTGGTTTAGTGGGAGACGGCGTCGTTCAGATCTGCGTTTCAAACAATCATTGTTTCTGATCCGACGTCGATATAGGGTAACAGTGGCGAGAGAGAAACAGATGCGAGAAGAAGAGGGAGAGGATGGAAGACAGAAGAGAGAGAAATGACCGGAAGGAGAGGGTGATTCGGTGTGGTGATGGTGGTGGTCGGTTGGAGATGATGGTGGCGGTGGTACTGATTGGCCAGAAATGTGAAGAAGATTAGAGGGTAGTCATCGAGGAAGCGATATGGAGGAAGAAGAAGAATGACATAAACCTTGATTTTTAATCTCCCTATTCTATATTAATCTTTTAAAATAATGAAATAAAAATAAAAATAAAAATAAAACATTTTCTGATTTTTAATTTTTTTTTAATTTCATATAAATGCCACGTGGGACAGCCATGCACAGTCAGCATCTGTCACATTTGCAAAAGTCAACCAATTCAGCAAGAAAGTGGGCCAAAGACTATTTTAAAAAATTAAAAAATTTGCATGAATGAATTTTAAAAATAAAAATTACCAGGAACCAAAACTCAAACTCGCTATATTTGAAGAAACCAAAAACATATTTAACTGATAAGATATGATACGCCCTAAATTTTATTTACTATTAGATGGAGAGTTACGGTATAAACCTAAGTCCAAAGTTAAGACCTGATTTGTTCCTCAAAACACATAGACATAACCATTACCAAGCATAAATTCTCTTAACTTCATCAGTGTAACACTCCTATTTCTATTAAAGCAATTAAACATGCGAATAATACATTTATTCAAGAAATAGAGGCTACGCCACATTCAAAATTCAAAAACCAATAAACATATATATATAAACATCAACACTTGCAGCGGAATATAAATCAACATATACATGTTATGAATCAATAAATTACATCAACATAGATGCATCTCAAAAATCCCAACAAACGGGTAATCTCCAAACATGACAGAATCCAAAAATAAACTAATCTAGACCGACACAACAAGCCTAAATCAGAGCCGACTAAACTCAACACCGATATCGGAGGAAGCTCTCGATATCACCAAGCACAAACTCACCAAGCACTATTCCTGCACAACGTCTACCCATCCATACAGACAGGTAGACGGTTAAAACCACTAGGGGTAAGTATTACATCAACATAATCCAATTAACAATTAACATGGATATTTCAATTAACATCATGCATTCGATCAATAATAATCACACATTAATACTTACATCACACCTCAATATCTCACATCAATAATCATCAATCACATGAACAATTATCAATTCACAAATATTCAATCACAATCACCAACCATATTTATCATGAACAATCATTAATTACATTTCATGAATAATCACCGATCACATATATCAATAAGACTCATGCCATGATATGCACCTATTGACACATATATGCATCTGGTACCAAATCTCCAAAGAGTCGTCACCCAAATCCAGATCTCAAAAGATCTCTGTCAGGCCGAAGCCCTATAGCGAAATCAAACATCGTATCCAGATCTCAAAAGATCTCTGCCAGGCCGAAGCCCTAAGCCCTATAATGAATAAATCATCACCTCAACACGACTATGATACATGGACATGTATAAGGACTCGATAATGCGACAACAATCCACAATTTCAACCTCAATATATAGGACAACACCCAATTATATTGATTATCTCCACAACATTGCATTATCAAGAAAACATGCCCACACACAATTAAATCATAGTATTCATCATCACACATCAACATGATCAACAATGTCATTCCACATCAACTATCACATATAGTTTCACCAATTCAACATTTCTTACATTCTAAGTAAGATAGCTTACACATCTCAAGATAAATATCATATCCAATACAATCATTCATTCATACAACTTCACTTAGTCATACAAGAATGGTCACCATAACTCACAAGATAATTGGCTCAAGAAATATTTCCGACAAAAATCCAAATCATGTGGCAAACGGCCAACATTGATAATTCCCAAGACAAAAGACAAGTTGAAAACCTTCAAACAATCTTAATCGACAATATAATCATGAAGTTAAGTCGCCTCCGGATCATTAACGTTAACCCAAGCACAACTTAAGTTCATATGAAAATCCCATTTTCACAACCTTTCACTTTCCACCCGAAATATCACTTTCTACATGATTAAGATGTTTGACCACTCTTACAAGTATTACCTAAGTCTATATGAGCTGTAGGTTCAACTTGCAAGCTTTATTAGTTTATAAAATTTGTTTTCGACAAAGTTTGGAATTCCCAAAATTTCCCAAGTTAAGACTCAATTCAAGAATTTCAAGTTTAGGCAAGCAATCATTGTTCCAGTAGATTTTGGGGGATTAACAGTAGTTAAACATGCTTAAAGAATCATTTAAGAAAGCTTGGAATGGCCCCCAAAGACCCGGAACAAAAGATCAAAGTGGCTGAAACTGGAGCTGATCGCTTAAGCGACCACCTGGTTCGCTTAAGCGAACAAGTTACAGTAGCAACCAGAAATCTTCGCTTACTAGCTCGCTCACAGTTCGCTTAGGCGAACTGAACCCAAAAAAACTATGAATGTTCGCTTACCAAGTCGCTTAAGCGAACCTCTAAGCGAACCTTCACAGGTTTGCAGAAAATGTTACGGGTTTGGACCCCTTTTCACCCCAAATTTCTAATTTTGATCCCTCATTGCCCAAACGCGTTTCCAGAACATGTTTATAGGTCAATATGAATAAAGCAACTCACAAAGACTCAATCAAACTTGAAAACACTTGACAATTGGACCAATTCACCATTTTCACCAAAACACCAACAACAATTCAAATTCTCATCATCAATTCATGAATATGCATACCCAAGCAATGATTCATCAACCACAACATCAATTAACAACTATAACATCAATTGAACAAGAATCATAACTAAATCTAACAACAACTTAGCAAAATTCACCAATTGAGCACAATTTTCACAACTTATCAATTGTTCCTATTTGAACATGTAATTTCACCAACAATCATACAATTATCATCAATTCATGCATACAAACATATCATCACAATTGGAGCACGAATTTAGCAACAATTATCCATTATGCAAAAATTCATACAACATTTGAAAATTCACAAAATAATGATGATTATGATGAAGACTAACCCCCTTACCTTAATTATCTCCAACTATTAGCTCTAGCTTCACTTTTGCTCCTATGATTCTTCAAACCCTTGAATTCTTCAAGTTTCTCTTCTCTCTAACCCTTGTTATTCTCTTCAGCACTTTCTCTCTCTACCTCTCTCTAGAAAATATCTTATGAAATGAATGAAGTGATATTTTCCTAAGACAAACTCATTTGGTATACCCCTTAATGGGCTTAACCTAGTTTCTAGTGGACCTAACCCATTTCTATTCAAACCAAAATGTTTCTTCACTCCAAAAGGTAATTAACTAATAACGGTAAAATGTCACTAACGGTCACTAAACGGTAAAATCTCAATTTTACTCTAGTAACTTAGTAAAATAACTATTCTCACTAATCACTAAAAGTAATTCCCACCAAAATTATTATTTTACCCGTTCTCACAAAAAGACCAAAATACCCCTAAGTCTAAAATGACTAAAATACCCTTCTAACACGGAAACCCATGAAAATGCACTCAATGAAGAATAATCACACACAAACACATAAAACATATAATAAAAGTAATTAAAATAAATCTAGCTAAAAATTGGGCTGTTACAATCAGCATCAGAATTCGCCAACTACTAATTTTTTCAGAATAATTAACTCGTTCATAATTCAACAACAATACACAAAAGGTTAAAATCCAACAACAACACAAATCAAAGATTAAAAATTAACATCACAATAATTGAAAAAACAAATATAAAAATTACACAAATCTCTACTAATGCTTCAGACATTTGAAGTTAATAATCCGATCCCATGATTAATTCTTAACTGCCGATAGGCACGTTCCAAAGAAACCATAAAAAACCACCAACGTAATTTGAGACAATTTAAAAAATTGAAGTTTTTGAAGAATCGGTTAGCATAGAAATAAGAAGATCGTAAGTTACTCTTGATTATAACCGGGGTGAGGTTTAGTATGGGAAAGGATAGTTCTTTCCCATGATGGAAAATGATAGTTCTTTCCCATGATGGGAAAGTTAAAGCATGATCATTGATATAATACTTTTTAATTTGGACGGCTGAGATGTGTGACCTGTTAACTTTTTGATGGGTTATATAAAACAAAAACAGTGACCCCACCTCATAATTAAATAACCATTTATCTTTTGTTTCTACTAGTGGGCTTTTGCAATTATTTTTGGACATGCACGCTATGAGATCCAACTGGGTGTAGCTGGCTGAAACTGCTTCTTCTTCACCCATATAACATAAAACGGGTCGTTTTGACCCGCAATTTGGCCGGACTTGATCTCGCGATTTAGCCAATGAAACGCAACAAAATTACACAGTTTTGATCGTGAGACTGATTCAACATTGATAATTTTCAATTAATCTTCGGTCAAAAACACATCAATTATGGCAAAAAAGAATTAAGCTTATATTTAACTATATCATTGAAATAAGCATAACTTAATACAATAGGAAGAAGAATATTGTAAACCGTATGATAGGATGTGCAGATGAGGTGGGAGAAGATGAAGAGATGGAAGATGAACATCCATTTATTTTGTTTGAATGTGAAGAGCAACGAATTATCGACCAAACCTTTAGCTGCATAAATTCACTTTTAACCGCTAAACTACTTTTTGGTCCTTAGTAGTATTTCTATTTTTTTTTCTTCTCTCGAATGCTGGTGAATTCTTGGAAACGGTGGTTAAAATCCAGAATGTGTTTCTATGAGAGATCAAAAAGAGAAGAATATTACTTGGGTTAAATGATTTTGAGATGTGTAAATCAAATTCAAAACGTAAATGTGAGAGTTCATGGGAAGGAGGTTCTGTCTGAAAATATGTTCAACTAGATAAATTAATTCAGATGTGGACGAACATCCAGTTTCCAAAAGTGGCTTTTGCGCTATTATGACTAAATGGGAAGGTGCAGTAGTAATGTTAAACAACATTAAAAAATAAACTGAGTATTTTTTCTTTCTTTCTTAGTTCTGCCGGTTAAAACCTACAGCTATCCTGGGGAAAGGGACTTTTCCATGGTGAAAAAGAACTCCTCTTTCCCATGTTAAACGACACCTATAACCGGATATTAGTATTTTTGACATTGTGCATGTGAGAATTCCCTAAAAAAAAAAAAACTGTTTTATTTTATTATAAATTATAAATAAACTGTCGGCAAGCAGAACTTTACAGCTGGGAAATTCTATTCCAATCTCCCAAAATCCAACGGCTAAAGTACCATCTGTCCCACACCTCTACTAAATGTGATGTGGATCCCATCACTCACTATTTACACCACTTATCCCTATCATCCCAGCCGTTTCCACCTTTCAATCTCCTCCATCAACATTCACCATATTCTAATTCTCTTTCTTTTTTGTACAAAAAATTACCATATTCTCTTTTATCCACTTAATTCTCTTTAATCCAATTAAATAACCAACCTTTTCTCAATTGATGATGATTGCATAGTTAATTTATTTATTGCTGGTTTTAAAGACACCACCATACGAAAATTATGGGGCAACCTTTTTTCAATTTCCTCTCAAAAGTTACTATATTCCTTTATACAGTACAATCTATTAAAATAACTACTGTTTTCCCAATTTTCTAATGGATGATGATTGGTTTATTTATCTTTGATGGAGGAGATTACGGTTCAACCAAATCTAGACAAATCAAAATCTTCCCTAACCGAAAAATAGAAATCAAAACTACCAGATAAAATTATAAATCAACAAATAAACTAATGTACCAAAAATCAGAAATAAATATCATTGAAGAAGACAAAACGAACTTCAAAGTCATTAACTTTCTTTACAGATGAGAAAAAAAATGTAAAATAACAAAAATAAAAGAAGAAAAGAAATCAGTCAAGGAACAGCTGTATGATTTAGCTAGCTGTCACCTCTTCTCAAGTAAAGAATAATACTAAAGAATATATTCTTCCTTCTTTTTGGACTTCTTTCCTTTTTTCTGTCCATGACTGTAAATTAAAATCCTAAAAAAAACTAAGAAAAAAATTCAATAATAATTAATTTAAAGTAGTTTTGCCATAACCATAATAAGAGAGATACCACTTGACGAATTTTTTTAACCCGGTTTGAATATCTGTAGTGGGTTTATACCCGAATTCTCTTCGAGCCGAAGTGATATTAGCATGAGTGAAAGGAACATCACCGTTTCCAGGCATATCTACGATATTCTTCTTCGCCTTCACCTTCAATAGTCGCTCAAGTATACTCACAAGTGTCGGCACCGTCACCGGCGAAGTATTCCCCAGATTAAAGATCCGATACGGTGCTGCTCCACGTTTCTTCCCACCTGATCCAGTACTCTTACCAGAAGTATCCAATGATCCAACACATCCCTTCACTATATCATCAATGTAGGTGAAGTCACGTGACAGATCAACCCGGTTCTTACCCCGATAAACCGTAATCGGTTTTCCCTGAAGCATATTTCTAGTGAAAGTAAAAATAGCCATGTCTGGTCTTCCCCATGGTCCATAAACAGTAAAAAATCGTAAACCGGTGATTGAAAGACCGTAAATGTGATTATAAGTGTGAGTGATTTCTTCACCTGCTTTCTTCGTCGCTGCATATAAACTCGCCGGTTGATCGGTCCGATCCGATTCAGAAAACGGAACTTTCTCGTTTAAACCATAAACCGAACTCGAAGAAGCCCAAACAATCGACGGTTGAGGGTTCGCCGTTTTGCAAGCTTCAAGAAGCGTGACTAAACCGGCGATGTTACTGTTAACATATGACATAGGATTCTCCATAGCGTATCTGACACCAGCTTGAGCTGCGAGATGCATCACATGAGTAAAAGCCACAACATCGAAAAGCTTTGCTAATAGCTTCGCGTCGTTTAAATCACCATGCACGATGAAAACGCCGCGGCTTTGTAAAAGCGCTTTTCGAGCTTTTTTCAATGAAGGATCATAGTAATCGTTGAAGTTATCAAGTCCAACGACACCATCACCTCTTCTTTTCAAAGCAAGAGAAACATGGGACCCAATGAAACCTGCTGCGCCGGTAACAAGTACTGACATGCCGCCTTGACGGTGGATTTGAGCGGAGGCTCTGACTTGTTTTTCCCATTGAATTCCACCCCATGAAGCGGAGAGATACCGGCTACCGGAATCAACGACGCCTTGAAAAGTGACGTAAGAAACAGTTGATGCGATAAGCAAAAGCGCCCACAAGAACATGGTGCTTGATGAACCGAAACAACGGTGAACCTGACGGTTCATTAGACCGTGGTTTCTTTCGATCTTGAATTTTCCTGGTGTAGATGGGTAGAGTTGGTCTTCCAATGAAGATGATGATGGCATTTTCTTTTATCTAAGTGTAATTTTAGATGCAGATAATAAAAAGGGAGAAATTGTTGAAGTTAATTTCTGCACCTGAGTTTTGAGGAATTGGGAGGGTGATTATATATAGTGGTTATTTACCTTTGAAGCGACAACTAAACGCGTGAACGCGTTAAAAATTGGGACAGGTTGGAAGAGAGAGAAAACACAATAACTCAGACAGTGAGTTTTTCTCTTTCTCTCTCTATCTAAGTAAGGAAAATTTTCTAGACAGAGAAGAATCTGCGTGTCTTTGATGACTCATTAGTCTGAATATAGGTTGATTGATAAATAAATATGGTTGTAATTCCGATTTTTTTTTACTAACTTGGACCCAAATTTTGGTACGTATTTATTACAGTATATTCAAATGATATTTTTGTACAATATATTATGATTATATTTTATCAATAAATATGGAAATTCCTAATTCTTTTTAACTTGGATTGGAAATTTCGTATTTTATATCTTTTTACAATATATTCTTGTCAAAAAAAATGACATGATATTCCTAATTTTCACAAAATATTATAATTGTATTTTATTCCTAAAACTGGCTCATTATGTCGCGGTAAAATTGGTTCATGATTCATTCATGTGTCGTGAAGGAGTGTAGTAGTGTAGGAGTATAATATTATTAAAAAAAAAAAAAAAAAGTGTAGTAGTACAATAGCTGGACAAAAATAACAGTCAAAATTAAGCAACTATAGTTAGGTCTTGTTTGTGACTGTGTAATTTTATAGTAGTATTTTATTAAGACTTGGAAATTCAATGCATAACCCATTGGCTGTTTGGGAAAAGAAAGAGCAGAGCAAACCCGTGTGCTATTCTTTATTATTTTCCTCACTTCCACAATGGCCGACTTAAAACAGTACTACTATCTCTTTGTTTTGTCACACTGTCTTCACCTTCGATAGTTATTACCTAAGTCACAAAGGAATGTAATTGTTAACTAAGAAATTTTGCCTCTAGTTAACTAATACAGACCCCTCAAAAAAAACTAATTAATACGGAGGAGATCGACTGCTCATTAGCATATCATGAAAGATCATGAAGGCCCGAATCTATGATATTCGGATAATACTTAGGTGACATAGAATTAGATGATATTGATCAATTATAATGTCATCCAATTTTATGTCACACAAGTGTTATCCCATTATACTCATGAAGTTCATTCTTTAAAGGGTGTATTTATAGAACAATGGATTCTCCAACCTTACGAAAGAGTAGAAAAAAAAATAGCGGTTACAAAGGTAAACTATAGTAAAAATAAATTTATTTAAAATACTAAAAATGATGCCGTTTGATTTGTATACATTACATTAGATCTTGAACCCATGTTCTTTGTATTGTGAAATTGCTTTGAAATGTATTCTTTCACTATGCAATGTCTAATGACTCTAACAACTGTTTTAGATGTGATTTTTGAAATGAGGTGTGTGTTTTGTTGTTTCATTTCAAAAAGAATGAGAGCATTTTAAAAGTAAGAGGGATTTGTGTGAAAAAAGTATTTTTAAGAGTATTGATGGAAGCTGGAATTAGTTGAGATCGGGTGAGTTTCCTCAACTATGATTCTATTGTTTCAATCGATTAATATTGATGGATGAACTTTTGTCTCCCTATTGTGGGTTCCCTAACTATTTTAGTTGAGTGTTACGTACGATTGTTTTGAGTTTTTTGAGCTACGCAAAAAAATGCATTAGAAAAAAAAACTGAAAGATAAAGGGATAAATTGTGAAATAAGCTTGTTTTATTGTTTCAGTGTATTAAATACAATGTATGAACAAAGTATTTATAGTAAAACTATTGCTTATTAACCAAACTTCGTGACTTACAACCTGTAACCTTTATTCGGCTAATTTTTATGGGTGTTGCGTGATAACTTCCACGATAACGAGATCTTGGCGCCCCATGTTTGGCTTCAACTTCCTCTTTTCTGCATGATCCTCTGACAAGTTCCTTTTATGCAGAGTTCCACTACAAATCATGTCCTTCCCTACATTCCTCAGAACGCTATAAGAAGGCATCATCGGTAAAGCTCCGTTGTCCAATCCTGTTATGTTTTTGACACAATTTTGAGTCTATGCAGATCCACATTATGAGTTAGCAACGTTAATAAATAAAGAACCAGCTCACTCGGCTGCTCTAGCATCGCTTATCCTTCACTCGGCCGAAGGGCTTTCTCACATGATCACTTATTCACGAACATTGAATGATTTTTTTCATTTTTAGTATCAATGAAAATATCTCTCTATATATAGTAACTAATTATCATTTAATCAGTCATCTTCTACTTGATTTTCGATAATATTCATTTTTCATATTATCAAGAAAGAATTTGAGATACAAACGATGTAGGCACATGCCTACACAACCTACAACATGCATCTGTCTCTGGATCCCTTAATTGTTTATTTGCTAAATTCAGCTAACACTAATTATTTTTAGGTGTAAACAGTGAGCAACTTATTTGTAGACTGCTGTTGTTATAAACCTTAATTTAACTCATGTTCGGATATAACTTGGGTATTTTAGTTTGAGTTCTAAGTGCAGGAAATGTTGGTTAATTTGAATCTGAAAATATTGAAATAGAATTTAGAATCAGGTATCAATTACACCTTGAATGTGATAATTGTTGTTTGAATGCTTGATCTCGTCATCAACGACATAATGATGCTAATTCAATCAATATTAGCTGAAGATGATTTTTTTTTTCTTTCAAAATAATATATGAATTTGTTCATGAAATAATATAATTAAACAATTTGTGAAATAGTTGGTTGTTTTTACTCCAAGGTTTGCTTTTGTAATTAACTTTGTAGTTGAATCCTTGATTCCGTGGCTCATATTTATCTCACAAAATTATTAATTTTATTAATGGTTGATTTAATGCTTAATTTGTATTTGAATTTCTGTTTAAATGTCTGATTTTGTAACTCAACTCACATATATTAAATTAAATAATTTTATTAATGATTGATTGAATGCTTTATTTTGTAACTAACCTTCTGCTTGAAAGCTTGATTTTGTCTTCAAAATCAAGATCAAATACATAATGGATTGATTAGAATCACCATTTTGTACCTTTATTATTATTATTATTATTTTAAAGGTTAAAGTGTACTTTTATCCTAACTTTAAAAAATTTGCAATTTTGACCTCCAATGTACAAAAATTATAATTTTAGCCCCCTAAAATTTAGCTCAATTGCATCTTTGGTTCTTCTGGTCCACATGTGTAAATAATGAATTAAAAAAATAAAAAATACCTCATAATCATTTTATAAATTAAAAAAGGTTTAAATATGATAATCGTCCCTGTAATTTGTTTCAGTTTTGATTTTCGTCCCTGTAAAAAAAAATTTAAAATACATCCTTACAAAAAAAAAAAATTTGTTTGAAAACATCCCTAGCCCCACTTCATCATTGAGTTGGCATGGCTTTGCTCACGTGCCAGTTGCTGACTGTGCAACTTTTGCCACGTAGCATGCCACATAATAAAAAATCATAAAAAATATTTTTAAAATTTTGAAAATAGTTTTAAAAAAAAAACTGAAAATAAATTTAATAAAATACAAAAAATCATAAAAAAAATTCAAATATTTTTTTCGATCATATAATTTTTAAATATATATTTTGTTTAAAATATGAAAAATAAATTGGAAATTAGTTTTTTTTCTTTCTAAAATCTGGAAATAAAATTTTAAGAAATTATATAATCTTCACATTCATAACTTTTGACAATATCATTGTCAGTATTTTAAGAAAAAAAATATATATCATTTTTAAATTAAAAAAATATTTTTCAAAAATTTAATTTTCACTTTTTTTTTCAAAAAATTTAATTTTGACAGTTTTTTTGTCAAAAAAATAGGTTTTCAAAAATTAAAATTTTTTAAGTTTTTTCTTTAAAAAACAAGAAATTTTTGTAAGAGAACAAGAAAATAACTTTTCAAAAAATAAAAAAAAAGTTCTTGGAAAAAATCTGAAAATTATATGTTCAAATTTTTCTTTTCAAATATTGTCAATTTTATTTTCAAATTTTATTTAATTAAATAATTTTCGGTTTTTTTCATATTTCAAAAAATTATAATTTAAAAAAACATATAATCGGAATTTTTTTAATGATTTTTTATATTTTAAAATTATTTTCATATTTTTTAATTTCAAAATACAATTTTCAAAATTTTAAAATATTTTTAAAAATTTAATATTATGTGGCATGCCACGTGGCAAAAATTGCACAGTCAGCAACTGCCACGTGGCCACAGTTTTTTTTTACAGGGTGAAAATCAAAACTGGAGTAAATTACAGGGACGATTATCATATTTAAGCTATTAAAAAAATCAGAAAAAAAAAATTAAAAATAAAACCCAAAATAAATACTATGAATATGGCCCCATTGCTTTACCCCTCACGGTAATTGCAAATCCAAAACACACTACACAACAATGAATATGAAATCAAACAATATTATCATACATCTCAATTCACCCAAAATCAAGAAGAATCAAACGAAAATCCTCCCAGCCCAAAAAAGATTAGAATTACTTTCAAAAGCACCAACAATATCATCATCATCATCGACCTCAATGATTGGAAATAGAAACATATGCATATTCTCAACATCCTTCAAATCGAAGAACCCTAACTTTATTTCCTCCATTTTTGCGGTGAATAAATTAGAGTAGTGGTAGATGTTTGATTTTTTGCATAAGTATCTCCTTACCTGTCAGCTTTGTTGGGTCATTGGGAGGCCAGGGGGACAACCCACACATCGAAGCTAGAACAACCGCACAAGCAAGAGAGACACCACACTCTTACCCAAAACTTAAGGCAATGGGTTTATGGGTCCTCTTACTTATAAGGTGTTCAACCTTTACTATTTTATCCGATGTGGGACATAACTGACACTTGCACACAACACTCCCCCTTAAGTGTGAGTCTATTAATTCATCATGCTCCCCCTTCAAGCGGAAGCTCTTACTTGCTTGTATCGCCGTTGCTGGTTTCTCCACAAACGAACCGACACTACTTGTACCGCCATTGCTGCTTTATGCGCAAACGGACCGGCTGCCTCGTCGTACCCTTCGTCGAACGTGGCTCTGATACCGCTGTTGGGTCACTGGGGGAGCTATGGGGGACCGCCACATTGAGGCTAGAACAACCACACAAGCAAGATAGACACCACACTCTTAGCCAAAACCTTAAGGCAATGAATTTTATGGGTCCTTTTACTTATAAGGTGTTCAACCTTTACTATTTTATCCTATATGGGACATAACTCACACTTGCAACACAACAACAAGCTTGATGAAGAGGGGATGTAGATGGCTTCATTGGCTTGTTTGAGTTTCTGCACTTCTGGCCACTCATTTGTTGGATGTGTCTATGAGTTGAGTTTCTACACTTCTGGCCATTCATTTTTCTTCGGCGTGACGATGGTGGTTTGCAAGGAGAGGCGTGGGGGACGTTGTTTTTGAGTGAGGTTGTTGGGATTTGATAGTGAAATGAATCAGTTTTTTTGAACCTGGGAGAGAATATGGTCGGGTGTTGAGGGAGAAAGGTGAAGTTTGAAACAATGTTGTTGAAGAAATCATGGAGAAGGGGATGAAGATGGGAAGAAATTCATAAGGGATGCACATTCATGTGTTGAGGGAGAAAGGTGAAGTTTATCTGCCATTCCTTTTTCTTTCCTTGAATTTTATTTTTAATTTTTTTCCTATTTTTTTTAATTTTTTAATTTAATTTTTCATTTATTTAATTTTAAAAATGATTATATGGTTTTTTTTAATTTTTTAATTCAATAATTACACACGTGGCGTGCCATGTAGGCATTGACTGGTTAAAATTGGCCAAAAAGACCAAAGATGCAAAGGGGCTAATACACTTTAGCCTATTTTAAATAGGCGGTTTACACATACATTAGTTTTCTCTTGTGTTTCTTTTCATGATTTCGTCGTCTTAATGCGACATTATTTAATTTGTCATCTTGTGTTGCGTTGTTTGATTGTTTATTTGTTGCAATGCTTGCTTGGTTCAGATCGTCAATTCAACTTCAGTGAATTGTAGACTCAATCAATGACGAGTTCATAAACATTGCAATGTTTGCATGGTTATTTCGGTAATTTTGACTTTGTCACATTATTTCTATACATGTTGTCTTTTTATGCTATTAATCAAAACGTTGAGAGTTTATTCAAAGATTCATCATTTTCGTTACTATTGGTGTTGAATTTGTGTTTGTGTTTTATGTACTTTTTCAGTTTGCTTGAATGAGCATTAATTTTTGTTAAAAAAAAAAAAGTTCTTAGTATTCGGATCAATTTAAAATAAATTATTATTTTTATTATCCTTTTCACTTAATATTGAAGATCACATTTTAGGTGTTAGTTGAGAGGTAAAAGCCTAACATTGCAACCTCAGTTGCAAAAGCCTAACTTTGGGTTCTAGAATTGTGTTTTCTCTTTTTTTTTTACTGTATTAGAAATTTAGAATCGTGTAGTTAAATTATTTTTATTTGGGTAATAGATTAATTTTTTAAAGTGAATAGAATATGCATTTGTTTGACTAAATTGCCGCTCGATTGTTTCCTCTATCCTCTTCCATATGCCAATTGGATTTGCATGAGAGATTAAAAGACGGTGAAGTTTATGGTTTTTTATTATCTGGCAGATCATGGGAACATGTTCTCTCCTCTTTTTGTGGTTTATATTTTAGTACCTTTGAACCTTCCATGATGCTTCTTCTGCGGTTTATGAACACTCCAAGACAAGGATATAAAACAAAATTCAAGATTGCTCGTACTAAATAGGTGCATGTCAAATTTCATCACCAAACTAAATTCAAAATAAATTGATTTTTTTTCGTTAGTTTAATCAAATTTTATTTATTTTTTTATTGTTCTTCAGATTATCAAGCCCTATTAAAAATCGAAGAATAAAAATAAAAATATCATTCATTTGAAACAATTTATTCATTCTATGATCACACGCAAAATATGTATTTTTAAGGTAAGTTTAACATTTAAATTAATTTTGTGTAAAAAAAAAATTAAATTTCTTTAGCAAAAATGCTTTTTTTTTTTTTTTTTTTATAGAAAATCTAGTAACTTTTTACTCAAATATAGTGTTTAGATAGTATGAATTATTAATTATTACTATAGTACATTTTGTTGTGAATAATATTTTTTTTCCTTCTTTCTATTATCTAATACATTCCCCGGTCACAAATATAAGCAAAAATTTATGTTTTAGATTCATTCAATAAATGATGTATGTGATCTTTATTGTAGACAACATACATCATTTATTGAATGAATCTAAAATATGAATTTTTGCTTATATTTGTGACCGGAGAGTGTAGAGTACTTTTTATCGATGTAATTCTGAGAATCACGATGACTGTTTTCTTTCTTGAGGTAATATCACAGTGGCTATTGACAAATAATTTTATGTCATTAGTGGTAAAGTGAAACAAACATTTTATACCAAAAGAAAAAAAAACTTCTTTTATTTTATATTTTAAAATGCTAGCAACTAAATATAGTAAAAACATTTTGAAACTTATATAGTCAAACATTTAAAAGTGTAAAAAAATAGTTTTCTAAACCAATATTTTTAGACACTAGTTATCATGACCCTAATTTATTTTACGAAAACAATCTAAATTAAAAAAGAAAATTAAACACTAGTTATCATGACCCTAATTTATTTTACGAAAACAATCTGAATTAAAAAAAAGTGTCATTAACCTCCTGATCTAACCGATAAAAAGGAGAAAACAAAGCATATAGTTTACTTTTTTCTATAGCAAACAAAGAATATAATTTGAGCTTTACCCTCCAACAAATGCATAGTTTTTTTTTATTTTTTTGAGAGAGCCAACAAATGCATAGTTGAAATTCCTTTTTTTAGGATCGAGACATTATCCTAGTATTTGACGTTTTGTTTAATTCCCGGAAGACTTCAATTAGAACAATACAGGTGGTATACATGTAAGCATATCTTTATTTTTAATAAATAATAAAATATCTTACTTTTAACTTGTTAGCTTTTAAACATATGTGGATGTGGATGTCCAAAGAGTAATCTCAAATGAAGATTGTTTTGTAAACAAGTTGACCAAAGAATAACAAATAAGAAACAAACTAATTAAAAATAGCTACTTAAATAACAAATAGAAAAAACTGACCAAAACGTATAAGCAGATAAAAAAAATGTCAACCTTCCAATGTTTTAATATTTTAGTTCTCTTTTCGTATTATAAAGATCAAAATCATTCTCTACCAAAAAAAAAAAAAGATCAAAATCACCATCAACGTTCCTTCATTCGTATATTCATTCATACGTTCATTCAACCCATCTTCCATACATTAATATATTCATTCCTTGGTATATACATTCATACATTCATTCATTTATTTGGATATTCATTCATTCAATCATAAAATTAGACAAATCATCGGAAAGTCATTCATTCATTCAAAGGTGGTTTAGCCGTTTTGGTAATTAGATATCAACATTTATCAATTCATCATCTACACGAAACCAAAATAAAAAACAAAATGCAACAAAAATCATATGAAGCTTCTCCTCCTTATGGGAGCTTGATACTAAGTTGCAGGCAATGTTTCATCCACAATCCGCAAAAGACAAGCACATATGTCTTCAAATGTCATACCATTTTCCAGACCTTCTATCACAATGGCTCTAATACTCCCGTCGAGCTGCAATGTATCAAGAGTATCCCTGACATACTTATCGTCAATCAATACCTCCAAATTTGTCGGCCTAGTAGGGTCTCCCTTGACAGGTGGCAGTACCTTAAGGTGAGATACCCGATTGAACCATGATATGTATCTCGGTACGTGGTGGTGTAATGATGGGTGTTGCGGTGGTGGTGGTGATGGAGCCTAATGTTGGTCGTCCTGAACCTTGTATTGCCGCTCAAGCATACATGGTGTAGGGTCAACCACATGTGAGGTGCTTGTCTGTGAGGTGCATGTCCCATCGTCGTGCCTACGTCGGTCATGTTTAAAAGGACAATTTGCTACAACATTCACTCTACGTACCGAGCTGTGTTGGGTTGTCCTAGTCCTACAACGCCTAAGCCTACCAACGTCATCAACCATATCTACACATCAACCAAAACAAAAAAGTCGATAAAAAATTCTTCAAGAGACTTCATCAAACACTTGGAGCACAAAATAAATCAATTCTTAAACTACCACATTGCATTAAAACGTAGTTTAAACTACATTCACAGTCAAAATAAACAAGTAATTGATCAATAATTACTCAAACATTCATAAATTCCACAATAAAAAATCCTCAACACGTGAACAATTAAAAAAAGCCCAGACATATAAAATTAAGATACTTAAAAGATTTTGAATACTTACTTAAGTTTGAAGAAATTTGATAGAGTATGAATTGTTGGGGTAGAGAGGAAAAGTTTAGGTTTGTATCTGATTGACTTTGAAAATAATGGTTTTGAGTTTGTGTTTGTTAGTATAATTAATTGTCGTTTGGCAGCGAACGACAATTAACTACCGTTTGAGAGCGAACAACAGTTAATTGTCATTGGAGGTATCTGCGTTAGTTTGAGGTGTCTGTGACCAATTCATATTTGTCTTAAGAGCAATTTTCTACATGTTTTAACCGTCATCATAAGTGGTCAAATATGTATTTATATGTGGAACAGAGACGTGTAAGGAGAGCTATGAATTTGAGACAACGTACTCTAAGTTAGTTGAAAATTGACAGAATTAGGGGAAATTTGGATTTGAAGGGTTTATTTTTGAAAGATTTTAGGTTAAAATTCAAAAATAGGAAATGAAGGAGCAATGTACATATATTTGTATAGAATCCAAACAGAGATAAAATAGGAAAATCGTAAGAAACACTTGAAAATCGTAAGAAGCGCAGAAAGCTCGAGGGCGATGAGAAATTCTCTTAACTAGTTGTCCAACCCAATTCCACTGTTGGTTATAGACAAGACGAGATACAAACTAACTCAATTCAATGTTTTTTTTTTTTTACAGCAAATATTAATATTATTAAATGGAAGATGCAACTTTATATATATTTTTTTTTTTGGGCAATGCAACTTTATACATGGATATATATAGATAGAGACCGGAAAATATGAATTTATAGAGACCGTTTGCTGATCGGTATAGAGGGACACTATAATCCCCGTGCGTTTAACTCAGTTGATAGGGATATTGCATATTATATGCAGGGGTTGGAGTTCGAACCCCGGATATCTCACTTCTCCACGGTTAAATTGTGAGAGTTCTAGCCACTAGACTACTTGACCAAAAAAAAAATTAGAGGGATCTCGTGTTTGACGCTCCAAAGAGATAGGATAAAATAAACCGTTTTCCTATCATATTCTGACTTATCTTTATAATTTTTATCCTCATTATATGTTGGATTATAAATTATCCTCATAGTTCTCGTGAGCGTAATTCAATTGATAAAAACAATGTATAATATATGCAATGTTTGAAGTTTGAACCCCAAACACCCAAGAAAAAATAAACTATCCTCACAGCATTACAAATTCATTCTTTTTTTTTTTTTTAATTTTAAAGAAATTCATTCCCTATTTATATTATGCCGTTTTTAAAATGTTGTCCTTCCTTACTTATTTTTAATTAATTAAATACTTTCTTTAATTAATTACAAGAGTAATTTTCTCAATTAATTTTATTAAAATAATGATATCATATTTGTTATCATGTCCATATATTATAGTTTGTCTCTATCCAACTCTCTATATCCTATCATAGCCATTAAACGGGATATAAGAAAGAAAAAAGACTGCAAAAATGCCAGTCGCCAAATTTTCCGTGATGTTTAAATTTCTGCAGCGAGAATTAAACTCAAGGCTGAAATACATACAAAAAAAAAATTAAATACAATTTTGACTCCCATATTTTGTAAAATATAAAATTTTAGTCTCATTTTGTAAATTCAATTCAGTAGAGGTGGAAAATTCTAAAAATTGTGAAAGAGAGAACAAAATCTCAATTTAGAAATAGAGGGGCTAAAACTTTTAACTTTTGCAAATAGAAAGAACAAAAATACATTTAAGCCTGAAAAAAAAATGGTATTTACTCAGCGGCTAGACTAGAAAAAGTAGTATGGAATTAATATATAATATTTGAATGTATGAATACTATATCTATAGTGTGTCGGAATGTGCTGCCAAACATTTCTCGAATCCAGAGTAAAGCTACATCTCAATTGCCACAACAAAACACCAGTGGAACTCATAGGTTTGGTTTCTATCTGTTGAAACAGTGTTAAAATGTGCTGATAAACATTTATCTATACAGTATATTCAATTTGAGATAAATCAACAAGGGTAGCTCACCGCTTCATAATCTTTTTGTAGGTGTTATTTGGAAGGGTGATTCAACTCAATTATTCTTTTGCCACAAGTAAATAACAGTTCGAGAAACAAAGGCCAATATTTATTGGAAATAAAAATATCATGACAAGTCATTTGAGTTAGAAAGACACGCACCACCTCAACATCAAAAAACAATTCCAGAAATATCTGGTCAACCATGAAATCCCCAAGGCTGGTTTCGCCTTGAAAGGGTTATTATTATAAAAAGGCGAATACAAAAAAAATGTTGAACCAACAATTTCAAAAGAAACCAACCGATATATCTGAATATCGTCATTGTCAAATATAATACAGATCGCGCTATCTTGCAATTAACCCGTCAGCGCTGATGCTCCAGAGATAATCTCAATCAATTCAGTGGTAATTGATGCTTGACGAGTTCTGTCACAAAATGAACAAAGAGACTAGTCAGTGAAATCATAGGTTCGCAGAGAATCTGAGATACTGATGCAATTATACAGGATGGACCAGAACAAAAAAATCGTCTCAATGTTGAATGTATAATACATGCATCTACAAGAGAAAGAAAAAGATACCTATTATAAGTGAGGGTCAGACGATCAAGCATATCCCCAGCATTCCTGCTAGAGCTGTCCATGGCAGACATCCTTGCTCCTTGCTCACTGCAGGCATTCTCCAACACCGCATTGAACATGACCTATATACAACAGTAGAGTATAGAACAATAAGTATAATTTGAAAGAGGGGCATCACCTTCAAACGTCAAAAGTTCTCAATTTAAACACTGACTCAAGTACAACATTTCAAATCAAAAAGCAGCAAAAGGAAATAGAAAGAGTACAAATCAATAAGCACAATATTCAAGGTTGATGTAGTACAATATTCTTGTTAACACAAAAGAATCAGGAACAAGGTTGGGCGCAGACAAGATGGGCCTTTTGATGTTATGGTATGTCCAAATAAACCTGCGGAGTTGGGAATGTAATGGAGGAGGCAGAGGTGTAAGTCTTGGACTCTTGAGGAAGGAGGGGGACTTTTGGTAAGGGAGCAGAGGTGTAGAGCTTGTAGTTTGTTATTTGTCAAGCTTTACCATTATAAACTTGAGAGGTCACTACTTTGTGGATGTTGGAGTAGTATTCTCACAACACTGCAGTATAAGAGGTGTTTAACTGATAATCAATACCAGTGATGTGTTTCTTTTCTTCTCTTACCGCGTGATACTAATACTATTGCCATCATCAAGCCCTCACATAATTAAATGGTCAGTATCTTCCTTATAAAGTTTCTAAGCAAAAAGTATTAAAAAGCAAGTATAAAAGAAACGAAAAAGGAAAACATGTAGCAATTGTGAACTGCTGAACAGAGTTACATCAACAGAGATGAGAAAATATGAACGACAATTGAGGCATTTGAGAGACCTGGGATCTGGCTCCCAAATTACAGAACAAAACCCCTTATCACTTCACTCATATTATATGCACCCTCTAATTTCCTCTCTCTAACTAGTTAACGTCTAATACACAGTTGTAAGTTCCAGTTACTGAATGTTGTTTTATACAAACTGATTCAATCCCCAATTAGGTATCACAGAGTACTTGTAGTATATAATTTCAATGCACCACTTTATAGCTTATATGTGAGTATATATGAACTGTATGGAATGCGGTGAAAACTGAAAAATCAATCAACAAGTATCTGATCACCCTTCTCATGATACTTTCTCTCTGGTCTCCTTCCTATACTTTGACCTCTTCCTAGTAACCAAAAGGTCACAACAAATCATGTATCTGCAATTTCTAACTACACATTTTCAAAACCACTAGGGAACATGTCCTTGAATGCTCTGAGAGAAAGTTCATTTGCTCACACAAACCTTGGAAAGTAAAATGATATCAAAACTGCTCTAGAATGTTCTTGGCAGAAGTTGTGCCATCCATGAAATGATAATCATTTTAATGCAAGGCCAAAATAAACTTGTTACAAAGTCAATAGGAAGCGGAAAGTTGTGTGGAGGTATAGATATGGAATTATTTCTATATAGCCAGGTAGGGGCTAGGTTAGGGGAAAGTGAGAAAATTTGGTATGAAGTATTTGTGTAGAGAGCAGCTTAGTTATCTGTGTTCATAGTTGATTATGTGCTTCTGTAAGGAGAATTGCTCTATTGTTCATAAACTTTATCAAATATGTTCTCTTAATTTGATCCCTGATATGGATTTCACCCCTGTCCCAGATAACATTTTTTATTCTAGGTTTCGTAGTCTCTGTTCTATCGGAATGTTATAAATGCAAAAAATTCAAAATCAATTTTCCTTGCACTGACATATTTTGAATTTGATTCTGAAGTCCTACGTACGGCAATTAGATTAATTCAAATTGATGCAATGGGTAAAAACAAGCAGTGCACAACAAAGTTTGTCAGGAAGTATTGAAGATTGTACTCACACAAGAGAACTGGAACTCGGTCAGATTCTGAAGAATTTCTGATTTTGTGTCACCCCCTTCAATCTCATACGAATCCAGTTCACCGAGACTTCCTCCAGCTTCAGCCTCTCTTTCAACAATCTACGTGAAAATTGCATTACATCACATCATTGAAACAGGCAAAAAGCACAATATCAAAGCCTGATATTGCGAAATAAGTTTTCATGGCTTTCTTCATATAAAGCAACATCAAACGTGAAACTTGACAATATTTCATGTCAGGGGACCTGAACAAAATTTCATTACAATAGGCAATATTAAAAATTGTTTAATAGATGAAAGTACCTCAGGGGATAGTATAGTTGACACCGTTGGTAGAAATTGTACAACGGATTGAAATCTGTTGAAAACAATCCTCAGTGCATCATACTCCACGTTTTTTAGAATGTCATCAGCCAAGACAGAAACCTGAAAATACAACAATTAAAATTAAACAATGGGGATATACACGGTGCAAGACTGTAAAATAAAGATGTAAAATGTATATGTGGCAGAGACGATTATTGATTTGCAATAGTCAAAAAACCCACATTGAATGTTTAAATAGCTTATTTTGGGGGAAAATGCTTTCTTTGGCAGCTTTTAGGAGAGCTTTTGAAAACAAAGTTATTTTCCTTACAAAAGCTGAACCAGAAATGCTAAGTTTCAATATTCAACAACAAAAAGGCTTTAATGTCACTGGGTTGGGTTCCCTTGCCAGCATTAAGCAACCACCACATTATATTCAGTCAGAAAACAATATTGCTGTAAACCAGTTAGAGCAACGTTCATATTTTCAATATTCCTTAAAACAAACTAATTCAGGACCACTTGTAAACTTCGTTTTCTAGATATATGTAAAACACAAGGTTTCAGAAAACAATTTTGCTAAAAAACCATTAAGAGCAATGTCCATATTTTTCAATATTGCTTAAAACAATTTAATTTAGGATTAAACTTGTTTTCTAGATATATGTAAAACATAAGGTTCAAGACACAACATACTAACCTGAGTATAATTCAGAGGATTCTTTTGTATCTCAGTTAAGCTGAGTGCAATGTCTTTCTTTGAGTCACGAATCAACTGAGCCTTAGCCTTCTCTCCCAATATGACATACTTTGTCTCTTTATCAGGTCCTATAGTAGCAAATAGGTTTGGAACCGTTACCATTACCAGATTTTATCTTAATATTTCAACGTTACAAATTTAGCATCAGTTTCGTTATCTTATAAACAATTTAGCCAAATGAAAACAGTATTTCACATTGCAAAGGTTCTAAATTTTGTCGGGGATAAAGTTACATTATGATCCTTGAAATTGCTGACAATTGTGGGCAAATACAACTGATGCAAATGTGGATGTGGACATCCAAAACACTTATTGCAGCCATCACAATACACACACAACAAAGAGCAAAACTTACCAGAATTCAACTTGCTCAAGGCCCTGCTTATCTTGACAGACGTTGAGTTGATTCCACCACAAAGACCTTTGTCTGAAGAAACGGTAATTACAACATTCTTCTTGACATCAACGCCTAAAAGAATATAAACAGAACCACAATGAGCAATGACAGGAAACAGAAAACTCACATTCACATACAATTAGCACACACAATGTGGACAATTCCTATTCGTCAAAAACCAAAGGGTGAAGTGCTATGTAGCACCCACACTTATGGTGAAATGTGTGTTCAGTGTTGTTGGACACAACATTCATCGGTGTTCGATACCGACATGTGTGATTACAATCAATTAATTCATTTTTTAACAAATTTTTACTAGTGTCAACGTGTTCATGTCAGTGCTTCATTGGTGAAGGGTCCATTCAGTTATTGTTTTCAGTCTCCAATTATTACACAATCATACAATTCAGAAAAATGCTAAAATTAAAACAAATTGTAACAAAAAAAAAGAGAGAATAAAATATGAAATAACGCACTTGTAGCATCGCCGAGAAGGGCCGTAAATGGCTGCCACAAACCACGTGAATTTTCAGCCCTAGTTTGAACAGCACGTAGCTTAGACGCAGCAACCATCTTCATAGCCTTAGTAATTTTCTGAATATTCTTCACACTCTTCATCCGATTTCTCACTGCACAAACAATTACACAGATCCATAACACAATCAAAATTTAATCATTTCTAACCTAATTCATCATAAATCTAACAAAAGAATAAAAAAAAAATGAAAAGAATAATAATTAGGGAAATGATAATAAAATGAAAGTACCAATTTGAGTTGAAATAGAACGCGCTCCTCCAATAGAAGATTGATCTCTGTAATAGAAATGAAATGAAGAGGTTAATTGAAAAGGATTAAAGAGAAAATTGTGTGATTAGAGAGGGTGAGAGAGAACGAACAAGGGAGAGATGAGAGAAGATCGGAGAGTGGTGTTGATTGGTGGTTGGGAAGACATGAGAGGAGCCAAACGCTTCCCTTCGCGTCGGAGTGCAGCAGCCATCGCCATCGATTTGAGATTCTTTCGTTGATCGCTGAGAGAGAGAGGAACCCTAGCTTTTTAATACAGTTCTGTTTTTATTGTTGTTGTTAGTAGTGAAATGAACGAATATGAATGTCGCTTAACTCTTCAATGAGAAAGGACACACTATGTTCTCGTGTTGTCACAAACTTACACATTTCTCTATTTTTTTTTTTTAAGGTTAATGGTGTTTTACCCCTGTAATATAGGTCATTTTTTGTTTTCCTGTCTGTAAAATTATTATTTTTTATTTACCCCCTATAATTCAGAATTTTTCGTTTTTTTATGACCTATTAGGGGGGTATTCCAAAAAAATATATTTTACAGGGTAAATCAAAAAAAATATTTTACTGGGGGAAAAATAAAAAATGACCTATATTACAGGGGGTAAAGCACCATTAACCCTTTTTTTTATTGACTAAATTTTTTTTTAAAATCTAGAAGTACTAACTCAAGTGGCAAAATGCCGAAATTATTAGATCGGATGTCATGACCGACGTTCGAACCCCGGTACCTCCACTTGTGTGTGTGAGTTTATAATGACTTTGTCATTTCGTCTGTCTACCAAAACAAAACAAAGAAAAAATTAAAAATTAATGAATAAGTTCTTAAAATAAATATTTGTTTATAATAGTGATGAGACGATAATTTTTTCCTTTTGATGTTTTGGGACTTTACTATATTTCAAAATATTTGATGTTTTAGTATATAGTAAATTACACTCCCCTTCTTTCAAAGATGTTTGAGTTACACTCTCCTCCCCTTTTATGTTAAAATATACACTCCCATCCCTTGAAAAGAAAAATTTACACTCCCCTCCCCTATAAGATTAGGTGTGAGCATTAGGGTTAAAACAATAAAATTATGCAATAGGGTTTAGGTTAAAATTAGGGCTTAGGGGTTAACTTTAATATATAAGAAGATTAGGTGAGAGCATTAGGGTTGTTCATGAAAATATGAGATTAGGTGTGAGCATTAGGGTTAAAACAGTAAAATTATGCAATAGGATTTAGGTTTAAATTAGGGCTTACATGTTAACTTTAATATATAAGAAGATTAGGTGTGAGCATTAGGGTTGTTCATGAAAATAGGATATTAGGTGTGAGCATTAGGGTTAAAACAGTAAAATTATGCAATAGGGTTTAGGTTAAATTTAGAGCTTAGGTGTTAACTTTAATATATAAGAAGATTACGTGAGAGCATTAGGGTTGTTCATGAAAATAGGATATTAGGTGTGAACATTAGGGTTAAAACAGTAAAATTATGCAATAGGGTTTAGGTTAAATTTAGAGCTTAGGTGTTAACTTTAATATATAAGAAGATTACGTGAGAGCATTAGGGTTTTTCATGAAAGTAGGAGATTAGGTGTGAGCATTAGGGTTAAAACAGTAAAATTATGCAATAATGTTAAATTTAGAGCTTAGGTGTTAACTTTAATATATATAAGAAGATAAGAAGATTAGGTGTGAGCATTAGGGTTGTTCATGAAATGAAAATAGGATATTAGGTGTGAGCATTAGGGTTAAAACAGTAAAATTATGCAATAGGGTTTAGGTTAAATTTAGAGCTTAGGTGTTAACTTTAATATATAAGAAGATAAGAAGATTATGTGTGAGCATTGGGGTTGTTCATGAAATGAAAATAGGATATTAGGTGTGAGTATTAGAGTTAAAACAGTAAAATTATGCAATAGGGTTTAGGTTAAAATTAGGGCTTACATGTTAACTTTAATATATAAGAAGATTATGCAATAGGGTTTAGGTTAAATTTAGAGCTTAGGTGTTAACTTTAATATATAAGAAGATAAGAAGATTAGGTGTGAGCATTAGGGATGTTCATGAAATGAAAATAGGATATTAGGTGTGAGCATTAGGGTTAAAACAGTAAAATTATGCAATAGGGTTTAGGTTAAATTTAGAGCTTAGGTGTTAACTTTAATATATAAGAAGATTACATGATAGCATTAGGGTTTTTCATGAAAATAGGAGATTAGGTGTGAGCATTAGGGTTAAAACAGTAAAATTATGCAATAGAGTTTAGGTTAAAATTAGGGCTTACATGTTAACTTTAATATATAAGAAGATAGGAAGATGTTTATGTAAAGTAAAATAAAATTATGTTCTTAATTATATTTTATTTTTTTGGAATGGAATGACCGTTAACAAGTCTCGCTATACTTAACTTAATCGCATACTTATAAATGTTAACCTGTCTCACTATACTTAACCTATTTTTAACCTAATTTTTCACTCCACACCTTTGCATTTATTGTTTATCTAAAGTAAAATAAAATTATGTTCCTAATTATATGCTATTTTTTTAAAACGCTATACTTAACTTAATCTTTTACTTATAAATGTTAACCTGTCTCGCTATACTTAACCTAATTTTTCACTCCATACTTTTGCATTTAATGTTTATCTAAAGTAAAACAAAAATATGTTCCTAACTCTTACTTATAAATGTTAATCCGTCTTGCTATACTTAACCTAATTTTTCCCTCCACACTTTTGCATTTAATGTTTATCTAAAGTAAAATAAAATTATGTTTCTAACTTTTACTTATAAATGCTAATCCGTCTCGTTATACATAACATAATTTTAACCTAATTTTCCCTCCACACTTTTGAATTATTTGTTTATCTAAAGTAAAATAAAATATTGTTCCTAATTATATGCTATTTTTTTAAAAAGGAATAACCGTTAACTCATCTCGCTATACATAACTTATTCCCTTACTTATAAACGTTAACCCGTCTCGATATACTTAACCTAATTTTTCACTCCACACTTTTGCATTTAATGTTTATCTAAAGTATAATAAAATTATGTTCATAACTCTTACTTATAAATGTTAACCCGTCTTGCTATACTTAACCTAGTTTTAACCTAATTTTTCCCTCCACACTTTTGCATTTAATGTTTATCTAAAGTAAAATAAAATTATGTTCCTAACTATAACTTATAAATGTTAATCTCTCTCGTTATTTTTAACATAATTTTAACCTTATTTGTTCCCCCACACTTTTGCATTTAATGTTTATCTAAAGTAAAATAAAATTATGTTCCTAATTATATGCTATTTTTTTAAAAAGGAATAACCGTTAACCCGTCTCGCTGTACTTAACTTAATCTCTTACTTATAAATGTTAACTCGTCTTGCCATGCTTAACCTAATTTTTCCCTCCAACTTTTGCATGTAATGTTTATCTAAAGTAAAATAAAATTATGTTCCTAACTCTTACTTATGAATGTTAACCCGTCTCGTTATAATTAACATAATTTTAACCTTATTTTTTCCTCCACACTTTTGCATTTAATGTTTATGTAAAGTAAAATAAAATTATGTTCCTAATTATATGCTACATTTTTTAAAAAGGAATAACCGGTAATCTGTCTCGCTAGAGCTGTCAAAACGGGCCGGCCCGTTTAACCCGAATAAATATAGGGCTTGGGCTTAAAATATTGAGCCCGAATTTTAATAGGGCTTTTTAGCCCGGCCCTTAAAAGTCCGGTACCCGTTAGGGCTAGCCCGAATGGGCTGCGGGTAGCCCGTTAGCCCGCATAACAAAAAAAAATTCTATAAATTATATATATTTTTCAAATAATTATTTACTTAGTTGATTATCAAAGTAAAAAACAAAAGTGAAAATTCAATGAATTAACACAAATATAAATGTAATATAAAATTATATTTATTCATTTCGTTATTTATAGTTTTAAAGATCGAATATATAAATATCTATAACCATAACATATCTAATTTATTTAAAATCATGTTCCTTGTCGTTTTAGTTTACGACGTTTGTACGAAAATGTTTACAATTTACTTTTGTGCTAGACATTATTTAAACATATTAAAAATATTATTTATAAAAAAATTATAGCAGTGTTTTATAGTACTTTTTAAAATAAAAAAAATATAATTTTTAATACGGGCCGACCCGTTTAGCCCGCGGCCCGTGTAGGGCCGGGCTCGGGTAGTATATTTCAAGCCCGTTTTGTCAACCGGGCTTTTTGGCCCGGCCCGCTAAAGCCCGAAGCCCGCCAGGGCCGGCCCGTTTAGGGCCGGGCCGTCCGTTTTGACAGCTCTACGTCTCGCTATACTTAACTTAATCTCTTGCTTATAAATGTTAACATGTCTCGCTATACTTAACCTAATTTTTCACTCCACACTTTTGCATTTAATCTTTATCTAAAGTAAAATAAAATTATGTTCCTAACTCTTACTTATAAATGTTAACCCGTCTTGTTATACTTAACCTAATTTTAACCTAATTTTTCCCTCCACACTTTTGCATTTAATGTTTATCTAAATTAAAATAAAATTATGTTCCTAACTCTTACTTATAAATGTTAATCCGTCTCGTTATACTTAACATAATTTTAACCTAATTTTTCCCTTCACACTTTTGAATTATTTGTTTATCTAAAGTAAAATAAAATAATGTTCCTAATTATATGCTATTTTTTTAAAAGGAATAACCGTTAAAAAATTATTGAATAAGTTTTTAAAATAAATATTTGTTTATAATAGTGATGAGACGATAATTTTTTCCTTTTGATGTTTTGGGACTTTACTATATTTCAAAATATTTGATGTTTTAGTATAGAGTACATTACACCCCCCTCCTCTCAAAGATGTTTGAGTTACATTTTCCTCCCCTTTTATGTTAAAATATACAATTCCCTCCCTTGAAAAGAAAAATTTACACTCCCCTCCCCTATAAGATACTTGAATTACAACCCCCTCCCTTAATAATTAAATATGGACTACACTTTAATCTTTTTTAACATAAATAAATATTTGTATAATATATATTAATTTTGAATCTCCATTTATAAAATATAAATTTGTTTCTTTATAATCTAAATGTCAATAACAATTAAATTTAAATATTTTGTTATTAATTTTATAATTTAGAGTATAAAATTCACTTTTAAATAACCATACTTAATCGAATTTAATAATTTTTCACATATTTTAATTTTGTTTTGGGTTGTTTCATATTTTATAATAGGGTTTAAAACTATATGGTAATGAAATTGTGAATATAAAATAGAGAAAGATATATATTCAAAATTTGATTATATTAAAATGAACCCGCAATGCTATTTTTCTGTGTTAGATTATTTGTTTGTTAGATTATTAGAAATAAAAAAAATAAAAAATTGAGGGACTAAAGCGTAGATTTTAACATGAAAGGGGAGGAGAATGTAATTCAAGCTTCTCTCAAGGGAGGGGAATGAAATATTTTCTAATATGTTTTGAATAAGAGGGGAGGGAAGTGTATATTTTACATAAGAGGGGAAGGGAGTGTAATTTACACTTTAATATATTTAATATTTCTTCCGTTTTAAAATGAGTGTCGTTTTAATCAATTGCATACAAATTAAGGAATGAAATGAAATAGTCATTAAACATAATACTTTTACCAAATTGCCCAAGAAAAAGACAAACTTAAAATTGTATTGAAAATTATGCGAGAGAAAAGTTGGAGTATTTATTGAGGGTAAAGTTGAGAGAAAAAAATTAAAGTTGTATTAAAAATCTAAATTGACATTCATTTTAAAACAATTTTTTTTAACTTGTGTCACTTATTATAAAACGGAAGGAGTATTTTTTTCAAATTTATCCTTGTTGAAAAACACATCATAAAACTGTTTTATTAGGTAAAAATTACTCGGTATATCAAAATCATTAGTTTTTTTTTTTTGACATAATCAAAATACTAGTTATAGAGTTGACATGAAATATATACGGTCATTCCTTAAAAAAAAAAAAAAAAGAAATATACGGTCATACATTAGAAAAGGGCTAAATTATATTTTCGATTCTTTAAGTTATTTTTTAAGTTTTATTTCGTCTTTAAATCTTTTCTTAATATTTTTTTTTAAACGTAGGCAGATATAGCAAAGAATAAACAAATCTTTTATATTTTTTTTAAAGAATGATAAATTAATTCATATGATTAATATATTTTTAATTTTAAAAATTTTATAGCAACGTAAATTAAATTTGAAGAACTCGTATAAATCTCTTAAAAATCTTCATCCAATAAAGTTTTTGAGCTCCTCAAATTATGAGTATTTTGGATTTTGATGAAGAACAAACTACCAGAAAAGTTCCCCCCTTTCATTTTCCACCAAATCCCTCCTATCTCTTCTCTTTCAAACTCGTAAATAAGGTCTTAAATTTTGTAGGTTCCCTATTAATCCCTTAAGTTGTTTACATTGCATATTTTGCTCTCTTACATTATAAGACAATTCTCTCCTTTAAGTAACAAATGTTAAATACCCTAATCATCTCTTTTATTGTCTAATTTATAAAGGACGAAAGTGTCTCAAAGTTAGTAATTCAAGAGACCAAAGTATCTAACTAGTATGAAAAGAAAAAATAATGAGTAAACCATCAAATTAATCTATGTCGTTGTAAGTCATTCTCAAATTAGTCATTGACTCAATTAATATTTTAAACTAGTATATGTCTTTGTCCAAAGTTTCTCAATTAGGTCCCTCGTCATGTGACAAAAACATAATGACCTGGATCTTATTGAGAAAGTTTCGACAAAGACATAGACTAGTTTGAAATATTAACAGAGTATAAGACTAATTTGAAAATGACTTACAAAAATAAAGACCAATTTGATAGTTTAGTAAAAATAATAATATAAAAGGGAAAGTGTCTAGCATATGTAATTTAAATGAACAAAGTAAAAAGAAAAAAAGTTAATGGACCAAAATAAAACCTACGGATCTTGGATTTAAATCTAGTCTAGAACATACAAGTGTTAAGAGAGAACTTTATCATCCATTGCGATCCCAAGTGACTCAAAAGGTTAGTACTCCACAATCGTGCATCATGGATGTACAATTTATACCAAAAAACAAGCATTCAATTGTTCATGCCTTATGTAATTTTACGTCCAACATTTGATAATATTCACAACAAAAAAATAAAATCTCATTTTTTTGGATGAGTTAAGTCATGACGACTCGTCAAAACTGAACACCAAGACTCAAAAAATGCTAACAAATAAAATTGCTTACTAATGAAACTCTTGCGCTAGCAGCAGGAACCAACTTCGGTTAGAAAAAAAAAATTAAATTTATCAGTTCAACTAATCAAACATACATATAACTCTCAAGAAATATTGATAACATAGTGGGGCACCTGCCCCCACATGGGTGGTTTCAAGGTCCGGTAAGCCCGGATTCTGATTCAAATTTTTTGCAATTCCTTTTGTAAATCCCTCTGAATTTATTATATAAACTCTTATAAATTGGGCAATTTTTTTAGATTTTTTATTATTTGCTTGCAATTTTTTTATGTAAACCCTATAGATGTGTTGCAATTTTTTTTTGCCCATACTTTATAATAATCTTGGCTCTGCCACTGTGCCCCCACACTCCCATAACTAAGGCAAAGAGACGTTTACTCTCTAAAGTATTAAGTTAATAATTTCTTTATCTATATAAATAAATTGGACTATAAAAATGTTATTTCATTGGTGTCGTTAGAAAATATAAGAATATATTGTTGATATTTTTTTTTTTGGAGAAGCTAAGCAAACTATATTATAAAACCAACACAAGCTCCTCTAGCACAAAGTGTGCCAAAAGAAGTTAAAGAATCCAAAAAATACAATGAGACAATTCACAAGTTATAACAAAGTAGCCAAGAAAAATAAAATTACGTTACAACATGAAAACATAACAAAAGACTTAACCTCCAAATCGAATACTCAAAATAAAAAACAGCGTAATAAGATTTAAACTACCAACATGTTTGGAGCTTAACCTTTTTCAATAAAGATAGAAACTGTTTCAATTTATTATGAAAATGCCTCATATTGCGATCCTTTCAAATAGTAAAAAGAGCTTCAATCCAAATAATATTAAAAGTCAAACGAGAGTTGTTGGTGAAACCTTCGAGATCTCCAAACTGAAGAAAATGCTTAAATAAAAACTTTGAAGAGTCGTTGAGATGAAAAAAAAAGAAAGATATTGTAAATATGATGTGTGTGTACACACAACAGAAATGTAACAATATGTCCTTTAAAAAATATATGTAACAATACACACACCGATCTTTCTTTTTGCTTATAAAAGATACGTGAAAAAATTGAGTCTTCCCTTTTCAATTGGACTTCTCCTGGCTAGGAGCAAACTCTAATGCAGACTACTTTTCTCACACCACTCCTCCTCATGACCTTCTCCCTTTGATCAGGATCGACGCCATGGGAACCTTGTTTCCAAGAGCTTAAGTCTTTTTCTTTTCTTTTTCTGTCTTTTCTTTTTTTCCCTTGTTAGCTTTGTAACAAAAAAAAAAGACCAAAGTAGTCTCTTTTTTTTGGTAGTGAGACCTAAGTAGTAAAGTAAATTGGAGAGTGGTAATTTATGGATTAAATTAAGGATTATATTAAAGATCGGCATATTCTTGTTTTTTATTCTAAAGAGAAGATATGTGTGTGTTTGTTTCTTTCACACGTACAAATTAGAGATCATAGCTTTTGAATTAATCATGACTGAAAATGAAATTTGGAATGATATAATAAGGCAGCAAAGTGTCGTTTGGATAAGCATCCAAGTTCCTACATCAATTTAAAGGATTTGTCTGTTAATATTGAACACATGTATATAATTTAGCATGAGAACCAAGAGTCTCCGCTCGTTATTTATATATATAATGTTTATTTATACAAAGAAATAGAAAGGAAGAAACATTGAACCATGGACACACATGCATATATAAGGGGAGAATTGAATTACAAAATGTATATTGAACTAATTATTGAAATTATATTGTTGCTTAATCATCACATAGTGAAGGTGAAGTTTTATTATAATATGGATATGATTTTACTTAATTTCCACTTCCTGATCCAGCATGAGATCCTGCATATGAACCAGCTTCAGAGCCCGCTCTAGAAGACCCTGACCCAGCATGAGACCCTGCATATGAACCGGCTTCAGAACCTGCTTCAGAACCCGCTCCAGAAGACCCTGACCCAGCATGAGAACCTGCATATGAACCGGCTTCAGAACCTGCTCCTGACCCAGCCCCTGACCCTGCACGAGATCCTGCATGGGAGCCGGCTTCAGAACCTGCTCCAGAAGACCCTGATCCCGATCCTGATCCTGAAGTGGAAGCCGAACCAGACCCTGAACCAGACCCTGCACCAGCACCAGAGCCAGCACCACCACCACCACCAAGTCCAAGTCCTAAACCAGCACCCAACCCTATTCCCACACCACCCAAGTCCAACCCAAGGTCCTTTCTTGCTGCTCTACTTTCACATGCAATAACATTCATTGCAACAAGCAAAGAAACAACAGCTAAAATCTTCATTGAAGCCATTGTCACGGATCAAACAATAAAAGGCAAATATATATATCAGCACGTTTGAACTTATCTAAAGCCAATATTGATTTAGAGATTGAAATGTTTTAATTGTAGAGAAGTATGTTGAGATATGCATGCTATTTATAGATGAGATTATGATAGCGCTAATGTACGTCGGCAAGCATGTGTAAAAGCTAGAGGTGTGCATGCGTATGGAAATGGGACAATGTAGGAAGTGGGGGTGTCACTTGTGGCACAAGTCAACTTTTTTCTGGTGGAAATTTTTATAGCAGAAATTAATTTGGATATGTGTACATTATTTGTCGTTATTGAGATGAGTCCATTAGTAACAGTACATGCCACTCACTTCAGCATAATGTATAATACATAGTGGGATATACATGATTTTGATACGTGTAATCCAAATTCAAGAAGAAATGCTATTAAGGATATGTATGTTTATTTGCAGGGCCACTAAAACACGTTAATTCAAGATGTAAAACATATGCTGAGATTTGAGAACGTTATGGAAGAGTTACCAAGCTATTTTGTTAGAAATTTATTTTTATCTGTAATTATTGATCTTCCATTGATTTATAAAACTAAACGTTGGTTAACTCATATGTTAATAACTTAATATATGTCCCGGACTATTTGTGTTTATATTTTGATTATGTAACAGTTGTAACCCTTTTGTAAATAGCAAATTTCCTCTTCACTTTCTTATAAGCATGTTTTTAGATATACATTAAAGAACTTCATGTCATGACATGCATGCTTACTCATCAATGCCCGAGAAAGAATATCCTACATAATTGTCCTTAAGGCGTAACTCAAGTGGTTGAACCAAGACCTTCAAAGTCTTGATTTCGATGACATGACATGTTGAATCCATACCGCCTTTTCATTTGGTTGGTGACAAAGACAAATTTAAATCCGTTCAAAAAGAATCCATATGCACATTATGTGTTTCCAAGTGAATATATACATGGCCTAAAGTAAATTTTCAAGGAGACCTTTATGTTTTAAGTTAAGTTATGTGCTTTAAGTTAAAATATTTAGACTTAAATATGTATTTCATCATTGTAATTAGGGGTCGTTTAAAAATTGGTCCCTGTAATCGTTAATCATGACAATTTACCCTTGCATTGTTTAATCATTTAAAATTTCGTCTCTCTCCCCACTTAATCACTAACATGTCACTAATTTGATGACGTGGCAATCACTGTCATACATGAAATTTCAATTTTACCCTTGGCTTTTCAATTCTTTCTTCAATATTTTATCCTCTTCTTAAGGGCAAAATTGGAATTTCATATGTGGTAGTGATTGTCATGTCATCGAATTAGTGACGTGGCAGTGATTAAGTTGGTCAAAGGACAAAATTTTAAATGATTAATGATTACAAGACTAGCTTTGAAGGATTAGCGAATACAGAGACCAATTTTTAAACGACCCCTAATTGCAAGGATGAAATACATATTTAAACCAAATATTTATTTACCAACATGTGTTGTTTTTGCTTTATAAAATTAATAGCAAATTGAATGCAAGCTTAAAGCACACCAGTAACTATATGTCATGTTTTAAATTTGGTGACAACTAGGGTACCCATGGAAGAATGGTGGGTAATTTACCCCAACCAATGCACATTAGCCACATAAGCACATTTTTAAGCGGTATCCATGAACTATCTTGACCCACCAACAAATTACTCATTTTCATTGGTTGGTGGATAAATTATCCACCATTCTTCAAAGTAATCTAGAAAAAACCTTTAAATTTAGTAAAATCATAGCTATTATAACCACAACACAAATTAGTAAATTAAATTACAGCTCTTCTTCCTCTAAAAAAAAATAAAAATCAGAGCTCTTCTTTGCACATACACGCAACAAACCAAATCTGTTTGACGTTGCAGATTTGGTGCAATCATAACTTTAACTTCTGTTTTAGGAGTTTTTCATTTGTTGCTTTCGGGGTTCTGTCTTCTTCTGCATTTTTATTCTTTTTGTTCTCTTCCAGACTTCTCCGATTTTTTTTTGGTAGATAGATGAAATGACAAAATCATTATAAACTCATACATATAAGTGGAGGTATTGGGGTTCGAACCCCGATCATGGTATCCGACTTAACAATTTCGGTATTTTGTCAGTTGAGCTAGGACTTTTGGATCACTTCTCCAATTTTTATTTGGCATTTACCAGTTTGATTATACTATACAATATATTGGTTTATGATTTTTTTTAAAAATATCAACACTTGATTTTTTCCGTCAATTGATATATCTTATTTTGTTTTATAAAGTAAATTGCTTATTGTAGAGAAGCCAAAACTATATGCAGCAACTAAGCTTTTTATCTGCATGCGGTAATTGTAAAGAAAAGCTTTTATCTGCATGTAATTACAATGGACAAATATAGGCAGCACCAGTGGTGGCGGAGCCAGAAATTTTATATAATCTGAACAAAATAAAACAATGATAAGTTTTATCTACGGACAAAACCGTAGGTAAAGGTGGAAAACATGTTGTGACAGCCATTTGACAATGACAGACGGATTTAGTTACGAAATTTTTTACCATAGTGATGAATTTTGACTGTCAGTAAAAGTGAAATTTGTGATAAATTTCTTGTAGCGATGCAAAGAAAGCAATGGTGGATCTTGATTAATTTTGTTGGGGGTGCCAAAATTGTATGCAATATATATTGAACCGTTTCAACATGTAACAAGAAATTGTTAGCAGAAGAATTAGTTTGTTTCTTTTGAATAGAGTGTGGGGTAACCGATTCAAGTCTCCACAAGGACACTTTTTTGAATAAAATGTTAATTAATTAATGTAAAAAATACAGGAGAAATAATAAAAGTTAGAGACGCCAGCAGTCAAACTAAAGACTTCACGTACCGAGTGAATATATTGGACATTTATGCCCAATATGATATATATCGCACTTAATTAAGTAATACTCTTTTTTATATATCTGAATTCAGCCATGATACATCATTACATTGCCATCATCTACGACTCAAAAAACTAAAGCTATGCCAAATTACAAGTAGATATTGGAAATTTGGAATCATAACAGGAAAAGACTAAAACAAAGGTTGAATTGAAACACAACTGATTTTTATTACTAAAACACACATGATGCATGGCATCAACCATTTTTTTTTTTTTTTGACAAAACATGGCATCAACCATCTAACATGTTCATTATTTAGGTACACACCAGCTACTAATTTATTGCACCAAACAGTCTAAGATTTTCTTTTATTTAAATCAACCGTATTATCTATATATTTGTCAATCAATTCATGCTTTTCCTTAATTAATCACCACCACCTTCACCATAACCAGAGCCCTGCCCATAGCCTCCACCACCTCCCCCACCACCACCACGACCACCACTGCGACTTCTACCACCTGATCCCGAACCAGCCCGAGAGCCTGCATATGAGCCTGCCTCCGACCCTGCCCCAGAACCGGAACCGGAACTAGAAGATGAAGATGATGATGAACTTGAGGAAGAACTAGAACCAGAGCCAGAGCCAGCTCCTGCTCCGGCTCCAGAGCCAGCTCCTGCTCCGGCTCCAGAGCCACTGCCACCTCCAATTCCCAAGCCTACTCCTGCACCAAGTCCAATTCCCAACCCACCGAGGTCCAAACCCAAATCCTTCCTTGCTACTCTGCTTTCTGATTCAATAACTGACATCAAAACGAGCACCGCAAGTAAACAACATGACCAAGGTGCAGCCATTGATTCCTTGTTATTAATTATAATGCCAACTATATAGTACAAGTATAGTATCGAATTGAACAAACTTTAGAGGGTATGTAGTGTATTTGATTTGTTGGCTACTGTGAAGAGGTCTTAAAGGTTTTTGGAGTATTTATAGATGCTGAATTCTATGGTTGATGGCATGGCGTGAAATTAAGTTGTAGAGTATGTATAGTGTTGGTGTGAAAATGCGGAATGATTATTTTAAGTTTGAGGCTAGAAAGTAGAGGAGATCATATTGGCGTGGCATATTTGAATTTGGATGGATAAAAACTTGTGGTTGAAACGCCTTGAACTTGCTCATTGGCATGATTTATGGCATGTGCCAATACAATGCCGACTCATACGATGGCCACTCTACTTAGTGGAGGATGAAAGGTTGTTTATTGTTGACTATGTATGGTATGGTACTACGAAACAGTTGTACAAACACAGACACGACATTAACACTGATTACTGATATATAAAACCACACGTGTCGGTTTTAGAAATTGATATGTGTTGAACATTAATCACGTCTTTAATTAAAAGTGTCGGTGCTACAAAGGTATGGTTTGGTTTTTTTGCTCATTTTCAAATTTAAAAATATATCAGTGATCCTTTGTGTAGACAGCTCATCTCATGGTTATGGTAAGGATTTTGTTAATACACATGAAAGTCTGCTTTTTGCTTGCCTGGTGCCACTGCCAATCTCCTAATTTTTGTATAAGCTTTTTTTGATCAATTGTCTCCAAATTTTTGTATAAGCTAGTAGTGGTATATCATTAACTTTTTGTTGCATGATGATCAATTTGCACCTAGATTACTATATCTGGTGCTCATTCTTATGGAAGGTTCAAGAATGCTTTTATTACCCTATGAGCAGCCCGTCCCTGAGGGGGTGCAAACAGCTCAATAGAGCTGGGCATCCCTCAGTCATGGGCCTCAATTTTTTTTTTAATACCCACTAGTACTACTGTCCTCCATTTTATTTTTTTAATACCCCTAGCCATTTTCTGTCTCCTTGTTTTAGCCTTTTAGGCCTATTAGAATTAGGTCCTCTTGCTTTTGGTGTTAGGTAGGGGTTCCTCATGTATACGGTAGTCATTTTTATCTTTGGGTGTACCGCATATATACGGCACCTTATATTTATCTTTTAAAAAATATAAATAGATCATTGTTTTTTTTAAAAAAATACGTTTTGATTTTATCACTGACCTCTTTTCATTCTCAGAGCCGAGCCTCCGAATTTTTAGGGACGGCCCTGCCTATGAGTGACTTACTCAATGAGGATCAGTGTACAGTTCCGAACTCTTCTGTTAGATTCATTTTATTTATTTTAACAAATGTTAGATTCATTTTATTTATTTTAACAAATGTTAGATTCATTTGTTAATGACCATATTTTAGGGTGATTTCTGTTTGGTATATTTATGTGATCCAAGGGGATCTTGAATAACGGGATAATGTAGAGATCTCTTTTTATTTAGACTCAAGAGTCAAGACCATTGTGGGTGTGAATGACTATGTCATCCAGAGGATATTTGATCAGACCAAGCTCATTTGATAGAGCCATTATACTTTGAAGGTAAATAGATTGAGAGCCTTTGTTGAAGCGAGAGAGACGATCCTAGCGTTACATGATGTGAGTGTGAGTCCCATGCTTGTTTGGAAGTTTGTTCACTGCCAAGTAGAGTGATAACATTCTGATCCATGGATGAGAGAATGACATGAAAAACAAGTTGATCTTGCCTTCTCCAATATTCATAGTCTCCATGAGTTTGGCTGGACATTGAGATTGAGTTGCGGCATCAACAAATTTGAGTTGCGGCATCAACAAATTTGAGCATAAAGACGAGGAGTGCATCGAATTGCACTTCACTTATAGTGAAGTTTTTTTTATAGGCAAATGTTAGTTGTTAGAGAGGAAAAAAAAATGTTAGCCGAATTGATCGAACCATGGACCTCCTTAAACTATTTCAGTGCCCTGACCCTTTAACCACGGCTTTACACCTTTGGTATAGAAAAGTTAGATCCCGTAAATTTTATTGATGGCTAAATGTGGTTCCATTGAAGGAAGGCTATGGTGTGGGAAGGCGGCATTATTAGAAGCAAACAATAGAGTTATAGAAAAACAAAGTTTAGCAACCAAGTTCAGCCAATTGTGGCCATATCTCACAATATATAGACTACACAGCAGATGTAGTTCCGTTTTATTGTACCTACGTCTCACTAGCTTTGTACGTTCGTCCCTTCCCACTTGTCATACAATCCATATAAGATAGGTATATTTGCATCCACAATAAATTGCTTATTATAGAGAAACCAAAACTATATATGCAGTAACAAAACTTTTATCTGCATTGCCATAAAGAAAAGATTTCATCTGCATGTAATTAGAAATGGGAAAAGAATATATAGACTTATATATATAGGTTTCAAATTTCATGTGCAACCAAATGGTATAAATTTGTAACTTAAGTATTATACATGATATTTTTTTTTTGAGGAATATTAATTATACAGTACTTAAAAGTTGGTCTGCATGAAAAAGAAAGCAAACTAGATAAGAACACGGCAATTTTGAGTGGAAATTAATCAATACTTGTATATATATGATATGATATATATCTGAATTCAACCATGGTACAATACAACAGTGCCATCATCTACAACTCAAAAAGTTAAAGCTATGCCAAATTACAAGTAGATATTGGAAATTTTCATAACAAGAAGACTAAAACAAAAGGTTGAAATTGAAACACAACTAATTTTTCTTCACTAAAACACACATGATGCATGGAATCAACCATCTAACGTGTTCATTATTTCATTCACACCAGCTGCTACTTATATTTTCTTTTATTTGTGTCAACCATATTAGTTATTTATATATTAGTCAATTCATGCATTTCCTGAATTAATCACCCCCACCTTCACCATAACCCCCACCATGACCATAACCCTCACCATAACCAGAGCCCTGCCCAGAGCCTCCACCACCTCCTCCACCACCGCCTCCACCACCTCCTCCACCACCACCACGACCACCACCGCGACTTCTACCACCTGATCCCGAACCAGCCCGAGAGCCTGCATATGAGCCTGCTTCCGACCCTGCCCCGGAACCAGACCCAGAACTAGAAGACGAAGAGGACGATGAACTTGAGGAAGAGCTAGAACCAGAACCAGAGCCTGCACCAGCTCCGGCTCCAGAGCCACTGCCACCTCCAATTCCTAAACCAACTCCTGCACCAAGTCCAATTCCCAATCCACCAAGGTCCAAACCCAAATCCTTCCTAGCCACTCTGCTTTCTGATTCAATAATTGACACCAAAACAAGCAGTGCAAGTAAACAACACGACCAAGGTGCAGCCATTAATGTAGCAGCTTGAAGTAGCAAATCAAGCAAAGGTAAACTAAGGATATCGAACAATATAGTATAATATTTATTATATAGAATTGAACAAACTTTAGAGGGTATGCAGTGTATTTGTTGTTGATACTCTGAAGAGGTTTTGAAGTATATTTATAGCCGCTGAATGCTCTAGTTTTGGTGTGAACATGTGGAATGATTATTTTAAGTTTGAGGCTAGAAAGTGGGGGAAATCATATTTGCGTGGCATATTTGGATTTGGATGAACAAAAACTTGTGGTTGAAGCCCCTTGAACATGCACATTCGCATGATTTATGACATGTTCCAATACAATATGTCGACTCATATGATGGCCACTAACCATAGTGGAGGATGAAAGGCTGTTTATTATTGACTATATGCATGATAATATGACATGGTGTTTTTGCTCTTTTTAAAATTTTAATTATATTATTATTATTATTACTGATCCTTTGCGTGGACAGCTCATCTCATGGTTATAGGTGAGGTAGGGATTTTGTCTGTGCACCAGAAAGTCTACTTTTTGTTTTGCCAATAGTGGTGGTGCCACTGTCAGTCTCCTAAGTTTTGTATAAGGTAATAGTGGTATATATATCATTAACTTTTTGTTGCATGGTGACCAATTTGCACTTAGATTACTATATCTAGGTGTTCATTCTTATACAAGGTTCAAGAATGCTATTATATTTACCCTTCTGAGAGTGACTTACTCAGTAGGGGATCATTGATCATTTCTGAACTCTTCTTTTGGATTCATTTGTTAATGATCATATTTTTGGAGTGGCTTCTAAGATAGGATGCTTGAAAATCGTTTGATATTTTAATAGTGATGGTACCACTCTCAGTGAATAGAAATTATGTATTGCTTACTCTCAATTTATAAGGCGATGGCCAATGTCGATTAAACAAAGAATAACGACAATTTTTTTTTTTTTTTTTTGCGTAAATCAGGTATCTCATTCGCTCGCAGCCGCAGAGAGTAATTCCTCGAACTTGGTGGGACCAAATGGACGACAAATTCTTCCTAAGAGTTTTAAGTTGCTGCATGCACAAGACTAGATTGGAACGAGGACGTTCAACTTATAGATCTCTTTTGTTGTTGTTTGAGTTAACGGATCAAATTACATTTGCAACTTTAAGGACGTTGGTGACCCTGAACTTTCACTTAAAGGTGAAGATGTTGGTTATCACCTGGAGTCATTTTCAAACATCCTAAAAATTATCATCTTCTCTTAAAACAAAATTGACATCTAACAATCGTCGTGGTTATGTGTTTTATTATTGTGTTTTTGTTTGGTACAATATGCATATATTTGTGTTTCTCTTCTTTCTTTTTTTCTTTAAACAAAAAAAGTCATAAAATTTAATATCATTATCATATTTTATAGATGATACATTATTCATACATGTTGTATCAACCATTATTCATAAACTATACATTATATATCCATAATTTTGACACTCTCTGTGTTTCTTATTTCTACACAGTGAAGTATTTTTTTTTTTTACAAAAATGTTCTACTCTATGAAGTTTTTGTGTGTGTACACACAGTGGCGGATATTGACTAATTTTTTAGGGGAGCCAAATATTCATAATATATAGCCTTAGGAGCGACAGTTTGAATCCTGGCATTTGCTTTTTGTGAATAAAAAAATAAAAATGCATTAGAAATACAGAAAAAGGAAGCAGAGGGACTCAAACTCACTCACAATACCAACAGCCTTCAATTTCCGCTACGACACATGCCAAATATATGAAGAATTATGCCTAATAAGTATTTATAAGATAGATTATGAATTAAAGTGATAGCAATTAGTTGACTTAAAATAAAACACAGAGACCATGTAGAATAATCAAATCAGTTGTGCTATATGGTGCGACAAGCACCACACGAATTACACGAGAGAATGGCTGACCCCACCATCCAATTTCCTTTTTATATTATTTTTTTGATATTAACATTAAAATGAATAAATAAACAAATATATGGCAGAGACAATCACGACACACACTTTCTTCTCCATAACCTTATGTTCTGATTTTGTTCAACAACACAAACTCACCGTTACCAACATTCACCGCCGTTTTCAAACTTCCTTCTCCATAACCTTGTTGTCTCTGTTCCGCAATTGTTGTCGTCATTCTCGTTGTGGTTGTCATCGCACTACTATCTCTGCATATCAACCTGCTACTGCCTCTGTTTATCAGCATTGCTACTCTAGCCTCAACCATCAATTGAAATATGATTTTCCCTAATTTAGCATCCAGTTCAAGAGACAATAGTAAGTCTATGATCTATTTATTTATTGTTTTAGAATTAACTCTGTTGCCTTTACTTTTAATTACGTTGATTAATTTAAGTTTCTTTTTTTAAAAATTTGTTGTATTAGTGGAGAAAAGATTTACATCTTGTGAAGAAGAAGAAGAGAGTAATCACATAAATGAAAATTGTCAGTTTAATTTAACAGAAAATGAAGATGATGAACCTAAGGTTGGCATGAAATTTAATTCTACAGAAGAAGTTGACAAATATTACAAGAATTATGCTAGATGTATAGGTTTTGGAGTTAGCAAAATCAGTACAAAAAATGGAGATGATGGAAAAAAGTATTTTACTCTAGGGTGTAACCGTGCAAGAAGCTATGCGAGTAAGTCCAAAAATATTTTAAAGCCAAATCCTAGCATGAAAACACACTGTATGGCTAGAATAAATGTATGTGTGTCTTCAGATGGAACAATTGCTATTTCTAAGGTTGCTCTTGAGCATAATCATGACTTAATAAGTCCAAGCAAATCAAGATATTTTAGATGCAACAAGAATATAGACCCTAGTATAAAAAGGAGATTGGAGGTTAATGACCAAGCTGGGATTAATGTAAGTAGAAATTTTCGGTCTATGGTTGTTGAAGCAAGTGGATATGATAACCTTACATTCGGGGAAAAAGATGCTAGAAACTACATAGACAAAGTGAGGCGGCTTCGACTTGGGACAGGAGATGCTGAAGCCATTCAAAATTATTTTGTTAGAATGCAAAGAAGAAATAGTGAATTTTATTATGTAATGGATGTGGATGACACAAGTCGTTTACGAAATGTTTTTTGGGCAGATGCGAGATGCAGGGCTGCTTATGAGTATTTTGGTGAAGTAATAACCTTTGACACCACTTACTTAACAAATAAATATGACATGCCTTTTGCTCCTTTTGTTGGAGTAAATCATCATGGTCAGTCAATTCTGTTAGGTTGCGCCCTATTGTCGAAGGAGGATTCTATAACTTTTTCTTGGTTGTTCACTACTTGGTTAGAATGTATGCGTGGGCGTGCACCACAAGCCATAATTACTGACCAAGATAGAGCAATGAAAAATGCAGTTGAGGACGTCTTCCCAAAAGCTCGCCATCGGTGGTGCTTGTGGCATATAATGAAAAAGGTTCCAGAAAAATTGAGTAGACTCTCTAACTATGAGTCTATCAAAATACTTTTGCATGATGCGGTGTATGATTCTTTGAGCATAAGTGATTTCATGGAGAAGTGGGAAAAAATGATTGAATGTTATGAACTTCATGATAATGAATGGTTGAAAGGGTTGTTTGATGAGCGTCATCGTTGGGTTCCTGTGTATGTGAGAGACACATTTTGGGCTGGAATGTCAACTACACAACGAAGTGAAAGTATGAACGCATTTTTTGATGGATATGTGAACTCAAAGACATCATTGAAGCAATTTGTTGAACAATATGATAATGCATTGAAAGATAAAATTGAAAAGGAAAATATGGCTGATTTTAGTTCATTCAATAGAATTATTGCTTGTATAAGTCATTTTGGATTTGAATCTCAATTTCAAAAGGCATATACCAACGCAAAATTCAAAGAGTTTCAAGTAGAAGTGGCTTCTATGATGTACTGCCATGCTTTCTTTGAGAGAATAGAGGCTATGAACTTAACATACTGTGTTACAGAAAGTAAAAAGGTATTTGATGAAGTTAAAGACATAATGTTCAAGGTATTCTTCAATGAGAAAGACTTTGAAATACGATGTACATGCTGTTTATTTGAGTTTAAGGGTATTTTATGTAGACATATCCTTTGTGTTCTTAAGCTCACAGCTAAAACAGAGTCAGTGCCCTCTTGTTATATATTGCCGAGATGGAGGAAGGATATTAAGCGAAGATACACACTTATTAAAAGTGGTTTTGATCAATTATCCGAAAATGAAGAGTTGCAGCGTGTAGCTAAAGCTTGCGATGCCTTTTACGAAGTTGCTTCTTCATGTATCCATACTGAAAAAGATTTATCGAAAGTAATGGATAGAATAGAGAACTTAAAACTGGAGATGACATGTCAAGAAAGTTTTTCAGAGATCACTGAAGGAGATAACTTAGTTCAGAATCAGATGACTAAAATTCTTGATCCTGCAGTGACTCGAAGTAAAGGGCGTCCTCCTTCAAAAAGGAAGGCTTCTAAAGTTGATCAAAGTGTGAAAAGGAAGCTTGCTGGAAAGAAAGGACAAAAAAGCAACAAAAAAAATAACACTTATCAAAGTCAAGAAGAGGTAATCTTGAAATTTTCAAGTTTATTTTATCTCATTTACAAGTAACAAAATGTATGTCTAATTTATTTATTTTTATGTAGGGGCCTAGTATATCTAAAGTTCAAGAAAATCAAGAGTTCTCTATATCTCAGACCATTGATCTTGATGTGATCGACACACAAGAGAGCATTCATGTAAAACAAATGTTAGCTCCCTTCAATCCAAATCAAAAATATCTTGATGTTGATAAGGTGAATATAGATATCAACACTCTTCAATTTTATTTACACATATAAATCTATAATATGAAAATAACTCATTCAAAATATATTGGTTTTAGGTTCCATATTATTCTCAAAGCATAAACCACGATGTTTCATATTTAGAGCTTTTACAGGTATTGATTTATGATTTGTTTTGGTAATATAGTCAAATTTCAACATAAGTCACTAATTATTTCATTCATGTGTGCTTTTTGCAGGCACAACACCATATAAATGATCATCCATCATCATGATGGAGTGAAAATGGTTATTTTTTTGTGCTTTAAGGTTGTTTGGTGCTGGGACTGTTTGTGCAGAATAGGTTGGAGGAGCAGCGGGTGTGGGAGTTTTGTGCTAGCCTGGTTGTTGTGTTGCAGAGCCTGATTAAGTGCTGTTGTTGGCTTTTTTTCTTGGTTTTGTCGTAGTGCCATATTTCAGTTTGGTCTAGTTTAGTTTCATTTTGGCTTTAACGTTGCTTAGCCTTCATTTATCATTTTAAACTTTTTGTAATTTTTCCATCATTGCACTCTTTCTGATTGGTTGAATGTTTTAATATATTTCAATTTCGGTCCTTTTTATGTAATTGGTTTTGAATCAGAGATTATCAATCATGTTGAAAAATTGAGTTTCTGTTAGCAGCCATATGGAGTTTATGTTAGTAGGCATATGGAGAAAAATTGAGTTTCTGTTAGCAGGCATATGGTAGCCTCATTTTTCTGTTTTGTTTCTTTGCCCTCTGCTGTTCGCGCATTTGGCTTGCCTTTTTTCACGTTTTATTTTTGTTGTGTCTGTGTTGTCGGCAGCATGTGGAGGTTCGGGGTTTCTGCTATATCAGAGCCCTTTGTATTTTTCTTATTTGTGGCCGCAAGTTTTTGTTGTGCTTCTTGCACACACTCGACATGAATAAATTTAGCCGTTTCTAAGAAAAAACATGTTGAATCTTGATTTCGGAAAGTATCATTCTTCAATATATTAAATATTCAAATATTACAACAAAGTTATTCTAAAAAAACATTACAATTATGTAATTACATTAACAATATAAAGGGCGCCATATATAGGTGGATCACCCTGAAAATCAAAAAGACAGACAAATGTTTCTGCTCAATAGGAATAATACATCGATCAATCTCAAATAAAGCCGCAGAAGCTGTCAAAAACATGAGCAGAACAATGCCTACACAGCAGCCTCTCAGCAAGAAAAAGCCGTGCTGAACATAAACTATATAAACCAAGAAAGCCGTCGGAAACCTCAAACAAAACAGCAGCTGCAAACGCACCACTCATAGCAGAAACAACAACAGCAGGTTGAGCAATAAGGTTAAAAACCGACAACAACTGCATCAACATTGGAGCAGCAGAGACAACACAAACACAAGTATGCACTAGACCATGATACCGTTACATTGTGTTTTTGACAGCACTTTCCCAAACACAAGTACAAGATACCATTCCATATTAGGCCAACAACACTATCTATTTTATCATTTCTCTTTAGCATCATTGATTCTCTTGTGCTATTCAGCTTCTGCAAACAGCTTTGGGATAACTGATTCTCTTGTGTTATTCAGCTTCTGCAAACAGAAGAAATAAATAGAAGTATCAATTGAATTTTTAGCAAAGCGTAAGTTGTAATAGTTCTATAATTATCAAAGACAATACAGTTTGAGGAGTATGATATAAAATAGAGAAACAAAAATACCAAACAGATGCACAATATAATGACAATTTATTCAAAAACTTTCAATGTACACAATATGTGCAACAAGCTCTTTCTCTGTGTTATTCTAACAAAATCTAAGTTGTCTCGCTACCTCTACACAACGGCAAAACATGCTTAAAATGTAACCAAGGTTAACTCCTTCCACACAATTACCCTGTTGCACTATGCAAAGCATCCAATGTTAACACAACTATGTGAAAACCTGCAAAACCCACCATGAAAAATTCAGTTGTCTCAATTATGTCTCACTATCTTGATGATTTTTTGCAGTATTTTTTTGTTGTTAAAAATTCAGCTTTTGACCACAAAGTTTGTGAATTAAAACAAAATTAACTACATTAGTTAATCCAATTTCCTATACAGGCTAGTTACATTCTAATTTCCTTGATTTTCTTCACTAAGCTCATAAACACAACACCAGTTGAAGTACATAATCCTAGTAAATCATAAATAGTTTATTCACACTAATTTCATTAAGTTATAGATGAAAGTTTTCTAAAAGCCATGGCAATTGCAACAAATATAGCTTGCTTATAAGTCTTCGATTCACATTTCTAATCTTTTAACAATCAAATGAGCACATCAGAAGAAAATTCACAAAAAGAATAAATTCAAACCTGAAGCTGTTCATGCAACTGTTTCTGGAACTCCATCTGCAGTCATAGAGCTTCTGTGATCTCAATACCACTGTCAACGATGGAGTTGTAAACTGACCAATTTTATTCGGTGGGTAACATTTAACTACGGAGAATCGAGTGTAAATCTATAGGATTTGCCCATTTTCCCCTAAACAAATCAAATAGAGAAAGAGAAAGATTATCAGTGTGGAAATTGAAAATTGAAACCTAAAAGAAATATGAAGAACAAGGAGAAAGAGGCTGACGGTGGAAATCAAAAATCAAGCTTCTTGTCACAGAAGAACAGAAGCGATACGGAGATCTAATTCATGGTTACTGGTAGTTTAACAAATAAAACAGGGGTAAATTGGACATTTTATGCATTCGCGGGATCCATACGAGAACTCTCTCGTGTCGTTCAGCATTTTCCTAATCAAATATAAAGGATGAATGCTCTTTATATTGGCGATAGTGCTAATACTATTCAGGTAGTAATTCCTTTATAACTATTTTTTCAGTTACTTTTATTTTTATAGATAGATAGATTAAATAAAATGATCATACTCAATAGAAAAAAATTATTGTGATTATTTTCCTATGATAATTTTTATATAGATCATAAGGGTTAAGCATTTGATTTCAATAAATGTAAAGTTATATCATATTCAATTTTGTTTAAAGACCATGAACTAATAGTGTAAGAGAATGTTTGGTTCAACTAAGGAGAAAGATTGAGAAAATTTTAATGGAATTGGTGTGGTGAGATGGATGAGTTTGGAGAACTGCTTTGTTGACAAATGACAACAAAGCCCGTTTTAGTGATGTGCCTATTATTTATAAACTCTACTTGAATGCATGAGTTAATTGAAACTTTGTATGATGACATGTTTGAGATGCCTAAGAAAGCCATTGATGTAGGTTGGGTAAATCACTGTGCAACGAACCCGATGGATTATGATTTTTGATCGGTAACAGCACTGAGTATTTTCACTTTAGGATGAGATCGATTTCATTCTGGCATTAGACTTCCATCACGGGAGAAACTCTTTAAATTAATACTCGGTAAATTAATAAACTCTAAAATAATAAATTTGTTCGGTTCCGACTTAGGCCAATGTAAAAAATTGAAAAACTCGATAAAATAATAAGATAATAATTTTTCGGGAGATCCCTTTATAATTTTCGGTCCCAAAAAAATCATAAATTAATAATTCATAGAAACTGAAAAAAAATATATTACACTCTATTGAAATATGATTCAATAGTTGTCTGTTTTCCTTTAAAGTTCAAGTCTGTTTTGAGCTCATCTCTAACTTTTCTTATTGCATCCAATAGCTCAGGTGTTGTATTTTTGTATTGTATCATAAAGTTGTGAAGAGTGTTCGACGCCATAAGTGCTTCCTTTCGCGTAATAGGCTCCAAAGACACTGTATCATCTTCGCTGTCATCCTCTGCATTGTTCTCAATGATAGTACCTACAATATCTTTTAAACTCTGAACCTCTGAACATAGTTCATTTTCACCTGTACAATATAATTACTTAAAAACTCTTTAAATTAATAACTATTAATTTATCGATAAATTAATAACTCTCTAAATTAATAAATTTCTCCGGTCCTAACATTATTAATTTATATAGTTTTAACTGTAATTTAGGGGTTCATTTTGATTATGGTGAAAATCACCTAGACTTGTAGATTTAAGTTCATCGGGTTTGTGAAAATTACTTATCCTCTTCCCAAGTTTTATCCTTAGCATCCACCTATGGAGTTTCATCTCCAACAAAATAAGGTAGATTCCGTATTACGTGAGGACCAATACTTTGGTTAGGACTTCAGTCCCATTTGAGTCGGGCATCTATTTTTTCTTCTTGTTTTATTTATTTTGTTGTTTTGAACTTTGATTTAGTAGTGTCATCGTTTATTCTTTCATGCGTTTGTCTATGATGTTTGTTCTCATTAATCTGTGTAATGTAAATTTTTTAGTTAAGCATACTTTTTTTTGAACAAATTGAGTTAAACATACTTAATTCTCGTGATTTAAATTTTTATCTCACGTTAAACATGCTTGTCGCAATTACCTGTCGGTGTTTAGTTGTAGAAAACTGGTGCATTATTTTGTTAATGAAATCTACGTACCATGTGGTCGAATGTCTAGGTAAGCTCATATACTACTTGAGTGCTTTCTCCTTTAGGATTTCAAATAACAACTTGCACTTCAAAGATTCGAGGCTCCTATTATGGCCATCAAAGTGTTGAAGACTGCCGGATGTTATGGAATATATCCTTTCTTGTTAAAGTTCTCCAAATGTGAGGGTTTAAAGTTTAATATGACCACAACATCCCATATTTTGGGGCATAGGGGGTTGTGGATCTTGGACCTCCACTTCTTATTCTTGATAGCCTCTCATGTTATATTTATTTGCATTTTGATGTATTCATTTTTCCGACTTAACTCATTAATTGTCGTTTGAATTGCCGTCAACGTCTCTTCATGTTTACATTTGGTTGTTGATCATACCATCTTTTCTCAAATGATCTGAGGTTACTGTGACTATTTTTTTTCCATATATGACACCAAGTGTTCCTCCTAGAATTAGCAATGGGTGGTGTGCATGTAAGTTTACCCGCTTCTTCAATGCAAAGAGGCAGATGAGAATTAGGATTGTATCACAATCACCTCCTATATGGTGTATTCATAGCCCGATTAGCTTCCTTTAGGTCTATACCAATGGACACAGTCTTATGCTCGGGATTTTGCCCACATGGTTAATCCCATTATGACCGAGCCAAAATGACTTGTACTAGGACAATCATGACTAGGGTTGTCAAAATTTAGGAGTGAGTTTGTCGAGCTCGAATGTAGGCCAAGTAGTTCATATATGGGGCTCAAGACGTGTAGGTGCTTTCAGACGAGTCATGAGCTCAAATTTATATAGGTACAATAACCATGTCAAATCTATTTATATCTATTTGGTCCCCATTATTACATTTTAAGTGGAATACCGAGTTTGAAACCCATAATCAATTTATTTTTATAGATAAAATTAGCCCTTTTTTTAATTAATAAATTAAAACCCAAAATAACAGAACTCAGCAGCAGGGAAAGAAGAAAAAAAACGCTGCCAATTTGCTCTTGTTGTTTATTGTTTATCAGAAACAAGTTGGATCAGAGTCGCACCAAACTCAACTCGCCGGAAAACACAGACGAAGTTGTTCATCGCCGGTCATCAGAAAAACAGTGAGAAATTCCGTCCAATTCCTTACCCTCTCCCCTGGTAAGCGGGATGACGCGATTTCAACACGATTTGCCTCATCAATAACCGCCCCTGCAACAGGCTACGCGCCACAGGGACGCTATTGCACCATCATCGATTGAAGTTCACAATGAGGCATAGCCATGGTTCATTTCATCCTCATCTTTTAGAAAACAAACTCGCCGCTCAAGAAGCAGAAATCGAGCGACTCATTAGCGACAATCGCCGATTAGCAAACACACACAAAGCCTTAAGAGACGCACTTGTTTCCGCTGCACAAGATGTGCAGAAGATTAAGTCACACATTAGAAGCACACAAACTGAAAGTGATATTCAAATTAGAGTGTTGTTAGATAAGATTGCGAAAATGGAGGTTGATATTAGAGCTAGTGATAGTGTTAAGAAAGAGCTTCAACAGGCGCATATTGAGGCGCAGAGTTTAGCGGCATCGAGACAGGAATTGAGTGGGGAAATTCAATTGGCTACTCAGGAATTGAAGAAGGTTATTAGTGATGTTAAGTGTTTGCCGGATTTGCACGCTGAATTGGAGAATTTAGTGCAGGAGCATCAGAGGATACGGTAAGCGCCAGAGAAACTTAGTTTTACGCATAATATATTGGCATTGTTTGATCTATGCAGATGATTCCGCCATGTATGATTTTTTTTTTTTTTTTTTTATTGTTTTAGTTGTTATATCAGTAAATACCTAAGTTGTTGATTTTAATTGTAGGAATGTATTGTTCTAGTCAATTTTATAACTGGCATTCCAAAATGATCATGAAAATGTACAATTTTTAATCAAATTTGTTCTTCTGTTGGTATTTACGGGGACTAGATTGATGTTAAGTTGGTAGTATCAGATGAATTTGAAATTAAGTGAATAATGTCTATAACGCTTCACAACAAATCTAGGGCCTCTTTGGAGAATCAACTTATTTTCAGCTTATAGCACAAACACTTACTGTGATAAAGCACTTATGTATAAGCTTGCATATGCTATTTTTATATCAAAAGATAAAATAATGTTAAATTGTTTTTGTATATGCTATAATTTGTTTTTATAAGTTATATTGAAGAACATATGAAAATAAGTTAAAAACAGCTTATGAAAATTGTTGTAAGCTGTTTTCAAAAATCCTACCAAACAGTCCCACAAAACTTATGTCATAAGCTCAAATAAGTCGATCCAAACAGGCCCCTAGTCAGAGGGACAAATTTGATTAATATTTTGCAATTTCAAGGAAAATTTTGGAATATTCATAATGTAGGGATTAGGTTGAGACAACTGTACAATTTCAAGGACCAATTTGAATATATACTAGTTGTTATATATACCATGAGAACGAACATAATTACACTGTTTTCTATCAGCAAAAGCTGCATATTTTATCCCTTCCCGTAACATAAAATAATATGAAACAATCTAAAAAATTTATTCTTGTTAGTTTATCAATGGTAAGGGCAGCAATAGAGAAGTTAGGGCCCATGTGCTCTTGACAAGGACTATTCCTTTCTCCGTATGACTGCACTCAGGATATGTCATGTTGTCTTTGAAGTGGGTATCGTGTCTGGTATGATAATTTGAGTCTCCTATTGTCAATTGTCATGATATACTTAGGTGAAACTAGCATTGGGTGGACTGAAAATCACTAAGTCAGTTCAAAACTTGTACGGAGGACTCCTGAATCACTTGAGGATGTGGTGAAATTGTTTTCGATATCTATCAATTTGTGCCATTATATGCCTAAAATATTAAATCATTTGTTACTCTTTTGCATCATATTGCTTACTTTCTGTCGCAGATTGTTGCCTTGAATTTTTTATGTTAAACCTCTCTTGTAATTGTTCAATTCTGCTTGGTTAATAGTGACACATTCGAGTACGAAAAGAGCAAAAATGTTGAGCTAGTCGATCAATTGAAAGCAAAAGAGAAGAAACTAATAGGGATGGCAAGAGAAGTTGAAATGTTGCGGGCTGAGATTTCAAATGCTGAGAAAAGAATAAATGGTAAGTCTCTGGCTTCAGTAGGTTGTTGTTTCTCTGTATGATACTCCTATACATATATGTTTCTGATGCATTGATATTTGATATTATGTAAACAGCACCTAATCTGTTTGGAGCTGTTACCCCAGCAGATGGCAGTGGTGCCTTTCTTGATCCTTATGGGAGAGTTCATGGTCAAATGGCTTTTGGGCAAGTAGGAGAGTCTATGGTACCGGTTGGCGACAGCAATGGAGCAGGAGTTGTAAATAGTAATGATGGTAGCGGTGCTGGTTGGGCAGGTCAATATGACCCATCAGTTGCTGGGAGATGAAGTTTAATGAGTGAGGATCAATCAAATGCAGCTTGATTTCAGCTTTTATTGGTACAATGCAATGAGGATGTGATGATTTTATTGATGGCTCATTTTCTTAAAACATAATGCAGTTCTGAGAATTGTTGAATTAGACTGCAAATGAAGGGGTGGGTCAGAGATATGTCTCTCAAACAACTTATGGTAGGTGAAGTTGTAAGTCTCGTAAGCATATCCATGTATTAGTGAGCCATATATTATTGATTTTTAAGATTTTAACCTGGAGGAAGCAAGCAATCTTATGAAACATGCTTAGGATTTGTTTTCCATCAGAAATGATGAGACTGTTTGAAAATCATTATGGATACTAACGAGTACACTCAAATCTTCTTTTCCTTTTGTGGTGCATATCTGGATTTTGTTCGTTTAACGGTTTACTTAACTTTTCACATCAATACTCAAAATTGGCAACTTGAGTTTGATTTCCATTTAGCAATTGCAGATGCCTGAGCTATAACTTGCAGTGTATACTCTCCGGGATACTAGACTTATTTACAACAATTACACATATAACTAGGTCTAGGAAATTGACATCAGATATTCTATTTTTTTTCGGTGTGCTAGAGTATAAAACCTAGGCCACCAAGGTTGAAGAACAAATTTTCAACCAAGTGATTCTAGGGTAACCGGCACATTAGACATTCTCCTAGTTATATATAAGCAGGTAAACTTAAAACACCCTCGACAATTTTAGGAAAATATGCGAATAGCTAGAAATACTTTCATCAAATCTTATACAAACAATAAATAACTTACATCAACAAAAGTATGTCCTGAAGAACTAAATCTTATTAAGATCTCAACAACAACAACAATAACAACTAACCTTACTGTCATCAGGAATAGCTTCCTAATTCCTATTACAGCACTAAAAAACATCTCTACAAGGGAGTGTACACCCCTACCTAACAAAGGAGGGGCTGCATTTGGCCTTTGTCCTAGCATTTAAATGAGATTTGAACTGAGGAGTTGGAAATTAGAAGTCATTGAAAATATTAAATTCTCCATTTAGCAGGCTTGTCACAATTTTGTCCCTTCTCATCACAGAGGAATGAGTGCCTCTAATTGTCGTCCGCAATGTCAGACCTAAGTTGGAGACGTGCTCCATTGTGTAAGGGATTGTGTGCTTCCTCATGAATATGGCATACCTTAGGGTTAAATGATTTGAGTTTTTATTTGCAAACAAATATCATGCTCAGTTGAATTAACTCCAAATCATGATTTGAGTCTTGGGAATTATCTCCAACGCTTTAGTTGTTGGCCTTTGGTAGATTTGGAGATCCAGAAGCACCCATTGTATTTGTAAGCTGGTTTATCTTAACGCAGCCTTGTCCAATATTAATGAGATGGTTAAAACTTTAAATGTTTGTTTTCCTTACCATATTCTTGAGGATAGAGACAGCAAACTTGTTTCTTGGCACCCCCTTCAGGGGAAACTTTCAATATTAATGTGGATGTCATTTGTTTTAGGAACCCAGAGCATGCTGGTTGGGGTTTGTTACCAAAAATTCTGTGGGGAATTGGCTCTAGTATGTCAGGTAGCCTTGAAATTTTAAGCATGTACGTTGAGCTTTATAAGCCTTTACTCTGACTCTACATTACATTGAGCTAATTTATGATATTGTGTCTCCTCCTTACCACATCTATGTCGCCCTTAGCTTCATTATATTATATCTTCTGCAGTAGAATTGAAATATTCATGTCAAACACACTGCGTGAGGGAAATCAATGGGCTGATTTTCATGCAAAGATGGAAGCATATTCCAATGATAGATTGCTGAATTTTGATGACCCTCAGACTGGTCTGACCACATCAATGTTGACCTTTTTAAGGCATTAGTTCCATTTCTTTTCTTTTGTTTCTTTTCCTTTATCTACCAAAAAAAATCTCAACTTCGCGTCCCAAAACAATGGAGTTGGAGCAGACATTTTTAAGTGAGAGTAATGAAAACAAATAAGATTTTTACAAAATTCTTTCAAATTTTGTTTTACAAAATTAAACTATAAATATATTAATTACTCATATATGTTAAAAATAAATAATTTAATTTAGATTTAAATTTAAATTTTCCAATAACAGGGATTCAGCTTTGGACCGTTGAATAACAGTTTTCGACTCAACCAATTGAGCTACAACCATATATGTATTTAGTGAGACTTGGATATATTAAACAATAATATAAGTGTTGAATATGTTTTTTTGTAGTTTACTACAAAAATTTAAATTTTATTTTCCGTCCCTTTACAAAAATCACACTCTAGTTCCTACATTAAATGATTTTTTGTACACATGTTTATGACATTATAAATTGTTCCTCTATAAAAATTTAAAATATTTTAGCATTAGATGAATTAAATATAATTTTTTTTAATACTAAAAGTTCAAGATAAAAGTAACAAAAATATGGATCTAAAAATCAAACGTTGTCTTTTTTTTTTAGAGCTTTTCTAATTTTCAAAATCTTACAAAAGAAGTATGAAACTTAAGAGCACTTGGATGAGATAGCTCAAGTCTCGATAAGTTTAATCGTAGATCTTGAATTCAAATTCAACATATTTTTTTTTTGTGGTGACTGGGGTTTGAACCTCGGACCTTGCATCGCATATATTATGCATTGTCAAAACCATCTGAGCTGACATTCAAATTCAACATTTTAAATGATCTTGAAGTTGTGCGTGAATGATATCTAGCACAAAAAAGAGTAAGAAAAGGAAAGTGAAAATCAAGCCAAGTGATTTGTGCATAATTTTTCGTTAATAATTTTTTGAACTAGTCCACACGTCTTAACTCAATTCGAAAAAATGCTGAAATTGTTAGGTCGGACATCATAACCGGAGTTTGAACTGCGACATTTTCATCCATGTGTGAGTTTACAATAACTTTGTCATTTCGTCTATCTTAAAAAAAAAAAAAATTGAACTATGGTTTTTCATACAACTAATTGGGCCTAACGAAGGCCCGTTGATATGACCATCCTCTATAAAAAGTTGCACTTTTCTTGCATTTCATTTCGTTTTCTCTGTTCTTTCTGTTGAATTGCTGATCGATCGAGTCTGTCTCACTCATGGCGGAGGTACGCTCCTGAATCACAACCCAATATTCATTTTTAATTTCAATTTAATTTCCTTTTTTCGCTTTTCAATAATTCTGATTCCTTTTCCTCTTTCGCTTTTGCATATTCATATGTTATAAAATGTGTATTCTCTCGCTGATCTATTCAATCCTTTTGTTTCCTTTGAGTATTTATCCTTCCTGTAAGATTGTGGATTGCACGTTTGCAGCATTTTCGTGGTTTTTAATTTTAAATTAACGTTGTTGCTGGTTTTCTTATAGTTCAGTTGTTCAATTTTGTTTTAATATATTAAGATTAGTAAATCGCCAATTCACTCCCTGAAATTGTATGGTTCGAGCATTTACACCATTTAAATGTGCGAATAGATAAGAAAGCCCCGATTTTGAATTATGTGGAGCAGCTTGGTCCTTCTAATAACTTGTATCTAATTTAATGTCAAATTAGTCATTGAATTATATCACTTATATCTCCGAATAATATCGCTTATTGTCAAATTAGTCTTTACAAATTAAAGAATCATCAATTTGCCCAACATCATTCAAAATGGGTCTTTTATACCTATTTTCAAATATCAGGGATGTAAATGTCCAACCTTTACAATTTCAGGGGAGAATTGGTTATTTACTCTTAAACTAATCTTTAGTTCCCTTCTACTTTTTGGATGTTGAAATAATATATAAGCTAAAAATACATATATTTGGCTTTGTCGAATATGCAAATTTAACTACTTTCACTGGATTCAACGAAATCATTTCTGAAATACCCCTCAATTATTATAAGTTTTATTTTCAATGACCGTAAAGAGTACTTTTTGAGAATCCACTTATATTTTCATGAGATGAAGTATTTAACTAAATTACTTAATTAGTGTGTGATTAATTATTTTTGCTTATAATCGAGACAAAGAAAGTACGTTTTATATTTAGAAGAATAGTTAATAGTTATTGACTTAATAGTTTCATGTAGGTATAAAAACCTTACAGGGATCTCTACCGCTGGAGCACTGATATACAGACGTAGTCCTTCACTGGTAGTTTGGATTGAGGGTAGCAATTTAATATTTTCCAGCTAGAGGGACAAGGGTCCAACTTTCAAACTATTAAAATCTATATAGTTTTTAATAACTTCTATTTGCTTTCTTATAATCAGTGCTCTAATGGTAGGGATCGGATTGTAAATTCTTAAATCTATTCGAATTGCAGTTGACAATTTTAAAACTATAAGGACCTAGTTCGGTGGAGGTCTAATTGAACATCCCAGAAAGAGAAAGGACTTACAACAATTTAATTTAACTATAGATTTTGTTAGTATGGTTGCTGCTCTATTTAATCAAATTAAAAGGTCTAAATTAATAGCCATAACCATTTTATAGTGTATTGGTGGACGGTGGTATGTCAGTATGTCACAACTGCCTCAGGGATTAATTTATTTTTTGAATATTGACTCCACAATGATGATTTTCTTTATATTGGTGGTATGTTACTTATTATGATTTATTTCACCTATATCGTAGTTATCACAAAAAAATGTCATGTAACAATTTGGCTGAACTTTTTGACATTTGATCACAGCGTTTTAAGTTAGCTGTCTAAAGTTGGTTCTAGTTTTGCTTCAATATCATTGACCCCCCTATGACACAATTTACATTACATATAATTTTGAATCAAGATGTGTATTTTGTCTGTTTACATTTTCGTCGTTCATATGGATCATATATTTAGGACATGCTAATATTCATTGCTTAAAACTACATAGTTAGTATGTTACATGATCACTCACTAGCTATCTGTCGAGATACTATCCCATTTGTGTTTTAATTTTAATGCCGGATACATCTTTCTATCTTGTCCTGTAGTCTTTTTCCTGACTTAATATTGTGTTGCTTCCTTTCCAGATTGAGCTAAAAACAGCACCTGTTGATTTTCGTTTTCCTACAACTAATCAAACCCGACACTGTTTCACTCGCTACATAGAGTTTCATAGGTGGATTTCCCGACTCTTGGCTATATGTTCAGCAAAAAGAGTTTTTTAAGTCTTTAATTTAATTGTGACTTTAATTACAGGTGCATGACAGTAAAAGGTGAAAACTCAGGCGAATGTGAGAAATTTGCCAAATACTACCGTTCTCTTTGCCCTGGTGAATGGGTAAGCATCCCTTAATTTTTGTTTTATTAGCAAGCTTCTTAACTTACTGGATTACTTGGTTCGGGCTGACTGCAGATTTACCTTAATGTAAAGATTGATGTTAGCGAAACTTAATGCGATTTATGGTGTTTAACACTCCATGAGAGTTAGTCCTTTCCACCAGCCAGTTTTAAACATTTAGGAACTGGAATTTTTTTGTTGTTGTGTTAAGAATCAATGAACTCTCAGTTCAATTCTCAACTTTTTATGCATTTGGATTGCCCTTATGTAGTATTACTAATTGATGCAATTGTCTATCTATGTTTTTAGAATATATTCTACAACATTTAATGGAAGTTATTTTCTGACAATTGTTTGCTGATATACTATTCTGGTTTTGGATTACTAGTGTGCCATTTATCTGTTGCCCTCTATGTCAAACCTCCGTAAGATTCAATATATGTAGTCTAGTTCTTTAGGATTTCACATGTTAGGCAATTTTCTTTGTCGACAAATGGACTTATTTATTTTAGTATTCGGTATTGACTAATGAATAATGATGGCATTGCATTTTTTCCCTTCCTAGACATTTATCTTCAGTGAAGTTAACTTGTTCCAAGAGCCATGGTTGCTTGAAATTAATCTTCAGGCAGTGTTTTATTTACATAATTTGAATAAGATAAATTGGTTGTGATCTCTTTTTTTTAATTCATATATTTGCAAATGTGCCCATACATCAGTCCTTGGTAAATTGTAACTATGATGCGTAAAATATGTTCCAATTTCGATGTTTGTATATTTTGTTAGGATTAGAAATCTAGGATAGTGAATTTGCTTGGAATACATTGCTTATTCATAAAAAAATTATGCCCTTCTAATTAAAACTCTAGACATATACTCACCCCAACATAGACTCAATGCATGACACTAGTTATTACATTACTACTAATATATTTTTCCCAGTTGTGCAAAGTCCAACTTATGTCAATTTTTGTTACAAATTTGAATTCTGGTAGTGCACCACGTGAGGTGGTTAGTTATCACTCAAACATCCATTACAAAATACTATTATACTGAAATTCTTGTTGTTACCGTGCTTCTCTATTTAAAATTTGTTTGATGCAAAATTGCAGGTTGACAAGTGGAATGAACAGAGGGACAATGGGACTTTTCCAGGACCACTTTGAAAGCATGTGTGTTTGATACCCTTGTGACTTCTGAGACATGGAAATTCTTGAACACTTTGTTGGTTTATTTTCTTGAATACATTTGATTATCTTTACCGAGTCATGGTGTGGATCAATAAGGCAGTTTATGAATATTCATTGATCCACAAATTCTTGAAACCATTTTCCATTTTAAGCTAATATAATGATTCTTATAGATTATTTTCTTTGTTCAGAAGATTGAATTTAATCTTAAACTTATCAGCTCCATCCCTCCAACCTACCCTAACAATTCCCCACATAAAGAAAGCAATAATTAAAATTAGGAAACTGTGAACTAAAATTAGTCAAGCAAATCGTGAGTGATGAATAATGATCACGGTTTTAAATGGGCCCCACAGCCCCACTGCATTTAGATTGTTACTGGCATTATTCTTTATTTGAGGATGTTAGCCACATTCTTCTCTTTTAACGCATGTTTCAACAAACTCTTTTATATTGACTAAAATTTAAGGAAAATTACATTAATCTCTGGTATGGTCTTTTAAAATATAATCCACACCTCCTCTATTTTTCCAATGAACACAAACTTCCCTTGTCTCTAACACCCTCCCTTAACATTTCTGTTTGTTGTCATGTCATCTTCACTCATTTTCTTTCAAAGAAGCTGAGCAGAGAGTAGAGACATTATCAATTAATTATTTTTGTTTACAAACTGATATAGAACTAATCACTCAGCATCAACCAAATTGCTGCCATTATTTGTTCAAGTTAGAAAATAGAAATGCTCATTGTTCCCATGCTTCTGTGTCAATTGCTCTAGCTGCCCTCCTCCATTCGTCCAATAAAATAATCCCCTATAAATAAACTCAGCTGGCCGTTCAACTTTATTCTCCCAAACTGCAATGTTTGTACTTTGTACTCTTCCACAAGCTCCACAATGTTGCTGCAAAAGGACCTCTATTATCACATGAAAGCTGATGCAAAACACAGTAGTTGAAGAAGAACAAGTACAATGCACTTTTGGGCTCTGCTGCACATCAAGAACGTCAACTTGTATTACTTCCAACCTTTGCATCAAGTAAATTATTACATGAAAAATAACGAGTCTTAAAGATATGTGATAACAACGAATCCAGTTGCTTAATTAACTTCCGACCTTGTTTTCCCAAAAGAGCCACGTTAAAAGTATATAGGTTACGAAAACCCATTCCTCCATCTTTCTGCTTATATCAAGCATATCCCATGCAATGATATACACTCTTACTCTCTCAAAAAAAAATAAGTATTTTTTAAGAATTAAATATGAAATTTTATGTTCGTGGCGTTTAAAAATTCATATTTAATTTATATTTTGTTAAAAAAAAAATGGAGAGACTATTATAACATTCTACAAAACTTCATTAAAAAATATAAAGGCTATACATGAGTTGACTTCAAAGTAAGGATTAAAATGGTGATAGAAAACTTTTTGAGACTAAAAGTCGAATAAATTTTTTAAAATGACTAAAAAGAAAAGTTATTGTATTTACATGGATAAAAAACATATTTAATCTATTTTAAATAATCGCATACTATTTGTTATGTAATTTTTTGGTAAATAATAAATTACAACAACTTTTAAATTAGATGAGGAACATCATAAACACCAAGGGTATTTTGATTAAATTTTTGGTTTTTTGTTTTCTAAAACTATTTCAAATGGATAACGTGTCTAATGTATAACAAATAGTTATAATGGTCTCTGATTGTGCTCCACGTTAGTCAAAATAGTCCCTAACGTGAAAATGTTTCGTTAATATTGTTATATCAATCATTTTATATACTTACTTACTATCATAATGATCCATATGAGTACTCGTTTACTGTCATATATCAGTCCATTTCTTATTTTTTAGCGGATCAAACACATTCATTTGACAAAAATAACATTATATTTTATATTTATTTATAAATTATAATTTGAATGACAAAAATGAAATAACAGATTAGACCAGAGTTTACACCCATTTGATGACTAACATCTAGGAATTGCCATAATTTTTATAAGTATCCGTTAAAATGTGATTCAATTATCTTTTACCTCTACAAGAAAATCACCCATTCAATCATCTTTACCATATAAGAAAAGAAAAATGAGCATTTTTGGAGCATGATATTGTTTCAACTAATTTTTTTTTTTTTTTTTTAAAGAAACTAAAAGAAATTTATGTTTTAGTAATGAGCATATGCAATTTAGTTGAAGATAGTCATTCCTAAGTTGCATTACATCAGAGTTAGTTGACAACTAAAACAAACAAGCATTACATTGAAATATAAAAAGCTACTTTTTTTTTATATAAAAGTTATTAATTATTTTTATTTTTTGAATCATTTACAAGTGTCCTAGAGCACTTGTTAGCAAGAACCAAAAAGAAAAACCATAGCGAAAAATGACATGAAAGATATAACCTAATAAGTTCATTTCCTCAAAAATAACCTAATAAATAAGTTCATAAACACAATAATGTAAGTAAACGTCAAATGTATGAAGTTGCATGTGCTCATATAGTCCTTCATAAGTTCCAACAGCTGAATGAATGTATCTTTGATCAACCGAGGAGCATATTACGATACAGAGGATGCTGATGAAAGACTTTTTTGATTGAACATCTTCATTTTCTTAATGTGTTTTTTCCCTTTTTTATGCTCTTCCATCACAACTTTTGAGGTAGTGCCAATTTGACAGAGTTCACACCATAAACCTCCAACCTTAATTGTTTCTGTCAATGCACTTTTCCTTCCTACTTCCTCAGTCGCAGCACCTTTTATACTCTCAAAAGAATCTACATTTTCGTTTTTCTCCATATGCTGTTCCTCATTTTTAGATTCTGTTACTCTTTTATCAACCATCATTTCCTCGAGCTTCTCGTTGTTGGATTCTGTTACACTTACACCATTCTCCGCCATCATCTCCACAAGTTGCTCCTCATTTTTAGATTCAACGACACTTTTATCAATCATTGTGTCAATAAGTTTCTCCTCAGTTTTAGATTCTGTTACATTTAAACCATTACCAGCCATAGTCTCCACATGCTGCTCCTCAGTTTTTGATTCTGCATCAACTCCATTCTCATCAACCCTTGATATTGTTGTATTAACAACTGCATCAGTAGCATTTTTCACAGTTTTTTCACTTTTCTGTCTTGCTTCTCTAGCCTTATGCTTCTTACCATTCAGATGATCATTCAAGCCATTCTCACTTGAGGCTTTAATCTGACACAGTTCACAACTCCACTCTTTCTTCAGCTTTTTGTTCGAACCAATTGCAGAAGGCTCGTCGTCAAGAACAATATCATGTGTCACTGCTTTTCGCTTTGCACTATCGAGACCAAGGTCTGGCTTAGCCTGTAATTAGGATACTCAGATAAAACATCACATGCTCACTGACCAATTAAGAACTTAAACATTCACTACTTGTTCAAATACACTACATTTCAAATTTTATCATCACATTATGTTAACCAAGGATCTAAATAGCCTTGAAATTTTTACTTATGAAAGATAGCCTACAAATGATTTCACTACCATCGTTGATCAAACTTTAGTTTTCAAAATTAACTAAGAAAGAATGTATAAATGCTTGAGTTATAGTATGTTTGTTCTTATTTTTATTTTAGGCCTTGCAAATATATCGCTTTTATTCCCTGTTGTTTTGTTTTAATTCTTGCAAAATTTATTCATATAGGCATTGATCCATGTATTGTGTTGAATATGTATTACAGTCCATTATCTTACTCATATTAGAAGGATCGGATCAAATACTCTACATAATAATAGACTCTGCAATTCTTATATAATTAAATTTTGCCAAAACAAGGGACCAAAAACAAAATTTAGTATATTTTTACAAAGACGAAGAGCAAATTTTCTTTTGCATAGATTAAAACGAAAAATAATATATTTGCAAGGATCAACTACGTATTAAAACCAAACAATGAAACTTAACCTACTTATACAAGAAAATTTAATAACGGCACCCAATTATATACACCTCTAGTCACTATTATAAGCAAAATGGTAGGATTTATATTCATATAATTAATGATTTATGTGGTTTTTATTATAAACCACAAACATCATTTATTGAATGAATCTAAAACGTAGATTTTTATTTATAACAGTGACCGAATGATATACATAGATAGATTAGAAATGTTATCTCAACATTTATCTGGGACAACAAAACTCTACAATTTTTTAAATGGTTCCTCCAAAAACAAACTTTTTAAACGGTTAAAATAGTTCAGAAACATATCAAGTATTGCAACTTATTAGCCATCTAGTGAAATTTATTAACGAGAAATTTAAAGGGATTAATCTTAATTTTTAAGTGTTCAAATCTATATATAATTAGAAAATCTCGAATCATATAGATAATGATGTTAAAATTTGTAGTTAATTAAGTTTAGTTTTTGGTTAATGAATGATCTAATCTTGATATACTAGTTAACCACTCGTTCAATTAATCATGTTAAACATGTGTGCAAAATCTAGTAGACAAAAAAAAGAGTTGATAGAATACAAGAGAATATCCCTAAAAAAAAAAAAAAAAAGAATACAACAGAATAAAACATCAATTTAAAATATCTTGAATGATGAGTCATTTACTTCAACCGTTCAACCTATTAAGGAACTTCATTGAAAAAGAAAATTGTATATAATTATATGTGTCAGTGTCAAACACAAATAAATATTAAATACCGATTATGTCTTCGATCAAAACTGTCAGTGCTATCAAGACAGTCAATAATTTAAAGTATATAAAATTCATTCATCTGGTCTCTATTATTAAGAATAGATTTAACACTTTCATATAATTTAAAGATTATACTTTAAATTATTGATTGTCTTGATAACACTAACACTTATGATAAAAAATATGATGGTATCTGATACCCGTGTGGATAAGAGAAAAAAAATAAAGTGATATGATAGATGTCATAGTTTAATAATTCGATTGAAAGAAAAAACATGAGTAAAAGTGAGATGTTAAAAGGATGTATTATATTAAGTTTAGAGATGTCTATTTATCGATGTCCTAGATTAAATTGATGGTTTTGTACATGGGTGTCAATATAACTAACAATTACAGTACACAAAACAAAGACAAAAGAAAAGAGTAGAAAACGTAATGAAACTGACCAATAGAATAACTTTGTCCTTGTCACAGGTCGGTGTAGAATTTGACCATAGAGAATTGAGAGGCCTCTGCATGGTTCCAAACGCCCCCTCCATTGCAAGCTCCCTCCTCACTTCCTCCTCCAACTCCATCCGCCTCAACATATCCCGCCGGATTTGTTCCTTCTCGATCTCTCGTCGTAATGCCGCCTCATTGGTGGCCAACGGTACCCGGGAGCCAGAAAAACCACCGTCCACTAATCATCATAACAACAATAAATAAATAAATATCAAGAATTAAAAGAAGAAGAAAAAGAAAGAAAAGGATTTTCCTATTGAATTACTTGGAAGAGATCGATCAGGGAGATATGTGACGGTGGGAAGAGAAGGCTGCATGGTTGATGGATTGATGTTGTCGATAGCACGAAATTTGAACTCCATTGAACAAACACTTGAAACTGTAAATATTGACGGAGAAACAAACACAAAAACAAAACCGGTAATAACTAACGTATATATATGAAGAAGAAGAAGACCAGTCTTAGAGCCTTAATATATAAGAACACGTTTTTTATTTACTCACAAAATAATATCGTAAATAAATAGTTTGATGAAAACTTGCAGCCAAAAAGAAAAGTAAATTTTGATGGTATATATCTTTTTCAGTGTAAATAAATTTATTGATTGGAATATTTGGTAAAAAAATTCTTCTTGATGATATACATAAATAAATTACAACCAAATCTTAAAATATTTTCTCATATTTTAACTATACCTATATGTTCTTTCAAAAAAAAAAAAAAAAACTATACCTATGTATAAATGGAACTCGAATATTTCGGTGAAGCTTTTATCCTTTTTAATTTTACCATTAATATAAACGACTTTATTTTTTTGCCAAAAAAATATATTTTATTTACAATTTAATATTTCTTTATTTTATTAAATAACCTATTTTACCAAATATCTATACTTTTATATGAAAAAGATTACTATGTTTTTGGTGCAAATGACTTTATTTGTAATTTTACCATGTATGTCATGAAAAATTATATAGACTATCGTTTAGACGGACACTCTATGTACATCTGTCCATTTTTTTTTATTGCATTAATGCATATAAATTATAAATGGTATTTTTTATGGAATTTTGATCAAAACTATATTGATTTTGAATAAAATTATAGATACAAATAATATATGTTTTTGTACTTTTATATTGTAACAAATTAGACTTATTTTTTTTCGATATAACAAATATAATATCTTTCAAAAAGTATAACAAATATAATATAAATTCTTATATTTTTGAACGACACCAACAAAATATTATTAAGATCAAATTAAGGGTATAATTGGAAAGAAAACAAGTCAGTCCAAAGTGGTTTGATTTTTTTTTTTTTTTATAGATAGTGTGTGTGTCTATATATAAATACTTAGATCAACAAAAAACTTGAAGGTCCAAGTTAGCAAAAGTGCACCTTTTCATTTGGACAAAAATATATGTTAAGAGTCCCACATCGGTTAGAAGTTGGCCTAACAATTTGTTTATAAGTGGGGGCAATCCTCATCTCACAAGCCGTTTTGTGGTGTTAGGCCCAACCACGCTTTCTAATATGGTATCAGAGCCTCTTCACGATTCTTTGGGCCACCTGTTATCAGGTTTCCGTTATCGGGCCACCCGTCATTTATGTTCACGCTTCAGATGTGCAATCCTGAGCGTGAGGGGCATGTTAAGAGTCCCACATCGATTAGGAGTTGACCTAACAATTTGTTTATAAGTGGGGGCAATTCTCACCTCATAAGCCGTTTTTGTGGGGTTGTGTTAGGCCCAACCACGATTTCTAATAATATCATTCATCTTTACTATTTAAAACTAATAGCCAGGGGCGGATCCAGACTTTAAGTACATATGGAGCTAAAATTTCAAATAAATAAGGGTCCTGCCAACCGGTGCCCCCGGGGCACTGGTTAAGCATACCATAAAAGGAAATTGTTTTTGACTTTATTATCAATTAATTACACTATTTCAATGCATTAACTATTATATAATTTCTTTTTTCATATCCTTAACCGGTGCCCCCGGGGCACCGGTTAGCATTTCCCAATAAATAATAATGCAGACTATTTTTTTTTAATCGCTACAAATTAATCTCGTCGAGATTGTGTAAGAAACACAAAAACTCGCGCATCAAATAGCATTAATACATGAAAGCAGAATTTATAAAAGGGTTAATAAGCTTTAGGTCACTTTTGATTTTTCCCCCTGTAAAAAAAAAATTTCTATTCGTTCTTGTAAAAAAAAATTGTTTTGGAAAACCTCCCTAGGCCAGCTGACTGTGCATTTTTACTGATGTGGCATGATGTCTCACCTTTTTTGGATGAGGTGGTGTGCTGACTGTATAATTTTTTTTATGGGATACACGTGGCATTTCTTATTTTTTTTAAAAAAAATTGCTTAAATTTTTTTATACAAAAATGAAATAAATTCTGAAAAAATAAAAATGATTAAAAAAACAAAAATAATTATGAAAAAAATAATAAAAAAGAAAAAAAAATCTGGTAAAATGAAAAATAATGAAAAAATCTAGAAAAATCTGGTAAAATGAAAAAAATCTAGAAAATTTAATAAAATAAAATCTGGAAAATTAAAAAAAAATAATATATTTCAAAAAATTCATATTTCCATATTATTTTCAATCTTTTTATAAAATATTCTAGATTTTTTTATTAAATTTTCTAATGTTTTTCATTTTTTCCATAATTATTTTCGTTTTTAAAATTTTTTAAATCATTTTTCTAGAATTTATTTCATTTTTAAAAAAAAAATTAAGAATTTTTTATAAAAAAATCATAAATGCCACGTGTACCCCATAAAAAATAAAAAAAATTATACAATCAGCGCGCCACCTCATCCGAAAAAGGTGATGCATCATGCCACATCAGCAAAAATACACAGTCAGCTGGCCTAAGAGGATTTTTCAAAACAAAAAAAATATTACAAGGACCGAATCCAAATTATTTTTTACAGGGGGCAAAATCAAAAGTAACCTATATTACAGAGGGTTAAAGGCTTATTAACCCTTTATAAAATATGAACTAATTGTAAGTCTAGTAGATACCCACAAGTCATCTCATTAAGCAAGTATGTATGCACTATGCAACATTCCTCTATCAATTTAATTTCAGGAGCTGCTCTCAAATTAGTTTTGAAACTCAAATGTGGATAGGTAATTTTGCAACATAAACCATCATCAAAACAATATTGCGGTTTTCATCAAACACATTAACTACAAACCTTAAAGAGAATAAATAATCATGCAAAACAAATACTAATTGTTGTCGTTGAGAATGCTATAAATGAAAATGAAGTCCATCAAATTGAAGCAAGATTATGAGAAATATAACATTTAATTCTACCACAAAGGAAACCCTAACAAAACAGATTTAATTTTCATAATAAGGAAATAAAACAATCGAAACAATGAATGAATTATGCAGCGAAGCATCAATCCCATTTTCAAATTCCCAATTTTAAAACCCTAAAACAAGAAATTGGAGAATGAAGGAAAAATCGAAGAATCAATGGCTTACCTTAGAATGAGTGAGAGGTGAGAGTTGAGAAGGAGGGAAATGGAGAGCTGCTATCAGTTGAGAGAGATTGAAATTTGAGAGATATGATGAGAAGAGAAGAGATGCGTATGAAGGAAAAAAGAAAGAGAAAGTGAAAGTGAAAGTGAGTGTGTTGCTGCTGTTTTGTATTTTAAAAAAAAAAAAAAAAAAAAAAAAGGCAAAAGCATGTGTAGCGAACTAAAGCTCCACATAGACCCAATGTCGATCCGTCCCTAATAATAGCTTGAAAGTTACTTTAGTAATTTTTATTAAAACATATTTGTTAACTTGCACCAATTTGCTAACTTAGACCCACTTTTATTTTATAACAAATAGCTTGAGGGATATTTACTAAACTATCCCTTACTTTAAATTGGTTTAAACTAGTGGATATTGATTTTTATGTCCAACTAAAAAGGTATACTTTTGCTAACTTGGACCTTCATGTTTTTTGTTGGTCTGAGTTAACAAACCTCATATATATATATATATATATATATATATATATATAATCCAACATCACCATGGTTATAATCGATTAATCACCCTAAACTCTATGACCCATAAGATATAGATTGAGTTTGATTTGGCGGGCAATGCTCTCGTAATTGTCTTATTAACACGAACACTCACATTCTTGACTCCTTGAGTATTATTGCTTTGTTCCTCCTTGACTATTTGCCCTTGCAAGTTCCTTATGCTTAGAAACTGTAACATCATCTTGGGCTTAGGCCATCTTTTAATTAAAAAGAAAAAAAAACTATAAGACCATCATTTTTCGACTATAACTTTTATCATCTTAGTTATTTCTCGTGCGTCCTTTCTTTTTTTAAAAATATATTTTGTTCGGATTATATACTCCGAACAACATTATAGGAATTTTCGAATTTTATAATCTAAAACCTTTTATCATCCAAATTTTGAGAACAACCGTGACATATATTATTAAGATGTCATAATTGAAAATGAGAAAAAAAATATATAAATAGATAGATAAGTAAAGAGACAAACATGATGACATAAATTCTCATTTTATTAATATATAAATACATTCATAGTATGTTCACGTTAAAATCGAAGTTTATTGCACATGCTAATTTATCAAAACAAACATCTGATACAAAAATATGGAGGGGGGAATGAGATTGGAGTAAGATTTGTTTCCTATCTAGAGAGAAGAAGACTTTGATGATCAACCTTACATCCAGACAGATCAACCTTACACCTAAACAATTGGTGCCAACCTATAGAGCGGCAACATGTCCTTTGACCATTCATACAATCCTTAAAATACTAGAGTAGCCTTTTTATATGAAACGTCATTGGTAGAAGCACATTGTCGAAGAAAAGAGGAGAGAATATGAGATGTGGAAAGATAATTGTAAAGGATTAGTGGGTATTTATAGGAGAGATTTTGTGAAGGGTGGTGCATAGAGAGTAACAATACATTAATTAAGTAAAAAACATGTTAAAACTGGTCTTACCAAAGAACAATGTGTTTAATGAGTTAGTCATGTTGACCAAGGCACAATCCAATTTCTATGGTGGTTCAAATTCCATAAACCAAAATATCCCCAGAATTGTTTGGATTTTATAATATGATATGCACTTAGGCTGTGTTAAAATGCGTACTTTGTAAGGTTAAGAACATTTCAGATTTTACAATCTGAACCAGTTAAGTACATGATTTTTTTTGTGGACCACGACACACATAAACTTGTATAAATAGATGTGTTTGGTTCATTTGTTGTGATAAAAAAAACATCAAATAATCATGGACCCTTGAATCATTGATCTCAACCACCAAGCTGACTGTAGTTTACTACAACGAGGGAAAACCAAATATGTTCCGGGTCCAGGTTGAGGTAACGTTGTCTAGCTTGAAGGATTAGCTAGATTAAATCAGTTGTCTACTCAACCACAGGGACACAAGTAGGGTTGTCAAATTTGAGTATCGTCATTAATGGACCGACTCAGTTGGAAGCACCAAGTTCACCCAAATAGAGCTCAAGAACGACGACGATGTCAGAACCTTATTCTCGATATTTAGTCAGTACAATATTAAGTGGAAAATTGAATTTGACGTTTCGTTGATTAGAGATGAATGAGATGAAGAAGTTGTTTGGCTTATTTGTGATCTGTTATGTTTCGTTTTATTATATGTTTTACGTTCTTGTATAATTGAGTATTGTTTAATTTTTGAATGTATTTGAATTTTTTTATATTTAATGTATGTTGCATAACTTAAATTACATGTGCTATATGTAACACCCTACTTCTATTAAAGCAATTAAACATGCGAATAATACTCAAGAAATAGAGGCTACGCCACATTCAAAATTTAAAAACCAATAAACATGTATATAACCTCAACAGTCGCGGCGGAATATAAACCAGAGTAAATTCAAATATACATGTTATGAATAAATAAATTACATCAACATAGGTACTTCTCAAAAATCCCAACAAACGGGTCATCTCCAAACATAACAAAACCAAAGATAACCTAATCTAGACCGACACAACGAAACCTAGATCAGAGCCGACTAATTCTAAACACCGATATCGGAGAAAGCTCCAGATATCCACCAAGCACAAGAACTCACCAAGCAACTAAACCTGCACAACGTCTACCCATCCATACAGATAGGCAGGCGGTCCATAACAGATCCACTGGGGGTAAGTATTACATTATCATAATCCAAATAACAGGTAACATGAATATTTCAAGATAAACATCATGCATTTGATCAATAATAATCACACATTAATACTTACATCACATCCCAATATCTCGCATCAATAATCACCAATCACATGTGTCATGAACAAATATCAATTCACAGTTATTCATACACAATCACCAATCATATACATCATGAACAGTCACCAATCATAAGCCATGAACAATCATTAATCATATTTCATGAACAATCACCAATCACATGTATGAGGAACAAATATCAATTCACAAATATTCATTCACAATCATCAATCACAAACATCATCAATAATCATTCATCTCATTTCATCATCAATCACATATTTCACATAAGACTCATGTTATGATATGCACTTATTGACACATAAATGCATGTGGTACCAAATCTCAACAAGGTCGTCACCTTTCGATGCCACTTGCACATCGTATGTAAGGCTCACCTCTGCCTTACAATAATCTCGAAGTAAAAGAGCTCAACCCTTTTACAGCAACATCGACTATGATGCATGGACATGTATAAAGACTTGATAATGCGACAACAATCCACAATTTTCTCCACAATATATAGGACAACATCCAATTATATTGTTCATCTCCACATCATTTGCATTATCAAAAAAACATGCCCATACACAAATAAATCATAGTATTCACCATCACACATCAACATGATTATCAATAATCAACAATGTCCTTTAACATCAACTATCACATATAGTTTCACCATTTCAAGCATTCTCATATTCCAAGTAATAGGGAAAACAACATCTCATGATAAATATCATATTCAACATCCACAATTCATCATACATAAACATGACTATCAATAATCAACAATGTCATTCAACATCAACTATCACATATAGTTCACTAATTCAAGCATTTCTCACATTCCAAGTAAGATAGCATACATATCTCATGATAAGCATCATATCCAAAATATAATCACTCATTCATACAACTTCACTTAGTCATACAAGAATAATCTCAATAACTCACAAGACAATTTGTTAAAGAAACATTTCCGACAAAAATCCAAATCATGTGACAAACGGCCAACATTGATAATTTTCAAAGTTAGGCAACTTATTTAAGTTTGAAATCCTACAATTCAATCTTAATCAATCATGTAGTCAAGGACTCAAGCCACCTACAAACTATTAGAATTTAGTTCAAAGGATAGCTTAAGTTCGTATGAGAAGTTCCAAGACAAAACAACATAAGAATCCACGAGACCCCTTTCTCACAAGGTTAAATCTCTCATAAAAACACCCCTAGATGATTAGGATAAAGTCCTTATACTTAGAAATAAGTTTGAAAACAATTGGATCAAAGAAAATTGCATTTTTAAGGTTTCTAGGCTGCCAAAATCGATTCATGATTCGTAAGATCGCTTCATGATTTTGACAGCATCAGACTGAGTAGAAAAATTTGATGTTGCTGTCAAAATCGCCTCATGATTTGCGAAATCGCTTCATGATTCGTCAACACCAGGCTATGCAGAAAATTTATTGTTTCTGTCAAAATCATCTCACGATTTGTAAGATCGCTTCATGATTTTGACAGTAGCAGACTATGCAAAATTCAACTTCTACGTTTTCGCGCATAAAAATCAAACCGTTAATCCGTTTTCGATGCCGTTTTCGTCTACATGCTCCTAACAATTAGCACTATCATAATGCACAGAAAAATCTCAGTTTTACCAACCTCAAATTCATTTTACAAACCTCACACAAACACTCATTTTCCAAAACGGTTAACAAATGAATTTTCAAACGAAACTCCCGTTTTCTCCCAAAACGACTCGACTATCACAACCACAACATGAAAACAGAAATTCCATCAAGTTTAACTCATCCAACCACATAGACAACTCAGTCAACAACTTTGTATATCAAATTTCATTTTGGTCCTTCACATGACCATCTAGCACAACTTCACCAATACAAACAACTTATTTCATAAAATGGAATACCCATGTTATCATTCAACAACAACAACATATCTACTTCAACAACACTTCATTTAGACATGAATTCAACCATAATTCAACAACACAATATTTCAATCCAACAATTTGAGCAAAACTCATAAGTACCCATTTTCACCAAACAACAACAACAACTTATTTCACAACAACAAATTATGAATCATGCATACCCAAGCCATGAATTAGCATCCATAACATCACTTAACAACAACAACATCTATTGATCATGAAACTTATCACAATTCATCAACAACCATGCATAATTCACCAATTGAGCATAATTTACAAACTACCCATTTTCATACATCATGAACTTGCAATTTTATCATCAACAATTCATTTAACATCAAATTAACATATTCAAACATATCTCTACAACATAAGCACGAATTTCAAAGATTGGGTTCATGATAATCACTTATTCCCATAATCAATTATGCATAAAACAAGAGAAAAAGAATTAACCAAATGATTATGATAAAGACTAACCCCCTTACCTTAGGTAATGATTAGTCCAAACTTGAGCTTCACTTTAGCTCCTAAGCTTACCCAATTGGATTCTTCAAGTTCTTCTCTCCAAAACCCTTTTTCTCTTCTCTTCACCTCTTTCTCTCTCTACCTCTCTCTAGAAATGTTTGTGAAATGAATGAATTGGTTCTCCTAACACAACCCTAGTGTTATCTCTACTAATGGGCTTAACTTAGTTTCTAGTGGGCTTAACCCATTTCTATTCAAACCAAAAATATTACTACACTCCAAACGATATTTTAATTAATAACGGTAAAATGTCACTAACGGTAAAATCTAATCACTACCCTAGTAACTTAGTAAAATAAGGGTTCTCACTAACTATTAAAATAATTCTCACCAAAATTACCATTTTACCCTTACCCGTCAAATGACTAAAATACCCTTCTAATACGGTAATCCACGTAAATGCACCCGACGACAATTAATACACACAAGCATAAATAATCACACACAAACACAATTAAAAGTAATTAAAATAAATCTAGCTAAAAATCGGGCTGTTACACTATAACATGATCTTTGTTGGGTGAGGTACAATTCAGATTTTATAATCTGAATGTGTCGTGTACATGATTTTTTCTAGCCCTCATTGCACTGACAATTTATGTGATCCACAACGCGTAGAGGCTGTTTTCTGTAAAACACAAAAAAGAACTATGAAATATTATATGTTAGATCTTAACACCAAGTAGTTGTTTTGAACTTTATCTTGTTGCCCTGGAAATAGAATTACGTCAGTTGGCAAGGTAGCGAGATCAAGTTCAAAAATACTTCTTGGTACACCTTGTCTTTTATCATTATTTTGCAGATGTAAACACGAGAGATTGTTGTGAACTTGATACACGTGTCTTTATTTTTACTCATATATTAATACGAAGACATATTTTTATTGTAATTTATACACGTGTCTATATTATTACTCATATATTAATAAGATGACCTTTTTTTTTAAATTTATACGCACGTCTATATTTTAACTTATATATTAATACGGGTACCATTTTTTTTTTAAATTTATACACATGTCTATATTGTTACTCATATTTAATAAAAAAATTAATTTTGTTTACAATTTGCACATATCTATATTTCTATTCATATAACAATACAAAGATCTATTTTTTTTTAATAATTTCTATGCAATTGTGACTTGCTTCCAAAAAAAAGAGCGCAACATGTTCACCCTTCCGTATGCACAGGTATCGTGCTAAACAGTTGATTCATCTTTTGTAACCTATATAAAAAAAAATGTTCTTAGAATAATTAGTAATGATATAATTTTAGTTTATTTTCAACGAATGTAAAATATATTTTTTTACTTTTTTTAATTTTAGGTGCTACAACTATTTTTAATACAACTTCTTATTAAATTTAGTATTATTTAATTATTTGAGAGAAAAAAAATTACCCAATTAATATTATAATCATCAACTATCGTGTCAAAAGAGCCTAAACATGTAAAGGAAGCTAACAAAGGAAGCTCGTAGGGCATTACAAATAAAGGAAGGGAAACATTCAAATATTTTAGAGAAATGATAGATCGACACACCTTTCAATTGTACACACTTATACCACTGCATATGTGGCATTTAATTAAAAAAAAAAAAATCACTCTCTCCTCAAATTCTTCCCAAGTACCACTGCATATATGGAGAACAGTTGCCCCCACCACAACCTCCACCTTCACCACCACCACCACCACCCCCACCTCATCAGTCATCATTGCCCTCCGCCGAACCTCCTCACACAGGAACTATATCTTACTCTCTCTTCTCTCATATCTTCTCCCTCTTCCCTCATATTTTCTCCCTCTTCCTTCACCTTCATTGGCCACACCCACCACCAGCTTACTGTTCAGTCACCAGTGGGTCTCTTTTTCGTCACGGCCACCAGTGCCATCTTCAAAATGGAACCTTCCCTTCCCTCCCTCTATATCTCCATTGTTCGATCTCTCTTTCTCTCTCCTTAGATGGTGGTGGTTAGAAGGACGACGGTGGATGTGCTGAGGTTTAAGGGTGAGGACGGTGGTGGTGGTGGTAGTGAAATCTGACGATGGTGAGATCTGAGGATGTGGGAGGCGGCGACGTTGGTGGATGTGGTCTTCACTGCAACGGTGACGGTTGTAACTGTGGAAATGGAGACAGACCGACGACGTTGGTAATGGCCGTGACCCGATGAATGTAATGGTTGCCGTCGTATGTGGTGATGGCCGTGAGAAGCAAACACGCAGAGGAGAAGATAGGATGGGAAAGTTGTACAGTGCTAATTTGACAAAATTGCCCCTGATTTTTTTGTAAAGACAAAATTGCCCTCATTGTTATTAATAAAAAAATGCCACACAAAGGTGGTATGGGAGTGGTATTGCCACCTAGGGTGGTCAGCGTATAAGCACTCAATATTTTAATGTCTAACGAAACCATATTTCCTCATAGCATCCACAACTTTATTATTTTATCGATAAAGGTGGTAGTTGAGTATTATAAAAAAAACTTATATTATGTTGTTGTATAAATCTTTCTCTTATAGATTTTTATGTAAAAAATATTATCCCTCAAAAAAAAAAAATGTAAAAAATATTAGTTAGAAATCTTTCTCTATAAATTCATTACATAAATATTTTCGTGTATAAATATTTTAAATAAGTTATTTTCTATGAACATTTTTTTTGTCAAGTTAGTGACTAGCTCACACATTATAATGTTCAGGGTTCGAACCCCGACTCCCGTATATAATATGTAATATTTTTACCAACTGAGCTAAGCTCACGGGAATATTTTCTACGAACATTTTCTAATAAATATTTTACCTTCTTTTAAGCAAGAATGAAAAATTTATGTATAAGTAAACTTATTGATTGGATTGTTTAAAAAAAAACTCAATGCGAAATGAGATATAAATAAAAAAACTCATATATTATAGTATATAATATAAATAATAATCCTTCAAAAATAAAAAAATAATAAACATATCTTAATAAGCAAAATTTGGAGCAGGAAAATAACACATTTTGATTAAAGATTTGTTTTTTTTTTTTTGTGGTGGCCGAATTTTGAACTCCAAACTTTACATATTTTATGGGTTGTCCATACCATACCAACTGAGCTAAACTTACGAGGATATTAAATATTTAATTTAAAACAACCACAACTCCGTTAAAGAAAGTGGAGTGCCCCTTAATTTGTTTATTAAATATTTAATTTAAAATAACACATTTTGATAATTATATATTTAAAATCAATTTTGATTTGTTTACAACTCTCAATTGATATTCTAAACTTGCTGATTCTTCCTCGGGAAAAAAAAACTTGTGTGTGATTCACATAGATATTTATTATTTTGTCTGTCCATAAAAAAAATTAATTTTAACTTAAACTTTCCAAATAACATAAATTTGATAAAAGTTGCTTTTGTGTTTATGTATTCATATTGTGTCTAGTGGTATCCTTAAATTCAAGAGGTCCCGTGTTGGAGTATCGTCCCCTCATTCTAAATACTTTTTTTTTTTTTTAGATAATACAATGGTTAAAAACTCACACAATGAATACGGGAAAGAATTTGGATTCGAACTTCAACTTTGCATATCGATCATAATATTTATACGAAAACTCTCTATTTATTTTTTTTGTACAAAATTACTCTAAATTTTTATTAGAAACAAAACAATTTCAAATTTCAAATTGATTCAAATAAAATCCTAAATTAGCATTAAGGAAATTTAAAAATAGCAAGTCTTTTAAAGAAAAGAATTCTGAATCGTTTTTTTCTCAACAAAGAAAGGAAAAATTAAGAAAATATATTGCGTCGTCGTTAAGAAAAACAACAAGAAGCGCGTAAAAGCTGAATCATCATCATCATTTCTTTGTATAGTAACCCTGTGAATTAATTTTGGTATTAATGGTTCTTTTTAGTAGTATTTTTGTTAAGGAAGGAATAGTGTTATTAATGGATAATTAGCTTGTGAAATTAATACGGGTTCTAATCGCTTTTTGTTTATGAAAGATAAACACGGTTTCAACTTTTAAATTGATTCAAATAAAATCCTAAATTGGTCCCACGAGTAATTGACTGAAACAATGCATTGTTATACGCAGGATTGGGGTTCTCTTATTAATGTTTTTTTTTAGTACTATTTTAAGGAAGGAGCGGTGTTATTCGCTTTTGTTTCTGAAAAAGGTATTAATGGATAATTAGCATGTGAAATTAATGCGGGTTTTAATGGTTTTAATCGCTTTTTGTTTATGAAAAGATAAACACGGTTTCAAATTCAAATTGATTCAAATAAAATCCTAAATTGGTCCCGTGAGTAATTGATAGAGACAAGACATTGTTATACGTAGGGTCGGAGTTCTCGGATATTTTTCTTTTTTTAAAAGTGAATTATTTTAACTATTAGATCACTTGACAAAAAAAATTGCAAATTCCTTCAAAAAAAAATTGCAAATTGTTAAAAATATTGTCATAAATAATGTCGTTTTGTCGAAATCGTCCAGATCAGATCGAATTTTGAATCACTTTTCGAACACAAACTAAACTACATAAGTAAATTTTAATTTTATTTTTAGGGGATAAATAAATTTAAATGCTGATTTTTTTTATTAATTTAATATATTGCGTCCGCATGAGTGGTCAATACATAATATATTGAAGGTCTGGATTCGAACCCCATAATCTATAAAAAAATAATAATTTAATACACTGCATTTAATTATTAGTTTTTGTTTTTTTTTTTAAATTAAAGATAAATTGTTATTTATTCATAAAAAAAGTGGGTAAAGTTAGTCATCTAACTATTTTTTTTGAATGGCGGTCATCTGAATTGACATCAATCAAAACAATTTTTTTTGTCTTCGTTTCGTTGTTATTAATATAAATAGATTAATATAATAGATGAATTTTTTTTTAAGGATGATTGTATATAGTGTCGGGGCTTTTAAGGTCTGTTTGGAACAACAGACAATATAGGAAAAGAAAGGTAAGAGGGAAGAAAGTTTCTTGAAACTTGAGCTTCTATTGTTTGGATCACCTTATGATTGAGGTAGCAAAGATTACATTTGGTGGGATCCACAACCAAATTTGTTTCTGCCCAGAATTCCTAAGAAAGTGCACGGAAGGCATTGTTCAATGAAAGGTCCAATATAACCTTACTTTGAATGTGGGTAGTGCTATTTTTTTTACATGTCAATGAATCAATAAATTAATAATAATAATAATAATATTAATATTAGAACTTTTTTACTGTTATGTTTACCATTTCATTTATATATCCATTCATTTTTATTTTGTTATGTTGTTACTTTTTTTAATTTTACTTGATGTCGAGAAAAAAAATATTGTTTAGTTAAAATATACTTCCTCCGTTTAAAAATGAGTGTTGTTTTAGCAAAAAAAAATTGTTTTAAAATGAATGTCACTTTCGGTTTCCAATGTAATAATAATTTTTTCTTTTCAATTGTACCTTTCAATTAATACCATGTTACACTACTTCCAAAGTATTATTATTTCTTTAATGAAAAACAAACCAATAGTTGATTATGATAATTTGATAAAATTGCTACGACATTTGACTATTTTATTCCATTTCTTAATTATGTGTGCAATTGGCTAAAACGACACTCATTTTAAAACGGATGGAGTATTAGTTCATTTTAATGTGGGGTATTTACGTCATTTGCTAAATTTATATCTTTCTTTCCTTTCACTTTCTTATCATTTCATTCATTCCAAACAACTAAACAATCATCTCACTTTCCATTCACTTTCTACCCACTTTCAATCCTTTATCATTCTTTCCTTTTAATTTCTATTGTTGTCCAAACATACCCTTAAGGTGGCTCCCCATCGAAAGAAAATAATTTAAATTTTATAGGTAGATATCAAAATGTGAAATTAATTTGGAGAAAATTATTAAACTCTCCCATACTCATCTCCTCTCAATCGTGTAAAGTTTTATGACTTTTATGTTAAGAATTTTCGTTCTCTCTAATATTTTAGGCAAGATCTGCCACTAACACTATGTATTTTGATTGATGCCAACTCAAATTGTTAACATCTACCCTTATATTTTGCCTAAAAAAGTACCTCTACCCTTATATTATTGATTTTTTTTTAAATACCCGTATTTTATTCATGAATAATATAGTTATCACATTTTTTAATACAACACATATTACTTTAATTTAATTTACATATTTACTATTTCATATGTAATCTCCTAAAAAAAATGTTTAAAACATACATTTTCATCCGTAATATATTTTAATATTAATAAAAATTTACAAAGATTCTTGATTATCTCTTAATTTGGTTTGTTCAAAACAAAATAAAAATTACAATCATATTTTAGATATCCAAAAGCATCACGAAATAAAACCCACATATAAAATAAATGTATATTACATATCGAACGGCACATAATTTTTAAATTAAATCGAATGATACTACAAACAATTCCTTCAAAAAAAGAAGATACTACAAACAACACCGCCATTACCTCTAACTAATCGAATTGATAGTTATACTTAGCGTGTGAAATTAAATTGATTAATGTTTTTGTTAATTTCCCCTTTTAATTCGAAATTTCCGTTTTTTTCTTTCACCCACCTTAGCTGTCTTTCTCAACACTCAAAACAAACACAACATTGAATTATAAAATCCTCAAAACCCTTTCATTCTTCTCATTCACCTTTCTCTTTCTCTTTCTCTCTGCATTTTCAATCAATTTTCATCATTCAATCAATCATGAAGATCAGTAACAACTTGATCGGAATTCTCAATTTCCTAACCCTAATTCTCTCAATTCCTATCCTTTTAACCGGTATTTGGCTCCACAAACAAGCCACTTCAGAATGCGAAAGGTTTCTAGAAAAACCCATCATCATCCTCGGTGTTTTTCTCTTAATCGTTTCTCTAATGGGTTTCATTGGTGGTTGTTGTCGTGTTACATGGCTTCTCTGGTTCTATCTCTTTTTCATGTTCTTGCTCATCGTTGTGCTATTCGTTTTCACCATTTTTGCTTTTGTTGTCACTAACAAAGGTGCTGGTGAATCTCTTTCCAATAAGGGTTACAAAGAGTATAGACTTGGTGATTATTCTAATTGGTTGCAGAAAAGGGTTAATGATAATGGTAATTGGAATAGGATTAAGAGCTGTTTGCAATCTGGAAAACTTTGCATTGACTTTCATTCCCAATTTCTCAATGATACTGCTGATAAATTCTACCTCCAGCACTTGAATGCTCTTCAGGTTAGTTTCTTTTTATCTTTCTTTATTCAATTTATGTTGTTTTATTTGCTGGGTTATTATCAAAATTCGAACTTGCATGTGATTTATGTTTGGGGTTTTATGTTCTTGATGTTGATTGCTTTTCTGAGTTGAAATTTTGTGTATCATTGATCGTGTTCATCATAAAAAATTAGGGTTGAAAAAAGTTGAATTTAACTAGTCCTGATTTATTAGAAATAGAAATCTTGATTTATTTATGTCTTTTTGGGTTTTAAAGAATGTGAAAATTTATGTTGCAGACGGTATAATAATAAAATTGTGCTTTAGTACTATTGAATAGAAAAGATAATTTTATAACTTTTTTTTCTTCTGATTTTGTCGTTGTTTCTGAAAAGTGGACTTTTAAATTGGATATCTGGGTTGCTGAAAAGTGTGCACTTTTTAATGCATTCTTGTGTTTGTATAGGATTAAATAAATTAAATTTAAAAGATAATATTTTATAACTTTTTTCTGATTTTGTCAAGGTTCTTTCTGAAAAGTGGACTTTTAAATTGGATATTCTGGGTAGTCATGGTTCTTACTGAAAAAGTGTGGACTTCTAAACTGAGATTGCTTTTCATCTTAAAAGTGTTCTTATTTTATTTGCTTTTTTCCAATGAATCTTTTGTAGAACTTTTTTGCATCCTTTTTTTGTTATTTTTCTGGATGCTAGTGCTGCTGGGCTAAAAGTTGATCACCTTTTTAATGTGCACTTGTTTCTTGTAGTAGCATTTCCAAACTTGAATTCTCTTTGCTTTGCAATATTGGTGGTATCTAATGGTCAAAATTTAATATTCTTCCTTCAAGAACATTAACATATAAGAATCTTTTTGCATGAGATTCTTCTAGTACATAACTGAGTGCACTGACTGCTTACAATTGAATTTCTTTATGACATATACTGGTACTTAATAGTGTTATGTCATGTTAATTACTTATTTCTTTATGGTGTTTCCTGTTTTAAGTTCAATGTTTTTCTTATGCTCAACTTGTACATGGAAAGAAATTTTGACATTCACATATTGTATTTTGATTGCTGACATGGGAATTTATATTCTCTCATATTAAAAATGATTGCTGACATGTGAATTTATATTCTCTCATATTAAAATATCACATAGTATAAGTCTGTGTCTCTCCGTATTTTGATAAACACAAATTCATACAACAAAGTAATGTGAGATTTTAAACTATAGAACCATATGATCAATTTAAGTTTCAATGGCTTAAACTTCAGTGCTTAAGGCAGAGGTTCTGCATCTTCTTTCCATTGATTTTTCGCTAGGATTGGAATTCATTCTGTAAACTACAAATACAATTCCTTGATTTCAGAAAATTGATTCTAAAATGTTTGATGTATTTCTGTCAGCTTCTGGTTTGTAAATTTTTGGACTTATGGAATTCGTTTTTATTTTTTTTATGCAGTCTGGATGTTGCAAGCCTTCAAACGATTGCGGTTTTACTTATCAGAACCCAACAAACTGGACGATGCCCGCAGGTGGTACTTATACCAACCCTGACTGTGATACTTGGACTAACGATCCAAAAGTTCTGTGCTTCAATTGCAAATCTTGCAAGGCTGGGTTACTGGATAACCTCAAGACTAATTGGAAAAAGGTGGCTGTTGTCAACATCATATTCCTGATTTTCCTAATCATTGTGTACTCCATTGGCTGCTGTGCCTTCAGGAATAACAGAAGGGATGGTTGGAAGAGATACTAGTATCATTAGCATGTAGATGATTTAGGCCATTTGGTTTTACTTTTATGGTTTTACTTTATGTCATGAATTTCATACTGTTTTCAGTACAGTTTGACTTTGCTGTTTAAATGGCTCAATTTTATCTTACAGTTTCCTATTTTCATCTATCTTTCTTTTCTTTTACAGTTTCCAATTGTCATCTATCTTCTTTTACTTAGACACGACTTAGTTTGACCACACTGGCTTCCCTTATGTTCCCACACCTTATGTTGCCCACCGCAATTAAACGACAACAACTAAGCCTTATTCCACTGGGAGGAATAAGTTACACAAATAATCTTTTCTACACATCGGTTATTATTATGTTGACATTTTACCACTGTCCCTTAAAGCAAGCTACTAGCACAATTAGAGAGTTGGTACTTTAAGTTGACATTTTACCACTATACAAACACCAGATTTTTCCTTTTATTTCTTCATCATTTTTATGCGCCCAAAATATTTAAACCGAGTTACTTGTGGTATTGTACTCCATATGCAACTTTTACATCTAATTTAACCTTTTCCATTTGTATAACTTACATAGCACATATTTTGTCTTGCATATATACAACTTTTCCATATCAACTAAAATTATCTGCAAATTTCTTCATTCTTCGTTATCAATACATCACTCGGGATAGCAAGTAAAATTTTCCATGATTACCTTCCGAACATAAAACCAAATTTGCCTAGAGCTGAATAATCAAGATAAGGATTTGAGGTGAGTTTTATCTGCCCTTGGATTCCACATGACCAAAAAAGAGAATATCCTCTCTCTTCTATGTATTGGTGGAGAAAGCCAGAGTGTCATTTTCAGATTTGGTAATAATATTGAATTACGGCTTAAATGCTCTTTTGGTCCTTAAGTTGGTATCGTTTTGGTCCCTTAACTAAAAAAAATTGTTTGACTATTTAAGTTTTTTTTAAGTCTCGTTTTGATCCCTTCTGTTTGATTTCCGTTAGGGTTTAAAATAAAAGTTAACTCCTGGGCATGTGTCACCTTGTCATTGGTTCTGGAAATTATTTTTTTGTAAAAGAATATTATTTTTTTTATAAAAATATAATATATATTTTTTGTAAAAAATAATTCTCAGAGTCAATGATAAGGTGACATGTGTCCACACTTAACATTTTTTATTAAACCTAACGAAAACCTAACGGAAGGGATCAAAACGAGACTAAAAAAAACCTAAAGTACCAAAACAATCTTTTTATTTATTTAAGGGATCAAAACGATATCAATTAAATACTTAAAGATCTGAATTATTGATGCCGGAGGTTATATTGTCCGTCCAATGATGAGTGAAACTTGACTAGTTTGCCATGGTAGACTCCAGCACGCAATTTTCCACATTTTCCTATCTTGTTGGTGATGTGGCTGAGGATAGATACGGTATTGTTGGTTTAACACAAGACCCTACGTTATCAATGTTAATTTCATGGCTAAGTATGCTTCCCTCCACTCATGTCCCAATCCATTTTTTTATAGATAAGAACTCTTGTTCCAATCCTAATCCTTTTCCAAAATGAGATATATTAACAAAAGTTTTGGACTTTAGCATAAGAAGTGTCTAAAAAAATAAAACAAAGTTACAACAAAATTCTGACCAAAACAGAAAAGGAAAACAAAAAGAAGTAAATCAGTCAATCCCCAAACAAACAAGGGGAAGTTGCCACCACATATGATAATCAAATAAATTTGAAGATTTGAAGATTGAAAGACCATAAGAAAATAAAATCATGAATTTGAAGCTTAAAAATTCATATGAAAATGGACAAAAAGGACCAAATTGAAATGAAAAAAAGATAAAGGACCAAACTATTACCTGAAATTAAGTTAAGGGACTAAAAGTGTAATTTTGTCCAAAGTAATATTATGCAATTATAAAGGTCGATTATATTTTTTTTTTAGGGAAATGTTGGATTATATTTGAAAGATATGAAATAACACAAAAAAATTATTAAATAAAATAAATAAATAGTATTAAAAATATTAAAAATCAACTAATAGTGTATTAATTGAATGCATCATGCTTGTAAAAAAAATAAGTATTAAAATATATGTATGATTTGATTCATTGTTTAAAAGTCAATTTAAACAATTATAATGTGGAGGTTGCTAAGAAACAAAAAGAGAAGAGAAATGATATTTGTACAACCATTTTGTGACAACTTTATCTCTCATACTCAAATTATTCTCTTATTCTCTCTCTTCCTTTTTCTCTCTCCATTGTTTTTAACCAATGAAAAGAGAGAAAAAAAGTTGTCACCAAAAATTGTACAAAATGGTTGTTCAAATATCACCACTCAAAAGAGAATGCTCACAAGGGTGAGACATCTGATGTTGTGAAACACCCCATTCCTCAACAGGCTAGACATCATGAGGTTGGAAAAACTGATGCTATTGTGCAACAATCAGGATGCAACAAAATCATTGTAGACGAGGATTCACTTATTATTGATATTATAAGGTCTAAAGGGATGTCAACTACAATGCATGTAGAAGATGCTATTAAGTTTGTGGAAGAGACATCTTCTATTTCTGTTGAAACTCCTCCTGTGCATGTTGTGCAGGTGGAAGATAACTTAGCTTTGGCTGAGACACATAATGAAAACCAACAGAGCAATTCTTTTGTTGATATGCGTATCACTGGCCCTTGATGTGATGCACTGACTGATATGGATTATGGTAATGATCATACTCTCGATGGCTTTGAGCAGGAATTGGGAACAAATAATTCTGTAGTTGGGACAGACCTTAACTTGTCAAACTTTAGTGCTAATGTTATTCATGATATGCAAGTTTTGGGACTTGTTCCTTCTGTGGCTTAACAAACTACGGATTTTTTGAGTGATTCTTGGGCTAACATAGGTCAGAAAGAAGAAATTGTTGATTTAGCAAGAGACACATGCCAACCTTTTCAACTTGTGGTCCCAAGAAAGAAGAAAAGCAAGAAGCAACAGTCTGAAGCGAGCAAAGGTTTTAAGGTGGGTACTTCTAGCCGTTCGCCTCACTAGCTCTTTAGCGGGTCTCTTTTCTCTTGTTTTTTTGGGTTTTTTTTTTTCCGGTTTCTGCTTTTAATCTTCTTGAGGATTTTGGTTTTGTCCCCCGTCACTCTTTGTACTTCTTTCTTTTTATATATGATTAGGGTTCTGCAGCAAGAGACCCCTCTGCACCCCTTCTTTTACTTAAAAAAAATATTAAAACCGATCCCACCGGTTTTTACAAAAGCCTTTTTTTTTTTGTCCCTGTGGTTCCCATAGAAAAAAACTCTAGTAATTAAAATTCGATTTGTTGGTAAGTAAACTTTGTCAAGGATTTTTCACACATTCAATATATTCTTATACAAATATCACCTTTTTTTTATTTTTTTATTTATCAATTTGAATTGGTTAGGGTTTGTTTGAACACCCTAGATTACACACACATAATCCCACACCTCACTCAATGTCTTCAACCAAAAGGAAAAGCTTTTGTAGCTTATTCTAACCTCGAAGAAGATTTCCCCAAAAAGGTCGTGTAAACCCTCACAAGATCATTAGTCTCTAAACATTTCCACAACATGAACGAAAAAACCAATACGATGAGATTCCTACGATCTCTTTGAAGAATAAGAATTTGAAGGAGCATGTGGAGAAGGTGTGTTTCTCACTACGGGGACTTGTAGTGTTATTACGGTTGCTAATTTGAGCATGCAGAGGGGTCATATAGTTGAATAATATTCTCCTTTTAGATTTAGATTTAGATGGACTCTGATTGCTGAGGACATAATTTTGTATGCCTAATATTGAGGTGGTCCTCCTCACATGTTTTAACATTAGAATATTACTTGTTGGGGCTACCATTTCTCTTTTAAGTGGCAGTTATGAACTTGCTTGATTTTTGTATGCACTTGTCTTTTGTTTTAGTTTTGGCTTGCCTTGTTGGATTTTAGGATTGTTGTACTCATTGAAAGCTATTCTTTGTTGCTTTTAAATTTCCATTTGAAATGGCATTACTCTGTGGGGTGGCAGTGGGAAAACTCATATCTAAATATACACTAAATCATTTTGTGTGCCTTTAATGATTTTAAAAGATTTCAGATGTTAAAATTGAACAGGTTCTACATACTTTGAAGTATAAGATATTTATGTTTTTTGTTCCACATGATAAATTTCAAGGGCACCTTAGAAATAAAAGGATCAGCGGTCCAAGGACGAAAAATTGACAAGTTGCTGTCGGGTGAAACTTGAAAGTGATAGGGGACAGCTCCAAGACGGCATTGTGTTGCAGGCAGATAACAGAACCTTTCACTTGGGATCCTCCAACAGGTTTTAAAATAGGACATAATGCTATGTTCTTTAAAATTGTTGATGTTTTTTGAGTTTGATGGTCCTATTTCTACTTTTGTGAGAAATTTTTTAAACAAAAATGTGTAGGCCTAGGTTGTAAGGTGGATTAGGGTTCAAAATGGTGCAGACTTATGACAAAGCCTTCCGCATGTAATTAGTCTAGAATGGGTTAACCGATCCATGTGCCTTACTGTACAAGTTTTGTAGAGCAAGTTCGATCGGTATGGTTTTGGCTTATTTCCTAAAGTCAGAAAAAGAAGCAGCTAATGCATGAAGGCTCATATGTTTGGAATGATTTTGCGTGATATGGCTACTAGAGAGGTTTGAAATCAGGAGTTGGCGGAGGCTTTGCAGTTCATAATGTGAGGGAGTTTTTCTATGAAATTGGCATCATATTGTCCCATCCTTATGAAGGAACTCTGAGCATCCCCTTCAAGTAGGCGAGATAAAAGACTTGAGAACATCTTCTTGTTGAGCCAGTCAACAATTGTTGTGTCTCTTATCACCTAAGGGTGTCCACTTTTGCATCCCTATAGGTCTATTGTTAAGAACATCTCTCAATTTCTTATCAAAGACCAGAAATTACATGAAAATATGGTTGGTTGACTATCTAGCAGAAGCAATTCACCGAAAAATTACATGAATATGTGAACGCAAAATAACTAATTTTACTTGCACGAGCGGAATAATGCATTGCTTGGTTAGAAATTTGGGTGCTAATAATTGAAATTAACTCGTATTTTTTCCCAAGACAAAATTTCGCTTTCTTTTCATTAGATGTTTTGATGAAAGAAACTAATTAATGCTATGTTCTTTAAGATGATACTTGATCCTCTTTTCGTTTCTTCAAATTGATCGAGAGTTATCAGGTTTCACCAAAACTCCTTTAAAAAAAAAGTTCACCCATGCAAACTATCAGTATTTTAGTCATCAGGGCTCCATCTTGCTCTCTGCTACATATTCCGACTTATCTGTAAGAAGCGGTTCTTCCAAATCTACCCTATTACTTATGTCATCATCCTGCATTTGTGATTGTGGTAGCTCTTGTTTAGTCTCATCAAAGTCTTTGGCTTTGCCCCATAGCACAATATACAAACCACTGATCACTCCAAAAGCCCCTACCAAACTGAAATGGATGATTATGCATGTGAGTGAGTGAGTAGGCCATACACAATAATACAGTTATTATATGTATAAAATATTAATCATACAACTATACAGGTACCATCAAAGTGAGATTTAAGAGTATTTCTCATGACAGTGTCTTATTTAATTTTTAAAATTAAGAATAGTGTATTATTATAGTACATGAACAAAAATGCGAGAAATTAAAAGAATAGTGTATTACCTTCCAATGTATAACTCTTCTTGTAGGAATATAGCAGATACCAAAGCTGTGATGACAGTAGCTAGAGGGTTGAACATTACACAATACAGGGGACCTCTTCCTGATATGCACCAGGACTGAATAAAGAAGCTAGCTGCAATTCCAATTCCCTATATCACAAAAAACACCAATTTCTAACAGTATTACACAACATTGTAATAGATGATACAAATTGAAATGTTTCCGAGGGACCTGTTAGAGACTTACTGCATATAAACTGCATGAAATTTGTAAAGGTGAATTCAAAGTCCATACTCGAAGATTCCCCTCTTTGATCAGTGCAAATATAGCTGACTGTATTGTGGCGAAGAGACACATCCAAAAAGTCGACAATATATGATCCGGGCAAGATGAAGAAATCGGCACCTGTGTTGAAATTTTAATCAAATGTCCATTGATGAATAATAATCTTGTCACCTAAAAGATTATTAATTCTGGTTTTATTAATTTTTTACCTGCATGATCATCCAACATGACCAAAAAACACTACTTGCTAAGAGCAATAGACAACCCAGAATCCAAGTATCATCTCCACTTGCAGTGAGATGTTTGGAATCAGGAAGAAAGAACTCCATATGTAACAGCTTATTTCCTTTGAGAAATGCCATGGTTAAGGCTCCACTGACACAACATATTGTTCCTAATATCTTTGCCACGTTTCTTAAACTTCGAAGATTGATTTTCTCAAATCTAATCATTCAAACACCAGAAAATAATGTCATTCATTTAATTTTAAGTAAACAAAACAAATATTAGTATAACTAGGCATATTAGTTTAATCCACAGGAGTATTAATTTTTGTAGAGCAATTACCCTAAAATTGCTGCAAATACAAAAGTTAATGCAGGTATCAAATTACTCATGGCAGTGGCTGCTGTAGAAGAAGCATAGAATAAACCACTAAAATATGCATTCTGATTTGCTGTCACCCTGCATGTATAAGCAATTATAATTATTTATTTTGTCAACAAATAAATAACACAAGTAACAAAAGCATAAGAATCAAAGGTGATTTGCAAACTATATATACCCAATAAGAGAGGTCATAAACATCAAAGAGAAACTCTTTAATCCCAATGAAGCCTTGAAAGATTGTCTCCTACAATAAAAAAATAGATGATATATATATATATATATGAGAGGGTAGGAATTAATAAGAAGAATGAGAATAATTGGTTAAGAGAGGGAAATTTAATCCAATCAATCATAATATATATATATACCGCTTATTTGATGAGAAGATGATAGGTGCCAATGCCAAAGTGGCTATGCCTTGTCTGTACACTACAAAGACAGTGGGAGTCAATCCATCTAATAGAGCAGCTCTTGTAAAGATGGCTAGCAATGAATAATGAAATTGTAATCCTATCATAACCATTACTGGAAAATACCCATCTAAACCACCCATTTTGTGTTGTTGTCTAGATAGCTTCAAACTATAAGTTAATTGAGGTGCTTGATATATATACACAATTGAAATGAATTAAATGTGAAATAGGATTGGTTTGCTTACTTTCATTTAGCTGTCGTATCTGAAAACCTTTATCCTATGCTTGTTTTAATATTAAGAATAAAGTTGGTCACAAAAAATAAAAATAAGTATAACCTTTTTAATTACCACAATTCAGAAAAATTATTATTATAAGAGTTTTTCTGCAATTTCTATTTGCAGACGACTGACATGAATTATACGACCAACCTCTGACCATAGAAGCAAGGTATGCATGCTCGTTAAAATATAATCAAATGCTTGTTTTTCATTTGCATATTTTTATTTTCTTTGTACAAATACAATGGTGGCTATAGGCTTTAGGAGAGAGAATTCTTTGATACTTTAGAGTTTAATTGAAAATTAATTTAAAATTTAAATATATCTAAAAATAATTAAATACTAAAAATAACATAACATTAAATGATTGAATGATAAATAACTCGTACACCTTTTGATAATTATTATAAACCAAAACATATTTTTTAGATTTATTAAACAACAGATGTATCTAATCCGCATTATTAACCAAATACATGAATTGTTCATTGAATCTAAGATATATTTTTTCGTACCACATGCATCTTAGAATTAGCCAGACAAGGTTTTACGCGGAGATTAGTTGGTATCATGTGGAAGGATAAAATTGACAACACACTTTGTACATATTTGTCTGTATATAGGTAAAGAGAAGCTTCTAGTGAAGAAGGAAAAAAGTTCTCCCTAACGCATGCATGTTTTGAAAATGACAAAATTATAATGTGAATGTTGCCAAATGCCATTTGGTGTGTAATGTAATATACAAAATCATTAGAGAAGATAGGATCTCCACGGTCGATGCTGGCCAAACATATTTCAAGTTAATCTGCCACTCTATCGTATATGGTGTATTATAATATTTTAATTGAATGATTGACTAAAGTTCAATTATAGGAGTATTTTAATTTTCTTTTTCTTGCTCGGTGGCAGTTTTTAGCATACGACTTAGTCAGATCCAGTAATCAGAGAGAAAAATAAAATAAAATAAAAAATTGGAGTACACTTCAATTGGTCTGTTTGGTCTATGATTGATATAATAAGTATAGAAAATGATTCATTTTTGCATTTTAATCAAGTTATGTTGTTGTGTTTGAAGACGCTAGTGACTTGAGTTGTCAAATTCAATTTGTCATCCCATTAATTAATATTTTAACACTAAATACCATATATTTTGTACCTGTCAGACTCCAAAACAAAACATTGATAAGAATTTATGACACATGAAATGTCAGATAAAAGACAACGAGAGGAGGAGGTGTTCACGAGATAGCATTAGCAAATACTACCAACCAACCACATACAGTACCTCATATTACAACATTACATTAAAATGGAAATGAAATGCATGCACATGCCAATGCGTTCGTTGGTTTCTAGTGTATATATATATATATATATACAAACAATTTTCTAATTTAAAAAGGTTGTCTTAACTCTCTTAGCTAATAAAATAACAACTAAACATTTGTTAGTTTTACTTGATCATAGCCTAGCCACTCTAATAGTTTATACTGAACTAAATTACCTCATGGTCAATATGTGCATTTAAAGTCTCGGATCAATATGGCTACAATTTTGACCAGGTCGTGCTCGTATTTTTTATATCTCAGTTTCACATGTTGTGTTAGGAAATTAATTTTGATATTTTTCATTTTTATTTATGATTTAAAAGTATAAGCCCCTCACATTCAATAAAAAAACATTGTATTATACATAATAACCATTAAATTATCTCAACAACGTGAAAGCTATTATAATTAGTGTATAAGAATAGTTAAGAATGACATGTTGTGAGTTTTTTTTTGTCAAGTAGCCTAGTGACTAGAGCTCACACAATTTAATTGTGGAGAAGTGGAGTGTCCGGGATTCGAACTCCGGTCCCTACATATAATATGTAATATCTCTGCCAACTGAATTAAGCTCACGGGAATGACATGTTGTGAGTTATGTCCCCAACATTCACGTTTTTGTTAATTGAATAAAATATTTGTGACAGCACGATCATTTCAAAAAATATATTTCGCAATATTGGTCAATTATGTATTTGAATGTAATAATTGTATCTGGTAGGACCTCATTGTACTAGGGATCAGTGGCGGATCTTGCCTTATTTTTTTGGGGTACCGAACTATTATGAATATATATTACCCCCTTCGTTCCTTTTTAACCAAGACAACAAATATTTTTTAGTATTATTTTTGATATAACAATTCATCTTTTTCCTATAATAACCTTCATCATTTAATATCTTATTTCATATAATTATCTCTCTACAATAAATAATCAAGGTTAATAAAGGTAAAATAACATTTAATGTTGCATTGAACTTTGAAAGTGACAGTTAATTAAAACAACATTTAAGGTTCGTGTCCCCCATGGGACGTTTTTTTTGGATAAAAGATAAAAAAAAATACATAAGAAAAACAACATTTAAGGTTCGTGTCCTCCATGGGGCGTTTTTTTTGGATAAAAGATAAAAAATACATAAGAAATATATAAAAAAGATACTTACGAAGTGTCGAACACACGACCTTCGGCATATTAAGACCACCGAGAAGTTGTTGTATATTTAGGCATAATAGTATATAAATAGTAACTTCGAAGGATGTCATGGCACCTGTCTGCCCTTGAAGAGATCCGCCCCTGCTAGGGATGACTTTTTCCTTCATAAGAATGAGCTTTCTTTCTTTAGATTTCGTTACTTGCACTGCACTTTTTTTCTTTCATCATGGATTTATCTCTTTCGATTTTTCTTGTAAGTTTTTTAACGAGACGGTTGTTGCGGATGTCCCTCTTTGTTATCTTAGGTTTTTCTATAGTCCCCAAGCTTTATTTCCCCTGCTATTTTATTTTAATATTTTAATAATATTGATTAGGGTGCTACTTGCACTCAATTTTTTTGCAAAAAAAATATAAATAAAGTAAAAAAAAATATTTTTCATTCCAGTTTGAAAAATTAATTTTCTTTATAAATCAATTAGCCACAGCCAGACGTGGATTATTCACGGTTCAACGCCTTCTAATTCAAAAAATGTGGAGGAAAATTGTTTGAAATTCTTTACTAATTGATGTTTCAGAAAATTTGAATTTGAATTTTCTAGAATATAAAATATTCTGAAAATTTCAAAAATATTGAATTTGAAAACATAGCCACTGCCAAATGAGGATTAGCAGGTTTAACAATGGCTAGTTCAAAAAAATTGTACTAGATTATTTTTTTTTTTTTTTTTTATGTTTTTGGTATTTCAAAAAAGTCCACTAATGAAAGTGTACAACCAACCATGCTCCAATGAAATTTCTAAATTAATTTATTTTGGGAATTTCTTATTGCACCCCTCATGCTTTACATGCACGCACCCTCTAAATTTTCAATTTTACCTGGTTCAAATTTATACAATCAGACGCACGTTTTGCATTTTTGGGTTATAAAAGTTGAATGCTAATTCATGCTTTACATTGGGGAAGCTCTAGGCCTTTACCATGCGCTTCAATGGGCGAGCGATATGCACCTTGATAATATTGATTGTGAGGTTGACTCTAAAACCACAAAAGACGCTCTTTGTTCGAGTCGGGAAGATATAACCGAATTTGGTAACATCATCACAACTTCCCGGTCTTTACTCTTGTCCAAGTTTACCAACTCTAGGGTGGAGTTTTTTAGGCGACAAGCTAATGTGGTGGCTCACACTCTTGTAGGGGAAGCCACATTTCTCGCTACTCCCGCTATTTATTTTCATATACCCAATTATATTGAAACTTTGATTATTAATGAAATGATATAAGCACATTTCCCTCAAAAAGAAAAAAGTTGAATGCTAACAAAACAGATAAGACCACAAATTTTTCCAATAAACCACACACACTCTACCTCAACAATAAAACATTGTTTGCTTTATTGGTTCGATATATAAAATATGAATAAATATTTAAGAACCATATACATTTTAGATTATACAGTCTGAATTATATCAAACCTTCATGATATCAATTTTTAACCACACTTAAACTTTTATTTGATACATTTCGGATTCTAAAAACTGAACGTGTAAAATATGTGATCAACATATAGAATCTGAACTAGGATCACACAAAAAAGTAATCTAAAATTATAACATGTACCCCCAAGGTAATAACAACACACTTCAAAACATAACAAACTCTAAGAAATATGACACAATGTAGACAAATTTGGATTTTGGGGGATCTGATAGAATTTTTGGGGAAAATGGAGAAATGAGAAAAGGAGTCTAATGGTGACTTATATATTGGCATTATTTGAATTTTATAATTCAGAGCATAGTTTTAAGTTTCATATTATATAATCCGATTATGAGAAAATTGATAAAAAAATTCTCTTTAAACTTTAACATGAATACCCAAACTCGAAATAATTGAAGTGTATGAATATTGCTTTTCTCCCTTTTGTTTTTGTTCATTCGCTGATTTTAAAAGTGTCTACATAAATTAACTCACGCTAAAAAATGTCCAGCATGACTTAACTCACGTTGAAAAAAGTCGAGCATGAGTCAACTTACGTTGGACATTTTTAGGGAATGAGCAATTTAGCAAAGGAGAAGAGCAATTTTCAAAGTACATGAGACAAGGCCCAACATGGAGTGACACCAATGATAGGACTACGAGGTCAGGTGTAGGATGCACATATGGGAATTTCTTTTTCCACCATCCGCTCTTCTCATCGCGCCATCTAATTTTGACTAAAATACTTCTCTTTTCAGATTATATAATTCAAATAAAAAAAATACAGTTTGAATTATATAATTCAAAATATATATTTATATAAGCAACAATCATGATCTCCTTCTATTTTAACAGTTGTGTATTGTGCTTTTAAAACCTACCAAATAATAGAGTAAAAAAAAAATGTTAAAACCTATCATAAAATTACCACAAAAAAATTCTAAAAATCAAATAAGCCTAATATAAATTTTTCTGAGAATATGAAGAAAAAATATATACAAAATAAAAAATGACGCTAAACGATAGAATTTTTTATTTTGAGGGACGGAGTCCCATAAAAAGTCTCTTTTAGGGGAGTCATCTTCCTTGATTTTTTTTTATTTTAATTTTTAAAGAATTTAATGTACGATTTACAAGACAACATTTTTTTTTTAGCAACAAGACAATATTTTATATTTATATCACTAATATGTGCTCTTACCTTTTGTTTCCTAACTAATATACGTCAAAAAAGTTAGTTGCAAATAGAGTGAGATGAATTTTAAAATTTATATTCTAGTTTTTTTTTTTGTGGTTGAGGTTTGAACCCCAACTTTATATATATTATGTATTATCTCTACCAAAAGATTTAAGTTCATGATGATATATTCTGGTTATTCATTAAGAGCACCACTAACATGTTGAGGTTTTTTTTTGGTTACATAACATTTTTGAGGTTTGACAACTTTTAAGTTTGACAAAAATCAGTTCCAAATAGAACAACTCAAGTTCAAATTATTAGATTTTTTTTTTCCTTCAAATATACTCGTAATTAATACTTTTAATTTTAAGTGTCTTCCTTAAAAAAAAAAACTTTAAGTGTCTTAGAATATTAAATATACTAATAGATACTTAAATTTGCACAAAAAAAAAAAATTAGATACATCAATATATAAAATTGACACATCAACTACATTATCATTAACGGTGAAATATGCAATAAATATTTTTGTTAACGGAATATATGGATAATTTTAGATACATGTTTTTGACACAATTTTAGATAAATGTTAAGTTATGGACACCTGGTTATATATATGAAAATATGTACTTTCCATCATGAGTTTTTTACTTTTTTGTTTGAAAAAAAAAATATCACAATAGAAATATCATATGATATGATATTATTGAAAAGCCACTAAATGTAGCATGCCAAAAACAAGAGACCAACAACATATATTGATTTATTCCCTAAAAAAAACATATATTGATTAGTTTTTTTTTTACAAATATATTGATTTAGATATTAAGAAGTTGGTTCTTACCCCTAAAAATATAAGTTTAATTTTTGTTGTAAGTGTAAAAATCTCATTGGTTCTTACCTCAGAATTTGCTCTCGAAACCTAGAAGTTTGTCTTTTTCTTTTTTAACAATAAAAAATTATATATATTAACAAAGATAGGAAGTCTTCAAAGCATGAGGTGTACTGAGGATACCCCTAATAATTACAACATGTTAGAAATAGCGATTAGTCAATGCCCAAACATGACAAGGGGCTTGACCACCACGAGCTAAAACCATAAACAAAGTTGGCGTTACTAGCTTTTAACCACCATAAATAATGGTGCTTTACTTTATTTGACAAATGAGCTATGAAATTTTCTTTTTTTTTAAACAATCTATGATTACGGTCATTCCATATAGTCCAAGCACAAAACTGTAACCAAACTAACTGCAAAAATGAGTGTCTTGCACGCAAACCACCCGCCGAATGAGTAAATTGATAAAAGTGATCTGAGATGTTGTGAGGGTTTGATCCTGACAAACCAAGTCAGGACTGCACCTCATGTCATAAAGAGCCATAAAAGTCACGTGATAAGAATAAATGCTGAGAGATCTCCAAGTGACACAACTTGCCAATCATCCCGCATCAACATCTGGAATAATACTACGAGCCACTAGGTTGGACCTCGTAGGTAATTGATCCCGCAACAGCCTCCATGCAAAAAGTGATCTTGAGAGGCAATAATTATAAAATTTGTCTTTATTCTTGGGTTAATTAATTTAAAATTTAACTGATTCCACAAAGTCACATTCAGATTCTCCGTCCTATCCTCATTATTTACTTCCTTGTTTTGATTTTTGTTCCTCCATTTATAACCTTTCAAATATTCCAAACACAATCAAACCAAACCACCAGTACTCTCTTTGAAAAAGGTCTCCCACTATCAATCAATTTGATGAACTAACGCAGACATTCATTATGTAATGTAATGTAATGATGTAGAATTTCCCATCCAACGGAAAATTATGTATCAAACAATAAATGTTTTGTTAATTCTTCACATTTGCAACCACCAACACACTGCAATTGTCCTTGAGCATCATTCGTTTCTTGAATAAATTTTCTTTGGTAGCTTATATTTTGAAGCAATTTTCACACCATTGACGAGACTTTTAAAGTAGCTAGCTAATTTATTGCAAGCTCTCAACTAAACTGGATTAGACGGGCTTGTTATCTTGGAAATTACTCTGTTAAAATTCGAAGATCTATCAATCCAGTATCCACACCTATCTATTTTCATCAAGTTCTTTTAACACCACTTATTCTAAGACTCTAGCTGGCTCATTAATTGATTCTTTTCTTCCTTCCTAAGTTAGATTCCTCAACCAATTTAATGACCATCTACTAACATCAATATTCACCATTCCAACTTCTCCAACTTTTCTTTCTTTATCCAAAGACAATGGAAATAAGTTGCTGAAGATATTTTGAGAGTATTTTAGGGGAAAATGGAGAAATGAGAAAAGGAGTCTAAGGGTATGATTATTGCTCTTCTCCCTTTTATTTTTGCTCATTCACCGATCTTAAAAGTACCTACATTAGCTTTATTTGAATTTTATAATTGAGAGCTTAGTTTTAAGTTTCATATTATATAATCCGATTATGGGAAAAATGTTAAAAAAATTCTCTTTAAATTTTAACATGAATATCCAAGCCCGAAATAACTAAAGTGTATGATTATTGCTCTTCTCCCTTTTGTTTTTGCTCATTCACCGATATTAAAAGTACCTACATGAGTTAATTCACGTTAAAAAATGTCCAACATGAGTTATCTCACATTTAAAAAAGCCGAACGTGAGTTAACTCACGTTGGCCAATTTTAAAAGAGAGAAGAGTAATTTTCAAAGTACATGGGACGAGGCCCAACATGGAGTGACACCAATCATAGAACTACCAGGCCAGGTGTAGGATGCACGTATGGGAATTTATTTTCTCACCCACCGCTCTTCTCACCGTGCCATCTATTTTTTACTAAAATATTTTTTTTGTTCAGATTATATAATTCAAATAAAAAAATACAGTTTGAATTATATAATTCAAAATATGTTTTTATACAAGCAACAATCAAAATCTCCTTCCATTTTAACAGTTGTGAATTTTGCTTTTAAAACCTACTATAAAACATAGTAAAAAAAATGGTAAAACCTATCATATAAAATAAAATAATAAAAAAAAATAGCACCAAAAAATTCTAAAAATCAAATAAGCCTAATGCAAATTTTTTGAGAATATGAAAAAAAAAAAAAAAAACGACTCTAAACGATGCAATTTTTTATTTTGAGAGACGAGGTCCCGTAAAAAGTCTCTTTTAGGGGAGACGTCTTCCTTGATTTCTTTAAGATAGCCGAATTTCAATTTTGAATTACTTCGAAGTAATTCGATCAAGTAGTCTGAAAACCGGATTTTCAACTAAGATACAACGAGACCAACTAATAATGACCTGAAACACAAAGAACACGCTGAAGCAATGAGTTAGAATGATTCTTAAACTGGTTATCCATGGCACACACAAGTTTAGTCCTTGTGCCGATGCAATTCATATTATAATCCAAATGAACATACACTTATGGATTTTATAATTTGAAGGTTCCATGTACATGTTTCAATTATGGTGTATATGAACTGTTTGAATTTTATAATCCAAATCGGTGATAAAACCATTTTTCCACCAAAAATATAGAGGAAAACCTCATTTTGAATTATATAATTCAAATTCAAAAATTTGTGGCCGTTTTTTTAGATTTTGGAGGGAGGGCAAGAATAGCCGGGGGTGGTAAAAGAAATTCCATACACCAATTTCCAAGAAAGGATAATTGTATGGAAGGAATAAAGAACAATGTTCTTGCTAAGTATTGTATGTGACTAGGTGCGCATGTTAATAAATTAAAAGAGAAATGTTGAGAATAATTTTTTTCTTACACTCTCTAACATTTGTTTTTTAAGTGTGAAACTCACATGAATTTCATCTAATAAAAGAGTGCGTATTATAAAAAGAATATCCATAACACTCCTCAAATAAAAACAAATAAAAATAAATAAAAACTTTGTACCAAAAGATTTTTTTAATTTTTAAAGAGTTTAATGTACAATTTACAAGACAACATTTTATATTTAGATCACTAACATAGTAACATGTGCTCTTACCTTTTGAATTTCCTAACTAATATACGTCAAAAAAGTGAGTTGAAAATAGAGTGAGAAGAATTTTAAAATTTATATTCTAGTTACTCATTAAGATTTTTTTTCCAATAAAAATTCACAATAAAAATATCATATGATATTATTTTTGTAAATTCATTCATTTAAATTGATAGAGTACATCAAATCAGATACAAACATCGCTAAAAACGTAAATAATGAATCTACGAACAAATTCATAACATTCAAGTTAATAACATACAACGACAAATGTCTACAAATAATATGATAAAATCTAAGTCACCGAAATATCCATGTTTTCGGATCTGCAACGTTGACATCCAAATCATTGATTCAATTTGTAATTGACTGATGTCGATCTTTCAATAGGAACTAAACGAACACCGCGACAAGACACGAAATCAAACGCCGCACAAGACGACTAACAACACAATGCCGCAATTAGACAACGAAATCACAAAAACACAAAAGGAAAAACTGGATATATGTGAAAACCACTTATTTAGATTGAAAGAAAAGAGGAAAAAAGATGTAGAGGGATGATTTTATGTCAAAAAATGACCTAAAACCACTCTCCCTCGATGAATGAAGAAGAAAGAAAGTTTAGAGAGAAATTGAAGTTTCTCTCACTAAAAAAACTAGAGCTGTCGTGGTATGATATTTTTTAAAAGCCACTAAATGTGGCATGTAAAAAACAAGAGATCAACAACATATATTGATTTAGTTATTAAGAAGTTGGTTCTTACCTTTCAAAATATCGGTTTAATTTTTGTTGTTAGTGTAAAAATTCCATTGGTTTTTACATCTAAATTTGCTTGAAACCTAGAAGTTTGTCTTTATTCTTGAGTTAATTAATTTAAAAGAGTAATGTTATATCTTTAGAAAAATAACATTAAAAATTCTTCAAAGCAGCCAATCACAATGCACTATGTGCCACAATTTAAGGAGGTGTGGTTGAAAAATAGAAAGTAAACAAATAAAGCAATTAAAAATTAAAACTTGTCAGCTTTATCTTAAAAAATTCTTGATGCTATTTTTCTAGAGAAATAACATTTTCCAATTTAAAATTCAACTGATTCCACAAAGTCACATTCACATTCTCCGTCATATCCTCTTTATTTACTTCCTTATTTTTTTTCTCCATTTATAACCTTTCCAAATTATCCAAACACAACCAAACCAAACCATCGGTACTCTCTTTGAAAAAGTTCTCCCACTATCAATCAATTTGATGAACAAACGCAGACATTCATTATAAAATGTAATGATGTAGAAATTCCCATCCAACGGCAAATTATGTATCAAATAATAAATGTTTTATTCATTCTTCACATTTGCAACCACCAACACACTGCAATAGTCCTTGAGCATATATTTTCTTTGGTAGCATATATTTTGAAGCAATTTTCACACCAATGACGAGACTTTTAAAGGAGCTAATTTATTATTACAAGCTCTCAACTAAATTGGATTAGACGGGCTTGTTGTCCTGGAATTACTATGTTAAAGTTCGAAGATCTATCCATCCACATCTCTATTTTCCTCAAGTTATTTGAACTCCACTTATTCTAAGACTCTAGCCACAATACATAATATATACAAAATTTAAGATTCAAACCCCGACCACCAAAAAAAAAAATTGATTCTCTTTCTTCCTAAGTTAGATTCCTCAACCAATTTAATGACCATCTGCTAACATCACTCTTCACCATTCCAACTTCTCCAACTTTTCTTTCTTTATCCAAAGACAATCTAAATAAGTAGTTGTTCAAGATATTTTTATAGCTTAATGGTTAAGATATTAGCAATTCTCTATGGATATGATAATTATAAATACTTTGATACCACTTCGCACTATGAATAGGTCTATAAACAATATCCTATTTAACCCAATTAATTTCCCATGTTTCCTCATTCCCCCTCCATATGAATTGTTTAAAAATATATTTTAGTTTGGAAATTATATTTGATGGAACCTTGAAAAAAGAGGGAAAATAGTTTGAAAGTGCTAATAATACTAATAATTTTATTAAGATAAATCATCATCTCATGGAAAATGGTTTAATCTTCCAACCTGGCTGATAGTATAGATCATATTGTTTTTATCATTGACTGCTGCATTTCTCTAACCCACCCGAACTTTTTTTTCTGTCTCCACTCCACCACTGTTTCTTTTCTTCTTGGATTTACACTAATTGGCAAACTAAGCTATCGTAGTGGTATGGATGTTAATCTACAATTGACTGTGTCAGCAGCTTCTTCTAGCCACCTTTGTGGGATATTTATTCCCACCAACCAAATTTTTACGACAATTAAATTTAGGTTAAATAAATTCGCAGTCCTCATTAAAAAAAAATAACATGTTTAAATATTGATAAAAATTAACATGGAGTTTTAGTCCTCTAAAATTTAAATTTGTTTAATTATCCTTAAACTTTTAATTTTTTTAATAATTTTTTGCATGCATGATAAGATTCTTATAAAAAGTTCGTTGGCAAATATTTATAATTTTTTAACATGAATTGAATTAGATATGAAATTTATATACTTCCTAAAGTCCAAGATAAAAGTAACGAAAATATGGATCTAAGAATCAAATTTTGAGTTCAATTTTTACGGAGGAATTTTTTTATAATGCTGCAAATATGTCTAAAAAAATCATTTAAAGGTTTAAAGATGATCAAACAAATTTAAATTTATTAGTGACAAAAACTTCATGTCGTCTTTAAAAAAAAAAACTTTATGCTGAAAATTATTATAGGAACTCAAACATGTCATTTTTTTTATGATGACTGAAAATAAAATTTGATATATATTTGTATGGATTAAAAACTTATATAACCGATTAACTTTTAACTCGGACATCTTATGATACAAAACTAGAATAGCTTTCATGGTCCAAATATTTATCCACCCCTTTTCTCTAATAATCAGTGTATCGTCTTTGTATTGAAGATGTGAAAATGAAAACTATTCTGATGTAAATTTGTAGTAATTTTTTCAAAATTGACGTGAAAATAATTTAAATTACAAAATTAATTAATTTTTTAAAAAACAATCATTTAGCAAGGAACACCTAACAAAATTATTTCTATTAAATATTGATTCAAGTGATGATAAATAGGGGATGAGACTTCTTTTTTTATTCATAAAAATTGTGTTATCCTAATAAATTCGATTGGATTTTGAAGACTTTTGTATGTAAGTTTTTCTATTCCATGCTTTAAATGAAATTAAACAATAATTAAGAGGATATAGTATAAAACAAGTAACAGCTATTAGGAACCAAAATTTTTTAAAGAAAAGATACAGCTACCACTTTGTTGTGATGCACGTGGCAGTTGAAAGAAACTTCGATCAACTGAACAACCAAGTTGAATCCCTTAGACAGGTACGTATGACCCATAAACTCTCCCCCAACTTCATTAATTGGCGGCACCAAACTGTGGCATGAATTGGACCATATTTTCATTCTCACCATATTTTTGGAGAAGAAAGAAAAAAACATCATACTCTACCATTGTCTTGCCACTGTGCCATTTCTCACACAGCTTGCTCTTTCTCGGCATAAGCCGCGTTTAATACCATCCTCAATTGAGGTCTTATACTTTTAAGACTATATAGCTATTAGGCATCTTCATTCGGGAGAAAAAAATATTTGGGGTCCTATGGAATCGAGGGTCTCATTTAAGACCTTCATTTTTAAGTGGAATTTATACAGTTTTAATATTAAAAAATTGAAATATAATAATATAAAATTATTGACAGTTTATTAGTGGGTTTCATTTAAAAAATTTGTCTGAGACGCTCGATTGGAGGGATTGAGTAGGTACTATTGTTAAAAAGTTATAAATGAGTGATGTGTACATGTGATACCTATTTAAATACCCAAAAATAGGTGTCTCCATTGTGGATACTTTAAGGTTTACTATTATATGCTCATATATATATTTTTTTAGATGACCCGCAAAAACACCATAAGTGATTTTTTTCCTAGTCCTACGATTTCAATGCTTTTTATTGAGAGCATAGCCATTATCGTCGTAGGTTATATCACCATGGATTTTAACTCTACCATCTTACATGAGTATAGTTATGTTTCACATATAACCTGTTGTATTGTTATTACTGTTTAGTGGCACTCCTTGTACTGTAATTTAATGAATTTTCTTTGCTATTTTAAAAAAAAAAAAACTATGAGCCAATGACTTGGTCATAAACAATGTTTCTAGTTTGGTCCACACTGTTGACGTAGTCTTCTCCTTCACGTCCCCCTCAATATTTTACCTTTGATCAGACCCAGATGATGAAGCTTATTGCCATATTTATCTTCTCAGTCTTTTGTGATTGTGTTAGGTTGACAGACACTAACGCCTCATCCTTGTAAGCTGCCACACAATTCTATTGAACTAAGATTGCTTTCATCTTTGTTGTTGTGTGCAAATGTGAGTTATATATATCCCACATCGGATAAAACAGTAAAGGTTGAACACCTTATAAGTAAGAGGACCCATATTCCCATTGTCTTAAGGTTTTAGGTAAGAGTGTGCAAGTGTGAGTTATATGTCCCACGTCAGATAAAATAGTAAAGGTTGAACATCTTATAAGTAAGAGGACCCATAAACCCATTGCCTTAAGGTTTTAGGTAAGAGTGTGATGTCTCTCTTGCTTATGTGGTTGTTCTAGCCTCGATGTGGACGGTCTCCCTAGCTCCCCCTCCTGACCCAACAATCTTCACTTTTTACAAACCAAAATCATTGTTTTCGAAAAATTTCTCGATGTAAAATTTGTTACCCATAGTGCTCACTTAAAGAATTTGTTTAGTTACCACACAATGGACACCGCTTGTTGTGAATTCAAACTCTTGTGCAAAACCAACAATACCAAGTGTGGAGTATATAACAACGACAACCGATAACCAAACAATTCAAACAATAATATTCAACCAAAAAATATTGAAACCTTAGTGTATAGCAAATTATCTTTTACTAAAAAATTTGTGTAACAAAATCATGGACGCGTTCTTTTTTAAGGAAAGTATTTTGGATGACTTTCGTTCCTTGTCATCATTAAGGAAAGTTTATATTGTGACATTCACCGTCCTTACTACCAATCTACCATTGTCATTAATGCGACCACCGTGTTCCTTTTGCCATTATTGACTCTTCTTTTGTGTGGCAAATTTGGCACTTTTGACTTCGTCATCTCCATCACCGATCACCACCAAGGTGTCCTCAACTTTTAAATTTTACTCCTCAAGTTTATATTGCTTTAAAATGTTTCTAATTCTTAATAGTGATTTTTTGTCTCCGTAAATTTATGTCAGTTATTTGCATAATATATATAACAACGATTTTCTAAATTTAGTCACTATTTTTAGATTTGATTTTGCCATATTCTATATTAATAGATTTGATTTTGACTCTAAAGTTGATTACTTATTTAAAGTTAAGATTTATAGTTTTTGACTCTCAACATACAAAATTATATACTTGGATCAAATTTCCCTTAAGAAGAATCTTCCAAATTACTCCTTCACCATCCTATTTCTGCCCAATTGCAACCAAAGTGTCCACCCCTGTTTTGATCTTCTCGACCAATGTTGCAACATGATAATAAAGATGAAGTCACTTAAACTTGTTACACATTAGTCGTCATGATTTATTGTTGACCACATGAGGAGTAACTTGACTGGGCTCTCCCGACGGTTAACGAAAATGTGCTTTATTTATCATTTTTTTTTTTTTAAGAAGGGAATAGAATATTAAAAATTATTTTAATAGTAAGAAAAATATTAAAAGAAGTGTTTTAAAATGGAAAATCACATTTATTTTGTAAAGAAAGAAAACACCATTAATTAGTCATAAAAAAGTTTGTATTAAAAAAGGTTATTTGCTTGTACTTGATAAAAAAAATGTTATTTATACGCAAGACTTAATTCAACCAACAATAATGATTATATTAAACTGAATAATTCATCTAATTTTTTTTCCTTTCAAATCCAATACATGTGAGTTTTGACGTGTGTTTTATTGTCATGTGGAGAGAATTGATTTTTATAGAATCAATTCCATAAAGTTGAATTTGGTTAAAGTAATTTGTATTTTAATACACTTATATAAAATGAGAAATGCTAACGAATGTTTCTAGGATACTCTTTAATGATTTTAAACAGTAATTTTTATATAAAAATTTGTATAATTAATGTATTGAAAATTAAAATATTTAACTTTTTTTAATAAATAATTTCTTAATTTGAAATGTTTAAAGAATATCTAATACTCGTTAACAAGACCCAAATTAAATTAAACTATATATTTAAGTGTGAAAATCAATTCTAAAATCAAACGTTCGAAATCTTTAAATATAATCAATTTTAAAGACTGAGCCAAATATTTTTTCTTTTTTGTCTTAGATGAAGTGGTAATCAATTTTTTTCTTTTGGTCAAGTAGCCTAGTGGCTAGAGCTCACACAATTTAATTGTTAATTGTGGAGAAATGGAGTCTCCGAGGTTCGAACCCCCAACCCCTGCATATAAAATGCGATATCCCCACCAACTAAGCTCATGGGGTATCAATTTTAACTATCAAACATATCAAAATCAATTATATATATATATATATCCTAAATCAATTCTCATTCAACTAGAATCAATCTTACGGTTATACTATGCTTCTCATTTGTAATAAAAAAACTAGTAATATTTAATACTATACTAGTTATTTCCGTGTGAGAAAAAGACATGTGGGAGACCACTTAACTGTATTGTATTGACAACATAGCCCCATTCTCCTTATAAATATGCGATGTGATTGGAGAGTGTAGGTAGATACTTAACAAAGTTACGGTTCAAATCCAGAGAGATACACTACTTTACTTTCCCATTAACAAGGAAACAATTTCATTGCACTACCAAACCTATCCTACATACATACCCATTGGTTGCTTATCCCTTCCTTTCTGATTTATTCTATTTTGGGTATTTTAATCCTCCCTTTTCCTTCTCTTGGCAAGTAATATAATTTTTGGACTCTTTTTGTGTTCGTATAAAACAACAAATAGATCAAGCCTATTACTACAAAAAAAGGTACTAAAATTATTATTAGTATAGAAGATGGGGGCTCCTTTATCATCATGGCCATGGGAAAACTTTGGAATATTCAAGGTACATAAATAACATCTATGTATGTTTCTCTTTTATTATGATAAAACAAATTCTTTTGTGGCAATAACATGTATGTATGTTTCTTTGTTATTTTAAATTGTAGTATGTATTATATGGACCAATTGTGGGGAAAGTATTGTATGAAATTTTGAATGAAGAACCCTCATACTCCAACCTCAGCTGGTGGTGCATTCATTTGCTCGTACTATGTGGTCTAAGAACTCTACTACACGTGTTTTGGAGTTCTTATAGTAACATGCTTTTTCTTACTAGAAATCGAAGGATTCTTCAACAAGGTGTTGATTTCAAGCAGATTGACAAAGAATGGGACTGGTAATTCAACATTTTATCATTTAACAAAGTATATTATATATGCTGAAAATTATTTGTTGATTATTGATTTATATCATAATTTTTTGAAACAGGGACAATTTCTTGATTCTTCAAACACTTGTTGCTACCTTAGTTTCCTATATTTTCCCATTTCTTCAGCATCTTCCTCTATGGAATGTAAAAGGTATTATTGTTGCTATGATTCTACATGTGGGAGTTTCAGAGCCACTTTATTATTGGGTACATAAGAAATTTCATGGAGATTATCTTTTCAAAAACTATCACTCTCTTCATCATTCATCTCCGGTACCAACGCCTTTAACCGGTGAGATTCTCAGATCTTCAATTTAACTTTTTAAGCCTTATCACATGGATTATGTTTTTGGAAACTGTCTATTTATAAAGCCATAAAGGAAGACCAGTTACATATTTATTCCGGTTCATGAACCATGATACCTCCATGTGTTTACTATTTACTTTATCCACACGATCAATTAATCAGAGTAAACATTTTTACACACGCATCTAATTAAATTACACAATGATATCGTTTTCTTAAATTTATTGTTAAAATATGTTCATAAATATCTATATGATTATATGGTTAGATGTGATTGAATACACGTGTAATTTTTTGACCGACCCTATATTAGAATAGGACCGATCCTATATTGGAACCTATTCTATACTCCTTCCAAACTACATGTAAATATTGTATTGGTGATTAAGCATGACTTTGTATTGGTGCAGCTGGAAATGCAACATTTTTGGAACATCTAATTTTGATGGCAGTGATTGGAATACCTATCTTTGGGGCTTCAATGATGGGATATGGATCCGGAAGTTTGGTATACGGCTATGTTTTGATTTTTGATTTTCTAAGATGCTTGGGTCATTGCAACGTTGAAATAATCCCACACAAATTGTTCAAGGCATTTCCATTTCTTAGATATGTGATACACACACCAACGTAAGTTTATTAAAATTTACATTTACATTTGTCCAAAATTTAGATTACAGTTAATGCACCCTTGAGGTTGAGTAACAAAGTACGAATCTCTCTTACTTACACTCATTACTTGTTCAATTGTCAGACACATAAAATAGCCCCCTCATTCATTTCTGTCCGTTTATTATTGGTGAGGAAAGTGATGAGCATTTACTTCCTCACCACCAAAATGTAAATGTGAACCATACTTTAATATTTTTATATATATACCAACATGTTTGGATGATAAAAGGAGAAAAGTAATCCATGTAAATTGAGGGAATATTAGAAAATATCATAAAACTGATGTTGATAATTACAGTAATATTTGTCTAATTGTTTCCTAGTCTCTCCCTTGTTTAGCCAAGATGAATCATGAGTGTCTTAGAAATACAAATCATTAGCTTTCTCATTTGATAGTTGAGATTTTACTTTCAAAATTTGGTCTGGTAAAGAGACCAATTGAAGTATATGTTTGGCTGCGACATGTTTGAGTGTTTTCAAATAAAATTAATTTTACTTCCAGAATTGATTTTAACTTGAAGTTAATAGAATTTGAAGTTTTAACCTCTAGAATTGATTTTGGCCTTAAATTTATTTTTATCCACTTTTACATGAATGTATCATCTATCCAAATATAAATAAACATTTTACATTCAACGATTGGGCAATAACTTAGTTGGAGATTGTTAAATTTTTGGTGGACCAATTGAGTTCATATTGCTAGAAGCCTATTAAATTTCCCCTGCATGATTTATCTACCTTTCATCCTTTTGTGTTGAACTGGCAAGACAGAAGAAAATCATTAGAAATGAGCCTGCATTTATCTATATAGTGGTCCAACCAATGTGTATTGATTCATGTCTTTTTCTATGCTATGCAGATATCACAATCTTCACCACACTGAAAAGGACACCAATTTCTGCCTCTTTATGCCTCTCTTTGACGCATTAGGCAATACTCTTAACAAAAATTCATGGACATTACACGAAACATTAAGTTCAGGTTCAGGTAATTAACTTGTCCTATGATTAATTCACTATTTTCATCTAAATACTAATAATCCACATTATGATAATAAAGTTGTATTGAATCTTTATCAATGCAGGAAATGGCGCTACGGTACCACGCTTTGTTTTCTTGGCTCATATGGTTGATATCTCATCCTGCATGCATGTTCCGTTTGTTCTGCGATCCGCTTCTTCATTTGCATACACTACAAGACTCTTCTTCATCCCATGTTTGCCAGTAACCTTTTTAGTTGTGATGGCAATGTGGCTTTGGTCCAAAACATTTTTACTTAGTTTCTATTACCTCCGAGGTAGACTCCACCAAACCTGGGTTGTACCGCGATGTGGCTTTCAGGTCGGTCATCTATTCTAAAAGTTTCTCTCTAAGTTTAACGGTCTCTACAATTGCAGCACCTGATGAAAGTATTGATTTTTTTCTTTTCTTTTTCAATATTGTTAACAGTATTTCTTGCCATTTGCTACTGATGGAATTAACAAGCAAATTGAGCAAGCAATCCTCAGGGCTGATAAAATGGGTGTTAAAGTCATTAGCCTAGCTGCATTGAACAAGGTTTGTCATATTATTGAATTTCTTCTTTTATTTTTTTGCTATTTAAAAAAAAAAAACGTGATAAATTGAAATCTGGCATTCTCTTACAAAGTTGTTGAAGATTCAAAGCCTTGTTGATCTCTGATACATACCTGACAAAACTAAATATTTTGTAGTACATCATAACTGATTAGAATGGTGGACCATCTTTGCTAAGCTTTTTTTCTACATTATTTTCCAACACATCCTTTATGTCTAAAACTATTGTGCCTGACACGTGGATAATATAAATGTCCCTTAACGAACTTAGGATAGGTTCTGATACAATTTTAACCAGCATATAATGTGAGTATTGCCTAAAAATTATCTAGACGATGACAGTGTATATGAATTAAATCGTATTTTAAATTGTTATTATTTGACTGAAAACAGAATGAATCCCTAAATGGTGGTGGAAAGCTTTTTGTGGACAAGCATCCAAACCTTAAGGTTAGAGTTGTTCATGGAAACACATTAACTGCTGCTGTCATTCTCAATGAGATCCCTCAAGATGTGGAAGAGGTGTTCTTAACAGGAGCTACGTCCAAACTTGGAAGAGCAATTGCACTTTACCTTTGTCAAAAGAAAGTTAGAGTTCTGGTAATTTTTCTCCCATTACTATCTTCATTAATTGTTTTTTTTTTTTACCTCATTTCATATGTGCAACTTTACTGTTTTATATCCTCACAACTTTGCACATTTATATCAGTGATCTCATCTATACTCATGCAGTTATTATTTGATTTTACTAAGTTATATTAAGTAACATGTACTAGTATTGTTGTATTGCATGTACAAAAAGCTAGCTGTCTATTTAATATATGATGGAGACATTCGATGTTTAATAGCTGGGAGGGGTAGGAAGGGGAACACTTTAAATCAATGATGTTTATAATTTAATATGAGATAGAGTGTAATGTAAATTGAACTTGATTTATACTAATTCATTCCTAATTAGATCTAATGATGATACTTTGCAGATGTTAACTATTTCAACAGACAGATTTCAGAAGATTCAAAAAGAAGCCCCTCTTGAATACCAAAGTTACCTTGTTCAAGTCACAAAATACCAAGCAGCACAAAACTGCAAGGTACTTTCATTTTCATGCCAATATCTTTCACTGCCACTTCACACTCAGCTCAAAATATCAGTAGACAATAATGCAGGTGGAATATGCTAATATTATACTTACCTTCATGTTTAATAGAGACTCTTTATCATCCTCACATGCCAATTTTTATTAGCACATCACAAATATTAGATTTCAGTTGTCGTTTTCGGAACAACTTGGTCATGAATTCGACATCTCACAAGATGTACAGAGAAACATATTTTGAGATGTCAACTCCGTGGACAGTTCTACTACAACTTGTGAAATTAGTCTATGTAATTGAGCTCGAAAATAAATAAGAATCAACTTTCCAAATTTAGCTATAATATAAGTACGTTTAAATTTGAGTATGAACCATGTTTAGAAGTTGAGAATATTAATGTAATTTGCATAATGGTTACATGTCTTGATACAGGCCTGGATTGTTGGCAAGTGGATAACACCAAGAGAGCAAAGTTGGGCACCAAGTGGAACCCATTTTCATCAATTTGTTGTCCCACCAATTTTATCATTCAGAAGAGATTGTACTTATGGTGATCTAGCAGCCATGAGATTACCAGAAGACGTGGAAGGTCTTGGTTGCTGTGAGGTAAGCAAATCAATCAACTTCATTAATATTTTTCTCATGTATAAATTGAAAAAGGATATTAATTACTATATGTTGGTGAATTTTATTGATGTAGTACACAATGGATAGAGGAGTAGTTCATGCATGCCATGCTGGAGGAGTGGTACATAGTCTTGAAGGTTGGACTCATCATGAAGTTGGTGCCTTAGATGTTAACAGGATTGATCTTGTGTGGGAAGCAGCACTCAAACATGGCTTAAGGCCAGTTTCATCAAGTCCACACACAAAAACAGATTAAAAATATTTGTCATAAACAAGCAACTTTCTAAAGTTGTGTCTTAATTATATGTTTTGGTATACTATTGCATGTTCTGTTGGGATTGGCCATCATGTGTGGTTGTATTTATTATTCAAGTTTCTTTACTATATTACTCTTTCTGTCCCACAATATAAGCAAAAATTTATAAACAAAACTTAATGTATTTGATTCAAAATTTATACCAAATAGAACACTTATGTTGACCAATTTTTGCTTATATTTTGGGACGCAGAAAGTATTTTATGTTTTGTATACGATCATATTGATCACAAACACATTGACAGTTATTCATAATCATACCATAAATGAAGTTTAAGCAAAACTAGCCAGTTCACACCCACTGATTGCTTCATATATTTTTCATTTTGTTCTTTATTAATTGAAATGTCATCCTTTCCACAGAATGCAATGTATAGGGTATATTAAGTGAGAATGAATAAGTTATGTGAGAATGATAGGAATAATTATCAACCTTTAGATTAAAATGAATGGTTAAGATTAAAAGGTTCCAATTTAAGGTGAAAACATCCAAAAACCCACGTGTTCTGACCTTTCTTCTTCTCTCACCCGTGATCTCTTCTTGGTTCTTCTCCCTTTCTTCTTTTTTGTTTCTAATTTTCCTTTCTAATTCTTCACCTTTGACTTCTTTTATTTCTTTCCCTTCTCATCTTTATCATAAAACTCTCTCAAATTCGGACGCTTTGTTATTAGCCACTTCAATTGATTCATAAATTGTTCCTTTTCCTCTTAAAGACCGTGTTTAAATCGTAAAACAGAAGAAAATTGGGTCAATTAATTATGTTAATAAAGTGTGCAGCCATTGATTCGAATTCTAGCCTTCGAAATAGAAAACACAGATTTGGTATTTGGGTCGAGTGAAACTGGAAAGGAGAAAAGGTATTAGACGCTAGAGAGATTGAAGAGGGAGAGGTACTCTAGTATTAAATTGGAACCTTTTAATCTTAACCATTCATTTTAATCCAAAGATTGATAATTATTCCTATCATTCTCGCATAACTTATCCATTCTGACTTGATATGTCCTATATATATATATATATATATATATATATATATATATTGAAATCAGAAGGTATGGTGGCTGAAACTTGGCAGGCAATGGAGTTATTAATGACATGTAAATTTTAGGATATATAGTTGTTGGTTGCATTAATTTTAAACCGCCCAATCAATAATCGTTCAATAATTCGGGAAAAGCTAACTAATATGGTTATTGGTTGGATTGTATAATCAACTCAACTCCACTACAAGACAAATTTCAACAAAGTAGGCGCCGTGGGATTTCTTTCATTTGTTACTGCCTCGTTTCATTTTATTTAAAAAGTTTTAGTAGGTTCAGCAGCGAGATAAGTAAATTTTTGTTGATCGCAACACTCTAATGTTTAAGGTGAGGTCATAATCTAAATGTTAAATTTTTGTATCACAATCATATAATCCAAATTTTTAAAGATATTATCGTTTGAACAATTATCTTAAATCGAATTTCATCGGTTAGAGTTAGTAACCATCGAACATTTAAAATCAGTTTATATATTTGTCAACATATAAAAATATTATGCGCCAAGATAACTGAATAATATTAGGGTTGCAATTGCATAAAAAGTACTCGATGATTACATGGTTCAAGTAGTTCCAAGATATTCACCTACTTTACCTAATCTAAGAAAACTAGTTACTCATAAATAATAGGTGAGGTTTAGTATGGGAATGGGAAGTTGTTTCCAATCATGGGAAAGTTTTCTTTTGACCATCAGATCAAATATAGACCATGATATTATCATAGACATTCACCACAAGATTTTTTTTCACTCTTCATCCCAACAACTCCCACGCCTCTTCATCCCCAACCTCCTCTCCCCTCACAAGATGCAAAGTTGTTCTTTTTTCTGTCCATTACTACTGCTATGTATTTGTTATGTACCCTTTATCCATTCTAATTGATTTTTATTTCGATTTTGATTTTGTTGAGTTATTGGTTTTTGCATGTGTTGACTATCCTGTCCATACGTATTAAGATCTGTTGATTACACACAAACCATGAACATTAACACACTCAAAATTAAATTAACCTTGAAATCATAAAGTTAACGGACGATTTTGAAGGAAAACAATTGCCAGAAAGGAAGATGATGAAAGGAGCATAGATCCCCTTTGTTCTTTGCCGGAAGAAAATAAAAATAAAAAGAAAGAGGAGAAGCAGGTGTATAGGTGTATAGACATTAACTTGATTTCTTAAAAATAAAAAAAACAGACATTAACTTGATGTTGGTTGATTATAAGTGTATAAACATCAGAAACATCAAGTTACTTTTATTTTTATAATCAGAAACATCAAGTTAATGTATAAACATGAGATGCAACAACCATAATCAGAAATAATCATGCCTGCTGGAGAAGAGGAAATGTTGTTATTAAAAAAATAAAAAATAAAGATGACCCGTGGCATCACATAGAACATCCGATAAATCTAACGGTAGCTGTTTCTTTGACTGTAGTGACTGTGACAAAATCTAGTGATGAAAGACTATGATAAAATTGTGTTCCTTATTTAATCTAATGGTTGAGAAAATCTTTCCCATGATGGGAAAGAACTCTCCTTTCCTAGACTAAATGCCACCCTAGGAAAGGAGAGTTCTTTCCCATCATGGGAAAGATTTTCTCAACCATTATATTAAATAAGGAACACAATTTTATCATAGTCTTTCATCACTAGATTTTGTCACAGTCACTACAGTCAAAGAAACAGCTACCGTTAGATTTATCGGATGTTCTATGTGATGCCACGGGTCATCTTTATTTTTTATTTTTTTAATAACAACATTTCCTCTTCTCCAACAGGCATGATTATTTCTGATTATGGTTGTTGCATCTCATGTTTATACATTAACTTGATGTTTCTGATTATAAAAATAAAAGTAACTTGATGTTTCTGATGTTTATACACTTATAATCAACCAACATCAAGTTAATGTCTGTTTTTTTTATTTTTAAGAAATCAAGTTAATGTCTATACACCTGCTTCTCCTCTTTCTTTTTATTTTTATTTTCTTCCGGCAAAGAACAAAGGGGATCTATGCTCCTTTCATCATCTTCCTTTCTGGCAATTGTTTTCCTTCAAAATCGTCCGTTAACTTTATGATTTCAAGGTTAATTTAATTTTGAGTGTGTTAATGTTCATGGTTTGTGTGTAATCAACAGATCTTAATACGTATGGACAGGATAGTCAACACATGCAAAAACCAATAACTCAACAAAATCAAAATCGAAATAAAAATCAATTAGAATGGATAAAGGGTACATAACAAATACATAGCAGTAGTAATGGACAGAAAAAAGAACAACTTTGCATCTTGTGAGGGGAGAGGAGGTTGGGGATGAAGAGGCGTGGGAGTTGTTGGGATGAAGAGTGAAAAAAAATCTTGTGGTGAATGTCTATGATAATATCATGGTCTATATTTGATCTGATGGTCAAAAGAAAACTTTCCCATGATGGGAAACAACTTCCCATTCCCATACTAAACCTCACCTCATAATAGACATAGCAAATAAATAAAAGAGACACAAATTGGTCTCTCTTTTAGTTTAGGGTGATTTTAATATGGTTAAAAGATCTTCAATGCATATTTTGAATACAATGACAATTTCTTCTGATTGTTACAAACCTCAACTAAAAATCTCCTAATATTGACTCAAGTTTCTGTAAATTGACTCTAAAAAGACATAAAAATAATGTTATGTGTGGAAGTCATCACCGCTCTCTCAAGTATTTAATAAGCAAATCACTCAATCAATGTATGTCTTTTTATCATAGGCTTGAAAACATTCTACATAGATGATAAAAGTTGTTGAAAAAACACATATTTTTTAGTTATTTAGAGGTTAGAACCTGGCTTAGATAGATGAGATATTTTGGGAAATTAAGCTAAAATTGGAGTTATGTATCCACCACTTTTTTCTAGTTCAGGTAATCAACCATTACCAAGCCGTACTTAAAGAACTTTTTTCAAGAGACCATTGCTTTCACGATTAATGGCTCTTTGTTTTCTATTTTCCTTTTATAGAAGAGAGACCAATTTGTGTGTCCCTTTTATTTAGTGTAACCAAATTCTTTAATGTTCCTACTCCAAATTTAAGGTGATACTAATGTTAGAGCAATCCCAAGCTTAAGACACTACCAAAACAAAGAAAATAAAGTTTCTACCTAACTCTAAAGAGGATAAATACCTAAAAAGGCTTATAATGTGGTTTGTCATCGAAAAAAAACAGAAAAAATTTAAACATAAAAGAGGATTAACAACGAATAATGATATACAAGGTGACTTAAAAAAGCTCATATTATCAATAAAACGTGCCTCAATATATGTCAATATATGGGCCAAGGTGGGCCACGACCCACCCACCCAAAAGCAAAATATTTTTTTCCTATAAGGAAATTACTAAAACACCCTTTGCTATTAAAGAAAAATACAAAATGGTCCACCCTTTCCACTCACGGCCCTTCCTTCCCTCAGATTTTTCTAACGCACACAATTTCAAACTTCAACTTCCCTCTTCAGCTCTTTTATATATTGTCGCTGCCCATTCCGCTTTCAATCTACCAATAATTGTTGTCATAGTCGAGGTGAAAGCCCTCTTCTTAGTCTCTCTCTCACACCCTATCTCAGTTTTTTCACTTCGAATTTAAAAGTTAAATTTTTGTCTCTAGTTGATTTTTGAATTGATAAATGGTTTGTTGTTGTATGTCTATGTCTTTGTTGATTTGTTTTTCGTCATCGTCACCGTTGCTTCGAACATCCTTCGTTAGCATTTCTAATTTAATTAATCTATTTATGTTTGTCTTAATTGCAAAATGCAAACTAATTTCTTAACAACAAAATGAGAATATAATTAAGGATGAATTGTTATAAGAAAGTAAAAGCAAAGTGGCCAAATAATTTAATATTTATAAAGTTTAAAAAACGACCTTTCATAGATATATGCCAATTACTTATATTAAGGATAAAGTATATATGTTTTTGAATTGTTAGGACTATATGAGTTAACTAAATTACAGTTGTTGTTGAAGATAACTAAAATAAAACTATAGAAGATTCATAAAAATAAAATGATATTATACTTTATTGTTTATTTTAGCGGCCCATTCAAAAAAAAATTCTAGCTCCATATCACTAATTGTATATATCCAATTAGATCAAGAATTGAACGAAGAAATGAGTTTTTTCCTCTGAATTTTATTTCCACAACTTTCAAACCACCATAAACGTATATTGAAATTTTTTTTTTTTTTTAAGGAGAAATTTTTTATTCTATTTTGCGATATATCAAAAGGGCATGTCGGTAAAGATATAAAATAAATAGGAGAATATTAATAAATAATTAATTAATGTACTTGAAAATATCAAAAGAATATTGTAAAAAGAGACAAACTTTTTTTTAAAATGGATTTATATTTAAAGAACTGTTTGATGCACTTTTGCCCTCTTTTGTAAAAAAAAAAAAATAACTGTTCGAAAAATCTGGAGGGTCTGTGAGCAAAGAAGGGGGTCAGGAAAGTAATAAGCACCAAACATGGCCGATTGGGCTGCATGCATGGGTATTCAGAAAATGAATTTGACACGTGACAGTAGCGGTAACCTCAAAACGGACACGTGTGTCGTTTGTAAACCGCCAACAAAACAAACAAAACAACTTTGTCCATACCTTTTTCCTAGACTTCTCCAAATCTTGTGCATTTTGGTCGGATTCAAAGAAAAAGAAGAAAATGGATAACAGAAATCATCGTTTAAGAGTTCAAAACAAGAAACCAATTAAGCGCAGCGGAAAGAAACCATTGGTGAAGAAGTTTTTGGATTATCTTAAGTCTGATACTTTTTTGTATGCTCCTCTTCTTTCTCCTCAACCCTCCGGCTCTGGTTTTCCATCACCCAACAACTTCAAAGGTTTCAAATTCAAACTCACTAATCATTTTCTTCTTACCTTCAATTTTTTTTTATGAGGTGTTAATTTGTTTATGATCACAGTGGTGGAGCTGAAAAGACCTATAAAAGAGAGGCACTGGTTTAATGAGTATCTCAAATCTCAAGGATATATGTATGATCCTGTTATTGAGCTTCCACTTTCACCTCAAGGTAGTTATACTTGTTATCAATTTTCCATTATCTACTTTAATTGTTATTTTGGATATGGATAGATATGCATTCGGCTTTTGTTTTGTAACTTTAGCTGCTCAATTTTTGTGTCATGAATAACTGTTAAAGATTAGTAGTTTAATTTAAATAAATTGTTATGTTAGCATTGAGGATTTAGAGACAATTTTAAAAGAAATGGTGGAAAATATATCTGTCTCTTGATTTCATTAATTAACATTATAGTGATTATGTTTTGTAGCTCATTAACCCTCTTTTCTAGCATATTGGTAGCTTTATGTTGGAAACTTGAGTATAAACAACTATACCAATAGTCCAATATGAACGAGTAAATTAAAATAGAAGAATGAAAAAGTTGAATCATTGAGTAAGGCAAGACCCAAAAGATTTAGTGTATATAGTATTGATCAGTCACAACTTCATTAAGGAGTAACAAACTTGACAAGCCTATTTGCTTGCTTTTTCCCTTTAGAAATACACAGATTATAATTATAATTGTATTCAATTGTAGGAGCCGACTAAACATATGGGCATGCATATAAATAATTGTATGATCTATTGTCATGTTAGCTTATCAAATATATTATGAATATTTTGATTCATTTCTATTAATCTGGAAATATAAAAAGAGAGAATGGGTGCATGTAATAACAATGAACACCCATTGATTCATGATGGTTTTTTCTCAACTTGTACTCTTCATGCCTCAAATGATCTTCAGGTTGAGAGAAGAGGCAATAAGAATTATGTGTGCTATATTGGAAATCATAGCCTATATGCAGGGTGGTTACCAGCTCGTTGATTACCAATTAAGCTAGCTATATAAGCAGTTAACAATATCTTCCACCATTATGACATTGAAAAATATAATTAAATATGATACTCCAACATTGTTACCTTGTCTCACTTCTTCGTATGATTTTACTGATACTATGTTGTGGAGGCATATAAATCGTGGCCCTCTTGGTGATAGATGTCATTCTCGCTCGAGAAATTCCTATTTGAGAAGAAACATAAAAAATTGAAATGTGAAGATATATGATCATGTTGTTGTCACCTAATTATTCATTTCTGCTAAATTGCAGAACCTTTGAAGGACCGAGAAATGATAAGGAAAGATGTTTCAACTGGAAAGTCAACAATGAATGTCAACAACCAACAAACTGATGATTTGGAAAATTTGAACAAAAGGTCTGAAAGTCATATTCCTCAAACACACATCTCTGATCGCGTTACTCAGGGACAAAAGGAAACTGTGAAGCACACCGTGTACCAAACTTGTCGGACAACTTCAACTTCAAGTAAAATTCTTTGCTGCTTCAACTCCTCTATTCATAATCATATATTTACTATTTCAATTCTTGCTTTTGTTGTTTATTGCTGAAATTAGATTCAATGTTAATGGTAGACTAGACACAACACACTATAGATTATTTTGTCCTCCTGATGGAAGACAAGACTAGGAAACTTGATCATTTTGATAGTTAATGTGTTCTTCCAAGTTGACATAGCATAAGGACTCTGAGGACGGATTTTAATTAAGAATGATTTTGGATGGTTATAACTCTACTTATATATATGTTGCAGGAAATATGACCCTTAACGCACAGCTGAGAGCTCATAGTTGATGAATCTTTTGGATATAAATGTAAACATAGAATATAATAACCTATATGGGGTGTTGTTTTACTTGTTCATATCATGAATGAATGTATTTAGAATTCTCTTGTTGTAGCATCTTTGTCTTTTGATAGATTATACTAATGACAAATTTGTTTTTGTAACGTATTTTGGTATACTTTACATGTAATGTATAAGTTGTTTCAATGTAGTATGAGCTTCCTTATCTATCTGTTAATATTTGGCATGGAGATGGATCTAAATAAACAAGTTCTCTGAAAAAAAAATGATCTCTGGCAATCGCAGATTCTGAATGATCTTTTTTCCCCTTCAAGTTGGCCTATTAAAATTAATGACACGAGGACCTACCATGTAAGTTTTACATCTTTGAAATTTAATTAGGATGTTTTGTTATTGACTCTTTAGATAAACTGGACATGGAATTCTTCTTGATCAGATATGAAAGTATATTGGTTAATTTTCTGTTTTAATTTCAAATTCAGATGTTTACACCAATAATTTGCAAAATGCTTATTGTTCTAGATTTTGTTGTTTTTTGCCAAATTAGTATTTTCATAACTATTATTCAAAACAGAATGCAAACCAAAGACTTGGCAATTGCTTAAAAGATAAGCATGGAATTGAGGGATGATATATTTCAAAGTTTGTATTTGGTTTGGACAAGGGGGGGAGGACAGAAGTTTTAATAAAGAATTTGTATTTCTTTATCTTTATAATGTTTCAGGTCACATGTAATTAACCAATAACATTCTTGCTTTTCCACAACTAACGCAATACACATAACTCTCTATCTATATATCTGTACTATATATAAAGAAAATAACCATTTTCAGCACTTTTAGGTTGGTATTTATGTTTCAATTTGTTATATCTACATATTTGGTGTAATCATTTAAATTGTTATATTTATTTGGTATTGGGTGCGATCTCAAGGTTCCATGAGATGTGATATCTCTTGGTTTTAGAAAGTCTTCTACAAATGATTGTTTTGTTTGGAGAATGCTCGTTATTTGGAAAGGTTATTAGCTTATCCTATTTAAAAGTTTGATCCTTGAAAATCTTAAGGGGCTTTTCCTTGAGGATTAGACGTAAGCTTGGTGTTTTAGGTTGAACTAGGATAAATCTTTTGGTGTCTCTTCGCTCATCCCTTTATCTTTTTTTACTTTGAAGAGAGAAGTTTAAATCACGAACAATGTAAAATGTCTTTTTAAAATAAATAAAAGTGTTTTTGAAGTATTATATGATCATTTATCATGTTAATTCAATTTTTTAAAAATTATTTTATAATGTCCGTAATTTAAAAAACAAAAGTAAGCTCTCCACTTCCTTTCTCTCCTAAACCCTCCCTTCAAATACAGCTTGGATAATTATGTTTCTTTTTTACTCAAAATAATTGTGTTTCTGAGTTTAAAGAAATTGTGTTTCAGTTTGAAAACATGTAACATCAAACATGGATAGGAAAAGGATGGAGTAGCTAACACCAATCAATGCTTTTTGATAAAAATAAAAACAAACCAATCAATGCTAAACAAATCAAGCAAAAATATCATATAGGAGTAGCTTTCTAATTGAAATACTTTTTTTTAGTAATGTTATTTGAACAACTATTTATTGTGACAACCTTTTGGACAACTAAATTATACAAAGAAATTTAGGTAGTGGCACACAAATTTAAGCAATAGAGAGAGAAAGTAAAATGATAATGTGAGTATGAGAGAGAAAGTTGTTATAAAAATTGTCAAAAAGTGGTTGTTCAAATATCATTTCTCTTTTTTTTTGTCAAAAAGATGACATGTAGATACGTGACCTCTTTTTTTTACAATATGTATGTAGAGACTGAAAACATTCTGAATGTATCAGCAACGCATATCATATACTTGGAGAAAATCTTTCATGGACATAATCACAAATATATATTGTTGGGTACACCCTCACATGAAATGAATTTTTTTTAAGAAAAAGTATTTAGTCATATCAATTGACATTATCTAATTTCATTCTTTTTTATTTATTTTATGGTTTTGTGCGTGTGTGTCCAGATACATTTATTTGATCTTGTGTCCAAGTAAGTATATCTCCATATACCTGATGGTTTATTCTACGTTACCCTTTGATGAATTGGAAGTAATTTATTCTTAGCAAATAACTTTTTTCATTTTTCTTCTTCTTATGATCAGTTATAAAAAAAAAGTTATCATTTTTATCTTAAAAACATCAAACTTCTTTATCTCCTTCATTTAAGATGTGATTTTTAGCTCTTTGGCTTTAAAATCGAATCGTATTTGTCATGACGAGTAAATTACACTCAGTTCATAAAAAAAAAATGTAGATTCATCGATATGGTTTTTTCTTACTATCAATTACCATTTTCATCTCAAGAACATCAAAAAAATTCATCACATTTATTCAACATGTGATCTCCATTTACTTCGTTTTAAAATTAAATCTTATTTATCTTTAGGGCTAAATTACCTCTAATTCATCAATGAATGACATATGTCTCACCTATACTAATCCTTTACTATAAGCTAAGCGCATTTAAAAGAGAGCTCTCCTATTTAGATGCTTTAAGTGAATCTTGTGTATACATATCACAAATTAAATAGTTTTATATTTAATTTATATTTTTTATATTAAAAAATGTACCAATAATTGAAGAGAGAAGTTTATTGGTGCATCTTTAAAAAATATATACCAATAATGGAAGGAGTTTATGATAATGATAAAAAGAAATGTAAAGCTTTAGTGTTCAATTGTTGTGATAAGTAGCATGTTTATCACTTCTAAACAAAAGATTGAAATGTGACTCGATGAATGTCAAGTAGTTTGAGAATTACATAATCTCATTAATTTTACAACACATATACTCAAGAAAACTCATAATCCCTGGTTTGGCCAATTGACTCAATTTTTACAACATATTATGAGTCTAAGCCGGCTGCAATTTTGTCTCTAGAATTTCTGGTTTGCCGAGCTCCAAAAACACCAATCTTCCAATTATGTCTCATGGCTCATCAACCTCTTGAATTTGTACAATGAACTCAATACAAATTGCAGTTAACGAACAACCAAACCTCAATCATCAGCTGAGTTGCAAATCAACATCTCCTATATTATTTGAGACCAAAATTGAATTGTGTTACAAACCAAAACAGTTCAATCTTGTCAAGTGATCATCACCATTCTCTTCATCTCTCAATCTCTTTTAATTACCCATTCTTTCCGACCACGGGCTTCCAGCTGTTAAAGTAAATCACGATGTCGTAGCTGTCCCCGTCACTATCATCAACTTTGATGTTGCCTCCATTTCGACTGCCACGCTTGTCGTCGTTCCAGCATGGCCATCATTGCACCTTTTGTCACCATCATCAATGTCGCCACTGTCTTCATTGTCACCCCATCTTCGTCCGACATAACCATCATTGCACTCTTTGTTATAATTATTTAATCTTTCTTGATAAAATCATTCTTGATATCTAATATTTTCCATTATTTATTTATTTATTTACTTTATATGTGTATGATGACATGTCAAGTTTTGGTTGGTTGTGATCAATTGCAATTTTTCGTCACACAACATCTAAGAATTGTGTCAAGTATTGATGCATTTACTAAGAACACAAATACAAATTTAAAGATATTGAATTAGAGTGATGAAATTAATATTAATTATAATGTATAATTTAAAAAAGATAATTAATATTGAAATGAATCAACAAATGAATCAATTATCGTTGTTTTCTTTTTCTTTTTCTTTTTCCGACAAAATTTTGTGGATATTTTTCAGGAGGTGTTTGTGAGTTATTATTATCATTAAAAAAAATATTATTTTTCTCGTATACTTGTTGAATCAGCATCATTCATGTCAGGGGCGGAGCTACACTATGTTGAGGGGATTCAAGTGAACACCCTGAACTGGAAAAAAATACCCGTAAATCTAATATATTTTACTTTTTGAACCCCCTCAAATATTGTTCTTGAACCTTGACTCAAAGAACCTAAGAGAAGAAACAACACCAGAGATGGTAAACAGAGGATATGCAGGCAATGAAAAAAAAAACATCCCGTAGATGCAAGCATGAAAAAGGAACTGTGAGCGGCGGCCAGTTAGCAAGAAGACTATTTAGGGTTTTCTATAGTCCACTTTGCTTTTCAGTATCTGGCCCATTTCTTTTTTACCAAAATGTGGCCCACGTGTTATGTCTATTTGTGTTTCTTTTAACCGAAGAAAACAAAACAATGTATGTTTTTTTTTTTTTTTTTTTTTTTTTACCTAAAACAACGCTTCATGATGCTGTTGTGGGGGCTTTGGAACAATAGAAACGATATGATTTGGAACCAAAAGCATTTAAGTGCACATGATATATGCTTGAATGTTAACTGGTTTTGGCAGGAGTGGTATGCGGTCCAGGATTTGCGTAACAGTGGCAGACAACAAGCTAATATTGACTCTAATATGAGGTGGCAAATTCCAGAATATGGCCGACTTAAGTGTAATGTCGATGCTAGTTTCCACCGAGCTTCGGACAGAGCCGGGATAAGTTGTTGTGTTCGTAACGATGCAGGTCTATTTGTTTCAGCATTAACCTCTTGGACGCGACCGGAACTGTCTCCACATGAGGGTGAGGCAGTGGGGTTGTGGCATGCTATGTCTTGGGCTTTGAGTAGCGGCTTCCATAATGTGATATTTGAAACAGACTCCAAGATGCTTGTGGATGTTGTTCATTCGGATAATGCGGGTATTTCTGAATTTTATGTCATTGTTTCTAAGATTAGAGGTTTGTTAGCATTACATTACAACTTTGAGGTCAAGTTTGTTCGACGTCAAGCGAATATGGTTGCTCATACCTTAGCAAATGTAGCCATTTTAAATGGTAGTCGTCATATTTATGATTATGCTCCTCTTTGTATTCAACATTATTTAAGAAATGATATGAGCTGCGTTTTGTTTGTTTAAAAAAAAAAAAAAAAAAGGTGTGTTAATTGCATTTAAAAAACATACTCTTGATTAAAAGATAAAATATTGCTGGATGAGGCAGATTATTTTCGAGTATTTTGTGAAAATAGTTAAACTAATTGCTTGAATCATTTAGATTTATAAAAGAACGATTTATTTAATCTTCACAATATCTTTTTTTTTATATTTGATTATTTGTTATTATTAAATTTGTAAAGATTATATATGTAAATTTTTTACACATACATGTAGGGATGATATTGAGTATCTATGGGTAAAATAATATGATATTTCTGCTCATTTCGTTGAATAAATCTAACTTGTGTTTACTTCATATCCTTGTGATTATCCGTTAAAAGGATAATCAACAAATTTAGAGGTGCGAGATTATGAACTTTCTAATTTCTTAGTTGTTATTGTTGTCGTAGAAGATTATGAAGGAAAAAAAATTAAGAGAAAAATACTGTAGTATGAGCATGAATTTATTTATCAACATCATATTCATGAAATTATCAGTGTTTTTTTTAAATGAAAAGTTTGAACCCCCTAGACCGGGGTCCTGGCTACGCCACTGATTCATATTATTGTCTGAAAGTCTTATTAGAGAATAAAGAGAAGGATGTGAATAAGGATGCGGTTACTTGAACCACAAGCAACACAGTCCCTCACATAACAAGTCTAAACCATAAAAATAAAAAACGTGTCTGAGGACTTGAATTTCTACTTAAAGGTGAAAACGTTAAACGTTGATCGTCGTCAAATTTTTAAACAATTTTCAAATTTCACATTATTTTTCTCATCAAATGTTGATTTTGAAAAGTTTTGTACGTCTGAATAACTTCGAGGTCTTCCTTTTGGCCTACTCAACTTAATGGTCGGTGTTTAATATCAATCCCCCTTCACTTTAGTTGTTGAAACTTAACATCCCATCCCGTTTTGACTTGGGTAGTATAAGATTTAGGCATGCATGATATTAATAGTGTTTTACTTTCCATATATACGTGATAAATGCTACTCACTCATGATGTCTAAGGTAACTATAATATTCGTTTACTTCACACGGAAAATCTCATTTGTATTACACTTCTTCATCAACACTCAACTTTTCTCTTCCACTTAAAGTTTCAAATTTTTTATCTTATTTTTGATAAATTGTGTTTCAAATCATCATACATGTAACACGGAAGGCTGACGACGGACAAGAGTGGTCGCCGGTGCACAAGGCACGACAATGAGCGGCTCCCAACAACTTTTAGAGGAACCGAATCACATCGGAATGAGAAGGATCCTGAGGCTATGTAGATATGGGACTACATGGTTGAAGGAATGCTTATAAAAATTGTTTGGTACTACCTATATCAACAAGATTCATCTTCTTTTTGGTATCTCATTCCATAAGAACTCCACAGTTAAGTGTGCTTGACTTGGAGTAGTCTTTAGATATGCGACCTTCCCGATAAGTGTGCGAGGACAAAACACGTTGAAAAGACTCGTGTTGGTTTGTAGGGTCAGTGGACAATGTTTAAAGTCGTCTCGGATGTTGCAATACATTTATTTGATGTCGAAGAATATATAATACATCTTTTAAGCCGATCATATTGTGAGGACAATTCGATTCCAGTGGATAGCGAAGATGAAGAAACAATATCTATAGCGGCTAGGGGTGGGAATGAGCCAGGCCAAGCCGGGCTTTGCTTAAATAGGCTAGGCCTAGTTGAAAAAACTAAGGCCTAAGCCTAGGCCTTTTACTTGTCAAAGGCTTTATTTTAAGCCTGACCTGACCTTTTTAAAAGTCTGACCTGACCTATTAGTCTGTCTAAAAGCTTAGTTTATGTTACAAATTTCAAACATAGTTTGTTCATCAAATTTTTTCTCCTTTCAATTTGTACAATGTACTAAATATAGAGATAAACATTAATTAGATAGAGATTAAACTAATGACAAACAATTGTAAAATTTATAGATGGATAGAAACTCCAGAATAATCATGTTTGATTTCAAACTTAATCTAATAATCATACTTGACCTTAGGCATACCAGTAGCAAGCCTTAACAATTGACACAAATATATATATATATATATATATATATATATATATATATATATATATATATATATATAAATATAGGCTAAATTACCTTTTTGGTCCTCTAACTATTTAATTGGTATCGCATTAGTCCTCTAACTAAAAATTGATTTATTTCGGTCCTCTAAGTTTCTCACCGTTACTACATTTAGTCCTTTTTATGTTAGTTTTATTCAAATAACGTTAGGGTTTGTGTTATGTGGGTCCTCTAACTTTATTTATTAATATCATTTTGGTCCTATTCCTTGTTAAGGTATTATGATTAAATAGTGACTGATATTATTGGTAACTGATATGGTTCATATGTATGTGTGAAATAGAAGGTCAAGTACCCACATAACACAAACTCTAACGTTTATTTGAATAAAACTAATAGAAAAGACTAAATGTAGTAACGGTGAGAAACTTAAAGGACCGAAATAAATCAATTTTTAGTTAAAGGACCAATCTGATACCAACTAAATAGTTAGAGGACCAAAAAGGTAATTAAGCCATAAATATATCAGTAGCAAGCCATACAAAATAAAACTAAAAAACTAAAATAATAATAATTGTGGTATGAGAATTTGAAGAATCAGTAATTCTTTTTTATTTATATAAATATAAATAATAAATATGAAAAAAATGTAATATACTTGTATACGGGTCGGCCTAATAGGCTTGATATGCTTTTTTATAAGCCTAAGTCTAGCCTAATTAAATTAATAGGCTTTTTAAAAAGCTCAACTTTGACTCATTTATTAAACGAGTTAGGCCAAACCGGGCTTTTAGTAGGCCGAGCCATAGGCCCCTGACAAACGGCCAGGCCTATTCCCACCCCTAATAGCGGTAAAACTAGGAAAATTTTAACAAGGGGCGAAATACATATTTTTTTTTTTTAAACCAAGAAAAATTATATATTTTAAAATATTATATATTAAATTTAAGAGAAGGGATCCATTGACTCCAGGAGTAAGTCTAAAGAGTTACTCCAAATCATGACCCTTAATTTTGTTTTGATCTAATGGCCAAAGTTAATTATTAGTCATCTTACGTGAACTCTAAATTATGATCTCCTACATTATTTCTCTACCATGCTTCTGTTTTGCTTTCTTCCATTGACGCAAAAAATTAAAACACAAACTCATGTAAGTTTCACTCTTTCTCAACTTTTTGGAGACTATCACTCGTTTCCATTAATTAATTAAATTCATGAGAAGGATTAATATTCCAAATTTCCCTTGCTAAATTAAATTGTATACGTTTGGAAATCCTTCATGTGCCTTTTACATTATCCCAAAAATAATAATTTAATTGGATCCGATTGAGGAGTATGATGTTAATTGAATCAGATTTTTCTTATTCATCGAAATAATATTGGATCTGATTTTTTTAGGGGAATATTATTGGCATCGAAATAATATTGGATCTGATTTTTTTTAGGGGAATATTATTGAATCTCACCCTTATACCTGTATGAAGCATTGCAGAATTATATGGAGAAATTATTCTAAATCGATTATTTGATATTGAAATCATACACATTTATGTTCTTCACTGTTGTGTTATGATACTTTGAAATTGAGGGCATGCGGCTGATTTGCAGATTGTTTCTCATAAACAAATCTTACCATAGGAATTAATTATAATTAATCACAACCATTGACTATTATTAAAATTAAAGGCCATGATTGGGAGTAACTCTTTAGACTTACTCTTGGAGTTAATGGATCCCTTCTCTAAATTTAAAGGTTAAATATGTTTAATCTCTATAAAATTAGGTTTCGAGAAGTCAAATATATTTATAATTGAATATTTGCTAAATAGACTAACAATTTCTTTTTCAACGTAAATAGATAAACTATCAGTATTAAATATCGTCTATTATGTTTCACGGTTGATAATTTATATTGCTAAAAATGCTTTTTTTTATAGTTGTTGTACTAAATAAGACAAATAAGTTTGTTAGTCAAGTAATAATTTTTTAACCTTTTAATTTATGCTATTTTTGTGCAAATAAATTTGTTTGAGGTAGCTAAAAATATATTATTGGGATAGCTAGCCATGTTAATATACCTAGTAATTCAATAGTGTACTTGCAAAAAGTGCAATAATTGTATTAGGGTTTGTATTGTATTGGTCATGCATTGAGAGTCTCCTCAAGGGTTGTATTTATAGCCCTTTATAGACCTGATTTATGTTTACTTAGGCAGTAAGTAATAGGGGCAATTAGGTATTTAAGCTGCTTTCTAGAGGTTTCTAGAAGCAGATTGAGGTGGCGCCCTGAGGAGGGCGCGCCTTGGCCCTTAGGAGCCTTATGGAGGGCGCTGAGGTCTCTGGAAGGGTCTAAAAGCCTTTTTGGAGGTCTTTTAGGTCCTTAGAAATATATAAACGGTCCAAATAGAAATAAAAACCCATCCCATTGAAAGGATTCGCCCCAGAATATCTAATGATTCTATATTTGAGATTTGTATGTTCGTTCATTGTAAATGTTGTTTTAGTCTGATGCATAAACATATCGATTTATTCAACCAAAAAAAAAAAGAGAAAAACATGATCTAGTAAGTACATGCTATGAAGCGACATTAACATGCAGGAACGAAATTTCACTGCACTGAACTGGAGTTGGACTAACTGAATGGTCACATTCATTTTTGTACCACTAAAGTGATTTCATAAGTACAAACCTCCTAGGATCTCGTAGTGGTAACTCTACCTTATAATTTGGTCTGCCACTGTCCATTGATAATGTTAATATTGTCCTGTAAATTTTACGCATGCTGGCTAGCTCCTCTTGATAACATCTTCCTTATTAACTGGAATAACACATTATTTGCTTCCTCTTTGTTGCTTGATGGATGGCGGGTGGTGGTGGTGGGGGATCTTTCCTTAATTTCAATGTTTTTTTAGATATTTTTCTACATTTTTTAATTTATTTTAGTCTTTAACATGTTATTTTTTTTTGTTTGAAGGAATCTTTAACATGTTATTGGTATTTTCACTTTCATCATTTTTTTTATATTGATCCATGCACATTTTTTGTTTAGTTTAAGTCATTTTATAAAAGTTTAAGCCTTTATTTTAAACCTCTATTTTAACGGTCTCACACAACACACTATGGAAAAGACGTTTTGATCCATCTTTTTTGATATTTTATCGTATATTATCATTTTTTAAAAGAAAATTATATGATTAGTGGGTGATGCCTCCATTCCGCTTAAGGTAGAAGATTTTAGAGGTCAAATAACCACTTAAAAATAATTTATAATAAAATATCTACTTACATCCAATTAATTTGTTTTTTGTTTTATAATAGTTAACTTAACTTTCTTAAAAAAAAATTATATATGTTCTCTATATTTATTAACATTTGAGAACAACTTTTGACCATTTTACATCATTGTATAGAATATCATGTCGTTTAAAGCACACTCGATCATTCCCTAAAAAAAAAAATCACACTCGATCATCATTTTTGAGTTGACAAATTTGTATTTTACATTTTTATATATAAATAAATTACAAACATACGAATTAGTTCAAAAGTTGATACTTAAATTTTTATAAGATTTTCTTGTAATTTTATGAGGGTTGATCATTCAAAATCATCATATTATATACTACGTTTATTGTCGAAAAAAATATTATATACTACGTTATTTAAAACATAGATCACCTTTTTTTAGTTTAAAAATCTAAAACAGAATCAAAACTAGATGAGCCGCATACCAACTTTGTTCCAAGTAGGGTTGAATTAGCTAATCTATATACTTATATTAAAAGAAATGTTCCATGGATTTACCATTTTGCCCCTATAAGGGGCAATTTGGTAATCTACTTATTGGTTAATTTTTTTGAACTTTGGACTGTAATCGTAAACTATCTTGATTTTGGAATGCCATTTGTTCTTTTCATTTTATCTGATGTAAATATTAGCAAAAATCCCTTTTTGGTTAGTCTATGACACTTGCAGTCTTTTTTATAAACCTAACTATTATGTAACGTTAATCTGCACATTTATAAAGGACAACAATTTTCCGTAATTTATAAGATTTCTCCTTCAGAACTAAATTTTAAAAAAATACGTTATTCAACCCGTGCTTGTAACTAGTTTTGTGGAGGAAAAATCACGATTACTTTAGTGTATTTTAGAAAATTTTAATAAAGAAAGATAAAACAAGTGTGATTGATTATGTCTCATATCAACTAGGAATAGAATAGAGATGTAAAAGAGGAGACTTATATATCTGAAGCCTTAAAGTTTTAGATGAAGATGTGACATTTAAGTCCATCAACACTCCCGAAGCTCCTCAGACTTCCCGCAACAAAGATAACAAAACTTTTGTTTTAAGATGTATGTATATACAGAGAACCTGTATATACACCTCAATAGTTGTACATAAAACATATCTTAACAGAGAGATTGAAATCAGTGTTTTAAAACCGGATCGGACCAGCCGGTTCAACCAGTTCATACTGGAACCGGAGTCCAGTCCGGGTTGGTTTGATGTCTGGAACCAATAGTCCTAAAAACCGAATAAAAACCGCTTAAACCATAAAAACCGAACATAACTGGTGTAACAGCTAATACTAACCCTATAAATAAATGGTTTGCATAATAACAATTTAAGAAATTTTTATTTAAGATTTTACTTTATGTTTATTTATTATATTATTTTACCGAATATCTGATTCAACCGGTTAGACCGATTCAACCAATTAAACCATGAACCGGTGATCTCACCGGTTCAATCTCCGGTCCCGTTTTTAAAACATTGGTTGAAATAGTATTGAAATCGATGGATGGGAAGTTTGTGGTGACTGGTGGAACTAGAGAGCAGAAAATCCGGAGGGCACATGCATGTATTGAAAAGACTAGTCTATTTGAACTCCTTATGATTATATGTTATATTAGCCTTGTAGCCTTATCATGAAAGATAAGTTATTGTAGGAAAAACCATTTTGACACCTAAATCGGGCCCCTTCTAAGCTATGCACGTGCATGCTATTAAATGCACAGAGATATATATCCCCACCCCAACCCACCTTAATCACACTTTCATTGCCATCTGTCTCAAGTCTCAACTGCATTAGAAATACATAGAAATACATATATTACTCAAATATCACAATCGTTGCATGCAGTCCCAATTATGGATAAACATAAGCTAAATAGAATACTATATAGTATGCTGCAACAGTTTGACAAAATTAATTAATTTTGTTTGATAAGTTACTTATAACTGTGTATGGAAATAGTTGCAATGATTGAAACGTAGTATAAATATATAATATTAATGCTAAATGATATTCTGTGTACAATTTTATACTATTTTGAACAATATTAGTGCATATCAATCTTTATCCGGGCTAGGCTGGTGCCTTGGCCAGTTTCAGATACTTCAATGTTAGAAAAAGACTTGAAGGAAATGTACTAAATAAAATTGGACTCCACCGGATTCCATGATTTGGATATAATTTAACGTATTAACTTTTCCTAAGGTGAAAACATCATGTCCTAGATTTACCAAAAAGAAAAGCATCGTGTCCTAGTCACTCTGCTTATCCAAAATAATAATAATATTGTCCTTGTCACCAAGTCTCTTGCTATTGGGAATGAGTTTTCTTTTTGAAAGAATTTAGCCATGAAATTCATACACCAAGTGAAAAAATTATTGGTTCAAATCTGATCCACAATATATTAAATGTTCATGCACGTATCATTTGAATTATAATTACGGGACAGTTTTAATTACTTGGTAATGGATTGTCGCATGTTAAAATTTCATATTTGACATAGCCATGTGAAATGTATGTCGCTTTTCATTTCTTTTTATAATTAATTATTCTGAATTTTACAAAACTTTTCCTATAATTGAGAGAGGAGAAAATCACCTAACATAGAGAATTTGAATTTGAAAAGTGTTTTTAGAAGTGATAAGTGACTTGTGGTTATTGACATACGTGTTCAAGAAATGAAGAGATCATAGGTTTAACTTTTTATCCATTAATATTTTTATACAAATATATTAGAGTAAATTACACTCTCTTCTCTTAAAACATGTTTGAATTAGAGCTCTCACTCTTCTTAAATTAAAGTATACACTCCTTTATCGTCTACAAAATTTATTAGAAAAATTTCACTTTTCTCTCATAAGAGAAGTTTGAATTACATTCTTCACCCTTCTTGTGTTAAAATCTAAACTTTCCACCCTTGTTTTTTATTTTTAATAATCTAACAAACAAATCTAACACACTCCTAAAAAAAATAGTATTGTTGGCCAATTTTAATATAATAAAAATTCGAATGCATATTTTTCTTTATTTTTGATTGACAATTTCATTAACATATGATTTTATACACTATTATAACAGATAAAACAACACAAAATAAAATTAAAATATAAGATTTGGAGAAGTCTAGGAAAAAGGTATGGACAACGTTGTTTTGTTTGTTTTGTTGGCGGTTTACAAACGACACGTGTCCGTTTTGAGGTTACCGCTACTGTCACGTGTCAAATTCATTTTCTGAATACCCATGCATGCAGCCCAATCGGCCATGTTTGGTGCTTATTACTTTCCTGACCCCCTTCTTTGCTCACAGACCCTCCAGATTTTTCGAACAGTTATTTGTTTTTTTTTACAAAAGAGGACAAAAGTGCATCAAACAGTTCTTTAAATATAAGTCCATTTTAAAAAAAAGTTTGTCTCTTTTTACAATATCCTTTTGATATTTTCAAGCACATTAATTAATTATTTATCAATATTCTCCTATTTATTTTATATCTTTACCGACATGCCCCTTTGGTATATCTCAAAATAGAATAAAAAATTTCTCCTTACAAAATAAAAATAAAAATTTCCATATACGTAAGAAATAAAAATTTCGATAAAGTATTATCATGTTAAAGTGAATTTTATATTATTCTCCCTCCATCCCAAATTATATGATTTTTGGTGTTTCACACGTGTTAAGAAATATAACTAATTTTGTATGGGAACGGGAATATGAGATATTATGAATTATTTTACAAAATTGTCCTTAATAAATGGTATGAAAAAGATAAATTAAAATATTTAAAAAGAGAGGGTAATAAATAGTTAAATGTATAATAGCAAAAAGAACATTAATGTTTTATTGGTATTTTTTTTGACAAAATTAATATTTTATTAGTATTGTAAAATGACTTATAATTTAAGACATTTTTTTCTCTCTAAAACAACTTATAATTTGGGACGGAGAGATCAGTAAATTATAAAACTAATAACATAATATTCAAATTTAACTATCTTTCACATTGAAATTATAATGAAATGAATTTTTTTTTTCTTAAAGAGTGGTTCAAAGTTAGTATATCATAAAATTATTTATTTATGTTAAAATAGATCAATGTGTAGTATATATTTAATTATTAAAAGACGAAGTTGTAATTCAAGTATCTCTTAAGGCAAGAGGGTATAAACTTTATTTTTCAAATAAGAGAAGTTTATATTTTGAGGAGAAAAATGTAATTCAAGTTTCTGATAGAGAAGTAGAATGTATTTTACACTATTTATTACTTCCTCTGTCCTACAATAGATGATCCATTTAAAAATGTGCAATATTAACCTAACTTACTTTGACCATATTTTTCTACTAATATACAAAGATAAATAATATCATATAAGATGTCGTTAGATTCGTCTCAATAAGTATTTTCAAAATATCAAATTTTTATATTTTTTTTTTTCTAATAGAGTAGTAAAGTTATTTAAGATCAAATTGTGCATTGATATATGTGATAAGGTCAACTATGTCACTTAATATGGAACGGAAGGAGTATCATTTAAAAAAAATCCTCTTTCATGGATGGACCTCTAGGCTCTAGCAAGCAAGTACCTTCTTATTTATTTTTTAAGCAAGCATTTACCTTCTTATATAAGTACATGTTTGGAATTACATTGACTATACCACAAAATCATAGTTGTAGAGGCAATAATGCATGACTTTTTCAAACTCACTCTAATACCATGCATGTACGGGACATGATTTTCTTATCATGTTGCAATTGTAGATAAGACCTCGCATGTTTCTATCTCTATTTCACCTTATGGTTACTCTATTTTTTTTTTTTAGAGCAAATGATATTTGAACAACCACTTGATACAACTTTCATGATAATTTTGTTGAATCCACGATATATATAAGAATAAACACACATGTACGTACATAAATATATAATTTTCTTTATCATATTGTAATTGCAAACAAAAACCACAAATAATTTCTAACCCTATTCATATTGTAGTTGCTGACAAAACCAGACAGGGTAACATGGTTTCTACCTATTTCTCAAAATTTCCACCACCGTCCCTTAAAAATGTACACGAGGCGACGCACGAACACAGTTGTGAAAAGGACTGCCTGTGTCTGGAATATCATTAAATTGCCCTCTTTCTATAACAAACAGAGATTTCCATTTTGTCCTATCAGACTTAACAGTTCACATTTACCATTTAAATTTCATTATAGATTTCACTTGTTGCAAACGTTTTATAGCTAGCTGGTACAACTTTTTTAATAGGAGTTGTAAATTTAAATTAACAAAAAAATTGTTTAACCATTTTTTTAAGGAAGAAATATATGTAACCATAAACCCTAATAACAACAACATTTAAATATGATTTAGTCCTCGAATTATTTTAATTCAAAATTTGTATTTTTTTAATCATTAAGGTCATTTTTTTAACCATAAACCCATGCGATGATATGTGTGTGATGTGTGAATCATTGGCAGAATCACACATGCATCTATTCTTTGTGTGCACTAAAGCTATGGACTGTTGGGATCGTATTAATTTGGGAAACCATATTCGCGAGCTGCTGCACCGGGCTAATGATTTTACTACTATGTTGTTTGATTTTCTTGACAGGTTACCCTCATATCAACAACATGCAGCCGCAATGTTACTTTGGAGTTTGTGGAAGAGTTGTAACATAAAGTTGTGGGATTCTTTAGACACTACTACTGCTTCGACTGTTTCTAGAGCGAAGGATACACTTCACGAATGGAGATGTATGCAACGAGCTAGACCTCAACCTCAAAATCAGGACCACATAATCTCTTGGAAGAAGCCTCCAGAAGGTGTCCTAAAGTGTAACATCGATGCCGCAACTTTCAGCCATAACACTGTAACAGGTTTTGGAATGTGCTTTCGAAACTTTAGGGGCCAATTGTTAATGGGGAAATAAGCTCTTCTGCAATCATTTGGTTCTGTCCTAGAAGCTGAAGCTGTTGCTATGCTTGACGCATTACACACGACAATTGCAGCTGGCTACCATGATGTCATGTTTGAAACGGACAATAAGATTCTCGCTGATGCCATCAACTCTTCTTTTGTTTACCTTAACGAGTTTGGCAACATTGTATCACAGTGTAGAGATTTATTGTTTAGTAATTCCGACTTTGTAATGTCGTATGTTCGGAGGCAAGCAAATAGGGTCGCTCACAACATAGCTAGAGCATCCTATTCCCAATCTAGCCCCCATATTTTCTATAATGTACCGCTTACTTTGCATTCTTTGATTATGAATGAAATGCATTAACTTTCCTTTACTCAAAAAAAATCATTAAGGTCATTTTATTTGGACATGTGGCGTAATTATTGGACGATGTATGATGTTGATGACTAAAAGCAACAATATGTTATGAATAAAAACATACGGGAATTAAAAAAAAGGATGTAATTATAGGAATAAGCTACAACATATTTTTATTTTAGACCCTTTTGTGTGGTCCATTAGCGGATGGTTCAATATGAATATCGGATACTATTAAACTAGTTTGTAAGATAAGAATGTCTCTCACTTATAAAAATCATATTTTATTTAATGTCGGACTCTTAAATTGTTGGGTCATAAGAGGGTGTATAGATCAACACATTACACTTTTAACAATCAAACAAATATAATTGGACATTACATCTTAACCAAAAACCATAAATTTATAAGTCATTTCACTGTTTAAACTTCGCTTGTTCAAAAAAAAAAAAAAAAATTGTTTAAACTTCAAACATCCATTTTTTTTCATTTAATGTGAGATTATATTCATACTCATACTTGATATTCCGACCTAAATTAACAATAGTAGCAAAAAAGTTCCTGAAATACCGGTAAATCGCTGGAAAAATGTTGCATGCATGTGTAGTGTTTCAAGTCATAATATATGTAATCACATATTTGCACACCCCATCACACAGTTGGATAGTTTTCATAAAAAAGAAAATTATTGAAGTTTAAATCAATCATAGTTATTATGAGAGAATTACAATGACCACGTACGAGATATTATAAGCTCCAGTCATTGGGGATGATACTACTGTCACTGTCAGTCACAAACAATACTGTTGCCACTGTTGACCGATCGACCTCTAAAAATTTCTGGCACTGTGAATTCAATTATTGAGAAAATAGGTTCATCAATTTATTTGCCTATATATGCAGTTATCTATCCAAGTCCTTGAATCATCAACTATCTAATTTACTTCTATCTTTTTTTCTTTCTAATATTTGCTTATCTTATTTGTTTATAACAATCACAGGGATAAAATGGGAATAAGGCAATGGCCAAAAGGAGGCTTGAATGTGAAAGGAAGGAAGAAGAGGGCCAAAGTATGTTTGGCAAAGAATGCCAATGTTGGAAAAACTTCCTTGCAAAAGAAACTTCGAGAACTTCAAGGGACTGTACCAGGGAGCTTGCAGGGATTGGACACAAACAATTTGTTCCATAGTATTGAAAAATACATACATCTACTTGAAGCTAAAGTCACAATCTTAAGGTGCTTGTCCAACTTGTATGGGGTATAGTAGGATTTAATTATTGGCACTAGACTAAAAAGGGGTCGAATGAATCTTAAAAGTAATTTCTCTAAGCACCAAAAAATAATCCATGTTTTATATTTAGGCTAGAGAAAGAAATCGACCCACAAAAGGGGTGAACTTGCAGGGTTTCTTTCCTTCCGGGTGTGGAGGGAATAATATTATGTTTGTAATTTTTTTTTTTTTACTTTTTCAACATGCATGATTTTTACTCACGTCTCCTATTATTCTCATCATATATCTTACTTAATTTCCTCCCTTTTTGGTTTCTTTTTAGCCATTCTTCTCATGGCCATCATTCCAAGTGAAAATGCAAATTAGTTTAATCGGATGCATCTAATACGAACCTCTCAAATAATTTAAAGGTGGTTTCGCTAATTTTTAATAAAAAAAAAAATAGCTAATAAATATAATATTTATTAAAATTTACTAAATAAGGAACTACAAGGGAATTGGATCACCTCCTGCAATTGTCTTCTGCCATCTATCTTGTGCCAGATTCAACCATAAAAAAAATAAAAATCAAAGAGAGAGAAACTGAAAACAAATCTAATGGTTTAGACTAAGACAGGACCAAGTGCAGCAGCAAAGAGAGTGAGCATGAAATTATCTGGATCCAACTACAAGGATTATTTCAATCTAAAAAAAATAAAAAATAAAACAGCCAATTTCACAACAAAAGATGTATAAGATCCACTAGAACTTGAACATTTTGGAAAGGGTCGGGGGTGCATGTAAGGACTCCATTTAAATTGAGATAGATAAAAAAAAAAAAGTTTCAAAAAAGGAAAAAAAATGAATTGTTTGATAACGTGACTCATTATCTAGTTTTTGTGAGTATCTCTTTAATTTTTAAGTAGAGTCATTCCTTACTTTTAAGAAATGAAAATGATCTCAACTTAGAAAGCAGGTGAAGATTTCCAAAGAATAAAATACTATTCTTGAAGGTAAGATGTATAAAATTATTTGGCAAAATTTGGTGCAAGGGATGATCAAGAGTTTGTCATTATGCAAGCCTCCTCCAGCTTTATGTCTTATCTTTCTTTGCGGGTGTTGTTGGAGTTTTGGTTTTTACAATGAAACAAATTCATTAAAAAAAAGCCAGAGATCAAGACAGATGGTTGTTATATATATATATATATATATATATATATATATATATATATATATAGACACACACACAAATGGTTTAAACGACACTACAAGAAATTGTTATTAAGTGGTGTTTGATTAGCAACGGTTAAAACCTACAAAGTTATGAAGATGATGGTCAACACTATGAACTTCTAGAAATATTTCAAAAACAATTGAATTTTAAAATCACTCAAATGTGCATAAAAAACTCAACTAATGGAAGAATTATGCACACAATTAAGTGCGAAAAATCATCATATAACAACAATTTCACACAACAAAGCAAAGAAAATTCAGAGCAAGAATGAGAGATGAATCCGAATTTCATGACATTGATGGAGTTCTTACAAATCCAAATTTCATAAAAACAAAAAAAAAATGATGATTCAAGTGTGAAAATCATCACTAAATTTATTATAATTCACAAAATTAACAAGAATAGTTGCAGATCATAATAAGTGATGAATTTGTAAGAACAATTATAATATTTAGTTATAAAAAAAAAAAAAAAATTGATTTGAATACCAGTCCAAATTCTACAAAATTTCAGCAAGAGAAGATGCTTAATAAGTCTAACAACACAAATCTAACTAAGGATTTCTAACGATAATTTGATTAAAGACACAAATTTCAAGAAGGTAAACTGCAAGAAAATTGCGGGGTGCACGGGCGGGTGGGGAGAGAGGTGTATCTAGAGTTAACTAGGTACTTTTGTACTTTAGTGTAAAAAAAATTAATAACGTAAAAAAATGAAGGATAATACAAGAAAATTAACATGCTAAGAGTTGAAGAAAGAAAACATATAAAATGGAATTTTAGATGAGAAGTGGGATAAAAAATTGTCAAATTCAGGATGTGTGATAAAATTAATTGCAGATCCATCATAAGAATTAGATGTTCTTCATAAGGATTTATATTTGGTTCATCCAAAAATTTAGAGGAGCAAAACTAGCTTTTACCTCAATCAACAATTGAATATTACAATTTAGTCTTTTTTCTTAAAAACAAACTAAATTGTTATTTATACCTATGCTTTGACTTGTCCCATATAAGGCTCAATGATGAGTTAAAAAGGCCCAATAAGAAACTAAAAATAAGGAGCATTATACAAATAAAGAGAAGCAAGAGAGAATAGATATAGAAAAAAGAGGATTATGTTATTCTCTTGTGATGTATAATTAGGTTACATATGAGCTCTATTTATAGAGAAATACAATGACTTGGGAGCAAGCACAATAAGGCCCAATAAGCTAACAGTATGATCAAATAACCCAATTGCTATATGGACATCCACTTGTAATATTCATAACACTCCCCCTTGGATGTCCATCTCGGATATGCCTATTAAAACCTTACTAGAGAAAAACCCAGTGGGAAAAAAATTCCAGTGAAGGAAAAAGAGTACAACATCCTTTTGTGTTATAATCTGCCTCGTTAAAAACCTTACCAGGAAAACCCAATGGGATAAAACCATGGTTAAGGGAAAAAGAGTGCAGAACACATTTTTGTCTCCCCCTCATAAAGACAATTATATATGAGACAAAGAAGTTTAAACAATCTTTTATGCAAGTTACTCAAAATCTTTACTTGACGGTGACTCTGTAGAAAGATATGATATATTTCCATACTCTTCTCCAAATTAGCAGCTCTTGTGATATCTTCATATTGAGTTGTTGAAAGAACCTCCTTTTAAAATTAGAAAACCACAAGTTTCTTGTATGTATGAAATCATAATCCTTAATAAAGAGCATTCTCCACTTCCTTGATGTAGTGCTAACATTTTCAAATGATCGGATGATATTGTTGTTTCTCTAAGATACAAATTGTATGTTTGACTTTGCTGCAATATCTGTATTTACTAATATTGACAAAAAAAATACCACGATATATATATATATATATATATATATATATATATATATATATATATATATATATATATATATATATAATAAGCAAAATGCATTCGTGTCCTCACCTGACCAATTCAAATTGTTCATGATTTTCTTGAGGACATGATCTTTATTCATATCAAGTGACATCACAATCATTCTAGTACATAATCAATTAGATTTGTCCATAAAAACATTTATATAACAAAATTTAGAATCTCTGCAGGAGTTCTAATATATATATGATTATAACAAATTCATTTCAAATCCTTAAAATGGACAAATGATGTCATCTTTTCAATAGATTTGATAGTACGTTTCACTCAAATGAAATCCTTCAAGAAGTTTCATATAATAAAAATAAATTGTAGCATATTTTCATATAATGTGAGCTTTTCATGTGCTACTGAACTTAATCAACTATGAAAAAGTTCTTGGATTCACTTCTGGTAAATATGTCTTTTAAAATAAATGGTAGACATTTATCAATTCACTTCAGGTGATCATATCAAACTCTGTATGTATGTAATTTACCATACTAATTCCTTTTTCGCGCGAAAAATCATACATAGTCATTTAACTTCACACCTTCAAGTGTGCGGACTACAAGTCAAAACAAAGTCTGCTTCATGAAGCGAGTTTGATTTCAGTATAATTGTCTCTTTCCATTCTGTAGATATTTTCTTTATCTATAATCTTTAGTCGACTTTAACACATGATCCTCATTATTACTTATCACATATAGCGCTATATTATATGCAAAAACACGTCAACGTTGACTTCATTTTGGTTCCATCTCATTCCATTGAGATCTTTTATTCATGACATAATTTACCAATATTTTATAAGTTTCAGGTACCTGATTAGTTCTTCTGGAACTGAAAAAAACAATTATGTCAGAAAACTCTTTTAGAGTTTCTATATCCTCGTTTTGGATTATCTTTCCTTGAAGCTCCTTTTCTTATTCAAAGTTTTTATATTTAGAACCGATTGATCTATCATGCTTCAGGCACGATGAAGACTCATTTGCAATATTAGATTATCCGACATGGACATCTATTTCAATTGGAGCATTAGCAGCTAATAAGATTTGTTTACCTTTGCAAATGAGTTATATCTTGAGGATCAAGAATAGACAATAATATTTCCTTTCAAATAATTTATTTGAACTTCAGGTTCACAATTTTTAGCTGCTTACCATCTCCCCCTAATATTGGGAAAACCAAACCATCAATTGATAATCAACCTACTGGGCTGTAAGCAAGTTGGCTCAATACAATTAATGATAGATGGAGATTTATATCAAATATATTTTCCCAATGATAAATTAAGGGGAGAACTTACATATAGTAATGTGCTGGCTTGATGCATATCAATATCTCAATATACAAAATAATTGATTCCCAAAATTGAGTTTATAAGGCATTATCTCATAACCAAAATAAAGTTTATAAGGTATGGTTTCATAAGTATCAATCATACAATTAACTTTAGACGTCTAAAGAATGAATCTCCAAATCCAATTTTATGAGCATATGCTACCAACTGTTCAATATGAATTTGAATTGGTGAATGATACTTATGAAATGCTTTCTGAAAAGTTTAGAAAATAAACTCTTAGTCAAATTTGTTGACATAATAATCTCACAAACTTCTGGTTGTGAATATACATGTGATTATTTAGTTGATGCATCGATTCAAATCATATAATATCCAAGTGATTCACATGATCAGTGTATTAATTTAAATAACACCTTATTTAGATGAGACACTCATTCCTTTAAATTGTCAACTTCCCTTAGGAACTAGTAACACAAAAGTCACTAGATTGAAGAATCTTTTGGCTCTTCAATATATATCCATAATAATTTATTTTTTTCAACTAGTTTATGCATCATAATAGATCCGGGACAACCCAACCAGTCTTGCCAACAATAAATTTAATAAAATTTGTAAACTTCTGGTTTACGATATTATGTGCTTCCATTGCACAAATAATATAACATGTAAACTTCAGGTTTACAATAATATGTGCTTCCATTGCACTAATATAAGTGTATTATAAATAAGAGACAAAATAAAATTTTCACTACACTTATTTTCTTCAGAGTATATCTCGTAATATAGAGATTTTTAACATTAAAATTTTATGAGAATACAATCTCAATGTTTAACTTTGTTCCTCCATGTAACAATAAATTAGTTATTCCAGAGCCTTCAATAATTTATTTATTTTGAAGTGCAATGCTAACATTGATTCCTTGCATCATAATTTATGAAAAATATTCCTGGTTCTTCCAAAATGCATGATTGAAACCATATTATTGTAAAAATAATAATAATAATAATTATACAACTCTAAAATAAAGCAATCTAAATTTTAAACTAAACATTATTACAATCAAAATTCACTAAGAAATATGAAGAAAATTGCTATTCTGTTATCTGATTTTGTTCATTCCCATTGAGAAATACACATGCTTGAGTTAACTCACGCTGAAAATACACATGTGTGAGTTAACTCACGTTCGACTATTTTAACAGGAATGAGCAAAAACAGATGGGGGAAGAACACTGCTCAAATATGAATGTACCATATTAGAGTGGTCACAATACTTTATTTGAGGATCTAATAAGTTTAAGGGGTGTTTTTTTTTTCTTTTTAAAAAGTCGTGCTTGATAGTCTCCTTGTACAATTTTAGACAATGCGTCAGAACATCTTCAAAAGAGCAACCTAACACGTGATTCAATCGAGTAATCTACATTTTTTCTAAACCATTTTTAACTCCAATTACAGCAGAATCAAAACAAGCTCCCCCCGTGTTCAAGAAAGCATTTGTAAGCCAACAAAGCTGAGTTCAACAATATAACAAAAAAATACCAAGAACTAAAAGAATAAGAAGTATTTTCCCAATTGCTAAAAAAAAAAAGGGTTAATTAAATTTTTGGACCCTATAAATATCTACAGTTTTGTTTTTAGTATCTATAAAAACAAATCACACTTTTTAGTTCCTACAAAATTTTTTGTTAGGGTTTTTAGTCCCTGCTGTTAAGTGACACTAACAGACGCTCACGTAACATTGACACATAATTATTATTAATTTAAAAAAAAATACGTCAGAAAACGTTCTATTATTAAATTAAACGTCAGCTCCGTTAGTATAAGTTAGGAACTAAAAACATTAACGGAAATTTTTTATATGAACTAAAAACAAAACTGCAGATATTTATAGAGATAAAAACTTAATTAACAAAAAAAAAAGTATTTTACCAAGTTTAGCTGCGTCATAATCGAACATGACGTATGATTTTATGATTTGAAGTTCTGGTAGACTACTCTTTGGGTGTTTTGGAGATAAAAATTAACCATGACAAAAGACAAATCTAAAAATTTAGAATCTTGATAAAAAATTAAAAAAAAAACTTCAAGAATTAAATAGAAAGAAGTAAAAATAAATGAATGAAGTTTCAAAAGGAAATATCGAAAAAGAAAGTTGCGGAATAATTATCTCTCTATACCATGTTACAATTCCTTGATAGAATTTATAAATGACAGTCAAGCATAGAAAACTAATGAACAAATATTATAGATAATTTGATTAATTGAATACCAATGAATAACATTGGCTTGTTAAATTGATCTTTCACTCCTTCTCTTGAAAATCATCAATTCATGAGTTTCCAATGAACTTTGCAATTCTTCAATCTTCAAATTTTTCACATCCTTTGATTCTTGAATTGCAACCACTATAAAATCAAATATTAGATGATAGTGTTCTAATGATTTTCTCAACAATTTGTTGATTATCAACTACTTCTCCACATGCTTTCATTTGATTCACAATATTGATGAATTTGGAGATATACTCAGCAATCTTCTGCTCATCCTCCATCTGCATCAGTTCAAACTTCCTCCTCAAAGATTTTGAAGCTTAATCAACTTAACCCTATGATCATCACCTTGATGATGCTTTGCAAGAATGTTCCAAGCTTCCTTTGTACTTGTGGGTTTTGAGATTCTTTCAAAGTTACCTTCATCAAGACTTTGTTGAATCAGAAATAAAGCCTTGCAATCCTTCTTCTTTAAATCTTTGTGTGCATTCTTCTGAACTTAAATTGCATTTGCAGCTAGATCAGTGACACCACTTTGCTAGATCAGTGACACCACTTTGCACTATCTCCAACAAATATTGTGCTCCAAACAAGTTCTTCATCACTGGACTTCATATTTTCCAATTGCATCCTTCAAAAATTGAAAGATGAGGGTTGAAACTATTGCTACCATTCATGGTTACTCCTTCAGTGTTTCTACTTTGATAATTGTGTGATTGAAGATCTCTTTCACCCTTAGAACGATACCAAAGACTCTTGATGCCAATTTGTTAGCGCAACTTACAATGCTTGTTCTACAAGCTAGAGTTTTTTAGGGTTTTGGTTTATAGGAATTGAGAGAATAAGAATAGAGAATGAGGATATTAGAATTATCAAGAATGTGATTTCATTAAGGTGTACACAATACAAATGCTTATATACAAGGTGTTGTTGAGTTGCATGAGAAACAAGTCATCTCTCAAACCCTAACAACCTAATGCTAAAATCTAGCATAACTTCATAACAAACAAAATTAACTTAATTAGTATGTGATCTTAACCAAACAAACTTGATTAAGTCACTAATCATTTATTCTAACTTGAATTAATAAACTAACAAGAGCTAGCCAACATATTAAAAAAAAAGTTTGGAGAAAGCGTTGAGCCATGTAAAAGAAATGAGATGAAATAGCGACAAATTTGGGACGTATGCATCTTGTTGCTTCCCTTGATTTTCCTATGCACATATGAAAATGAATTGTGTCTTCAATGGTCCCATTCCACCACCTGCTTCCTCTATGGATGTCCTCCTTCACTTACCTTCAATCTATTTCTTTCTTGGACTTTGTAAACATTTATTTATATTTGTTTATTTATCGATCCTCATACAAATTAACAACGACGAATCAAATCAATTAATTTAGATATTCTATCATTTCTTTTGTCCCCTAACTTTTTTCTTCTTTTAATTTTTCATGAATAAATAAGCATGTGACATATTCTTCTAAAAGACGTGTATTTCTTGATAGAACGGGTATAGATGGACAAAAAGGGAAATTAAGCTGTAATATATGAAAATTTTGTTTATGATGTTCCTAATTGAAGATTATCGTGGGAAACAAGTGGGGAAAAAAAGATAGATAAATAACAAGGCAAAGGGGAGAGAGAGAGAGAGAGAGAGAGAGAGAGAGAGAGAGAGAGAGAGAGAGAGAGAGAGAGAGAGAGAGAGAGAGAGAGAGAGAGAGAGAGAGAGAGAGAGAGAGAGAGAATAAAAAGAATATAAGAGGTGGAAACTCACTTTTGAAAGGCACATGTGGGGATTTCATTGTGGTCTTTATGTATGTAAGGCAAATGCCAAATCCCCAAGTGCCCGGGAATTCGAATTCTTTGTAGGACCTGACAGACTCATATAGGCATGTTTTCCGGATCATGCCAATTCTCTTTTTCGTTTCTCTATCTTTCTCATATCCTAACTATGCCTACGCCACGTGCGCCCATTTATCTTTCACTTTCATATTCAACCCTAGCTCGCTAGCTATTGGAGTAACAATTTTCAAAACTACTCATCTGTTAATTTCTATTTTCTATTGTTATAGTAGTTTATGGTGTCTAATGCAAAATTGATATGCAAAGATCATCAAACAAGTTTCTTTCATCTCAATTAACTATGTTCATACAAAAAGGAACCTAACTATCCTATGCTGCAAACATTTCTGATTTTACAGTTATCATGTTAATTGGACGTGCACATTGTACCTTAATCCTAATGTCAGTTTACTAGAAATAATTAGTTTGTATATGAAATTAAGGCACTCACTAATAACTAATTTGTCAACTAATTGCAATTGTGAATTGATTAATTGGTATCAAATTATTCAACAATATATCTAAATTTTATAGACAAATGATGTGAGATCAATGTAGAAGGGACGCATATTCACTTAAGTTGTTAGGTCATAATCTCTAACTATTAAAATTAAGAGAAGCATTATTTCGAGTGACATTTTACAATTTTGTATATATAATTGTATGATCATTTTTTCTATTCACTCAATTTTCATTGTGTATGTACATACATACATACACATATATATATATATATATATATATATATATATATATATATATATATATGTATTTGTTAGGATTTACCCACTTGTTTTATGAAGGTTTATTTTAGCAACATGCACCTTAGAGTGTATTCACCAACTTTTTAGTTATCACATACTAAAATAATCTTTTTAAAACATAACTAAGTGTATTCTAGCAAATGTATGTAGGAGTTGCTAACTCACACATACTTATTTTTTAAAAGAAGTGTGTTAGCAACATACACCTTAAGATGTATTTAACCACTTTTAAGTTATATCTTTATTAAAACTCTCTTTCTAAAAAAAACAAATTGGTGTATCCTGTTACTATACATCATTGTAAAATAAAATATGTATTTGTTCAATCACATCTTATAACAATAAATGATTATGGTGATCAAAATGTTATAAATTGGTATAACAAAGTGACAAAATAAAGAGTTGTTCAAGACTTTTGTTGAGGTATGTAGAATAATTTTTACGTCGAGAGTACATATTAATTCAACAAAATTAGTATTATGTTATTATTATTTTTATTATACATATACTCACATATACTCCAATCCATTAGTATCACTTAGCTCTATTTTTAACTTACTTTAATTAAGTAGATAATACCGTTAATTGGTGTAGAGTTTTGTAGGTTTACTCAAAAATAGAAAGTTGGGTACCTTGACTTGAATAGTTGAATTGATATGATCTTATTTTTTCTAACTTTTTCTATAAAATCATATTTATCAGATTCTAACTCCAACATTCAAGAAACATATCAAATCAAATTACTGTGGAGGAAAGCTTAATTGACTACCTTTTGCTGGTTTTATAACACAATAATTAATAAAAATAACGGCACATGAGATATCTTTTAAGTAAAATTCTAATAAGTGTTTTTTGAACACTAGTTTAAAAAAAGTAATATAATATCTTAATACTGGTTTAACCAAAGTTTTAAAAATATAAAAAACAATATTTTTAATTTAATAATTTTCTTTTTTGATTCTTTAACTAATGTCACATAGACACTATTTAATTTTGATTTGAGAACATGCCACATGCATAAAAATTGTATGGTAGCCAAACAATAGTTTGCATGAGAACGATAGCCGAATAAAAAATGTTAATTTCATCATATGCTCCGAAGGCTGTGCTCTTGTTCTTTATTGCTATCCATCAAATCAAAGAATTTAAATAGCGAATTTTCATTTTCGTATAATTTGCCAGCGTGCCTATCAAACAAAAGTATGTCTTAAATTTTCATTTATTTTAAGGAAAAAGTATGTCTTGAAATTGTCAACGTGATTACAAATGATAAATAAAATTTCTCAAAATTACTTACTATTAATTGATCCTATACAAAAATGCACACATGAAGATAGTCTTGTATATATCTATATATCTATATGCGATGACTAGGAAATAAAGCAAATGCTTCACTTTGCTATTTATGAAATGAGCAACTGTATATAATGAAGTTTTAATTTTGTGCACTAATACTAGAATATGTCATTACATTTAATTCATAAACACTCTAAACAAATTGTTTTCAATGAAAAATAGTGTGGTGTACATGTGACACGAAATGGAATTCACCAAAGATGCATAAAATGGTAATTTTACAGGCAAATTCTATGGTACACTCAAAAATTTGAGTGTACCGGTACACCAAATCATCAAATTTATATTGAAACGAGTTGTTTTTTCGAAGAAAAAGAATCGTTTTCTATCATTAAAAATTACAATAATTAGATCTTAGTTACCAAAAGTGTCAACGAAATAAAAATTTAAATATTTTTTAATTTTTTTACATATAACAAAGAATATTTATTATTTTTTATGAGAAAATGTTAAAAATTTAATATGATTCTTATAAACAATGAAATGATGTTTATTCTTATAAAATGATGTATTATAAAATATAAATATTGATAAATAACTCTTTATTTCATAAAATAATCGTTAAATTGTAAATATTTGAAGCAGGAGTACCGGTACACCTCAATTTGTGAGGTGTACCGTAGTTCCCAATTTTACATATCAAATGATCATGCCGGCCAAATGGCAAGACTATAACACTAAGTAGGCAGACAAATAAAATAAAATTTTATATGCTTTTAAAAAATACATTTTATGTTTAAAAAAAAAAAATACATGCAGAGAAAAAGGCCCGACATAAATAATCGCAATTATTTACGAAGAAAAGAAACAGTACATGGCGATTAGCATATATAATGACCCAACCTCTCAAAGATTATTAGGCAAATGAGCTTATGTACATAAGTTTGCAGTTTTCAAATATACGGTTCACAATATTAAAAAAAATATTAATAATACCGTAATTATAATTTTGGAGTACATGATTCTCACATAAAGAGTCATGGATTTTTTTAGGATACCTTACAAAAAATGTATATACACATAGTTTGTTAGTGCAAGAGTCGGGGATTATCCCTTATAATCATTGTTTGTGATATATATGAGATATGATCAAATCATCAAATGACATCAAAATGTTAAAGTTTTTTTTTTTTGGTTACAAAAATATATTAAAGTTTTTTGACACCAAATCATAATTATTGATTTTATTCAATATAAAAATCACATCTATTCACTTAATGAGTCACATGATAATCTTGATTTTGTTTTTTACCAATAAGGTATCGTGAATTTTGTCAATAAGGTAATGCTGAAAGAAAAAAAAAAAATTCTTGGATTTTCTCTCTTTCCCTCCCCAATCGCTTTTCTATGGCTTAATCTAACTTTCACATATATTTGGTTTCAATCTAACTTTCACTCATTTGACCCATAGTGTCATTTTATAATTTGACCCTTAGTGCCATTTTATAATAAATTGTTAGATGTTGCTATTAGTTTTAAATGATTTTATCCCCGTTTAACTCAATTGATAGAGATAATGCATGATATATAACAAAGTTTGAAGTTCGAATTTCGAACAAAACAAAAAAATATACGATTTTACTCTTTTTTAGGTATCAAACAAGTTTACCTAAAATTTCATTTTAGATCTTCAAATATATTAGGCTGCCCTAACATTACAATCAAACATTTTTAGACCTCAATCATTTATATATGCAACAAGAGCTTTGATTTCATTCAAAAATTATATACGTCCAATTGGGATTTTCTTATAATTTAATCATACCAAGACAATTGAGTAAATACATGTGAAGGATATATCACGGACAAAACATAATGTAACAGTCTTCAGCATTAGTTCCCTTAAAAAAGAACTTTGGCATTAGTTTTTTTGTTGGGTCAAAAAAAATAAATCTTTGGAGATTTTTGCTTAATTTCAAATGTTTAGTAGTATACACCAAAAAAACTGATCAACTCGCATATAGAAATACACACATCACAATTCATGTTCATACTCACGTAATAACATACTACGTGTACTCAAGAACAATTAGATAATATACTATGTAGTCAAGAGTATATTTAGATAAGATAAAGAAAATGTCTTTTAATTTAATAGGAGATTCTGAATTCTAATTCAATGTTAAAAATACAACAATGTTAAATCATTTGTCACTCATTTAAAATTCTATTTGCTTTGAGGAATTGATCTATGCAATTCTGCATAACAGTAATGATTGACACAAAAATAACATAGTACATTAATTCATCTTTCTCTCACGGATTACACTCGCGGGCCATATACGCATTGTTTTTAAGTGAATCGTATTTAGTGAATTTTGTTTGTATTCAAAACAAAGATACTGATGTTAGGTTTGCATTAGATTAAGGTCACCTTTATTCTTCTTCTTTACCCACTAATCTATATTCATTGTTACTTTTCTTTATTATTATTATTATTATTATGTAATATTATTATTCTCTATATAGTTTGGGTAGTGTGGGCCAGCGTCTCCATGTGCCAGCATGTGCATGTGTCTCTCTCTCCAAGGCCCACCACTCTCATCTTTCAAGCACTTAAATTCTTCCTCTCACATTAATCCATCATCTTCTCATTTTCCACTTTGCTTCCATCTCTCATCAAAATTTCGTCATAATTTGCTCTCAGAAAGAAAAAGAAAAAAAAAAACGTCATTGTTTATCTCCATCTTCTACTTTATCTTCTTCAAGAATTTGAGCAAGGTATGTCTTAACTTATATATTTATTTATTTTTATAATAAGATTAGTTAATTTCGTCTAGCTATGTAGAACTAGAATTTTGTTGTTGGTATAATCTAGAACCAAGAATAACTATATTAAGCCCTAGCATATTATATCATATATATTATATATTGAAACTTAACCTGCGTTTTTTTTTTTTTAATTTGCAGAATGCGAAATTTGAGCTTGCTCAAGCAAGAATTCCTAAGGAAATGGATAAAGGATCTAAAGAAATATAACTCTCAAAAGAAGAATATGAACTTGTTCGAGAGAAAGAAAGCCATAAAGCTTTCTGCAGATTTAGCCATGGCTTCCACGTCTAAAGACAAAACTACCCTTTGGAGAAAAGCCCTAATTGCAAATACTTCAACAAGCATAGATGAACAAGACATATCAACAACCTCATCTTCACATAAGAAGGTAATAAGGAAAAACTCGACGAATTCCTATTCTCTTTATAGAAAAAGGAAAATTGGAAGGAGAAAGATAAATCGTGCAAAGGAAAGAGTGGAGGCAAGTTTTATAGCGACACGGTTGGTTAAGAAAAGAACAAGAAGGCTCAAGAGTTTGTTGCCAGGTGGAAAATTCATGGATGATGCATGTTTGGTTGATGAAACCCTAGATTATATAGAATCTCTCAAAGCTCAAGTTGAAGTGATGAGATGTCTTGTTACTGCCTCCGAACTCTTCATTAATCCACCGTAAATTAATATAGATTACATGTATAATCAATCCATAGTATTAGCTTTTATTATATATTATATTGATATTAATTATAAATATATTTTTTTATGGAGGAAAGAGGTGATTTCTATACATACATTAAGGCAATGTACAGAGGAAAACATATATGTAAGTCGAATTACCTAAGTTTTTACTTTTCATGATATTGCTGTTTGGATGTTTTAAAGATCAATTACTTTGCGGCTTGTTTGATTCTTTCAACTTTTTTTTCTTTCATCGTGGATTTCATGATTGGGTATATAGTAATTAATATATAAACAAATTGAAATATTTAAAAATACATACACATGTAAAGCAGTGATTTTCATAAATTAACTTCAGATCCAATAAGGTTGCTAATATATGCACTATAATAAACCAACTCATACCCATATGCATGTAGTTAATCATCAGTGGAAGAGAGAAATGGTAACTCTAGTATGAATCAAAGTCATATGACATGTGGAGTATTGATTATCCAGATTGTGATGTATTCTATTGAAAAAAAAGAAAGAAAACCGTGTATTTTCTATAGATGATTTCAGTGAAGTAGCATGCATGGTGTAGATTTTGCATTTCAATATTATGGCGATGCTGTTAAAAAAAATGTCACGTTATTGGCGATGGAGAGCTTAAGAGAGTTTTTTTTTTTTTTTTTAACATCAAAATAATAATTAATTAATTAAAAGTATTAGGAGTACTCAAACTCAACTAAATTAAAAGCAAGTATATCCAGAACCACCTAATGGTTTTTATTGATCTTTAATCACATAATAACTTTTATGTTTAAAAAACACTTTTCTCTCAAAAAATGTTTAAAAAACACTTTGCAACACTTAACGATTTTGATCAATTTCAAGAACATATAAAACATTGGAAATTAATTTAAAATTTGAGTGTCTTTTAATTACAATGAAATGGGTGCTCCATTCTCAATTATGACTTTGGAAATAACATTTTTGAGGGTTTGTTTAGCTCTTTGAAGAGATCTTGATAATAAGTCATATGATTTGTGTAGCCACTATTCATAAGTCAAGCTTTTGAGAGTTTGTTGTTTATAAAACCTGACATTGGAAGTAGTAGTTCCTTGCTCTTCCTATTGATCTTCAACAGTGTTAACATCTTGTTATTGTTAGCAAGACTTGCATACTTTCTCCATATGTCCTAATTGATCGCAATAAGAAAATGGTGAAAAAGATTAAGAAAAATGCTATGTATAGCGACAAATATTTCAAGAATGGATCACGAGAAGTGTATTTCAGTTTTATTAGGATATTGGCCACGTGATTTCCACTAATCAAGGAGTTATGCCATCAAGCCATTTTCACTATAACACGTGCATCGTGATTGTTTCGTTATGATTTCCGTCGGGATGAATAGCATTGCTGAAAGATTAAATGTTTTTATTTTTCCACCATTGTTTTTATCTTTCTTGTGTCATAAGTCTTCTTTGGTCTTGTGCTTGCAATGCATGTAACAATTCTGCCAAAATGATCCTACTCGGATATTTTGTGTTCTCCAAGACAGCTATAAAAGCGTCACATCTTTCATGTACCGTTACAAGTATTATTTTTTTTTTTTACATTCCAAAATCATAAAATTAAGTATCTAGTCGTCGTACTTTATTAGCAATGCCCAATAATTTATCTGATATCCATGATTGTCTCATCCTCCTTCATTCTTTGTAACTCGAACTCTCTTATTAAATTCAACACTTTCATACTTCAAATCCTTTCAGCTCCTGCATATTCTTCCATTAGGTAATCCCAAATTGTTTTTGTTGTGTTGAGGGTCGTGATTATGGTGAAGAGTGAAGACAGTTATGAGACACTTGCAAACAATCACATCTTTACTTGTTTGCCTTCTTGATTTATTTTTTTTCTTTATGAATCTTCATCTGGATGCATTGTGGGATTTTGATGGTAGCCAAGAAACATTTCTTCCCGCACTATGAAGCACATACGCTCCTTCAATTAAGTGTGTCCTGGTTTTGGACACACGTTGGTTTCGGAAACCGACACGACATCTATGATATCACTGAATTATGTCATTTTCTTAAATTATTATTGGTATCGGCGTGTTGGTGTTTGTGTCGTATCCTGTGTCCGTGTCTGTATCTCGTTCGTGTTTCATAGTTCCCACATGTTTAGAGCCCCTATGTCTCTATGCTCAATTCCTAAAGATCATAGCTACTCCAAAGATTAAAGGAGCAACCTTGAAAAAGCATTCATCTTCCCTCTTCACGTCCGTATGAATAAGGCTCGCTCATGTCCCCGATCCCCATAGAAGCAAGAAAATAAGAAAAACAAACCAAGAGGAATAATCAGTTCAATTCCCAACCAATAGAATAAAATTTACCATACCTGGTAAATAAAGTAAAATTTAAGAAATATATGAAGAGACATCTCAGTAGAAATAACACACAACAATGCAATCTTTCTTCGACTCAAATTAGGCTTGTCAGGACACCCTATAAAAAAGAAGTTGGCAAGAAAAATGCAATTACCTTATATAGCGGTAGACTCTGCCACTCTTTATTAAGCACACAAGACTACAATCAATATTTGACCTTTCCTCCTAATGAAAATGTTTAAGCAATTTTTAATAGGACTTTATACCCCAATTTCATCAAGAATAGTCCACCTCCATTAGCCTCCCAACCAAAAAAATATTCCAAAAAATAATCAAAGTCCTGAGGTCATTTTGACACCCCCCCTCCTGAAAATGTTAGACGACCATTTCCCCACGTAAATGATAACCACTCTTATATTTAAAAACCTCTATATTTTATACATTTATTTGACATTTTTTTTATTTTCTTTTTATATTTCATTTCCTATCACATTAGCAACTTGTCGCATCTATGTCTCTCTATCTTTATTAAAGCGTAGATAAATTTTGGGTGTCTATAAATCTTTTACCAAATTATAAATTGATCTTCGACCCCTTTGTTTAGTTAGGTTTTGAGCATGCATACAGTAATAAAAAAATCTTTATTAATTAAGGTTATGTAGTTTTTATTAAGGTTTGAGAGATAATTACCATATGTGAAGGACAGGGGTAAAAAAGGGTTTTTTTGGGGTGTGTATGGGGGGGGGGTGTCTAAGAGCTATTGAGGGGGGGCTACAAAGAAATTCTCTATTTTTTCTGTTAAATTGAAAAGTGTGATATAGTAATTAAATTGCCCAAATTATATAGCCCAAAAGATGTATTTTCTTTTTGAGATTTTCTTTTTCCACCTAACTAACTTCTAACGCGTCCTTCGAATTGACCATTTTACCTCTATTTGAATTTTATAATCCAAAATGTATTTGATGTTTTTAGATTATAAAATCAAACTGTTTCTACCCAATTATGTTCAGATTCAACTCAATTTATTAAAATGACATAATTTAAAATTGTCAACAAAATTTATTTACATTAATACAATGTTAATTAATATAAAATGATTTCATAATATTATACTAATTGACAATTTTAATATAAACTGTTTCTACCCAAAATTAATGTTCAGATTATACTAATTGAACATGATTTCATAATATATTTACATTAATACAATGTTAATTAATATAAAATGTTTGACACCTAAAGCTTAATATGAAGTACAAGAAGATGAAAGTGGAATGAGGGAGAAGGTTTGTTATCCCTCTTGTGCGTTCTCAGAAAAATTTGGGAGCGCAAGATGATAGGACAAAAGAATATGAGAATCATTTTGAATAATTTCATATCCAAACTGGTATAAAATACAAGGTGATTTAGGAGAACCTCATTTGACCGTTAATACTAACACATAACTATTTCTACGAAGGTCTCTATTGACCCTGTGTATAAAAGGACAACATTGAAATCGACATCTTAACCTCCACCCTCTAAAACAAAAGTAAGAAAGAAAATTAGAGAATGTTAGTTAGAATGAGAAATTATGAAGAATGATTCGGATTTATAGGAAAAATACAAGCATAGATTGTAAGGACACTCAATGGAAGGTTAAAACATGTGGTTAACGGGTTAAATATAGTAAAAAGACACCTGAACACATGCATGGAACTAGTCAATCTTGCTGACCAAGTCATTATCTACATTCTGGATTGTTTTGAATTATATAATCTGAAACACTCCCGGAATATAAAAAAATTTATTATGATAAATCACTAAATAACAAAATATCATTGTAACTAAATTTGAAAATTCAAAGTTTTTTTTTAAAAAAAAAAGTTCAACTATATTTAAAATTGAATCATATACAATACAATATTCAAATTAAATCATCTAACAAATCCAACATTCAAAACATACAAAATGAATGAATTCATAAACTTTCTTTAAACTTGAAAATGTATTCTCCTAAACTTGTGAAAAACTGATATATTAAGCTGGTGGAGGCTAGGATGAGGGAGCCAATAGGTCCCTCATGTCATGAGGGAGCAAAGATGCTTTTTTTTTTACCTTAGGATTAAATAAATGGATTAGATCTTCTTCACATCAGCAAGAGAACACTTACAGCTCTCCACACTCAATCAAACATATCAACCCTCTTGTCTCTAAGTACAATTTCTCTTTCCTCTCTAACCCCACCTTTCCTCTCTTCTCTTTTTTTTTTTTTTTTTGTTGACAGAAAGCTCTATTCTCTTCACAACCCAACCCAGTGGCTTTACTCCGTCCCCTTCAATTCGTCGCCGCCGTCCAAGATGCCTCCACCATTCCGAAAACCCTCACACTGTCAATTCTTCTTTCAATTCTTATCTTGCAGTTTTCAAATTCATATCAATATATTAAGAAGAGGAACCGTGCAAATCTCTCTAGTTTTCTGGTATAATTAATATTAGTAGTATTATTAATTTATAATTACAGTAACTTTGGCTAATATTGTCACCAGGCCCCTACCTCTCCCTCCGGTGAAGGAACGTGAATGTTTGGTTTTCGGTGGGCAAAAGTAACCATAAACAGTGAAAAAACCTTAAAAAAATTATCTGTGGGCTTGTGGATTCGCAAAATAAGTATGTGCTTTTTAATGCCTTTCAATTCCGATAAAAAATCGTTGAGTTTAATAGTGCAACAAGGGAGATCCGATCGGGTCAAAACGCGGGTCGAAAAACTTGTTTTATAGTACACGGGCGAAGAAGATAAGTTCAAAAAATAAAAAAAATAAAAAATACATTAGCAGGTTTCGAACCTGCAACCTTTTCCTTGAGCACCATAAACATTACCAACTGCACCATCTTTTCACTTGTTCATAAATGGGATTTTTAATATATTTATTTATAGTTAACAGTTTTGAATTAACATTAAATAATCATTGATTTAATTCATTTTATTTTGAGTTTTTATATAGAGCAAGTCTAAATAAAAGTTATATGAACACAAATACATGAATGATAAAATTTAAAAGAGATATGATATTTAATTTTATCATCATTTTTGTGTGTGTGCCCGAATTTTTTTATTTGGTATCGTGTCCAGCTAAGTATTTCTATTTTATATAATTAATTCAACCGTAAAATAAGATCTAAGAGGATTGGGAACAAAGTAGAACCTCAAATTTAAATGATAGGAATTTCTAAGATCAAAATCCCGGACACGTGTCTACCGGACAAACTATCCCTTCAGAAGCCTGGTAAACTAGGAAGGACAACTCCCCGGTGACTGAAACGTTTCTAACATTTGAACGGAAGCATGTTTACTCGATCCCACCGTTGGATGTGACCCTGGAGTAGTTAGAAGGAAGCAGAAACTGAGATTTCTCATATCAGAATCCCGGACACGTGTCTACCGGACAAACTATCCCTTCAAAAGCCTAGTAAACTAGGAAGAACAACTCCCCGGTGACTGAAACGTTTCTAACATTTGAACGGAAGCATGTTTAGTCGATCCCACCGTTGGATGTGAAGCAGAAACTGAAATTTCTTATATCAGAATCCCGGACACATGTCTACCGGACAAACTATCCCTTCAGAAACCTAGTAAACTAGGAAGAACAACTCCCCAATGACTAAAACGTTTCTAACATTTGAACGGAAGCATGTTTAGTCGATCACACCGTTGGATGTGACCCTCACTGAGTTAGAAGGAAGCAGAAACTGAAAATTCTCATATCGGAATCTCGGAGGCTTGTCTACCGGACAAACTATCCCTTCAGAAGCCTAGTCAACTAGGAAGAAGAACTTTCCGATGACTGAAACATGTCTAACTTTGGAACCGAAGCATGTTTAGTCGATCCCACCGTTGGATGTGACCCTCACATACTTAGAAGGAAGCAGAAACTAGAATTTCTCAGATTGGAATCCCGGAGACTTGTCTACCGGACAAACTATCCCTTTAGAAGTCTAGTCAACTCGGCAGTCCAACTCCCTGGTGACTGAAACGTGTCTAACTTTGGACCCGAAGCATTTTTAGTCGATCCCAGGTGTTGGATGTGACCTTCACGGAGTTAGAAGGAATCAGAAACTAAAATTTCTCAGATCGAAATCTCGAAGACGTGTCTACCGGACAAACTATCCCTTCCGAAGCCTAGTCAACTAGGAATGACAACTCTCCGATGACTAAAACATGTCTAACTTTGGAACCGAAACATGTTTAGTCGATCCCACCGTTGGATGTGACCCTCACATAGTTAGAAGGAAGCAGAAACTGGAATTTCTCAAATCGGAATCCCGGAGACTTGTCTACCGGACAAACTATCCCTTCAGAAGCCTAGTCAACTCGGAAGTTCAACTCCCCGGTGACTGAAACGTTTCTAACTTTGGACCCGAAGCATGTTTAGTCGATCCCAGGTGTTGGATGTGACCTTCACGGAGTTAGAAGGAAGTAGAAACTGGAATTTCTCAGATCGGAATCTAGGAGACTTGTCTACCGGACAAACTATCCCTTCAGAAGCCTAGTCAACTAGGAAGTACAACTCCCCGGTGACTGAAACGTGTCTAACTTTGGAACCGAAACATGTTTATTCGATCCCACCGTTGGATGTGACCCTCATAAAGTTAGACATGTCTACCGAAAAAACTATACCTTGAGAACCCTAGTTGATGAGAAGAAAGACTAACACTTTTTTGGAAACAATGATCATAAGGAAGATGGACACACTTTTTTGAAGGGATATTTTGTTGGATTAATTTATAACGAAGATTCCGATCGTCAAAATTTTAGTTTCTACTTCGTAGGAATTGCTTAGTTTGACACAATCCAAAATAAAAAAGATATACATAAATGATAAAATTTAAAAGAGAAATAATTTAATCTCAACACTTAATAACATTTATATTTTAAATTTTAACATTAATAGATGAATTCCCAAATAAAGTTTATCTTCGAAACCCATCAAAACACGAATTCAATTAGGGATTATTTGAATTAATTCAAAACAAGCAATATACATAAAATATATTCAAAATCCTAATATGACATTAATGCATGCTTGTTGTAGTTGGTAAGGATTGTGTACTGCTATGTGGTTGGTGGTTCAAGTCACTCGTTGCCAATATTAGCTTTTTTTTTTTCTTCCTATTTTTGTATGCTCATCTCCTTCGCCCGTCAATTCTAAAACGGGTCGTTTTGACCCGCGATTCAACACGAACGGATCTCCTTTAGTACACAATGAAACTCAACGATTTTTACATAGTTTTCATCGGAATCGAAAGTCATGAAGAAAGCACAAGCTTATTTTGCAAATCCACAAGCCAAATACTAGTTCTTTTTTTATTGTTCATTCGAAATATCATTCACGTGACTATTCTCTCTCCCCTAAATGTCTCTGCTTCATCTTCTTCCCTACGTTGCTCTTCCCTTGCTGCTGAAAAACCATCATTGTTGAATGGATCATAGTATGTTCCAGTTTGTAAAACCATTATTTATTTAAATCCAGATGCAAGTATTAGTTTTTTTTTTTAAAAGAAAAAAGAAGAAGATGGAAGTAATATTAAGCAACCATTAGATTCATCATCTAAAAGGAGGAGATAAGAACAAGAATACGTTTATGAATAGAACAAAACCAAATCTTCCAACACAACTATTAAGCCATCCAAAATTTATAATCATGTAATTAACCAGTATATATTCTTTCTACAATTAAAATTTAAACTCGGTTATACAAGAACCCATCATCCAAAATTCCACTCAGGCCTGCACCAACATGTTCGACAACAACAATGTAGTCGCTAAACATAGAGAGATATTGAAGAGAGGAGAGAGAATTGTAGTTAGAGAGAAGAGATTGTATGTTATGATTTTTGATTGAGTGTGGAGAGGTACATGTGCTCTCTTGCTGAGATGGAGCAGATCTAATCCATTGGATCAATCTCACCATTAAAAAGCACTCCCTCATGACATGAGGGACCTATTGGCTCCCTCATGTTAGACTTCACCTATTAAGCTAGTTAAATGTAGTTATCAAAGTCATTGCTAGCAACACAAATACTATTCTTTCCCCTACAAAAACCTAAGTACTGCATTCTTATGAAGAGTAAAGGAATACCCTCTGTCTCAATCCCATCCATTAACATCCCTAGTTTAGATGAAAATTGATGAATATAATTTTAAATGCTTCGACTTCATCAAATAAATTTGATTAATTGATTTTGAAGTGATCTATGTTTTGAGTTTTCACTCTAAATAAAATTTGATGTAAATATTTATTTATTTTTTAATATAACGCAATTAGCTTCTTTTCAATTCATTTTTTTATTTTTTTATTTATGGAAGAAGCTTCTTTTCAATTCATCAAAATAGTTTTCATCACTTCCAATTCCAATTAAATCAAGATTTATAATGAAAATCAATTTGGTCAAAGAGTATACACAGATCAAATTTTTCCTATAATTAGGTTTGAGTCAAAATTAATTTTCAATTATATCTTTTACTACTAAACTAATCATATTTTTATAAAATGTAATTTACAACCAAAAACAAACACAAATTATAATTCCATTCGTGATTTATTTGGGTAAAAGTTAAAACTACTTGCTTTATGATATCTATAATTACCAAAGAAGCCCATAAGCATCTAATCTAATTAACTTGTAAACTATGAACAGTTGCTGGCTTGTACATGAACGTAATGAGCACGCACGCCTTCAAGCAAAAACCCCACTAGTCTTGTATCCAATATCTATATTTTAGAAGAGTTTTTCTATCGTGTGCAAATTTGCACATGTTAAGAAGTTTAAATTAGTAATTTTGACTTGAAATTTGTGTTTTTTATATTAAATATGTAACATTTAAACAATAATTGTTGATTTTCAATGAAAAATTACTACTTTTAGTTACTTTAACATATACACATGTCAGACAAACTCATTTTAGAATATGTACACTATGACATAAAAATACTCAATTATCTTTACACGCTCTTTTCTAGATGATGAAAAGCTAATATTTATCGTCATTATTTAACAAGTATGCCTGCTAATCAAGCATTTGTTATTCTAATGAAAAATGCTTAATCATAATGATACTTAGCTGCCTTTCATTCATGTCAATCATACATACATGTCTAGTTACTTTTCATCAACATTGGCCCCGCTAGCATGTTGGGCTATAATTCCTCCCCAGCCACTTTTTGTAAGATCTTTTTGTTATGGTTTCTTATGCGGTGGCCCTCATGAAAGCTGGTTCTGGTCCTCTTGCAACTGCTTTCAATAGTTCAATTAATTTTGAGTTTTGAAGGTTGGGTAGCACTGTTTTGAGTTAGGGCAAAGGAGTTGGAGGTTTAAGTTCAAATCTTGATAAAGAGAAAAAAATATTGGAGTCAATTTTATTATAGTCAAATATACCACATCATAAAAAATGGTGGGAGACCGAAAAATTCCCGAAGGATTGTAAAATAGGAGGATCGCAAATTCAGTTTTAGAAATAGAAGGATCAAAAGTTAAAGTTTTATAAAATTGGTGGATCAAAATTGCATTTAATTTATTTTTTTTAAATAACTCATAAGATATATTAAGTTTTTTTTTTTGACAAATCATTAGATATATTAAGTGAAAATATACTTTAAATAAGTAATATTTTGATACAAAAATATTGATGATATGATAAATTGATACTTTTATTTTTGATAAATTGATTCATGTGCATATTTTTTTTATTACTCCAACCCACTTGATTGCTTATATGAAAGAAAACCCACATTGAGCTTGAAGTGTATGGCTTTCATTTAAAGATGCCCAAAAGAAAGGGACCTCGTTAGCTTTATAAGTTTATACTAATCCTACCTATAGTGTTCTATTATGGCTACCATGTGTTATCACTCATTCAAATCTTGAAGGTTATTTTTCTAAAATCAAAATCTATTTGTTAATGAACTCTTTCAATATCAAGTAGGTCCCCTAGTTTCCAATATCATATCAGCAACTAAACCAAATAGATATTTACAATAAGTGTAATACCATTCTGTCAAAAGAAAAAAGTGTAATACCATTTTCTATCTGTAACGTACTAATTAATATCTCATATTGCTCAATAATATTCCTTTTCACCAGAAAAAAGTTTTGGTATATGAGATATTTGTCATTGGACTGTAGCAATTTGTTGAACTTTAATAATATATGTATGTAGTCACTTTGCCTGGTTCAAAATTCATACAATGGATCAATATCAATTAACAAAAATGATGCACACATGCATGATGGTACTTTTGTTCCGTCCACTTGTGCTTTGTCTTCTTAGCTAACTTAATTTTATACATTACCGTAATATATGTCATATATAAAATAAAATGTCTGAGTGGAACAAGTGTCGACAGACAAACAGAGGACAGTAAAAACAATCTTTTACTTGTTGTGCTTTGGGTTGAGGCAGACAAGAGTTGTGGGGTTTGAAACTCACTTTATTGATATACATATATATAGCGGCTGATTAGGGATTTTGATTTGTAACATATGGAAAATTTGAGTAGATGTATATTATGTATATGTATACTAAGAAAGATAATTGATTATACAATTTTTAATAAAAAAAACTAATTTAATTGTTGAAATTATCTTCCAACTTTAATTTCATGATTAATAAAGTAGTTCATTGAGCAATTAACATGTTGAGTCTAGCGGAAGTAGCTAGTTTTCTACAACGAGACAAACTATTATTTGAAGTATGGTTAGAAGAGATGCCAACATTTATGATTTGTTTGGATTGATAAGTTTGAATTATAAAATGTTTATTAAAGTAATTAAGTGAGGTTGAACTATTATATAAACATCATGATATTTTTTTTAAAAAATTTAAACTATCAAATATATATCAAAATATAGATTTCATTTTCCAAAACCCTCCAAAAAAACAACCCTCTCAAACTGACTATGGGCCCGTTTGTTTGAGATTTTTTTGGAAAAAAATCTATTTTTCTAACTAAAAAATCACTTTTTTCATTTTTGTAGTGTTTGTTTAAGATTTTAAAAAAATCCATTTTGTAAAAAAAATCATTTTTAGCCTCAAAATGAAAAGCTATTCCAGGTAGCTTTTCCAAAATCTTTTTTTTTTCTTTCTAAATACAAGAAACTCAAATGTAAGAGTTTCAAATCTTAAAAAAAAATGATTTTTATGTTAGTAAACAAACAAAAATAGCTTTAGATTTTTTTTAAAAATATCTAAAAAAAAATCTCTAGATTCTTTTAACCCAAAATCTGTTTTTATTTTTTTTTAAGTTGAAACAAACGCACCCCGTAAGTAAGTGTTTACCTCAAATTAGTAGAGGGAACCAAAGGACAAAAAAAAAACGATTCACCTAAAAATTCAAGAAGTTAAATTAAATGAGAAGTATTTTAGAATTATCATAACTAAATATTGGATAAATAAGTAAATTTACTAATATTTCATTCAAAAAAACCTGATGTAAAATTTGTTTATAATAAAATGAATTTTGTAAAGTAAAAATATGAGTCGTTTGATGTTGATTCAATGGTAGAGATTCAATAATTGCATGACGACATACAGAGGAGCTAACATGGGTTCATGATTTAGCAACTATAAATATGCATGCATGGTTTGTTGAATTTTCATCCTGTTCAACTCATTTGTTTCCAAAATAATCTTGTGTTTTTGGGATATCATCACATTAACATGGCTTCAGAATTTAATCTATCCCCTTCAGATGCACACCCTGACTCAATGGATTTCCTTTCACTTGCTTGGTGTAACTTTGCTGTACAGGCTCTGAAGCCTGAGCCACAACATGGATCACTTGTTCTACTTGATAACCCTATGAAACAATTCGAGCCTAGTAGCCCCATGGCTCTTCCTACGGTGAATCCAAGTTTAAACTATACTCTAAATTTCTAATTTCATGTCATGTCATGTCAAGTTCAATTATTATTTTTTTACCAACCTACTCACTTTTGATCAATATTTGTCAAACTTGTATGATATGAAAAAGAGTGCTAGAATGGATGATGCTGATTTCAGGTCTATACCTCCATTGAAGTCTAATGATCTTAAGGTAAAGAAGTACACATGGAAATAATTTGAGAAAACAAAAGTGGTTGAATTGAATGTAATCACACGTGTCAATGTCGCACAATTATTTGACATTGTCACGCACAAACATATCTTCAACCGCAAGTATTAGACACACAGACACATCTTAGATGCTCAAAGACATTTCAAGAATAACAATTTATTTTTATGTTCTGTTTTTTCAGTCATGGATATGGATGCAGCAAGCAATGCACCCTGAATTAAATTACAATAGCAGTTTACGAAAAAAATGGGTACGTAATATTTTTCACTCAGTTTCATGGTGAGAGTTACATGCAAGCGTTACTAGTTATTTCACTTGAAATTAGTATAAATTATTTACCATCATATATCATGTAGATGCCATGGAAGCAGATATTACCACTGAAAAGTATGTCAATAAAGAAATGGTTTAAGGAAGTAAAGCTGAAGAAGAAAGAAGAACAAAGATTGCAAAGAGCAGAGGTGCATGCAGCAATGTCCATTGCAGGAGTTGCAGCAGCACTTGCTGCAATTGCTTCTGAAAATTCAAAAAAAGAGTCAAATGAAGATAGAGAGAAAGCAATAGCCTCTGCTGCTGCTTTGGTAGCTGCTCAGTGTGCAAAAGTAGCTGAATCAATGGGAGCTAAGAAAGAGGATCTTAGAAGTGTTATTGGCTCAGCCATGAATGGCACAAGTGCTAGTGATATCCTAACTCTCACTGCTGCAGCTGCAACATGTAGTAATTTTTATTATTTCAACTCATACTTTTATTTAATACAATTATTTTGAGACTATGAAGCACGAATACGGACACAGACACCGGACACGATTCAGTGTAATTATATTTGTCGGTGGGACACGTCTAATCCAATGAGTGTCTGTGGTTCATAGTTTTGGGGTATTACATATATATATATATATATATATATATGCTAGAATTAGCAAAAGATTTACAGTCATAACATGACCCCCCCCCCCCCCCCCCACCAATAAAAAATAAACTTTTTATGTCAATTATTTTTTTAAATTTAATATGGGTGAACAATCTGTTACTGAACAAAAATTGTTGGCTAACTGTAGCATTAAAAGGAGCAGCCACACTTAAAGTAAGATCAGGATCAAGGAACAGATTGAATGGGGGAGCCCCCATCTTGCCTATTGAAGACAACTACGATTTGGATTTTGACTTTGAAAAAGGAAGATTGATTCTTGCACAGGGTGCTGAGTTATATGTGGAATCACCAGAAGGTACTTTCAATGCAATTATAACAAGCCCTGCTCCAAATGTCATAATTCTTAACTTATATTTATTAAAAATAAAATAAAATTAGAATACCACACTACCATTCAATTAGTATAACCATATATAGCCTAAAAAGGAGAAGTATTAAGTAGTATTAAATAGAGAAATATTTTATGCCCTATCATAGTAAAACTTTTACAAAAGAAATCAATCACAAACAACCATCTGTATGACTTTTAAGTCAGATATATTAAAAATCAAACTTTTGTTATATATGATCGAACACTTAGGAACGATTGAATGACAATGTAAAATATTTTTACACGGTTCATGCATATGAATTAAATCCTAAGTATTATATGTTTTTCCTAATTTATGTTTACTTCAATTATGTCTCAACAGGGAAGTACATGCCAAGAACAGTGTCTATAATCCTCAACAGTGAAGCAAAGGTTAGGATTATGGAAAATTTATGTCTGTCTACTTTTATTTAGGTGAATAAGATTATGAAACTAAAAACATCCAGAAATACCATAAAGAATTAAAGACAGTACCGTTAAATTAAGCTTAACTTAATATTGTGATCAAATATTGCTTTACTGGTGTAATTAAATTTTAATTTTTCTGACCTTTGGAGCAATGAATGATTCTTACTCAAACTACAGGTTGTACTCATGATGAGGAAGCATAATCTGCTAAAAAGCAAGAAGGAGTGTACGTGATTTTTTTTTTTATTCCCTATTCTTTTAATTATTTATGAAAGCTTAGAATGCACGAATAACTTATATGGTAGTGGTTATTATTATTATAGGTATTGTAATGAATATGCATGCGGAGCTGTATAAAGGTTCAGAAACCGAGGATGATACATGTTATCTGATTGTTTTGGCAACAAGAAAAGGCACTTTCAAGCTAGACATGGTGGATGATCTTCGTCGTTACAAGACATGGGCCACTACCATCAATCATATGCTCAAGATTTCTACTTCTTTTGCAAAATATGAGCTCCAATTTTACTGAAATAACCATGTTATTATGATCACTAGTACTTTATAACTTATGTATTCATTTGCATCTTTAATCTTATATATTTGCAAAAACTATTATTAAATTATGTATTATTCCTATTATTAAATTTGAACAATCAGTGATCTACCTTTCAAGTAAGAAAAAAAAAAAAATTGTTCACGTTGGAGATCACATTGACTATTGATATGGACAAAGTAGTGGTTATATTTTAAGTGACAATTCTCATTCCAATTAAATTTGCCCAGTTGCTTGGAGATCATGCATTAAATCAGCTGAGTTATAGACACCAAAATTTTAAGAGTTTATACACCGTTTTAATCAGTTAATGTGATATAATTTAGGGAAATAATTTCTTGGACACAATGTTATTTATTTTACACCTTGAGAGAGATAAAGGATTGTTGGAGAGGTGTTCAAAAATTATTTATCTAGTGTTCGGAATAAGACCGAGCCATCCAATTTAAACAAGAATTGTCAATTGGTTCAACCATGGTTCATTCTTATAGTCGCGTAGAACTGGATCGAATCGGTTCAATCAGGATTGAATGTGTTATTAGTTTAATTCTTTTTGTTTTCTTATTTTTCAAAAAATAAAATAAATGATTTGTCATCCGGTTTAATCCATTGAACCATGATCGAGTGATCACACCGATTCCTATTTTTAAAATATTGAGTTTATCCAATTAAGAACTTGCTTATCGAAACACTATATAATGAGCACGAAGAGAATGTCCATTGTTCAAGATATCAAGTTGTTGTTAATCTCTAAATAGTAAGTTTAGTTAAAAGTATATAATGAGCACGAATGTCCAAGAGATCAAGCTGTTAATCTTCAAATAGTAAGTTTTATAGTTTTGATTATTTTAACATTATGAAATGCTTAACTTCGTGTGAAACAATCATGTCCTTGTGGTACCTTTCCCCCGGGGAATGTACCTACCGACAAACTGGTGTTTTCTATGTGGACTCTTCTCTTTTACTTCAAAATGCACGTTTAGTTAGCTCAAGCTCTATAATTTGAGACTAAGTACAAATAAGATAAGCTTTCTTTTCGTTATCTTCGTAGACAAAAAGGTAAACCTCACCATCTTCATCATTGTCCACCATCCAACGGAAATAAAGTGCTTATATAAGAGCATTTATAAATATACAAATGATAGCCTTTAATATAGGGGTAGCACTTTTGTGACATAGAGTTGGGTGACATTGGTGACATTGTCCAATTACAATGTCACAATGCTTGTGAAAGAGTGAGAAACACTAGCATTGTGACATTGTGATTGGCCAATGTCACCCAACTTTATATCACCCAAGTATTTTCCTTTAATATAGTACTAAGATTGTATTAACCGTAAAATACTTGATAGATCTATTAATTAAATAAATACATATACCAATGGAGCATTGCTATTGGCCGGAAATCATAGTGATGTGTAATTAAGGAAAAGTGTTAGTCGTTGTATCATGCAATTCCCATACCAATCAACCTAAATTGCCTCCTATCAATAATTCAACACATTCATACAATTGACATATTTGTTATCATTAGAATGAGATCGAACCATCCATATTTTAAACTCACTATTTTTACTTAAAAAGAAACTAAAATATGCATTAAAATTTGAACCGTTTTATCACAATATCTAATAACTACGAATGTATTAATTGCATTAAAGAGAAATGTCATGAACACTCGTTTTCTAGCACTTACTCTTTTATTGGGTGAAGTCAATGTGGATCTTACGACTTTATGTTGAATTCATTTCTAAAGTGTGAGACTCATATGAGCTTCACCCAAAAAAAGAGTATGCGTTAGAGTGAATGTTAAGAAGAGAATGTATGTGGCTCTTCTCTTGTGTTAAATAAGTCAATGTAGATCTCACGACTTTATGTCGAATTCATTTCTAAAGTGTGATACTCACATGAGCTTCACCCAATAAAAGAGCATGTGTTAGACTCAATGTTAAAAAGAGAGTGCATGTAACACTTCTCTTGCGTTATATTATTGATTGTGGATAATTTGATTTCCATAAGAGTCCAGTGTTGTGTTTGGAGACTTGGTAATATAACTCTTCCTCAAAAAAGAGGAAGTACAATTTTATTAGGAGAGTGTTTGTAGCACTTCTCTTGCGTTACATTATTGATAGTGGATAATTTGATTTCAATATGAGTCCATGTTGTGTTTTGAGAGTTGATAATATAACTCTTCCTCAAAAAGATAGGTATGAAAGAAAATGAAAAATACCTGGGGAGGCAATGAACCCACCTGGATTGACTTGGTGATATTGACTTGATATCTAAGAGTGTCCTCAGGTTCGATTATGTCAATTTTGATGGGTTAATTTAGCTTCTTCTAACCCATAAGGTGGTGCTGCACTCTAAATAAAAAAAACAAAAAAACAAGTTTAATTCAGAAAACAAAACGCGAACTGCAAAAACAACCTCCATTGCCTCTTCGACCCAAAGCCCGCCACCACCAGTTTCCGACGCCGTACGCCGCCATAACCTTCCATCTCCTCCCTCCGCCTCACATCAATCTATCACAGGCCGCCGGCGATTCACATCCCTCCTTCTCAATCTCATATGATTTCAACATCTAAATTGTAACAATGAGAAAAAGACGCGACAATTACAAAGATGCACCACAAAATAAACTCCAAACTCCAAATTTTCCGAAATCAGATTCAGATAAACGAAGCTTCCTTTTCTGCTTAGCATTTCGAATGCTAAATTCAATGCTAGTGCAGAGTTACTTCAATCCAGATGAACATTGGCAAGGTCCTGAAGTTGCACATCGAATCGCATTCGGATACGGTCACTTAACATGGGAATGGAAACAGGGTATTCGAAGCTATCTTCATCCGTTCCTCTTTGTTCCTCTTTACAAGTTCCTCGCATTAATCCATCTTGATACCCCTTGGTTTATGGTAATTAACTTTATTTCTTGTTAATTAATTAATGTTTGTTTAGTTTTGATTCTTATGTTTCTTGTAAGTTAGTGTTTGAATAAAAAACTTAATTAAGTTCTTAGAGATAATGTATGTGTTTAGATAGGTGGCGAGTTTGATAAATTGTGATTCTGAAATAATGAAAAGTTAATTTATTTATTTATTTTTACATAAACTATTTTTCATAAACCATGAACTTATAGAAAAATAAGAAATCAGCTATAAACATCTTGTGAACATATCATAAGTTGTTTGTTTCTATAAGCTCGCTCTTCGAAAGAGTCTTACAAGTGTTTATGTTAGTTGATAAACTCAAATAAATCAAAACGTGTACTAATTCTATGTATTGTTTTTCTTAGATGAGGGCTCCAAGGTTACTGCAGTCTGTGTTCTCTGCAGTTGGGGATTTGTACTTGTACAAACTCTCAGCAGTTCTCTTTGGTCACTCGGTTGCAAAATGGGCTGTATCCTACTGTTTTATTTCATTGGATACAGTGTTTCATGTTTGAAGTTTTTGTTGCATTATTGAATATAGAAAGAAACATTTTTTACAGATACCTTAACTATGTTTCTTAGATATTTTCCCAGCTGTCGAATTGGTTTATGTTTTATTGTTTTTCTCGTACACTGTCGAATAGCTTGGAGACTGTTCTTACGCTGGTGTCTTTATACTATTGGCCTTGTATGAGAACTTATGTGGTGAAAAGTTCCTACGCTTCTAGGAAGTGGGGTTTATTTGTGGCAGCATTAGCTTGTGCTATTAGGCCGACAAGTGCAGTCACATGGATGTATGTTGGTTTCCTTGAGCTTTTTAATGCACACGACAGATTGAAGTTTGTTTTTTTGGAGGTGGCTCCTATTGGGTATGTTTTCAAACCATTTATTAACAATGTTGTCAAATAACGGCTATATCGGCGCTATAGCATTGTGAAATTTAAAAAACTGTTAATAATTCACAATACATGATTTAGTACTAATGATGTCAAACAACAACTATAGCAGTGTTGTAGCGTAGTAGTGTTTATCACACGCTCTAATTTGATTTTGACCTAGGGAAACTTTCCCTAACGTGTTCAGAAAGCTTCATGGCACTAGGGGAAGCATGTAAAGATGCCCGAACTTTGTTATTTTGTTGTATTCTCCTTTTGTATCCAAATAATAAGATTTGTTTAGCCATTGAATTGAAGAGTTTCACTATAACTTACATGTGCCTTGAAATTTATTGTATTGCACTTACTAAAATTACATCAATTTGACATGTAAAGCTTTGACATTTCTATTTAAAGTTTGCAGACATTTTATGTCAGCAAATATCACTAGAAACTCAAATTATGGTGAATTTAAATTGTATCAGATTCAGTAGCCCTCTTCTTGGCTACATTCTAAGTGTCCAGTAGATTTACTTTCGTAATTCTGTGTTGCTTTTCCTTCCACATGAACTTTGAATAACTCCATTGGATAGAAATTCAACCATTTTAGGAACTACCAGTTTGCAAAAATCTTAATTATTACTTGGGATCTTACAGAATTCTATATCATTATATCTAATTTTCCTGTTTCTGTTTCATTCTATCAGGACCTTGGTACTTGGGCTTACCTGCTTATTAGATCGTTTTATGTATGGCACTTGGGTTCTAGTACCACTTAATTTTCTAAAATTCAATTTTCTTTCCTCGGGCGGAGACTATTATGGAACTCACAAGTGGCATTGGTACTTCACTCAGGGATTTACAGTCATGATTTTCTCTCATTTACCATTTTGTATAGCTGGTATCGTTTATTCCAAACAGTGGAAGTTTTCTGGCCTCCTTGCATGGGTATTGGGTTTCTATAGTATATTAGGCCACAAGGAATTCAGGTATTTCAATTTGAAAAGTTTACATATGCATGTTTACATGCACCTGGCTTATTGGTTTGACTTGATTAATGATAATAATTAGTAATTACTGAGATACAGGTTCGTCTTGCCAGTTCTTCCCATAGCTCTGATGTTCTCTGGTTATTCTTTGGCTGTGATTGAAGATCCCAGTGCCGGTTCCCTGGAGTATAAAGGAAAAGGGTTTTCAAAAAAGAAGAACAAATGTCCTCCCAAGATGACAGTTGCTATCTTATTTTTGCTTGCTACCAATATACCAATGGCTTTGTATATGAGTTTGGTTCATCAGGTATCTTGTTCTATCTTCTCTAAGTATTCAAATTATTGATTTTTCTTGTTACTGTTTGTTCTTCCTGTTTCTGTAAAAATCTAGACATAAATGTTAATTATTTTTTTTTTTTGAAGGAAGACATAAATGTTAATTATATATATTATTTATTTTCTCAACAGAGAGGACCTGAGGATGTCATGAACCACCTTGCTAGAGAAGCTTTTCAAGGGAACATGAAAAGTATCCTATTCTTAACACCTTGCCATGCTACTCCATACTACTCTATGCTGCATCAAAATGTGCCGATGAAGTTTCTTGACTGCACGCCAAGGTTTGGAATTAATAATTCTGGAATGGCCTCCAATCTTAGTCGAAACTAAATTAAGTTCATAATCGATGTCAATGTATCATTTTCAGCAGTGAAGAGAAAGGAGTCCTAGATGAGTCTGACCGTTTCATGATGGACCCTGCATCTTTTATGTCAAAATATGCACAAAATTGGTCCCTTCCCAGCCACATTGTTTTGTTTGATTCAGAAGAGCAAAAGTTGAGAAGCTTTTTAATTTCATTTGATTATAGAGAGGTAATTTACATGATTGTCCAAAGTTAATGTTTGCTCTAAATACTGGCAATTTGTACACGTTTTGTTTTCTAATTTAAAATTTCATCTACAGGAAAAAAGATTTTTTAATGCTCACTTCAAGGTGGACCGTGATCTTCAAGCTTCAATTGTTGTATATGTTAAAAAAGATAGCACCATCTGATCTGTGCAGCAAATGGCAGTATCGTGACCGTTCATTGTTGGTTGTTCCTAATGTTATCTGTTGTAATTTGATGTCTCTAAAATGACTTTATGGTGATTGATTTTGTATTGCTTACCAGAAAATTTTGTCGACAGATTGTAAATGATTCTCTAATGTATTTTTAGATGTTGACATTTTCTTTTTAAGAAAGATGGATGACCCACATCTCTCAGGATCGTTTTCTGATTGGCATCAGTAGGTTAGGGTTAATTACTGTCTAAGGGAACAAATATATAATGGCAAAACCATTAGTTGAGCCAATCATTCGAATTAGAAAATAAAACGTGTTAATTTTAGGTAAGTTGGCAATAATTCATGATAGCAATGTGTTAATTTTTAAAAAGAAATTTATTTAGAATGAAAGACTAGTGCTGAGAAAGGTCTTGTGTAGTCGCAAGCACAACACGTAATTATTAGTCACAAACCAATAATAAAATGACAACTCGTAACATTATTTTTGTTACATAAGATTTATTTCACTTCAACTACCAACTCGTTTCCCTTGCTCTATTTTCCCTATTCAACCAAAAAGAAATTCTTTGTGCATTCCTTTCCCAAAAACAGGTTTATATCGAGGAGAATTTTGAAGACAAATGTAATCAAGCATAATCTTCAAATCCATCATGCGTTCCTCAAAGGTTTTGCAAGTTATCATCATCTCATTGGATGTGTGGCTAACAGTTATATGTAATGCTTGTGATTATACGAAACTTTCTCTAAAAATATGCGCGGCAAGTGCAAGGTCTGTATATATGATATACATCATCTTTTTATAGTACAATTGATAAGCCATGATCACAGTTGTTGATGGTTACTATTATTTTTTGTAAAAATAATCATCGAGGGAAAGCAACTGTGTATTTCATAATTCATTTCTTACAATGGATCTTTAATTGTCAGCCGCCAGATTTACTTATGGCTTATGAATGAAATGAAGGAAAACTAACGAGGCAACATGGAAATGTTTTGAAAATAACTTCAAACGAATAGATAGAGCCATATTAACACAGTCACACAGGATACCCGACACCACAACACCATCAAATTAGGTAATTGAAAGACCCATCCATAGCAGAAGTCTTCGTGATCGATCAAGAAACCTTGCCTGCCATGCAGGTTCATCACTCTCATAAACAAACCCACTCTTCATGTACAATTTCTTTGCTGGTTCATTGTCAACGGCAACATGGACGTACAAATCTGTTATGCCTGAAAGACACACAAAATTAGAGTCAATGTAACCACTTTTTGGTTTAAGAAATGTCCGGTATTTATTGTCATGTAGAAATCCCAGGGTCTTTCCTAGTTCATATACTCAAGAATATTCAGAAAATTATAGAGTGCCTATAACTTGGAATCTACATGGACCGCAACAAATATATGAACAATTCACTTAAAACAGATTAAGACAGCAACCAAAATTGTTTTCTACGATGTTTGGCTCTTCATGGCATAAAAAATTAATAAATTAAAAAAGAAAATCTAATCAACTAGGGGTGTGTGATGAAAATGGTGTTTGGATCTCAAATTTAGTTCAATACAGTTCCGGATAACAAGTTTATGGAAACCAAATCCCCCCTACTGCGAGCCGAACATAACCAAACCTAGGTCAAAGCCAATTCTGGACTGGAGTTTTCTATCTCAAGGAACAATATTTTGAAATCTGTTGACAATGGCCAGAGTCACACCATTGTTTATCAATTTGGAAGCCATCCATTATGTTTGAGACCAAGATCATATGAAATTTGGTTGATCGACGTTAAAAATTTACAAGCAGTCAAATAAAAACAGGCATGCAATTTTTTCATAGACTGTAGATGACCTCAACCCATTAAGGAAAATATAAACATCAAAACATGCTATCTAAAACTATAACTAGCATAATATTGTCTGTTAGGATTCACAACATGAAAAACATAACTGGCTTCTTTCTTGCCATGATTATGATAGTTAACCTACTATTTACAAAAGAACCAAGTTGCAAAATACACTTAATCATAGTCAGTCAATAAAACTGTTTGAATTTCTAGCAGACAAGTCTCTTGGAAGGCTTGGTCGGAGAGGTTTCTGTTGAAGCAAAAATCTTTTTGATGAATGTTTTAATGATAACAAACCTTGTGGAATAAATGATAAGTTTTATGAATGTTGATCTACTGATGTTTGCACTTGAGTTTTTGTTAAAAGAACAGGAATCACATAAGTAAATAAAGCTAGAAGCCACCCACATTGATAAGTGCACTATATCTACTCGACAATGAAAGAATGAGTATATCATCAGTTGAAACAACAAGATCATATCTCCATGAAGATTCATAGCTCAAGAATCATGATGGAAGAACTTACATCACAAGCTACACAATAGTGTGCTTGAAGTTATGTGACAAAACTCACATTGAGTTTTATGCTATATGATAAAAGGAAATATGCATACAAGCTAGGAAGATTCTCAGAACCTCCTCAAAGTATCACACTTCCAAAACTTCTGAAGATAAGAAGTTCTGAGTTCAGAATGTTCATATGAACAGAGATCAGAATGTTCATATGAATGGATTTCATAATAATCATGAACATTAACCTTGAACATATCCAGAAATAATAAAGGATTACTTCATGGATAAACAAGAATATTTAAAGTCATCAGTTGCATGCAGTGATGAACTAGATGCAAAGAAATATTCTTTTGGACTTCAAAGAAAGAATCATCTTGTTTGCCAAAACAAATGATTTCTCATTTATATGCTTCAAGTAGCTTTTGAAGGAAATAAATAAACAACCTTCATAAGGTTCAAAGTGTTGAATAACATCAGAATGTTCAACATAAAATACAACCGTCAAAAAGGAAGGAACCCAGAAGAAACATTATGATGTTCATCTGTATGAAATCAGAAGGAGTTCAGAAGGTTGTTCAGAAGGTTGCTCAGAAGGTTCATTAGAGCAAACCCATAAAATCAATGTCCACACCAAGAACATGCAAGAACATATGTGACATGAACATATCTTATGCAGACAATGATTTTGACTTTGGATCAAGAAATCATTAAAGACATCTATGGTGATTAAAGGATTAATGGATAGTTCTTGGTATTTGTGCGTTTTTGAGTGATTAACCAAGACACAAATAAAGTTTAAATAATACCAAGATACAAGAAATCAAAAGACATTGAATCCATGAACTAATTCTGAAGTTCAGAAAGTTAGTTCAGAATGTTGATCAAAGAGCTGATCAGAACGTTCTGATGATAATTCAGAAGGTTGTTCATAAGCAAACCCAAAATCATCAAGAACATGAAGAACATGCAAACTACAACGTGACATAAATATATGTCCAGGAAAGTACAGTTGCATGGATGTATCAGCAATAAAGGCTTGGACAAGCAAAAGTGTCAAAAAGGTGTTCAAGGTTCATTCAAGACTATGAACACTTGAAGTTCTAGGAATATTCCAAAGAGGATATTATCTTAGATGTTACTTTACTGCACTTCAGTTGTGTCTCTACTAGTAGGATTGATTACATCAAAAGTAGTCCTACAAATCATCCTAAAGTAAGATCAAATGAAACATTCTGATGATCAGAATGTTCACTCCTGCACATGCTTCTAACTATGAACAGTGTAGTTGGTAGAAAGAAGAAAAAGTTAGCAAAAGGAGATCTTGCATCAGATATAACTTGTACTCTGAACAAAATCTAGCAAATCTCCTAGAAGCATGAACCTGAAGTTGCAGACCCACTATCCTCTCTCTCCTGCACAAAGACCAAGACATATTTGAATCAACTTTATCCTACTTTATCCAGCAACTTTTGATGCATATGGAAAAGTTACTTTTTGGTGGATAAAGCCCAACAAATCTCATGCCACGCCTTGAACAAACCCAGAAACTCATCAGACATTCATCATTGATGAACCCATATGAAGAACGTCATGAATATGAACATTCTGATGTTCATCCTGGGAACACAACATTTTGATGGTCAGAATGTTCACCCAGATTTTCAAGTAAAAGCTTGTGGGGTGCATGACACGTGGCATAACACCATTGGGCACCTCACAACGGCTATATGAGCCCAAAGACTCTATAAATAGAGATCAAGACCTTAACAAAACTTGCACCATTGCAAAGCATACAAATAAATAACTTGAGATTGTTTTCAGCTCTTGCAATTGAAATTGATCAATCACTGAAGGCTTTTGTTACCTTCCCATAAGTGCACATCAATACTCTCTGTTATCTTTCTTAAAGATAACTTCTTCTTCTTCCCTCTCCTCTGAATTGATCATCACTGAAGATTATTTATATCTTTTTGTAGTGCAAATCAATTCTTTTTGTTATCTCTTTAAAGATAACTCTTCCTTCCTTTCTTCTCTTGTCTGATCTCAATCATTCAAGCTTCAAACATCTTGTAAAGTCTCATCTAACTTTAGGGGTAATAAAGTGTTAGTTTGAGCTAAAGGTGCAAAAGTCTAAGTGGGTAACTTAGCAAGAAGAAAAGAAAGTCTCATCTAGCTTTAGGGGTACTAAAGTGTTAGTTTGAGCAAAGATTGTAAAAGTCTAAGTGGTCAACTTAGAAACATGATGCAAGTCTGCTGAGGCTTAGAGAATAAAGAGGTGTAAGTGTTTAGGTGAGCACGAATTGTAAGGTGCAGGATTTGAGAGGTTATCTCAAGCATCATAGTGGAAACTCTCACAAGATTGTGAGGAGTGGACTAACCCACATTGGGGGAACCACTATAAATCTCTGTGCGTTTATTCTCTCTTCCCTATACTCTTTACTTACTGCAAACACAAAAACACACAAACACAGTTACTTGATTAAAACAGTTTTGCATAATCTGCACAACAACGTCAGAACGTTCTGAAGCAATTTCACTAACTTAACTTTTCCAAGTAATCCACTTGAGAATTAATTTTAAATTGCAGGTTAATTTTTTAAAGGATCACAATTCAAACCCCCCTTTCTTATGATTATTTTACCTACTTCAGTTTCATCATCAACGAGACTCGTTTTGTAGAGCTACAAGTATACTGCTCCAGTATAATAGTTATGAATATTGAAATTATTTGGCTCTAAAATACATGCTGAGAGTAGTATATTCAAGGATCGTCTCCAAGACTTCCTAATTATCACTGGACATGCAATATTTTGATTAATAGGACCCAAATTTGGTGAGCAGGTAAAGAAATTCTAAATTAGAAAGTATTTTCCTAATGAAAACAATGAATGTTTTTTTCCCACTAGACGAAGTTGGTTACATTGATTGAACAACGACACCATTACTACTGTCATCAATAATAAGACTCATTTTGCAGGGATGCAAGTATATTACTCCAATATAAAGTTCTGAATATTGAAATTATTTAGCTCTAAATTACATGATGAGAGTATTACAATCAAAGATCATCTCTACGAGTTCATATCATGGGACATCCAATAATATGATTTTTATTTTATTTTTTGTTACAAAATATAGGATGGGGTTCTAGGGAGTTGAACTGCCATCCAATAATATGATTAAATTGACCAAAATTAGGTGAGTAGGTAAAGAAATTCTAAATTAAAAAACATTTTCTCTACTCAAAACAATTAAAGACTTCTTCTACTAGACAAAATTGGTACATAGATTGAGCAACACCCTTAACTCCTAGCATGGATCATATATAAAGATATACTATTTAACTCAAAATTTCGTTTAATAGTCTGACTTATAATTTTCTTTAGCCTTATTCTACCTCTAACCTATGAACTATCCTCCAAATAAAAATTATGTGGACCTTTATTACACGTGTTCATTTTCCGTATAAATACAAATAGTTAGGATTAAGGACTAAGAGCTCCCTGATATCTAATCAAGTTGAACAACTAAGTACCAAATCCTTTTTAAGGCACAAGACCAACACTTACAAGTACGATTGAATTCCCTGATAGTATCTAATTGGTAATGGCAGTGGCACTCGAAAAAGGTGCGCATAAATAGACCATTTTCAAGGCAGTGAAAACAACAATAGCAATGTCCATTTAGCAGTTGACTGATTCTTACCCCAATTACGAGCAACTGACTTTGACTTTTCAAGAAGTTCATATGCCAACCCATTTCTGTGCAACTCTCTAGCAACACATACATTACTAAGGTACGCCCTTGTAGTATCAGCTCCACTAACCTGACAGTAAAACATTATACAATTTGATGGAGGAAGCATTGAACAAATTAGTCACCATAGAAGAGTTATCAATTTTCATATCAAAAGTCAAAACTTGATCATCCAAAACAAGCTTAAGGGCCTGTATGGATTGAATTATTTGAACTTATCTACTATAAGCACTTATGAAACTATTTGGGAGAGCTTATGAAAATGATTTATGAAGTGTTCATGACTTGATTTCAGCTTATTTCCATAAGCTCTCCATGACAACTTATGTAAACAACTTATAGTTTATATGAAAACAGTTGATTTTATTTCATCCTTTGTTATAAAAATGGCTTATAAATAAGCACTTATACAATAAGCGTTTGTCATTTATCCGGACAGAACATAAACACACGTACAACTTATAGACTTAGAAATCTAGAATGTTTGAAAAATACCTCTGGCTTCATTCCTACAATTTCATCAGGAAGACTCAAGCACTGATTAAGATCAAGAGAACCAACTACAACCCTGTCTTCTCCACTAGCAGAATACTAAAAAATTTCAATAAAAACAAAGTCAATTTTGTTATTAAGAAACAATAAACCAAAGACCGATAAACAAATATACATTACAAAACACATTTCCATTGAATTAAAATCAAGGAAATAAACAAACCTTACATGAAGAACATAAATCATCGTAGAGGCTAGATAAATGTGACATAGGAAGAGAAGCATTTATGCAAGAAACTCTTCTAAAGGCCTTATTTTTCCCTGAAACACGCTCCTTAAGTGCTTCAAACTCACGTTCAGCCAAGTACTTAGCATGATCCTAACAGAACTTGACAAACACGAAAAACCCATCTTTTATCACAATCCAAACACACCCTTTTGCAATTCAGTAGCTAAAAACAATAACAGTAGCTAAAATTTCATATTTTTACAAAAATTGAAAGAAAAAAAAATGGAGTGAAAAAACTCACTTGGAGTCCGAAAGTGTCTGGACGAAATTGGTTGAAGGAACGAACACGAAGAGAGGAAGCAGCCCAGAATTCATCATCGTAGAAAGATTCAGCGATTGTGATCAAAGAGGTGTCGATTTTTTGGGTGCAAATGTTTGTGGAACAAGCATAGGATTGGATTTGAGTTCTAAGGTTAGAAATTGAACATGTTAATGCAGAATTTGGAAATGGATAAGATGAATGAATTGGAGGAAAAGAACAGAGTGAAGAAAGGATTGTCATTTTTGTTGTTGTGTTCGTGGCTGCATCTGCTTCTTGTTCTTGTTTTCGATAAGTGTCTTTGTTTCTATTTGGTGAAACTATCAACACACACACAAGAGAATTCAGTTTTTAGATTTCATAACAACTTGTTTCTATAGTGGGACACCTTAATGTGGTCATGGTAGAGAATGATTTCTAACCATTGGAATGATCGATGTGTGCAAGTTTGACTTATCCAATGGTGTATCCTCACTATTGACACTAAATTAATTTTTCATTCACCCTTTCTTCTTATTTACTACTACTTCCTAGTAGAGTAGGGTGGTACTCCTGCTATAATTCTAGTTTGTTTCTTGCCGGTTTTTCAAGGTATATTTTAGGTTCAGATGATATCTTGCTTGCTGAGTTTTTTTCTATCTATCATGGTTCAGATTATCCTGTTTGCATTAATTTGATTAATGACCCCATTGACGGTTACCATATCTATGTGGTTCTTATTTAAGACATAAAACATTTGCACCTTCAAAGTAACATTACGGTTTCTCATACACTTAAAGAATTAAGGGGAACCAATGTGCAGATTTCATGTCGAAACTTGTAGCTTCTTCTGATGTTGGCCTCCTTCTTCCATGAAGCGCCACCTCCTCGTCTCGTCATCCTTCTCATAAGCGATGTTGTTGGCACTTTCATCCTCCGGTTAGCTTGTTTTTTTTTTTTTTTTGTCTTTTTTTTTTATATTTTTGTTTATCATTGTAACAAAAAACAAATCAGCTGCAACGGAAGAAGTAGTATAAGGAGGACAATCCTCAATTTGAATTGTATCTGAAAAAGATAAAGAAAACTTAGCTAAAAAACATGAGCAGCTACATTTCCATGGCTCAAAGAAAAAAAAAAGGGAAAATGGGATACGCAAACATCATATCAAAGTAAGATTGATTATTTAAAAGGTTGTGGGAACTATGAACCACATTATGTGAATCACCTTGAAACTTCACCTCCGAAAACCTCATATCTTTAGAAAACATAATTGCCAACCTTTCTTTTGAAGAAGAACATAATTGTCAACTTTACATTCAAAGTTTTAGCTATATCATAATTCGGAAAGTTTTCGACACACCAAGTGGCAGGTGTTGTAACATATCCATCTGAATATTTAATAACCACATATATATCCCACATATTGTTAATCAAGCCAGCAACATCATTAATTTTATAGTAATGTTGGAGGAGGGGGTTTCAAGAACTGGAAAAAAGAAAGGCTCGCAATTATGATATATTACATGTGTTTGGAATGTGCTCCTCCTAATGTCTCGGCTTAGATTCTCCATGTTGTTAATATCAGTGAGTTAGTTTGACTTCTTCAAAAAAATTATATATTACATATGTTCAACATTAATTTGTAGTCATCCACTACAGTCCAAACCTCACGAACAATATCCTTCGCAGGCATTTCCATCAAAACAAGACTTGCCATGAGCAAACTAAATGTCATAGCATAAAGAAAGAACATACGAGATGATATCTAAGGATGATTAAGATATGACATGATTAAGATGTGTTTGGATGCTCTCTAACGGGTGAAATTACAATTTTTGAGTCTTGTCCGGCTCAATTTAGTCACGTGCTCGCAGCTGATGTAATAGGGATTTCTATCCCCCGTTTGATTCCTATTTAGTTCTCTTTTCCTTCTGGGCTTCGGCCCTCTTTGTAATCAAAAAAAAAAAAAAAGAAGGGAAGGATCCTCAAACCGAATACCCAAATGAGAGGGACGCTACACCTTTTTTTTGTCCAAGTGCAATCTTTGAAAACATGATCCAAATCTTCATAAGCATTCCCACAACATGAACAAAAATAATCAATCATCCTTTCGAGTTAGAGCAAACCTTTCGAGTTAATTTAATTCTTACCGAGACATCATTATTTTTTTGGTTTAAATGTGTCATTGGTCCCTGCACTTTTATCAGATTTTGGCATTGGTCCCTGCACTTTGTAAAAATATTGGTATTGGTCCCTCTGTTAAAAAAAAAACACAACCAACGGAGTGCCACGTGGCACCAATATCAATATTTTTACAAAGTGCAGGGACCAATACCAATATTTTTACAAAGTGTAGGGACCAATACCAATAGTTTTGTGTTTTTTTTAAAAAAAAAGTTAATAAAGGGACCAATACCAATATTTTTACAAAGTGCATGGACCAATTCCAAACAAAAAAAAGTATATGGATCAATGTCAAAATCTGATAAAAGTGCAAGGACTAAAGACATATTTAAACCTATTTTTATTCATTATATATTCAATGATTTGTATGGTTTTCCATTAACTATTGACAAACACAAGGCTTGGAATTAATTCATCATCTTGGGAGATTTTAATTTGATGCTCAACAGAGAAGAATGAATGTGAGAATTTGGCTTTAGATACTCTCGTCAACTTGTTTAAAGATAATTTACAAAAGATTAGTGATATTTTAACAACTAATTGAGACAACCTTGATGACATTTTTTTTCTCTTTTTATTGGTCAAAATCTTTAGAGAAAGAGAAAAAATAAGAACAAAAGAAAGTTGTCAAAAACTTATCATAAAGTGGTTGTATAAATATAATTTTTTCTCTTTACAAAATTATAATTTTAGTTACCATGGTTGTATTGGGGTATTAGAGCTCACTTGGATCGTTGTGAAGTGACCCTGAATGGTTGTTCTGTTTCCCTTCAAACTCGGTGGCTAACTTAATTGGGTTGTCATGTGGTAGAACTGTTGTATATCTCCCTTCATCTTCAAGCTACAAAAGGAAGGGGGTGTAATTTTTCTAAGCTAATGATTCTCATGTCTATTTGCTTGTTTGATTTCACGTTAAAGTGTATCAAACGTGATTCTATGGATATTAATTTTTTAACGTGATTTGGGGGTCCAAAATCGATTCAAGCTAAAGCAAGAATGTGTAGCTTCTACTTTTATTAGAATCGATTTCAAGTATTTATGGTGCTACACTTTACTTTATTATGTAGTTGCCCTTCAACAATTTGTACAATTAAATCTTGAATAAAAAATTTTTAATTAAAATTAAAATTCATTTTTGTAATTACACATTCAAAAGCAATTTTAATTCAAAAAGACCAAACAACATGAATTGATAAAAATCAAATATACATTAATGATCAAAACATAAATTAATTTACTCTCAACTCACTTTTAACTAAAATTATTATCTTAAAATCAATTTTATCAATTCAATCTTTACCACCAGACAACCAAACACGCACCATATTTGATTTCTCCTTCACACCATACTCTTTCTTCTTTATTTCTCTTCAACCGATCACACCTAAAGTAAATTCAAATCAATAAATAAAAGTTTGATGTTAAAACTCAAATAAAAATTAGTTACTGTTATATTTACATAAATTAAAGAGTATATTTAAACTTAAAATGAAACTCACGCTATACGACAAAACAATTCCAAGAAGTAGAACTTCAATATTGATGAGCAAATAGGGGAAGGTCCCTTGCGAATATGGCAAAGTGTTAGCATATATATAGCCAATAGCCACATAGCATCGTCATTTACAGTTACAGGTATAGTTTCATCCTCATAGTACTATCCCTATTCTACAACTAAAAAGGAAATTAAAAAGGCAATATCAATTGCAAAGTTTTATTGTACCATCAATCAATAGGTCACTTCTTAGCCAGCTCGTGAGTAGAAAACTGAATTGATTCCTTCCTTCCGTTATCGAAAACCCACCCGTTTTTTAGCAATAAATCAAAACCCTAAATTGGATTCAGCCCCTACTACACCGCTAGTGTTACACACAATATAAGCAATAGTTTAATAATTGTAACATGGAAATAGCAAAGTGTCTAAACTAAGACAAAGATATCAATTGGTTGGTTCACACATCACATGCATGCAGCTAGCTATAGCACCGATCTTTAGTTGCATGTTGATATCTTTGTCTTACGTAAGAGAGGCTGCAAGCAAGCATTGTGGAAATTAAAGAAAGTTCAAAGAGAGAGAGTTGAAAGAGGTCTGATTTTTTTTTTCTGAGAATGTATTGTCCCATCACTAATTGCTATACCTATCGAATAAGATTTATGTGTATATTCCCCTTCTTGCCCCACTCCCACTTTTTCCCATTCGATTCATATTTCACACTTCACACCCTCCACTCTCTCCCTATAGTATACAATATAATGAAGAGAATTACTACTAGTATGCATTGCATGGGTTGGTTTGGTAGGTGAGATTGGATCACTCTCTTCAATAGTAGACCGTTGGTAGAATTCATTCAAGGATTGTGTTCCCATAAATAGAACATGTTGATGCTATGTCACTCGGGAGTGATTGAGCCTTTCGACAATTTTTGTTACATTGTTACACTAGTTATAACTACAAGTTGAGTGTACATATAAATCCAACTGATCAAATATTTAAATATTTCTAATGTAAATGTACCTAAAAAACAATACCATGTCACAATCAATGTAAGGTAACTCTAAGCATTGGCTTATTTATGAGTTATGACATAATTCATTCCGCCTAATTATAAGATTCGCTTTTAATCTAAAAGAAAACGGTTTTAAGATTTTCTAAATTTTGCAGGTTTAATTCAATTGTTAAATGGACACTCACATCACAAGGATAATACTTGAGTGACATTGACCAACCACAATGTCGCAAGTGTTAAAAAAACAAAAAAAATATTGTAAAAGAGACATAAGAAAGTTACTTGTGACATTGTGGTTGGTCAATATCACTAATGTCACTAACCACAATGTTACTCAAGTGCTACCCGATCACAGAAGTTTTCATAGAGGGCGTTGAAAGAATCTCTCATCACTTTTTTAGTGTGGACCTTACTTAAAAAATAATTTTAAAATAAAGGGTTAAATATGTTTTTTGTCCTTATAAATATACCAACTTTTTATTTTAGTCCCTCTAAAATTTTCCTTTAAATTTTTGTCCCTATAAAATTTTCAATCACTATTTTTAAGTCAATTTTTGTATTTTTTTTTTTTAATGAAATTGTGCAGAATATTGTAAAAAAATTCTCAAAAAAAAAACATAAATTAAATATGAATTTTTAACATAAAAAATATAAAAATTCATATTAAATTCATGTTTCGTTATTTATTTATTTTTAGAGATTCTTATAACATTATGAATTTTTCTGCAAAATTTTATTCAAAAATATGCATTCTAAATTTGAGTTTACTTTAAAGGAGTGACCAAAAGTGAAGTTAAAATTTTTTTGAGGGACTATAAGTTGAAAAAAAAAATAGAGGGACTAAAATAAAAAGTTGACATATTTAAATATTTAACCCTAAAATAAATAAGTATTATTGAAATGTAATATTTTTTACTCAACGTTGAATTGTATAATGATATCAAATTAGTGATGAGATATATTTAATTAGTTTTTTTTAGGTCTTGAATTAGAAGAATTAGTTGCTTATTAAATATTGGCATATTATTCCTAAAATAAAGACATTAAAATGTTATAAATTAAGTAATTTTTAATTCGTACATGCAAGACTCATTTATGTATCTAAATGAAGGAACTCAGTTTTAGATGATCCAAGACTTTTTTTAAGATGAGATTTGAACAGGTATTTGTATGAAAATTTATGGGACAGCCATATATTTACATAGGAAATTAAATATTGAAACGAAAATTAAAATAATAGAGAGATAAAACAAAAACTTGATATAATTATTAGAGAGAAGATTGTCACAAAAATTATTACAAAATAGTTATACATATGGCAAATTCTATGGTACACCCAATATATTTGAGTGTACCGGTACACCCATTCTTTAAATTAATAGTTAAATGAGTTGTTTTTTGAAGAAAAATATTATTTTTTTTATCATTTATAATTATAATAACTAAATCTGATTCATCAAAAGTGTCAACGAAATAAAATTATTATTTTTTTAATTTTTATCACTCATAATTGAGAACATTTATTATTATTTTTTACGATAATATGTAAAAAAAAGTTACTATGATTCTTATAAACATTAAATGATGTTTTTTCTTATGAAATGTTGTTCTATAAAATATAAATATTAATAAATAGCTATTTACTACATAAAAAATGATCGTTAATTTATAAAATTAAGATGCAAGAGTACCGATACACCTCATCTTATGAGTGTACCGTAGAAGTTCCTCATATATCATTTCACTCTTTTAAAATTATAAATATATTAATGATTTTTTTTACCAAAATACATCTTTTAAATTTTGTTGAGAAAAGTAATCTCTCATGAAATTAACAATAGAGTTATTATTTGTTACAAAAAGTTGACATCACCGTATAAAATACATCACCGTGCAAAAAGTAATCTCTCATCAATATTATCATCAAACAAGGTGAGAGAAAATTACAATAAAGAAATCAAAATTATGTATATATATATATATATATATAGTAAAGTAATTTAATTGTTAGAAATTCATTCATAAAGATGAATAAGTGAAAATCAAGGGTTTAAATCTCGACTTCTTATATATATAATACAATTTATCAATCAACAATAACAATAAAATTTAATTATAGTTAGTGAAGTAGGCTACGTAGATCAAATTACGAAATAATAAAATTTGATTAGACTCAATCAAAGACAATACAAGATCAAACATTTGATAGAGTTTTTCTTTGGTCATTTGCAATACCATTGAAAAGCAATCACAAGAAGTCAGATCTTTCACACTCTATTTCCACACAATCTCATTTTCAAACTATCCCAGTTGTCTCTCTATTTACATATGAAATGTCTCACACTCAGTTTGTTAAGATTTCCTTTTGATTACACACACATATATACACACACACACTTTATGCTAGTTATTTATCCCCTAAGTACAAGCTCTCCTAAAAACAGCAATAACGAAGTTATGTTACAACATTATCTTATATCAAATTTTGAGACACACCTCAACATTTCTTTTCTCTTAAAAATTAAAATTCACTTGAAGAGGATTGTAAAGTAATCCTTGAAATCACTATAAGCAATATTAATTTTTCATTTATCTTTTTTTTAAATGTCTCTTGGCCTCAATAAAAGGGGACCTTTTCCTCATCCAGATAAGATAATAAGGCCCCTTTGCCACAGGAAAACATGAAAACAAAAAGAAAAGAAAGAAGAATTAATGGATGAAAATTGGTGATTGGATGAAAACTGAAGAATGAAGAAAATGTCTGTACGTATGTTTGAGATTCAACTTTTGAACCTTGTGATAGAAGAATTGATTGCATTGCAGTTGCAAGCAGAGGCAGGTCCCATACTGTGTTTTAACTCTGTTTCATTTTCCTGGAAATTCGAGTCCGAGTCCCCATGCTCCCTTTATACTATATACTACTCTATACAACTGCATGCAAGTGTTTTGAGATCAGAATCAATTCAATAGAATAATCGAAAATTGAATCAAATTAAACTAAACTAAAATCGTAAAAAATTGTATTTGATTTGAATGTATTTGGATCATTTTTATATTCATCCGCATGGTTTGAGTGGATTTGTGGTTTTTATTTTAGCAATATAACCAAACCAAATCAAATTGCAACATAAGAAAATATGAATTAAACATATGTCACGTGAACCAATACTCGAAAAATCAATGAAAACTTTTATGAAATGACATTATTTTTTCTCTTGTCAAATTTCTTATTTTCTTTTTATTCAAAAATGTATTTATGTACTACTTGAACTTTTAGATGATGATAAAATCTTAATCTTTTGCCTATCTTATAAAATATGATTACTTTTTATCCACATTTTTATTTGGTCTATGTAGTTGAGAATATTGTTGGATGATAATGAAATTGTTCCGTTAGATGAAATTTAAAACATTGGTCAAAATATGTTGTATTTTAATTTTTCAACTTGATTTTAATGTTGGATACAAAAAAAAAATTATTGTCTCGAAAAAACCGCAACAATCGATTCAATCCAAACCACATTTGTTTGATTTGATTTGTGTCGGATTGTATTTCAAAAACTAACTAAACCAAATCAAACCGCATATTTTTTTATTTTAAAGTTTGAATGACTTTTAACCTTAAAACCGAACTAAACTGCATAAACACCTAAGGAAAATGTTAAAAAACTTAATTAGAAATAAAAATATGTTTGAAAAGTAGTTGATTAAATTTCTTAAAAATTAAAATATTTTATTTATTAATGAAAAATTGTTATTTTTAGATTTTTAACATGTATAATTAAGACACACTTTAACATGACTAGTACTATAATATATATTGCATGCTTTTGTGGTTACGTGAGTAAGGAGGTAAAAGATCGTTCAAAAGGACAGAACAGTAGAGAAAAAAAGGCAGATAAAATTGTTAAGTCACATTGCTTGTCACTACTCCTGCTTCTGTACTTTATCCCTTTCTGCACTCAAATCAGTCGCCATTTCTCTGATTTTCAATCAAACATGACTTCTCCCTGCCCCAAACATAAACACAGACTGTTTTTGTTTTTAACATAATTAAATCAACGGGAATGATAACCGGTGCCTGCACGGCATTGGTTAAGCAGTCAAAATTAACAATTTATATTTACAAGATAATTTTTCAATTTTTGGATTTCTTAAGCAGTGTCCTAAAACACCGGTTAACAAGACCTTTAAATCAATTAATATATTTTTTTTATCCAATAATTAACCACTTCTTTTTTATTTCAAACTACACTGAAACAGCAACATTTTTGGAATGTCAGTAGTCCCTCTATTTTTAGTTATTTCCCATACTCTATTCAGTTTACCATATAAATTAATAGAATTATAAAAGAAAATATGATAAATAAATTTGTTGTTACTAGAAATATAGTGAATTTTAATTTTAATCTTTAGAACAAGAATCCGATGTTTTCGTTCTCGCAAAATTTTGTTTTGTTTTTGGTCCTTATCGTCAATTCATGCTCATATTCATGTCAAAATATTCACTCTTTAATTTTTAAGACATGTCCATGTTATATTCTTTTATTATGTACAACCATTGTATGTTCATATCATGTCAAAGAAATGTAAAAAACATGTCAAAATTATACTCCCTCTCGTCACATTTTAAGCAACTTTATTTTTTTAGATTCATTAAATAAGTGATGCATTTAGACTATATTATATTACAAATACATCAATTATTTAACAAATTTAAAAAAAAAAGTTATTCATAAATATGACTAAAGAAAGTATTCATTAAGGATAAAGAAAAAAAAAAACAAATTTTTTTGTGAGATAAAAACATCTCTTTTTATTTTTCAGAGACTATAATCAAAATTCGTTATATTTGTAAGGATGAAAAACTTAGTTAACTCAATAAAATATTATTTTAAAGTTGAAAAAGATTTATTTTCAATACAACATATTTTCTTTCTTTCTATTTTTACTTAGCAAATGTTACGAGACAGCATGACAGAAGAGAAAACAATATATAATTCTAAAGTGAATAAATATAAATAATAAATAAAACAACTACATCCATCTACTCTTCATGCAACTTCACTTGCCTATTTATATCATAGCATTTGCCTAGCTATAACATCTCAACACATCCTTCATTGTCCAATGTCCATTAGTTAGAGTTCCACCATACTTGTCACTTCTTAAACTCAATATGCTTTTGGTACCAACTACTCAAGAATCTCCCTCAAATGGCATCAAGCATCTCCAACTGTTGTATGAGCTCTGTGTGATAAAATTCATTGGTTTTCACTGTAGCAAATGGAGGTGGAGGTAGGGTTTTGATGGCGATATCCTCACTGAGCTTTATTATATTATAGTTTTTTTAATTTTAATTTTTAAGTTTTAGTTTTTTTTTCTTGACCTTGCAAGGCTTTTTTAGTGTTTTTTTCTTAGTAGTATCTTTTAATTTTTTTGTTTTAGAAATAATTTCTCCTCTCACCTTGTCAACTACTCCCATTCTCTTTATCCTTACCTATTCCTCCTGAGCTTATATGATGAAGTGTATGTGTAAATATTTTCTTTATGAACCTCTATTATGTTGAAGTTAAGCGTAAGCACTGTGTAAAGATTTGATCTCATGCTATGCTTCTGCATATTATCCAAGTTCAATTGTTTACTGCAGATCAATTACAATCCTGATTTATAAGTTAGATTTTATTTTGTGGAGAAATTTGCAAAAACAAGCAAGCTTATTGTATATTCACATAATAATATAATGTAATGAACAAGGTAAAATAAAAAAGTTTAGACCAAACAAAAAAACATGTGAACATGAACATGAAACAAAAAAGACTATTATAATGTTGCCAAAACAAAAGAATGCTTGTTCATCAATTGTGATGTTATTCACAAGCTAATAATGTGGCAACAGTTGATGATATTTAAAATCCATCATGTATATATAACTTAGAATTTCTTATATTTTGCTTTAATATTGTTGTAAAGGTAAAAGGAATGGCATAAAAAGAACCAAAAAGGAATAATTAATTAATCAGCATCCACTTCCTGTAGAAACGGATTGATTGAAAGAACAAAACCAAGATGATTTCCTTCTCTCAGTTTGAGAACTTGATCTTCCAAAACCAGAACCAGAACATCTTGTCAAATGGTTCCTTCTACTAGCACTTGTGCAAGGAACCAATGAAGGAGTAACATCAGCTCCCAAACAAAGACTAGAGTTGAGTCTGAATGAAGAGAATTGACAACTCAAAGAACGAAATCTTCTTGAAGGGGAAGAAAATTTGGATCCACGTGAAGTTATTGGTTTGCAAAATGGTGTCGTCATGTCTGTGGAATCACCAAGAACTTCACTTGAACACGTGCAAAATGTTAAGGACAAGTTTGTTGTTGACCTTTGCATTACTTTTGGTAGTGGTCTTGTGTCTGGAAGCTTAACAAATGAGACTATACTGTGGCGACATAGAGGACAAGCTATTGAACCTGGGGGACCATTTGTTCTTGTTGAAGTTGAGTTTGTGGAACAAAGGTACAAGGCACACTGTGTACAGAATTCATGATCACAACCTACATCATCAATTTATCATATGCATTAGTCCACATAAATAGTAATTTCCGATAACAATAATTTCCGATGTCATAGGTCTATGGGGTGTCAGATTAACAATATTGGTTTAGTGTTTGAGTTGACAACGTATATGACAAAATCGCGCTGTAACTTAGCTGCACTTAGTTTCAACAAAATCACATTGTCATGGTGAATTCATCAAACTCAGCGTCAATCCAAACATGCATTGAATGATTGTTTTTATTTTCTATTTCTACTAGAGTATTTTGGGTTCTAATGTGTGGCATAATTTTGCCAATAAAATACAAAGAGGTAGATGACAAAATATGGGTGTAAAAATCATAAACCAGATAGAGGTTGAAGAGAAAAGACATCAAAATCTAAAATGAAATAAATGGAAGAGAAAAAGATCACATGGATTTGACACCAAACACGTTCATGGAAAATAAAAACTGAGCAATGTCTGGTGGTGAGAAAGGGATATGACCGTGCAATAACTCCATATAGAAACACTTGCAAAATACGTTTCTCTATGGCTCTATTCCTTTACCATTGATTCAAAGGTTGTCATTACCAACATAGAAGCATAGTTATGTTTTTTCCCTTTGTTTTTGGTGTGTGAACATGTGCTGTCACCATTACTTTTTAATTATTTGCTCTTATTATTTGACAGGATCATACCATTTGTAGAAAACATATCCAAGCCTGACCAATTACTTAATATATGTAAATAAATATATCAGTCAAAATGAAATGACTAGATATTGTAAATAGAATATTTAGATTTTTGAGAATATCTACTTTGAATGTATTTTCTGGTAATGAGACCAAGCTTCCTTGACATTGCAATTGTTGCACATAAAAAGTTTAAGCATCTTAAAAGTCCAGATCATTTTTCCATGTAAAACCATCTATATCAGTATTGAGTGTAAATTAAAAGATTGTTATACCTTCTACAGCGACCATACATTTTCTTTCCAAACAAACTGCACATGGATCTAAGCATATAGGTGCTAATTCACTTGTCCTCCAGCCACATTCTCTGTTAGGAATTGATAACAACATAAGCAAGAAGAGGGAAAGATCAATAATAGTAACCTTTGGAATACATAAAATTTGAACAAATATGTACTGAGTTCACTCATTATTGTGATAATCTAATAGATTGATTTGAACAAATATAACCTTATTTGGTTAAACTATAAATGAAATGAAAAGATCAAAGCACTTTCAATGAAGCTGATGACACAGAAATTAAATATGTAATTAATGAACCTTAAAATGACTAAACTCATCTAGTTAGCAACAAATAATTTGTTTGCCTTTGCGCTAGGGATCTCTCCAAACCAAAGTATTGGCAAAACCTATATTGAAGATCTCTAACTCAACCAAATATGCACATAATCACATGACAAACAACCACATAAGCATAAATTTGAGTAAATTTTTCGTGGTATCATAGAATTTTATTCGGAACTCTTTGATAATCATGCTTGTCACCGCATTCAAAGTATAATCAGTTAAATCCACCTGCTGGCTGCTAGTTGACTTGAAATCAGAGCAGAGTCAATAAATTCATGGAAATAAATGTCCTTGTTAAAATCAAATGATGCTAATTTCTATTAAAACAATTTTTCACATGGTTTTCCCATAAAGACCAAAGCTGCTGTCAACCAATATCAATCTTGAAAGGTTATTGATTGTTATGAAGAAATTGGTTGAATTTTGAGAGGATGGCTCTGAAAGACACATACCTAGCAATTTTTACAATGCTCATAAGTGGAAGAGATATATATGGCGAAGGAAGAACTTGTAAATTTTCGGCTGGAGGTTCTTTTAAGGTGTCCTCAAGCCAACTTCTATGCCATGAACGAGCAACCATCAAGGGAGTCCATCTTCAAAACAAAATCAATAGAGTAAACAAAACAATTTGAAATCCATTTAAGATACATAGTGCTTGAGACAATACAAATCTATGTTTGCTTCATGCAAGTACAACAAAGTTCCATACATAAACTTATAAAATTGTACATATTTCCAATACGATAGATACTGAATCTCGTAGTAAGTTAAAAACAAGGGGTAAAGGTTATTAAATTTCCTATGATCTAAATAGATCATAATATTTATATCTTTAACATGCCAAGCTGTAAATAAGGTAAGTACTATGTATTTATACATACCCATTTGCATTCTCAGCTGTCAGACTAGCACCCTTGGCAATCAATAGCTGAAGATAATACACAATAAAAAATTAATGTATATTCAATCTGAAGAGCAGCAATATATTTTCAGTTCCAAAATTATATTTTTATCCTAAAATGAAACAGTCTTCTAAAGGAAAATAGAAACACACTTGACAACATTGTGCATTTCCACCACAAGCTGCATAATGGAGTGGAGTGCTCCCAGAACCTGTAAATAAAAATAGATAGCAGTTAGTGGAGATCAAACTAATTAAATTAGGGGTCCACTTTAAACATGTGGCATTTTCTCTTATGTAGTACAAGGGAAAAAAAATTAGTTCAAATCCTCTCCTAATTGAATTCAATAAATGTTTACTGAGAGCTATACTGCTAAGATTTAGAAGTAAATGAAAGAGGGATAAAAACCCACTTAGACACCAAGGATGTGCTTAGTAAACCTTCGACAAGAGGAAAACAGTGCAATGTGTAGAATGTAGATAATGGAATATGATGGAAAGGTTTTTAGTATTAGTTCATTGTTCTTCAAGCTCATGCTAAATGACGATAAATCAACAGTTTTGGTTTAGAATATAGTAAATGTTTAGATTGGGATGTGAGATTGGCAGAATCACTGAGGGCTACCACGATTTTAACAAACGTACACTTTGAAGCTTCAATAAAATCACCGTGCCAGCGTGATTTGGTCAAACTCAACGCCAATCCAAACCTGAGTTACAGTTAAATTTCTACCACTGCAAATTTTGACGTGCTAAGCCATTGTAAAGTAAGTTTGGTTATCAAGTTCAACTATGCACTTCCTAAAATTTCTCTATAAACCAAATGTTGAACAATATTGATGAGAAATGGCAAGGGTGTGTAGGTTTGGTTACAATACCAATTATGCATGTTTCCAAAAGAAAAATAAAGAAGCACACATGGATATGGAAACAATCGACAGATAGGAGGAATATAAATGCCGACTTTCCAAAGCAAGTATTTGACATCACTTAATCACATGAACTAGGAGATGATAAATAATTACCAATTAAATCAATAGTAGTTCCATCCTCTGCGGTAACCTCGGACACAGAAGCTCCCAAGTCCAAGAGCAACTGCACACTTTCAACATGGCCATTCAATGCTGCCATATGCAGCGCAGTGATGCCTCCATCAGAAGTTTTGTTAATTACCTCGCAAACACCACTTTGTATGCAACCATTCAAAGACAGAATTAACTTACTGCAACAGTTTATAATGGATGACAACAATAGAACTTCTGAGTGAGAGTACCTTTGATCAAATTCTGAGATTGATATCTGATCACCTGCCTGTAATATATCCCAAAAGTTAGGGATGCTTGGTATATAGTCTGTAAGGATTAGCCGAATGCACCGAGTGTGGCCATTTAAAGCAGCCAAATGGAGGGCAGTACCTCCATTCAGGTAATCCGTTTTATGAATCTGCAGTCCAATTTAACAAGCAATATTTCATACAACTCATTCTACCAATAATTTATCACATTGTTAATAAAATAGCACAAAATCGGTTTGCAGTAATGATCTTACATTAGCTTTAAAAATAATCAGGGTCTGAACCACCTCCCAATGACCATGTTGGCAGGCTTGCATCAATGCAGTCTGTTAATGATATTAACTGTAAAGTAAGTAAAAGAAGTTTCCCTCTCCGTAAACGAAAGAAACATGGCGCTATTCATACCCAAAACAACAAAAGTTACAGTTTTAGACAATTAGCAGAAGATTGTGTGCCAGATCAATGTTTTCAAAGGCAAATCGCAGAGAATAGGGGTTTGTTTGAATTCCACTATGCTACAGCACCAGTGAAGGCACAATTTGAAAACAATTTGTACTAATTGCATCGCAGAACAATAGCAGTTTGTCCAAACTCCGTCAATCTGTGGTGCTATAGCTTCTATTTGACATCGCTATGCTAGATTGAGCTATAACTTTGCATTGATGCGACAACAGATATAGTCAACTATATTAAGGAAAAGAACATTGAAACAAATTAATATTGGATTACCTGACCACGATAATTCCTGAGATTAATATCAACACCAGACTCAAGCAAGAGATACACTATCTACAATGCAAAACACAACAGATATGTTAAAGACTAATTGAGAAAAACACGATATAAGAAAATGAGGTGCATTGAATTGTAATTATATACCTCATGGTGGCCATGAGCTGCAGAGTAATGCAAAGGAGAATTACGAACTCCAAAAGTCGAATACCTTGCAAGACGTGGATTATATTCCAACAAGGCCTTAGCCTCTTGAACATCACCATCTCTTGCTGCAGAAACTAGTCTCTCCCCAGATGCAGAACATCCAAAAGAATTCCCAACCAGGCTTAGAAATTTCATGTTCCTCAATAATTATTAATCAACACAACAATTAACTATAATCAAGAAATTGGAATCAGGGCCAAGGTTCCTTCACACACAGCCTTATTAAAAAAAAAAAAAATCCCAAATTTCACTCTTTGACAAAATTCTCTGACGTGAAATCTTCAAACCTTAATCAATTCAAAATGTTTATATATACAATCATTCACTCATTTATTCAATCCACCAAACGAACAACAAATCAATAAGATTTCTCTAACATCAAAAGAAATTGGTTGCAACTGTCAAAACCACCCTCACAGGATTCTTGAGGTTTTCTCCACAAACCTTAAACCAAGGCAACAGTAGAATTCCTGTGTCTCAAACTGCTCATTAAATATTAAAAAACCAATCATTAACATATTTTAAACAAAAAAAGTAAACCAAATAAAAAAGACACAATTTTCAAAGCAAATCTTTGTACCTTAAAGAAGAATCCACAATTCACGAAGCGGATATCGTGTTCCTGACATCAAAATGTGAATATTCCTTTTAAAGAATGAAAAAGCACCCAATTTTCCTATTTCCTAATACAACATTTACAATCATACCAAAAATGAATAAGAAATCAAAAAATTCCCTTCATAGACAAAGATTTTCTTCCATTTTCTGGTTAGTAGGAGAAGATTGATGAAATGAAATTCAAACCACCACCTTCTCCTCCATTAACCGAAGGGAAGCAAAAAAAATAAAAAATAAAATACAACGAGGATAGAGATTTTGCTAAAAAAAAAGTGAAATTGCTAAAAATAAGGAGATGAATAATTTATATCCGAAAAAGGTGGCAGATTGTATTGGAAAAGAGGAAGGTGAGAGGTTCGTTCTTGTTTGATCACAAACAAGTAGTACTAGCGGCAAAAACAACGAGGGAGAGAGAGAAAGAAAAGGTTAATATTTTGTTGTGAGCATGATTGATTGGAATGGATGTTATTAAAAGAGAGTCAACATAACATGCTAGTTGTATTGTTTCTTTCTGTGTCCCCTCTGTTTACGGAAGAGAAATTCATTCCATATATAATCACCGAACATACACCTCGAGGCCTTCAATCTAGGCCTAGCTTAGGGGTCAAAATCCTACTAGCACTCAATAATAAGAGTAGAGTTGTCAAAACGGGCGGACCGGTTTAGGGTCGGGTCTAACGGGCTTCGGGCTTTAGTAGGCCGGGTCAAAAAGTCTGGTTGAAATATACTATCCGAACCCGGCCCTACACGGGCTGCGGGTTAAACAGGTCGGCCCGTATTAAAAATTATATTTTTTTATCTTAAAAAAATACTATAAAACACTGTTATAATTTTTTTTATAAATAATATTTTTAATATGTTTAAATAATGTCTAGCACAAAAATAAATTGTAAATATTTTTCGTACAAACGTGGTAAACTAAAACGACGAGGAAAATTATTTTAAATGAATTAGATACGTTATGGTTATAGATATTTATATATTCGATCTTTAAAACTATAAATAACGAAACAAATAAATATAATTTTATATTACATTTATATTTGTGTTAATTCATTGAATTTTCACTTTGTTTTTTACTTTGATAATCAACTAAGTAAAGAATTATTTGAAAAATATATATAATTTATAGGATTTTTTTTTATTATGCGGGCTAACGGGCTACCCATGGCCCGTTCGGGCTAGCCCTAACGGGTACCGGATTTTTAAGGGCCGGGCTAAAAAGCCCTATTAAAATTCGGGCTCAATATTTTAGGCCCAAGCCCTATATTTTTTCGGGCTAAACGGACCGGCCCATACGGCCCGGCCCGTTTTGATAGCTCTAAATAAGAGCAGTGCAATCTTCATTTTGCGACTCCGAAATAAATCATCAAATTAGTCCATATCTTTCTTAATTATTTTTTGTCCATGTTTATTCTCGCGTTTGGTTGGACGAGGCCGTACGTTAGCCAAGAAGCTTATATGTATAGCTTCTTAAAACTGTGCTGCCTCGAGACGCGGTAATTAGATATTGGAGGCACAATCAAGCATGTGCTTAATTTAATCTTTAACTTTATTAATATTTTGGTTTAATAACAATTTTAGCCTCCTAACTTTTCTAAAGTTGCGATTTTGGTCCCCTAAGAAAAAAACTATAAAATCTCCCCCTAAGTTTTGCATTTGTGACAGTTTTGACCCTCAAGGTCAATTTTGACTCGGTCTACGTTGATGTGACACCCTAAGTGAGATGTCACGTGTTATTTATTTATTTTTTACCAAAAATTGATCTTGGGGGCCAAAACTGCTACAGTTGCAAAACTTAGGGGACGGTTTTGTAATTTTTTTCTTAAGGGGTCAAAATCACAACTTCGTGAAAGTTAGGGGGCGAGAACTACTATTAAGCCTAATATTTTAAGGTCTTGTTATCTTGTGCCCTTAAGCACAAGTTAAGGAATCCAAAATTATAAGTTTTTCATAGAAAAAGAACATAATTTTGACTTTAAAAAATTGAATAGAGTTGAATGCACAACTTTTAAGGCATTTATTTTTATTTTAAATTCCTTAGCATGTGCCCTTGGGGCACATGTTAACATTTGCCATATTTTAAACTAATTTATCTTTTTGTCAAAAGTTTTTCAATTAGATCATTGTCTTTATGTTTTTGTCACATGGTGAGGAACGTAATTGAGAAACTTTTGACAAAGACAATGACTAGTTTGTATTAATAGAGTCACATACTAATTTGAGGGTGACTTACAAATCAGAGACCAATTTAACAGTTTACTCGTCAATTTTGTTAGGGGATTAACGATTATCGCTAAAAAACTCTCACACAAATGCAAATGCAAATGAAAATCCCGAATTTAAATTCGGATGATCATATAAAATGTTAAACTAACCAATTTTGTATTCGGCGTTAGGCTAAGTCTTTTGAAGTTAAACTGCTACGTTGAAATTGACACCAAGAAAAATCAAACACAAGGCCTTAGAATTGAGTTGAGTCTTATATGCTTAGAAAACTGAATCTTTAATATAAATGTACTGATTTGTAAGACATCTTAGGGTCCGTTGATGGTCAAGATAGGATAGAGGTGAGATAGAATATGAAGTTAGATAGAGACAGAATAAGATATGAACATAATAAGCATTAATCATGTCATGTGTTTGACGTCCATATGATAACAAACGTGATGTCATTACAATTAAAGAAAAAAAATCACTCTCATAATTAATTAAATATTATAAAAATGACAGAATATCATGATAATAATTAAGGAATGATCTTCTTATGCTATTAGGATAGTTTCTAACCCGATCTATATTCGGGACAAAAATTACAAAGAAAAACCAAGATATGATGGGGAAATAGTTTATTTTATCCTATCTCTTTGGTGCATCGAACATGATAATTAAGTCGAATATCCTATCTCTTTGGTGCATCAAACATGATAATTAAGTCGAATATGATTAATATATCATATTTTATCTCCTTATCCTGATCATAAAACAGACCTTTAATGTTAATATCTTCCTATTGATCAAATACGTAAATTAATCATTGAAATTGTAAGCGTATTTTAAAAGTCTCTTATCTCTTATATTTACAAATTATCAAATATGTACGGTCCAAATTGTAAAATACCATTCAAAATCGTTATTGTATCAATTATGAAATTGAAATGCCTATGAGAGTAAACTTTCATTTTGATATATGAAATTGAAATTGTCCTAGTCTTTGGACAAACTAGTCCTTTCAAGCTTCTCGTTCATTGTGTGGTACATTGCGTAACTTTATGGAGATCATGTATCTTCCTTCCTTTCTCAAAGCGGTTAGTGATGATATATACAAGAAATATGAATTTTTTGCGTCATTATCCGGTTTAACTGTGCTTTGACTCAAGTTTCAAAAATCTACATATTAAGTCTGTGGTCTTAAGAAAGAATCAACTCCCATCGTTCAGCTGTTTTAGCATTACCTAATCTTCGATCAACTGGAATTAAAAGGCTTCCTTATCAACTAGTCTAATCACTTATTTACCAAAGTGAACAATCATTTTTAGATGTAAACAAGCCCACACTCGCATAAAAAATAGACATCAATTAATTATTTGAAGAAAAAAAAAATTATTTAATTATTTTCTCTTCCTTTCTTTTTTCAAATATGTATGTGCTCAGATGAATTAGCAAAATATTTTCCAAAAATAAAAATTATACATAGTTTCAATACGATTTGTCAAATATAGATTCTTGGTGGAACAATATAATTTATCTACTTTTCGACCGAGTTAACACCTAAAATGTAAATAAAACAAATAATGGAATTATTTTTAATAAGCAATAATGGAATTTTTTTTAATTAGTTATTTAAACCTGTTTCCTTAGGTACAAATTAGCATGATCCTATTTTATATTTTTGATTTCTTATTTATGATAATTGTTAGCATTTTTAGTGAGAGAAAAAATATTTGTTAGCATTTGTCAAATCTTATTATGTTAAGTTTAACATTCTAAAATTTTTCCCTCAAAAAAAAAAAGTTTAACATTCTAATTTTTTTGTATTACTTTTGTTTTGGAAATTTTTATTTTCTTTTACTTCCAAACCATTGATCATGTTATCAATCAATGCAACCAAACTACCATTAACATTGTCAATGCCTTTGGTCCTTTGAGATCGTTTTAGCCCTTTAATGATAATTGTTGACATGCCAACAATTATAGTTCCAAAAACACAGGAAGCAAAAGGCTGTCCCCAACGAAGTGGTGAAGAGGCAACCATTTTTGTGCTATGAATGATGGATACCTCATGCTGTAGTGCGTTGTCTAACCCAATACTACATGTAGACAATTGGAATCTTTCATGTGTTATTTTCATACACATCACATTACGATAAAAAATTAAATTTAAATTATGCACCATCTTCGTTAACGTTAAATAAAATTACGTTTAATATTTGTTGTTCAATTTATTTTTTTGGAAAAAATACATATAATGGTTGCTGCTATTTTTTAGACGATTAATTAAGCTGCCCAAGTAAAGCTAAACGATTCACTAAACATTTAGGATGTCTTGTTCGGAAGAGAAGTTGGAAAGAGAGAAATAGGTTAGAGAGAGTTTGTGAAGAGAGAAAGTGATAAGAAATAGAAAAGATTTGATGTATTGTTTGGTATAAAAGAAAGAAGAGAGAAATAGAAGAAAAAAAAATGTTATTATTTTCAAAAGGATAAAAATATCCTTGATAAGACAACATTATAATTTATGATTTAAAAAACCAATGACATATTAGACTTTTTTTGTCTTCTTCCCTCTTTCTTCTCACTTTTGAAGAGAAACAAAAAAAAGTATGGGGCCCACAATTTATTCTTATCTCTTTTCAATTTCTCTTCTTGCCAAACAAGAGAAATCTCCAACTTCTCTTCTCTATCTCTCTCTCCTCTATTTCTCTCATACCAAACAAAGGCTTAAAGAATCATGAAAATTATAGGGTGTGATTTCAATCAAATCTATCATTGGTGATATTGTTTTTTAATTGATAATTTTATAATTCTTCGATCTAACATTTATAATTCTTTATCCCCGTAAGCTTAATTTAGTTGGTAGGAATATTGCATGTTATATATAGGGGTCGGGGTTTGAACCCCGGACACCCCACTTCTCCACATTTAACTGTGTGAGCTATAGTCACTAGACTACCTGAGGAAAAAAAACATTTATAATTCTTTGATTGTTAGTTTTTATTTTATTGTCACTTTGGTCTTTTCAAAATAAAAACAAAAAATTCAATTGTGTGGGTGATTTATTTTAGTTGGTAATTTTGTTCTTATTGTATTTATCAGATTAAAAAAAATTGGTCTCGTGTCCTCTTATCTTTGTTAGGGTGTGTTTGATTGTGAGAAGAAATTAAGAAGAGAGAAATAGGTGAGAGAGAATATTGTAAGAGAGAAAGATAAGAGAAATAGAGTAGATTTGATGTGTTGTTTGATTTAAAAGAGAGAGAAGAGAAATAGAAGAGAGAGAAGTGTTGATTATATTTAAAAATACTAAAATACCCCTTCATTAAAAAACCTATCAATCTCACATTTTATTTTACTTAAATTAATTTCAGTTAATTAATTAAGTCATTGGTTTTTTTGATTTGGTAACCTAAAATATAATCAAATTAATTAAATAATACAAGTGGCTTTAGGATTAATCTAAAATGGTTTTTTAATTAATTAAAATAATCTAAAAAAACTAAGTGATTAAGAGTTAAATTAATATTTAATTAACGGAGGGAACAAATATTTATGTGTTACTCTCCTCTTTAAAAAAAAGTGGCTTACTCGCTCCTTCTTTCAAAATAAAATGTGTGTTATATATTTTTTCAAAAAAAAACTATTTTTTTTTGGTTACTCAAAAAAAAAAGAAAAACTATTTATGTGTGTTACTTTCTTTTGAAGGAATGTGTGTTACTAAAAAATCCATATTTACCGTAAAAAAAAAAATAAAAAAAAAGAAAAGAAAAAAACCATACTTATGTGTGAAAAAAGAAATGTCACTGTACGTGGAACAAATGCTTAGTGAGAAGAATACAACTAATTTGCAAAATGCTGTAAAAAAAAAAAAAACTACTTTGCAAAATAAACAAAAGTAGTGTTCCCCCAACTCTCTTCCCACATCAGCGAAGAAAAGAAAAAGGGATGGGTCCCACCATAATAATTTCTCTCTATCAAATAGGAGAAGTTTGATATCTCTCTTCAATTTCTCTATCCCATATTTCACTGCAACCAAACACAGTGTTAGTGACAGATGTTAATTTTGCATTTTTTTTTTAGGGAAATGTTAACTAGTGTCCCGGACACTAGTTAAGGAGATTAATATGAAAACTTTACATTGGAAAATAATGAGAAGTGGAATGTTTCACTTTAGAAAAGTCAAAAAGTTGTTGTCTTTAATGAAAAATTTATATATTTAACTTTCTTAACTAATGTCTCGGGGGTACCGCACCGTTAACACAACCCTTTCTTAACTAAAGTAAAAAAATTTGTTAGTAATTGTGTTGTTAATGAATTTATATGTTCAACAGTTCATCCTTAACTTTTTCTTATACGTGGTTAACTATGAAAATATAAATCGCATAACCCCATATGTATAATTTTATGGAAATGTTAACGAGTGTGTTATGGGACATTTTTTAAGACCTTTAAAAGGTAAATTTTTCTTTTGAAAATTAATGCAATCAATGCATCGGAAATTGAAATTTTTGACTTTTTTATAGAATAATTTATTCTTTTGAAATGCTTAAAGAGTGCCCCGAGGGTGTACTCGTTAATAAGACCCTTAATTTTATATGCCCTATACTTTTCATCTTTACTGCGTGTGATAATACTTTAAGTGAGGATGAGTTTTGAGCTCATAATGGTTACATGATTATATACAACGGCACACCTTACATGAGTGTGAAGACATACGCCACCTTCTATGAGAGACTTGGGCAATTTTCCTAGAGCGCTCACGAGCAACCCTAAGTAATATGACCTTAAAAATTGTGGAAATATTTATCGCGGAACTATCACAATTTTAAAGGTGAAAGTGTGTTGTGTGAGGGTTTTACAAACATAAGGTGTTACCTCACTTCACTATGTGTTAATTCAATCCTTAGGAAATTAACAGTGAAGCATAAAAAATCTTTCATTGCGCAAAACTCAAATCATTTTCCTTGTTCGAATACAACGACAATCAATTAATTTTTACTTCTACATTTATTTATCTTCTAAAAACTTTAACTGATTTGATTAATTATTTATCTTTTAAAAAGACTTAGCAGCGCAGCTCGTTACTCGTTTGTCTTCTACTCATGCATAATACTCCATCCGTCTATATATGTAAGATTCTTTCTATTAGATGCAAAATGTACTTACATAGAGGGACGAATGGAGTATATATAAAACTCAAATTCTAGAGTAAAAAATTAATTAATTTCTATGTTTGATTACCTTAATGTTAAAGGTATATAGAACATAACCACCAATGACTCATTCCCATAATTTTATTGTCACTAGTATGATGATGATGATAATAATAATATTTTATCGGTCACGAGTGATTGGCTGCAACGACAATAAGACCTTTTATTTTAGAGAGACAATAAGACCTATTGAAATAGCTTGCCTACTAGTATCTTTATATAGTAATGTCTTTGTCGAGCAAGAAGGGGTCAAAAATAGGTTCATTGCTTTCTATTCTTCTCTCGGTTATTCTAAGCATTGTTTGTGAAGCTTCGTTGTGTTCTAATTTTGAGTATGCTGATTCAGATATGCAGTTGTATAAACCTTAGAAAGCAAGATAGTTATTGGATTGCATTGAAGATTTACTAGAAATTTGCTTTTAGGTAGTGACTTTTGTCACTGCACACGACTCTCTTCTATTTCTTCTTAACTATCCAAAAAATATATCTCTATTAATATTTCTAAGAGTAAGTAAATCCTCTTTTATCATCTCTATTCATAAGCGGTGGTGAAGTTAGACAAAATTTTACGGGGGGACAAATATATAGAGAAAGTAGAATATATTTTATGAATCTTATCTTAATAATTTAGGCAAATATTAGTTAGGGCAATTGCCCCCAATCTTATGTAACTAGATACATGCCTAAAAGAGAAAATTATTCTAGAAGTTGTCATACAATGTTTATATATACACACACTACAAGAAATATGCTATTTGCCAGAGATTTTGATAGGGACATTAAACCCTTGGCAAATTTTAGCCAAGGAAAATCCCTGACAAAATGACATTGCTAAGTCTGGGACCACTTACCATTTGACAGGGATGAGCCCCTTACAAATGTACACGTGCCCCCAGGTTGAGTTGACCGCGAAATGGAATTTCAAATTGGCTGACATGTTCAGCTTTTGCAGACAAAAAACCAGGGCTTTACACAAGGACTGCCCCTCACAAATGACAATACAGCAGAGAATCTCTGCTTTTGTCAGTTACTTGTCAAGTCAGCTGGGCCTGCCCCTCGTTTTACCCCTGTCTTTTTTTTCTGGCTATATATATCTGATCTGTGTGCATTCATCAGTGTTTGGCACTTAGAAAAAAATTCTACTCCTCCATTTTCTCAATACACTCTACTCTTCAACATCAATATTTTTACTCCTTTATCTTCTCTAAGTTTGGTAAAACCCTCTTCACTTATTATATTTTTGTGTTTTGATTTTTTTTACCACTTACTAACATAAATATTTTCATGCATCAATGTTCAAGATTTTTTGCCTCCTCACGTGGTTCCTTGCTAAGCTTGCTCTCTGGATTTGTTCTTCTCATCAAACTTCAACAAGTTAGTAATTTTTCTACTTCTAAATAATATTGATATAGATGATATTTTTGAATTTATTAGTAGCTAATATATGATGTTTGTTTTTATGGATATATATATGATGTTATAAATTTTGCAAGATCCGTTTATAATTTGTTTTATATTTCGAATTTTTTTTAGAAGAAATAGAAAATAATATTGTTAAGGAAAATAATACTGTTTTTTTTAAAGAGGAAAATAATACTGTTATGATTTTTTTCCGAATTGTTTTGTTAATAAAACTGTTAAGGAAAATAATTTATTAGGGAAAATGTTAATTAAAACTAGAGAAAAAAATTGTAAAATAATATTTTTATTTTGATTTATTTTGAAAACTGTATGATTAGAGAAAACTTTTTTTTCTTTTTCTTTTTTAATTTAAAATTTAAATAAATAAATGTTATGTAGAATGATATTTGTTGATGATATATGTTGGATGTTATTTAGATGATATTTTAAATTATTTACAGATATATGCATGTTGTTGAATATTCATATTATTATGGAATGTATGAATGTTTTTTTTTTTGCTGTGACAAAATGGAATAGATGCATGTTGTTGAATATGTGATTTTTAGGTAGATAAAATATTACACTAATTAAAATAGTTAATTATTTACTAATTAAAACTTTTTTTTTAATAATTAATAACTTGTTTATTTATGTAGAAAACAGTTTATTTATTAATTAAAACGGTATTTTTTAGGTAGACAGCTGTTTAGATACTAATTAAAATGATTTTTGAACCATTTAATTGTATTTGAAAAACAACTTTTAAAAAAAATCGAATTTTTAATTAATTTAAATTCATTTTATTTATTAAAATTATTTTAAAAATATTTAATTAATTAATAAAAAAAATTAAAAATATCTTTTATTAATTAAAATGATTTTTGAACCATTTAAGTTTATTTGAAAAACAACTTTTAAAAAAAATTGAATTTTTAATTAATTTTAAATTCATTTTATTAATTAAAATTATTTTTAAAATATTTAATTAATTCATTAAAAATTCGGTTTTAAAATAAAACATTTTTTTAAAAAAAATAATATACAAATTCGGTTTTAAAATAAAATAAAATTTAAAAAAAAAAATATAATATACAGTTTGTCAAGGGTTAAACCCCTCGGAAGTCCCTGGTTTTTTGCTGATATGATCTGACCTTCCATCAGTCAATCAGTGCGTCAGTCAGAGCAGACTGCACAACAGAAAGAAGTGAGGAAATATGCCAGGGGTTAAGAGAGGGACAAAGTCAGGCCATATACCAAGGGTTGAGCCCCTCTTTTTTTCCCAGGGGTGTAACCCCTGACAAAATATTTACGACGAGCGCTTTTGCCAGTACTTCTGCCCCTGGCAAATTCCCTCACAAACGTCCCTTTTTTCAGGGATTCTGTCATTTTCTCAGGGATTTTACCCCTGACAAAGGTAATGTTTCTTGTAGTGATATATATATATATATCATTTCTCATTTCTCATTTCAAAATACAATCACCAAAAGGAATGTTTGACTCTAATCTCTCATAATAGCTAATTCTTCATCAACATTTAGATGATGCATTAATATTTAATAAACAACCTAATTCTTTCTGACTTAAAAAAATATGAAATGAGAAAGATTCTTTGACCCTAGAGTGGTGCCAATTCTTTCGATTTCTTGAACAGCTCCGTTCTGTTTAATCCCCCTCCTACACAAAAAGAACATATTTTTATTAAAGCAACGTAAAATAATGCTAGACAATTGATATATGTGTGCATATATAAAATAGGCTAAAATATGGTTTTGGTCCCTGCAAATATGTCTCGTTTTGGTTTTAGTTCCTGCAAAATTTTTTTGTTGTTTTTGGTCCCTGCAAAATATTTTGTTTTTGGAAATAGTCCCTACAGGGACTATTTCCAAAAACAAAATATTTTGCAGGGACCTTTTTCAAAATCAAAAGATTTTGCAGGGACTATTTCTCTAATAAATGGTTAAGTCATCATGTGACACGTGTGCAAATTATCACAAAAGTGGAGCCAGGGACCAAAACCAAAATGAGACATATTTGCAGGGACCAAAAACAACAAATTTTTTTTGCAGGGACTAAAATCAAAACGAGGCATATTTGCAGGGACCAAAACCATATTTTAGCCTATAAAATATGCAATTTGACATGAGAGGCACATTGCAGCTATCTATTGAAAATAATATAGGTATTGGTATGTTGTCCACCACACTCACATACTACATTCTTTTCTAGTGGCTATTGCATTTACTTATTTTTCCGTTTTGAGACTAACCTTTATTTTTTAGGGGTTCAAAGACTAACTTTAAAAAATAAAAAATAAAAAATAAAAAAAAAACTCGACATCTAACTCAAAAACCGGTTAATTCAAAGGGTCTAATCCCAACAAAAACTAACCTTATTAATCAACTGAAAGTGTCCATTGGACATGTTAAATCTTCATATGTACACGAGAGGGCATTAAAACTTCCAAGGCCAGCTTATTCAACAATTTAACAAATCACACATGTCACATTGTAACTCATCATATCGCATGCATGGAAAATAACAACTAAATAGACCAACTTGATGTGACATTTTCGTAAAAAAAAAAAAAGAATTATGTGACATACACAGACTATGTTTGGTTTAGTGGAAAGATAACAAGAGGCAAAAAAGTCAATGGAAAGATTCACTTGCCATCATTTGATACCCTGTAAAAGGAAGAGGAAAGAAAGTTTCAGCTGGACTCTACAAAAAATAGCTTTCCTCTCTGGGCTAGACGGAAACATGAAGGACGAGAGGCACTTTTTTTTTTTTTTTTTTTTTGGTTCTGCGGTGGTGAGAATTGAGTTTCAGAGAATCGATTTTGACTAAAAGTGAGTTGAATGTAATTGATTTATGTTTGGATACAATAATCTTTTTTTTTAAGCAAGTTTGGATACAATAACCTAAAAGTATAATTACCAAAATGAGTTTTAATTGTATTTAAAACTATATTGATATTTTATTTTAAATCATTATTTTAGATAATTATTTAAATTTATATTTGAGCAAATTATTATTTAAATTTATGTTATGTTATCAATTAAAATTGTAAAATAAAATACATAATTTTTTTACCAATTAAAATAAAATACATAGCATGATTCAACGATTAAAAAAATTATAGAAGAATGATTGCATATAGAAAATAGTTGGCCATGATACCATGGAAAAGAAAATCAGGAGCATGGTTTACATATAAGAAACCAGGGCATAACGGACAAATAGGGATATCATATCAAATACTAATTGTTTAGCAAAAGAGTAGAATTGAGTTGGTTCAACGCATAAGCTTCAAAACTGAGCTTCAGACCAACTCACGTTTGGGCTCTAGAATACTCACCGTGCAACCAAACAGATACTTAGTGGTTAGAAATTTTACTTTTATGAAGAATGATTGAGATGTCTGAAGTTCGAACCCTGACCCTTACATATACAATGTTCCTACCAATTAAACTAAATTTACGGGACAAAATATTCTATTTATATCAAAGTTTTAACGGAGGCCATTAGCCATTTTGTAGTTTAAAATTTATTTAAAAAAATTGTTAAAACTCTTGTAATTAAATTTGCAAAATTGCTGACTTTGATTAACTTGAATATAAAAAAGCTTCACCTAAAATTCAATTAAAGTTACTTGATAAAATCAAAGACGATTGTTAGGGTTATTTTTGTCATTGTGCAAATATATATCCTTCTTTTATCTTAACTTTTTATCAAATCAAACAAGATAATATAAAGTTTTTAGCTTTCTTTTTTTTCACTTTTTCTTATACCAAACAACTAAATAATACTTAGATTCATTTCCTTTCACTTTATTTTGTGATCCAAACACAGTGATAGAAAATTTGAGAGAAATAGAATGTTATGATGTTATTTCAAGATTCTATTATGAGACTATAAGACTAAGTGGCCGTTTGGTTTCACATTTGTTAACCATATATATGTGTTTTCCGGTCTTAAACTTGATTCTTCTATTCTGCAACATGCTTAATTCTCTTTTCTAGCATCAATTCAGTGTTTGTTTGACTCCACTTTAAAGGGGTCAAAATTCATTCTGAAAGTGTTGAATTGATTCCGACATGTTTGTTTGTTGTCGAGTAGAATTGATTTTGCCTTTATAATTGATTTTACTTAAAGATATGATTTATCATTTGTGATTCTATAATTGATTTTCACACATAAATTTATAGTTAAACTCACTATAACATAAATGTATGCAAATACAAACCCTTTTAGTCACAATCACATTTAATCAAAATTAATTATACATAATAAATTATATCAAAATTAATTCTCTCTACACACAATCAAACACACACTAAGCCTCCAAAATCAATTATAAGAAAAACTTCAAATTCTAGCTTTCAAATTGAACTCCAAATCAATTCTACCTTTATTGTTGGTTGGCAATTAAATAACTTATTTTCGTCCATATTTGTCTTCACCTCCTTCTCTCTTTCTCTTACCTCAGATCTCTTTTGTTTTTCTCTCATCTTCCTTACTTATCCTTACCTCTTCAATAGTTTATTAATCCAATTGATAGGTAAAACTGGAATACCATCTATATGCCACGAGCACGAGGTGTGGACAATATAGAGAGGAAAATTACAACAAGAGTCTAATATGAATCAACAATAAATTAGTCTAGGATTTGTCAAAATAAATAAATAAACTAGTCTAGGATAAAACACTTTCTACACAAAAGAAAACCAAAAATCAAGGTATCATCAAACATGAATTTTAACTTTATTACGAAGAAAATCAATATTGATTTCCTTGTTGCCGAAAAAGAACAATTGATAGGTAAAACTGGAATACCATCTATAGCATGATGTATATACAGTGGCGTAGCCAGGATCCTGGAATAGGGGGTTCGGACCTTTCAACTTTACTAGAGCTATGAAAGTTTTGTGCAGTTATTTTTTTTCTTTTAATTATCATTTATTTATACTACTAAATTTATAATTTTCGTCATTTTTTTTCAATCAAATATCTATTTTTTTTTGCATAAATGTTTAATTATTATTTTTTATATTTTCCATATTTTGTATAAATTATAAATTTCAAAATCTATCAAATGAAAGTTAGAATTTGTGTAAATTATAAATTTATAATTCTAAAGCATAATAATTTGGTGTATAACATTTTGTGTTGAAATATGTTTCATGGAAAGAAGTAAAAATAATTTGCATAAGTTATTGGTTACGGAAAAAATGTGAGGGAGAGTAATTTGGGTACACCTTGCATTTGAGTTCATGAAAATTGAGAATAAGTAAGATTTATTTTATTTTATTTGGAAAAGATGACATTTGAAAGAATATAAAATATTTAGGATGGTGGGAGTATTAAGTTATGAAAGAATATAAAATATTTAGTAATATATATTATATTTGCAAGAATTAAACTCTGCGACATACTTGGTTTATTGGTAAAAGCTTCTTAAAAGACTTTTAGGATTTGTGTTCTATCTTCAAGCACTTCATTTTTACTTTAGAAGGAATTCAATTATTACAATTACAATTATTAATAAGAAAATAAAAGAAAACAAATGTAATAGGAAAAACCAAATAGAGAGTTGGGCTTTTAAAAAATAGAGTTATATCAAAAAGGAAGTCAATTATCTCTAGTTGAGCCAAATACTGTTGTGTTAACATAAAAGTGAGACTCGTGTCATTCATAGGGTGAGAGAAACTTGGATTATTGGTGCAAAATGTTTGGCTCAATTGCAATGTTAAAATATGAGGAGGTTCATCCTTAAAATATCAGGAGGTTTAAGCACTAATAAAACAGTGCAATCATGTGCAAATTTTAAAAGCCCAGGGGATGCAAGTGCATCCCCTGCTGTATATAGATAGCAAACCACACTTACATTTCATCACTGGATAGCATGATGTATGTATTATATATTTTGAGCATCATATTGTTGCCAATTTATAGTAGCATGATGTATTATTATAGAGTGGAATTTAGTTGAACCATTGGGTCAACTTTATGCAACACGGAACATTAGTACCATAATTTCCCCGTAAAGACAAAATGAAAACATAAATAAATAAAGAGAGCCCAGTTTCCCATACTATGTGTCTATGTCTCTCTCCCTTTGTTTATTTAATTAATTACTAATTTATTTACTGTATCATATCCTATGTTTCCAGATGTCTCGTTTCTCCTTCTGTAGACTTTGTGACTCTGTTTTATTTTATTCAATTGAGATCTGTGGCCAGAAGTCAGCTTGGAAGCCGAATAGAAGAATTTGATTAGAGTGATAACAAACTTTTAAGATGTGGAAAAATGGGACGATGAAGTCATCACTATTCACATAATTTTTAAAAAAAAGTTGTTTGTTTTAGAGCATCACGTTAGTGTTATTTACTTTAGACATCACTACAATTTTGATTTTCTATTTTAATTTACTCATAAAATTGATCTCTTTATTTTAAAACCGTTCACTTTTAGTATCAAATTTGAGTTTTTTTTTTTTTTTTGTTACATATCAAATTTGAGTTTGAAAGAATACCAAAATTAATCTTACAATAAAGGAACTAATTTCTTGAGCGAGTGAAAACAATGGACCAAATTGCAACCAAGAGTATCTCTAATGAAGGTGTCATATAAATTCATATGTTGATGAGCATGTGTTTTAATTTTTCAAGACATTAACGAACCATGATGTTGTATAAATTAAAAGAAGACCGACTCAATGACTTTTTAAGATAATTCAGAAATTCTTAAAAAAAATATTGACTCGTTGGCTTTTTCTCTCACACTCGATGAGAGACAACCCTCGACCTTCTTGGCTTTATTGATGTTGTCATCTCACTCTTGTTGTCAATGGAGTCTTACACTCTCAATGATTCTATCTCAGTGTCATTCTATTGTCTCCACTCTCTAATCACTATTCCATCTACCTCCAGCTTCTCTCTTGGTCTGATCCCTACCGCCATCTTCTCTTCGTTTATTCCATCTTAATGACTCTACTTGTTGAGTTAGATTTCGATCTAACCACATATATCAATAACTAGTTGAGTATTGGCCATCTAAAGAAGCACTCCAAATGAGTCTATCCTCAATGTCATGATTAATTTAAATGTATAATCAAAACACAATGTAATTTGTCAAAAAAATAATCAAAAGACAACATAATACTTTTATTATATTATTATTCATATGTATTTACCATTATAATAATAAATATAAAGCAAAAGATAATAAAATGTGTGAATAGTATATATAATTTTAATTAAATGATATACTACCTCTGTCCCTATATATAAGACCCTTTTGCCAAAATTACGAGAATTAAGAAAGTTGATATTTGCATTAAAGTTGTTTCAAGTTTTTATTGTTTTTACAATTTTATCCTTCAATAGAGAGAAGGCACGGCAATGCGGCGCGATGGGGACGGGTTTTACCTTTCCCGTTCCCACCTGCTCCCATATGCTTACCCGTTACCCTACCCATACTCAGCGGGGATGAGAAATCGAATCTCATCCCCGTCCCCGACTGGTACGGGTATACCCGCCCTGTAACACTCATATTTCTATTAAAGCAATTAAACATGCGAATAATACATTTATTCAAGAAATAGAGGCTACGCCACATTCAAAATTCAAAAACCAACAATACACATGTATATAAACCTCAACAGTTGCAGCGGAATATAAACCAGAGTAATCAACATATACATGTTATGAATCAATAAATTACATCAACATAGATGCATCTAAAAAATCCCAACAACCGGGTAATCTCCAAACATAACAAAATCCAAAATAAACTAATCTAGACCGACTCAACAAGCCTAGATCAGAGCCGACTAAACTCAACACCGATATCGAAGAAAGCTACCGATATCCAAGCACTACTCCTGCACAACATCTACCCATCCATACAGACAGGTAGGCGGTTAAAACCACTGGGGGTAAGTATTACATCATCATAATCCAAATAATAGTTAACATGGATATTTCAATTTAAACATCATGCATTTGATCAATAATAATATTCTCATACATATACTTACATCAAACACCCCAATATCTCACATCAATAATCACCAATCACATGTGTCATGAACAAATATCAATTCACAGTTATTCATACACAATCACCAATCACATTTATCATGAACAATCATTAAACACATTTCATGAACAATCACCAATCACATATATCAATAAGACTCATGTCATGATATGCACCTATTGACACATATATGCATGTGGTACCAAATCACCTCAGGGTCGTCACCCATATCCAGATCTCAAAAGATCTCTGCCAGGCCGAAGCCCTATAACGAATAAAACATCGTATCTAGATCTCAAAAGATCTCTGCCAGGCCGAAGCCCTATGATGAATAAAACATCATCTTAACACGACTATGATGCATGGACATGTAACAAGACTCGATAATGCGACAACAATCCACAATTTTCACCTCAATATACAGGACAACACCCAATTATATTGATTATCTCCACAACATTTGCATTATCAAGAAAACATGCCCACACACAATTAAATCATAGCATTCATCATCACACATCAACATGATTATCAATAATCAACAATGTCATTCAACATCAACTATCACAAATTCAAACATTTCTTACACATCTCATGATAAACATCATATCCAAAACAATCATTCATTCATACAACTTCACTTAGTTATATAAACATAGCCACCACAATACAATTGGTTCAAGAAACCTTTCCGACCAAAAATCATATCAAGTGACCACCGACCAACATTGACAACTCCGAGACAAACGACATAGACAAGTTGAAAATCTTCAAACAATCTTAATCGACAATGTAATCATGAAGTTAAGTCGCATCCGGATCATTAACATTAATCCAAGCACCACTTAAGTTCATATGAAAATCCCATTTGTACAACCTTTCACATTCCCACCTGAAGTATCGCTTTCTACTTGATTAAGATGTTTGACCACTCTTACAAGTATTACCTAAGTCTATATGAGATGTAGGTTCAACTTGCAAGCTTCATTAATTTACAAAAGTTGTTTTCGACAAAAGTTTGGAACTCCTAAAAACTCCCAAGTTAAGACTCAATTCAAGAATTTCAAGTTTAGGCAAGCAATCATTGTTCCAGTAGGTTTTAGGGGATTAACAGTAGTTAAACATGTTTAAAGAATCATTTAAGAAAGCTCGGATTGGCCCCCAAAGACCTGGAACAAAAGATCAAAGTGGCTGAAACTGAACATGTTCGCTTAAGCGACCACCTGGTTTGCTTAAGCGAACGAGTTACAGTAGCAAAACACTTAGTTCGCTTTCTGGTCGCTTACTGGTCGCTCACCAGTTCGCTCAAGCGACCACATGTTCGCTTAAGCGAACGAGTTCTAGTAGCTACCAGAAAACTTCGCTTACTAGTTTGCTCACAGTTCGCTCAGGCGAACTGAACCCAGAAAAAGCATGAGTGTTCGCTTACTAGGTCGCTTCAGCGAACCTCTAAGCGAACCTTCACAGGTTTGCAGAAAATGTTACGGGTTTGGTCCCCTTTTTACCTAAAATCCCCAATTTTGATCCCTCATTGCCCAAATGTGTTTCCAGAACATGTTTATAGGTCAATATGACTAAAAAGACTCACAAAGACTCAATCAAACTTGAAAACACTTGACAATTGGATCAATTCATCATTTTCATCAAAACACCAACAACATCTCATTTCTCAACAACAAACCAAGAATTATGCAAACCCAAGCCATGAATTATCATCAACAACATGACTAATCAACAACAACAATTGATCATGAAACATTTCACAATTCATCAACAACAATGCATAATTCACCAATTGGGCATATTTTCACACATACCCATTTTTCATACTTTGAACATACAATCCAACTAATAACAATTCAATCATTCATAACTTCATACATCTAAACATGTCATCACAATTAGAGCACGAATTTCATCACATATGAACAATTAATCCAATTAAGCACTTATCATACAAATAATTGAAAACTACAAAAGTGATTATGATGAATTCTAACCCCCTTACCTTAGTAGGTTAATCTCCTAAGCTTAAGCTTCAATTTTGCTCATAGCTTAACCCCAATCCTTGATTCTTCAAGTCCTCCTTTCTCTAACCATTTTCTCCTCTAGCTCCCACTTTCTCTCTCTATTCACTCCAAAATATCTTAGTGTAATGAAAGTGTGAGGAAATTTCTCATGAGTGTATGTTTTTGTAGTGTGTCTCACAATTGGGCCTAACCCTCAACTTAATGGACTTAACCCATTTCTTTTCAAACCAAAATGTTTCTACACTCCAAACGATATTTAACTAATAACGGTCGAGTAACGGTAAATTGTCACTAACGGTCACTAAACGGTAAAACCTTAGTTTACTCTAGTAACTTAGTAAAATAAATATTCTCACTAATCACTAAAAGTAATTCCCACCAAAATTATAATTTTACCCGTTCTCCCAAAATGACCAAAATACCCTTCTAACACAGAAACCCATGGAAATGCACCCAATGATGAATAATCACACACAAACACATAATAAAAGTAATTAAAATAAATCTAGCTAAAAATCGGGTTGTTACACGCCCCATCCCATCCTCGCATGGATAATTTTTTTTTATAAAAATAAAAATATTTTTCAGTCTCGATCACAATGTCTTAATGCATTATCTAGGATAGAGATAATGGCGATGGTTGACTATGGTGATAGAGAAGAGAGAGGTCGGGAGTGTGAGATATAAAAGGAGATAAGAGAGAACCAAGACAACTGATTGTCATATAGTGAGACTTTGACTATGTGAGTGAAATAACTTAAGGTTTCGATTTCTATTTATATAAAAGGGGTAATATTTGATTTCTACATTTGGGACGGGTTTAGGTATGAGTTTGGGGTAGGCATGGCAATGGGGTGGGGTGGGGACGGGTTTTACCTTTCCCATCTCCATACCCGATTCGCAAATTACTTACCCGTTACCCTACCCATACCCAACGGGGATGAGAAATTGAATCCCACCCCCGTCCCCGATGGGTTTGGGTATCCGCGCCCCATCCCCGCATTGAATAATTTTTTTTAATAAAAAATAGAAGTTTTTTTGCATCCCCAAGAGCAACGTTGTAATACATAATCCAACAATACGTTCACTTTAACATTTGTTAGAAGGAATGATTTAGTTGATCCATTAAATATCAATAGTAGTTTTTATTAACATGACATATCAACATGAAGTAATTTTTTACATTTGGGACGAGTTTAGATATGGGTTCGGGGTGGGTACCTATATACCTGTTACCCGTGTTTTGAAACCCAAACCCAGTCAAAACGGGAAAAACCCGTCAAATTGGGTTTGGTTCGGGCGGATAACCGTGGGTATGGGTTTTGTTGCCATGCCTAGTTTGGGGTCGGTATCTTTATCTTTGTTACCCATCCCGTACCTTTGTTGCCATGTATAGTTAGTTTATGTTTTCAACATGTTATTTATTGCTGATTGAAGAAAATGATGTATAATAAATAAGGGCATGTATGTAAAGAAATAGTTAATGTGTAACACCCCGTTATCCCAAAACAATTAAATAACAAATAAACATCAGAGTATATCCCAAACGGGCATGTCACACTACTTTTCATAATTTCTTAAATAGATTATAAAACTATTTAATAAACAACAACTTAAACAGTTTCTTCAAACTTTGCAGCGGAATATTTTCATTAAAAACAACAACATCAAATGTTTGATTCTCCACTAAACAGTCTTGGCATAAAAGCCTCATCAAAATAAATCCATAATCAAATACAAGGGCTACATCAGCATGTTCCAAAATTGATACATAGGAATGAAAATAAGCAAATAAATCCCATCCCGTACGTATCAGAGCCCTAGACATTGAGCCACCACCTACTACTCAGGATCACCTGCAAGTTACCCATAGGAAGGGCAACATTTTCAAGCAGAAGGGGTGAGATTCACAACAATAAATATAGATACAAAATTCATCAATTGAATCTAACACCCTAACATAATAATAGTTATTCAATATGAACATATACTTCATAAACAGCAACATCAACAATAATGGTAATCACAACCAATAACACGACTCATGCAACTACTCGACAACACCACTAAGACTCCTTGACAATGCATATGCATGTGGTACCAATTTACAGGGCAGAAGCCCTCACCGGATATTGAATGGTTAAAGCATTCATCAGGGCATAAGCTCTCACCGATTTGAACAATTAAAGTGTTCCAGGACATGAGTCCTCCCGCTTTGAACGACAAGGCGTTCCAGGGCAAGAGCCCTCCCGCTTTATATGCTTATGCAACTCACTCCACTTGTGTATATTTACATACAACTCGACAATGCATATACGTATATATGACCTACAACTCCATGATTAAACAACATGTATGATTTATTTAATTATAAACATACATCACAGTCATCAACATATCATTATAATCAATCCAACAATTCCAGAAAAATGCACAATTAATCATAATCATGCTTAGACATCAAGATCATTCAACAACATTCAAAACAGAATAAACAACTCAATTACTGGGCAACTCGCCTCGCGAGTACATCTACTCGCTATGGCGAACTCAAGGCGAATGAGAAAAAGGGTGCTCTCGGGAGTTTTGACATATTTCTCACTAAATCTTCATTTTTAAGCTCCCTATTCATCTTTTTAATCTAAAAATTATCCCAGTCCTCTCTAAAATCATCTAGGCACTCAAAACTATCCATCTTACACCTTATAACAACAATTCAAAAATCATGATCTCTCAGGCACTTGCTCGCCATGGCGAGTGGTTCTGCTCGCAAGGCGAGCCATGAAGTTGTTCACTCGCGAGGCGAGACGAGCTACTCGCCGGGGCGAGCGATGAACATCAGTACGGGCAGAATGCAGGTTTTTCCCAAAAAATCCCATTTTCCTCAAATTCACTCCCCAAATTAGTTTACAGATGCAAAACTAAGTGCTATATGCAACCAGAACCTAATTCTAACATCAGAACAACAATCTCTACACCCAAAACTCAATAATTCATCAATAACCTAAAATCCCCAATTTCTACCAAAAGCTTGTTAAACCAAAATCAGAATTCAATAACTACACTATTGAAGCAAACCTCACCCTTACCTTAATTCAGAAGGAAAAATGCACAGCAATTCAGGTTCACTTGGCTCTACTTGCTCTTCTCTCCCTTTTCTCCCAAAAGCTCTGTTTTGCACGTACACTGCTTTCTGACTATTTCTTTTCTAACTCCCAAAAATATAACTCCCCTTTATTTCATTAAACTCCCCTTAATTCTATTAATTCCTAATTAACTCCCCAACCTCCAAAATAATAATAATTCTTACATAATTCTAATTAATATTAAAACAAACTATATAATAAAATATAACACACCACATAAACCACAAATATTATTTAAAATCATATAAAAGACTCTAAATAAATCATAAATAAATAAACAACGACTAGGGCGTTACATAATGTACTTGGAAATAACAAAAGAGTTTTATAAAAAGGGATAATTTTTTTCTTCTAAAAAGGATGTTATAATTAGGGACGGATGTAGTAATAGTTAAAACATAATTTTTCTTTTGACAAAATAAAAGATATTCATTCATTCAAATTGAAAGAGTACATCGATATAATGCAAATTCGCTAAAAACAAAAAGGATGAATCTGTGAACAGGCTCACAGCATCCATGTTAATAGAATAAAACGACAAAGTACAAATGCCTACACATATGACTATATTTAAATATCCGGAATAAATGTTTCCAGATCTGTAACGTGGATGACGCCAAAGTCATTGATTGGATCTGCACTGGATCGAAGCTGATCTGGCAATCTGAAGCGATCAAATACCTGAGAGAAACAGGAAAAACAAACAACGTCGTACGAAGACGACGAAATCACAAAATAAAAAATGAAATAGATGTGAAATCACTTATTTCAATAAAAGGGAAATAGAAAAACGAGTTAGAGGAGTGATTTAGGGTCAAAAATTTAATCATTTCAAGAAAAAGAAACTAGGGTTTGTGTGACGGCTCACAGAAGAGAAAAGTTAAAACATAATTGATATCTTATAAAAATTGAAAACATTAATTATTTTGAGACAATTTTGTTACATGTCAATTGACAATTATCGTAAGACAAAGGTAGTAAAAAACAATCTCCTAGTCTTAAAAAAAGTCAAAAGGAAATAAAAAAGAATTACCTAATTGATGGTGATTTTACACAATGACAGATACTATGAGTCATTATCATTATGACGACCTGCAAATCATCATAAATTATCAATTAAACCAAATTAATTTTATATTTTGACATTATAATGCTTGCTCAAAGTCACTCACTCTTCCCACCTTACAGGCTCAAATCAAATCTACAAAACTGTTGTAATAAAACAAAACACAATCCAGGTACACAAATTTCTCCAAAACCAAACTCCTGTTCCTTACATCGTCCTTTGTCTTTTGACTCTTTTCTCTGCCACTCTCTCTCTTTTTTTTCATCCAACATAAAAAACAAAACTTTAGCACTAGATGATGGAATATTCAACAAAAGTTTAAACATTTTTCTGCGTCTTCAATCAAATCTAGTTGCATTTCAATAAAAAGTTTCAATCTTTTTTCTGTTTCTCTCTGACCCTTCAACATGGGTAGAAGTTTTGAGCCATTTCAAGGTGACAACACCTTTATGATTCCATCACCATTAGAACAACCACCATATTATTTTCAACCTCACCCACCATTTCCACCTATCACAGTTTCTACTCTAAGATCTAATAATAATAGTAATTTCAGTTTTAACAATAGCACCTTAAAGGTTAGTCCAGGTATTCTTATAATCATTACAATTTTAGCTATTGTTTTCTTCATTTCTGGTTTGCTTCATCTCTTAGTTAGATTTCTATGGAGACCTCAGAGTAGAGACCCTGATGAATTGGATGATGTTACTGCTCTTCAAGGGCAATTGCAACAGCTTTTTCATCTTCATGATGCTGGTGTTGACCAATCATTCATTGATACACTTCCTGTGTTTCTTTACAAAACTATTATAGGATTGAAAGTGAACCCTTTTGATTGTGCTGTTTGTTTGTGTGAATTTGAGCATGAAGATAAGCTTAGGTTGTTGCCAAAATGTAGCCATGCTTTTCATATGGAGTGTATTGATACATGGCTTTTGTCTCACTCTACTTGTCCTCTTTGTAGAGCTAATTTGCTCCATGATTTCAACACAAACAATTGTGGTTCTCCTTTGGTTCTTGTTCTAGAATCTGGTAGTGATACTTCAAGGGAAATTGTTCCAGAAAGAGAGGCTGCAATTTCTACAGGTAGTGTTGTTGGTAGGACTAGTTCAGTTAGGACATCAAATTCTCATCTTGGTTGTTGCGGAGACGGTGAAATCGGAGGTGATTTGGCTTTGGTTGAAAACGTTCCTGATCCAAAAGTTGAAGTTGGAGGAGATGGTGTGGAGAAAGTTGTTACTGTTAAGCTTGGAAAGTATAGGAATGTTGATGGTGGAGGGGAAGGAAGTAGCAGCAACAATGTGGATAACAGAAGGTGTTTTTCAATGGGATCATTTGCTTATATTATGGATGAAACTTCATCATTGCAGGTACCAATTAGAACTCCAATAAAGCAGCAATTGAGCAAGAAGAAGAAGAATGTTTTACCTTTGATTCCAGGTCATAGGATTGCAATGTCAGAATGTGATTGTGAATCTAGAAGAGATTTCAAATTTGCAAGCTTTGATTCAGCCAGAGCTGAGGATGTTGTTAAAGGTAGTACTAGTGAGGGTGCTGGTATTGGAAGGAGTAGAAAGGAGAGTTTTTCTATATCAAAGATTTGGCTTAGAGGAAAAAAAGATAAGAAAAATGGTGATGTAACTGATTCATCTAGAAGAGCTGTTTCATTTAGGTTTCCATTACAAAGCAATGTTGGTAGTGGTAATGATGATTTGAAGGGTAAGAATGGCATGTTTCATACAAGGAGTACTGTTTCTGAGATGGATTTTGGAAAATGGGAAAATGGAGGAGGAAGTGAATTTAGTGGATATGATGAGGAAAATCAAAGCTGCTATAGTATGGATTCTCAAGCTAGAGCACCTTCATTTGCTAGAAGGACTTTGCTTTGGCTCACTGGAAAACAAAATAAGGTTGTTCATTCATCAACTACTTCAACCCTCTAGTTCTTATCTTTCTATTATCTTACAATTGTAGAATATAGATTTATTAAACTAGATTTTTAGTGGTAGAAAGGTGCAGGAGGAAAAAAAATATATGATTAGTTTGTGGGATTTGAATACATCAGAGTTCTACATGAATTTTTTCTGTTCCATTGAGTATGAGTCCACCTTAGTGGAGGTGAAAACAATGTTAAGAGATTCTTTTGTTCACCTAGCCTATGTTTGTTTTTGCTGTGGATTGGGTTATCGCGGCGTGCGCTCATTGAAATCTTCAATTTGATGCGAGAAAAATGTATCAACGATACTAAACATACATTTCAATTTCAGTTTTCATTTGATACCGATGTTTTAAATAATTTTTGCGTTGCGACTTTTGTCATTGCGGAGATTCACCATAAAACATAAGTAACTGTAAATAAATTGACTGAATGCAAATTTGGTTGGTTGGTTGTTAGTTTTGGCAATCTCTAGATTTTAGAGCTTCAACAAAATAATAGTTCAACCATGATTTATCCATCCAAATTTACAATGCCATGTTATTTTTCCAAATTTTCAGTCAATCCAAATATGTACCAAATGGTATGGTATGTGGCTTTGGTCTACCTATGAGAGTTGACTAAAAATTTACTCACTCAACAAGAGTACATTTTATGTTTTTTCACACACTACTAGTATACTGGATTTGTAAGTTATGAAACACTGCGTCACCCTACAGCAGAGGAAACTCTTGACTCAACAGATGAAAGTGACGCAGAGGAAAAGTAGTTTTTTTGAGAAACCATGAGTGTGAATTATGTCTTTATGGAAAAGGTGACAACGTAGCAGAATTTGGTCCCAGTATTAAATGCTACATACAGGGACCTTATTAAAACACACATTATAATGGTTGAAATGAAAATTCAAATTCAAATTCAAATTTGAAATGAAATTGAAATGGCTTTCATCAATTCAATTGAAGGCTTTTAACCAGTGTTGATGTGGAAAGATTAGCTGAAATTGCTAAGGCAGGGATATGAATGCATTAAATTGTAGCAATATTGTGAGAAGCATGGAAAAGAGGTTAGCCAGGTAGGTGACATGACTCAATAGTAACATATTGATAGCTGTTTTTAATTAAGGTCACGAGAACGGTTGGATGCAGCTGTCTGCTGTAATTTCTGCACCTAACCCTTTACTTCACGTTATTATTCAACATGCATGTACTTGTCTCACATTTTTCTTTTTTGAGAGGTGTACTTGTGTCACATTGTTAAGCTTCCAACCGAACCAAGTATGGGTTTGTTTTTACATCCATAAAAATTGATTTCGAATTATTTGATTTTTTTGAAAGTTAGTTAAATGTAAAATGATTGTATTTGAGATTAAAAAACGATTTTAGACACAAATATTTTAAATTCTAGCTTCAAATTATAATTTATTCGGGAAACAACATCAATTTTAGTCAAATACATTCAAACATGTTAAAATCAATTTCATTTTTTTAGGCTTCTGTTGGGGTACTGCGTTTATAAATGATGAGTTTGAACAAAAGTGCGGCAGAAATACACGTTAACGTTGAAGAGAGTATTTATAGCTTATGGATATCACGGCATAGTAGTAGCTTTTGGATATCACGTCATAAACACATCCAAAAGCATGCAAACCCAAATGGGTTTTGAATGAGTTGCTTTAACCTAATAATATGACTCTATGTCACACTTAAGCAACCTTATATTTAAGTTCATCAATGTCATACCATTTTGAAACAATTCATTCATTATTTTTTCTTCTTAAAAAGTATAATTCTAATGAACTCACAATAGGTCCACACAAATTGTCTCAAAATTATGGAGGTCAACCCTTAAGAACAGTTGATTGAGCATGCTTTCGTCCTTATGGATTTAAGAAGGACATGGCAAGAACAACCATGACAACTACTCTAAGGATGTGTAGTGTTTATACGAGTTATGACACTCTAGCAAATATTTTGAGAGTGAACTTTAACTTCCAACAATATCATCAAATTGTTAAGTATTATTGGATATCCAATTGCTGTACTCGTACTTTGAATAATCTGCATGTCCTCTTCACTCTTCTAGAATGACGCTTTAGACTTTAGTTTGGTTTTTTTTTTCTGCCTTTTTGTCACTTAGTTTTGCTGACTTGTGCTTATAGATAACCAAATATGTAGGATTCAATGTATTTTGAAGACTACTAGATTTTAAAAGTGAAAGTGCATAGAAGATTATAAAAAGTGGCTGAAATTTCATTGGAATAAATTTATTATTGAGAGGGACAGATTCTTCTCATCAATCTGTAAAACATGTATCTCCTATTAAAGAAGTTGTGCATTTCTTTGTTAGAAAGGAGAATGAATACAATACAGGCTTTAAAAAGGCATTGGGTCATGAGGTGAGATTGATGGTTCTTCACAATTGAACTACATCTTTACTCAAATGTTAAAAGCTAGTAATGTAGCCGAAATTATGACAATGTCTCTCAATTATGTAATGTTCCATGTTTACCTTTGCTTTCTTGCATCACTAGACATTGTCACCACTGTATTTCCAAAGCTAAAAAATGTAGAGTCTGGTAAACATGCAATGCCAGAGTAGAAAACAATAGTTTTCAAACAAGCTCTTATTTGATGTTCAACGTCTATTTTTGGTAAAAAAGAATCATCTACATAACTCACAGTTATATACCAACATATACAATAATACAATACCTCATAACACGTACTAAATGAATGTAATCAAAATCTAAAGGAAGCAGCACCATCAGTGATGAACTGCACCTAAGAACAAGTTTGACTAGATCATGATCAGCGTAGATGATATTCAAGTTTCTCTTTCCGTTTAAGTGGCCCCCTTCTTTGAACTTCTTAGATTCGATAATCATTGAAATCGATTGAGTTGTGGTCAACCTTATCGACATTTCTAAGACTTATGTCATGGAGTTTGGTGCAATCTTATCAATGATTGTGAGGCCATTTTAAGGAAACAAGAATGATAATTAGACATCATTTATTTTTAGCTTAATTAATAATTTGGTCTCGTAAGTTATTTATAAGTTATAATTTGGTCTCATAAACTATTAATGTAATAAAATGGTCCCTTAAGTTACTCTTTGTCAGCCAATTAAATCCCAACCGTCAATTTTTTGAAAAAAAAACTTTAAATCATCCTATGTGGCAGATGACTGGGTGGAAAACGGGCAAATGAGTGACAATGATATGACATAAGTTTGATGGACATAAATTGGAGATGAAATTAGTTTTTTTTTTTTCTTTTCAATTTCCATTAATCCTCAATCGTACCTTGGTTCCTCTTCTCCTTCTCCATCGTTCTCTTCTTCTTCTTCTTCACTGAAATGCATCTTCTTCTCCTTCTCTTTCGTTTTCTTTCAATTCCACTATGTCTAATGTAAGCCAAAGCTCCAAAAGCCATAACAACAATAGGATTCAACAAAGGTCAACTCAACACTTTCACCGGGTTCACCCATTTCCACAGACTCACCATTTTGCACATCTTCACCAAAGTTATCCTCATGACCCATATCTTCTTCTGAGTCATTGAAGTCAATATCCAAAACACTATCTTCTTCTGACTCAATATCATCTCTCTCACCAATCAACTCTTCATCATCAATTCTCTCACCAATAACATCCTTTTGAATATTTATTCCTGAACTGGGCCCACCAGTTTCCTTTTCTTGAAAATGGCTTTTCTGACATTGAGAACTTCACAATGACACAAGTAATTTACTAAATAGCCCCCAGCGGTAGTTAACTATCGTTGGGCTAAGCGGCGGCAGCTAACAGCCGCTCGGCTCCAGCGGTAGTTAACTACCGTTCATATTGATGAGAGAGAAAAGTATCTGCACTGCAATTCACTTTCTTCATTCTTGTGGGTTTGATTCTTCACACTTGCTGTTGTTGTTGCTCTTTTTTAGGAACAAGAATGAGATTCGATCACATAAAACAAATACAAATAAATTGAATCAATGTCAACAAAACCTGAACCCATTTTTTTTCTTTCTATTTTTCTTCCACTGACATTTTACAACCAAAAATGGTGAATTGGTTTTTTTTGTGTCTTATGCTTTTCTATTCAGAATTAATAATTTAAGAACATACATCAATTCTAATAAAATCCAATTGTTAATTCTTCCATGGCAGATTGTGATTGTGCTCTTCAACAAATGTTCCTCTTTTGATGGCTTTCAAACAAAAGTTAGATTATGTTTTTTAACAATAAAAAAATAATAATAATGATTCCAATTTCTAATAGAGAAAGAAATGATAAGATGAAGAAATCATCCCACAACAACAACAACACGAGGAAGAAGAAATTTGACTCACCCATGTGTTTCTCTTTCCTACAATGTCACAATTTTCTTTTAAGTTGTATCTTATGAACGGTAGTTAACTACCGTGTGAGTCCAGCGGTTGTTAACTGTCGCCGCTTAACCCAACGGTAGTTAACTACCGCTGGGGGCTATTTAGTAAATTACTTCTGTCATTGTGAAGTTCTCAATGTCAGAAAAGCAATTTTCCCTTTTCCTTGTCCCAACTAGATTTCTTTTCCTTTTCCCAACATAACAAACCCCACTAGAAAATTGCTTTTCTGACATACAAAGCTTCATAATGACACATGGAAATGACGTTTTTACCCCTGGCGATGATGAACAACGTGATGGACGGTGAGATGGTGGTCGGAGGTAAGAAAGACGGAGGAAGAAGAAGCTCGAAGAGAGATGAGGGACTGGAATTCTGGAAATGTTTTTGTTTTTTAAATAGTGAAAATAATTATAAATTTTAAGTGGATTAAAAAAATATTAAAATTACACAGTCATCAAGACACGTCAGCAGATTCTGCTGACTAGTTTATGTGAGGGACCAATAGTGGAGGAATCTAAAATGATAGGGATGGAATCTAAACTTTTTTTTTACAGGGACTAAAACCGGAATTCGCTCATATTACAGCGATCAAAAGAGGTATTAACCCTTGATTTAATTCAGATATACCTTTCACTGCAAATATTATTTTTTTGTACTAAAGGTCAATCGTAACAGTTTGTTGGTGAAAACTCCTTGCCTTTAAATTCAATTGGACAATTGTTATGGGCAAACTAAGATGTTTCTGATAAGGCAGAGAGAGATAGTGGCTTGCTTAAATGGCTTAACTCAGTTTCTCTATGTTATGAAGGTGATCAATGATTCTGCCACAAGAAGGAGATAGTGGCTTTTGCATAAACAAGTTCCCAATATCTCAACTCATTGAAATAGCTCATTGATGTAATATCAATCAAAAGTAAGTATTGTATATCGTTTCCACACGGACTAACGCGATATTCAAGTCATTCAACAATCAGTATTGTTCTAAGTGTATGGATTTAAAATGTTTGTTTGTGTATACCTATATTCTACTTGACATAAAAATAAATAGAGAAGAGATAGGGCTATTTCGCTTGGGGTCAGAGACACTCAACCAAGCCTAACAACTGCAATCTCACGATCAAATAACAGATTCTAGATTTTTAAACGATATTATCACAATCACTCGACAATATCATTCGTGTCCAAATGATGTCGTGATTTCTAATGGACTATTTAAAAGTCGATTTCCCAAACTATTAAACAATCACAAAGTCGATTGGATCGTTTAATAGACGATTTCCCAACCTATTAAACGACCCAAAAACATTAAGGTCTAGATTAAAAGTGATTATCAAATATTAACATCTATGTCTAGAATGAAAACTTAAGATAGATTGTTATTCTATTTCTTAGACCCAAAAGTATTTGTCAATATCATTTTGAATCTCAATAAAGCATTAAACACAAGAATAACAACAATATTGAATAAATAAGCTAGAACCATATATTAAAATAAGAGTTTACATAATAGCTTGTTTGAATACCTCAAAACCCAGAAGGGTAGATGTAGCTACATATGTCTATGATAGCTTTGCAAAGGATGAAGAAGAGATGAAGACTCCATGCCTAGATTCATGATGTCTCAACAAATCTTGGGTTGAATCTACTTTTAACTACATTGTCTTGAATTTCTCTCTAGAAATACCATCTCTCTCCAAAAAAATGTGATACTGTTTGGTGCTGTTGTGTAGCTTCTTGTGTGTGGCAAAAAACAGTGATCCAAATATGATAAGGGTTCACACACAGTCGACATGCAGGTCTACATATTACCATACGCTTGAAGAGTTTCTAAACGTTAATCAAAATCAATGTCATTACACACTTTGAGGTCTTTCAGGGTTATAACGGGGCTTAGGTAAAGGTGAGATAATATTTGGATAAGTAGGCTACACAAAATTTGAGTAAGGAACTCCTACGAAAATTAAAGCAAAGATTAAATCCCTCATCCACCCTTTGAAACAACAATTGTAAAGGTACTAGAGATTATTTGTAACTATCGGGACAATCGAGTTTGAAATTACTCAGATTTTTCATTGTTTGTCCCCTTCTTCTTTTCATTCTATTTTGCTCTCTTTTTTTATATACCATTATTGTGTATATTTTTCATGCTTTTTTCTTTGTTCTCTAGTACCCCACCTCAAACTTAGTTGGTTGCAAATTCCAAAAGCAACCCCAAACTTATTGTTTAGCAACACCCTACTTAGCCTAACTCAAATATAACATTTTGGGTTAAATCTTAATAGTCTCTAGGCTAAATATGTAATTTGACTCTAAAAATGTGATATGACGGACTGTCATCACTCATGCACTAGAAGACACAACTCATTCTGAACTGAAAAGAGAAGAAATTGGAATGTTGGAAAAGAAGCCGAGGAGATGAGATCATGAGCCAAAGCTTTGAGTGATGATGCAAAGAAACCTATACTTGTTGGTGGATCTCTTGAAGCAGTAAGACCATTAAGCTTTAGACTTGGACCTCAAATTTTAGAAAAAAAAATCACTACACGTGCTCCACGGTAGTTAACTACCGCTGGAGTTTTTTTTTTTTTGTTGTATACATGGAATGGTAGTTAACTACCGTCAGGGGTAAAAACGTCATTTTCAGGTGTCATTATGGAGCTTTGTATGTCAGAAAAGCAATTTTCACCCCGCTACTTTCAATATTGGGCTCTTCAATGTTGGGCTCTTTGTCCATACCAAGCTCATTATCAACAAGAGCATTACTTTTCCCACCCTATGCCTTTCCTCGCGCGCCCTATTTTTTTCCAAAATTATCCTCGGAGCATTCCGAATTATATAATCCGGAATGATGTTTTCTTTTGTTAAAGGGTGAAAAAATGACTAACGGGTTTTTCCGGATTTTGCAATCAGGAAACTTCAAAAAATAGGGCGCGTTACATGATGTTAACACACTTTTTCAAGGTAAAACGGATTATATAATCCGAACTGTATCAGCACAAATTCTAAACATGTTTGTAACATGGATAGTCATTTTAGGGACAATATTAATCTTTCTAACTCTCATCCTTCTGTTTTGGGTCATTGTTACCTGTTCTTAGTCAAAAATCGGGTTTTCAGACTACTTGATCGGATTGCTCTGAAACTTCCGAGAAAATCAGAAAAAATTTCAGGACCATCACTCCCGTAGAAGGGACTTCTTATGGGTCTCCGCCCCTCAAAATCCAAAATTTCATCGTTTAGACCCATTTTTCATTTTTTTTTAATTTTTAATATTCTCATAAAAATTCGAAAAAAATTGCATTAGTTTTATTTGATTTTTAGAATATTTTGGTGCTATTTTTATATTTTTAGGATTTTATTTGAAAGGTTTTTAGCATCTTTTACTTAGTTTTTTTGTTGTTTTTAAAAGCAGAACTCAAAACTGCTGAAATGTGAGAGAGTCTGATGGCTGATTATACATAAGAATTTTCTGGATTATAAAATCTGAAATAGTAAACATGAATCCAAATTTTAAAATCCGGAATGCATAAGAGCATTTTTGAAAATTTTACAGGGCGTGGGAGAAGGCCATAGGGTGGGAAAAGTAATAGTCTATCAACAATACCACCCATGCAGCATTACAGTCTTTATTAATTCTAAACCCAAATCGAAGTCTATTTTGACCATTAATAACCACTTCATTAGGCCCTAATTTAAAATACTCTAGTGATGGATATTCTTCAATTATAAGGTTTGACTTTGAATGAACAACATATAAATGGACCTTGTCAAACATAGTAACAATGTTTTTCATTCTCTTTGTACCTAAGTCATCCCTCAAGTTAACAAGCATATTGACATCTTTTGGGTCATGATAGCGGAGGGAATCTATGCCTATGTAACCCATTTCCTTCAACCCACCTAAGACTTGAAAATATGACAAGAAATCAGGATCAAGATACCAACTTTCTTGAAGCCTATCATATTCTAAGTGATGGAATCTACGAAAATGACCCCTGTGATGGAGAACACATTTATATGTACCCTCCAATTCAGAAACACATAAAACCCTAATATAGAAACATATATCAAAGTTTAGTACAAGACAAAAACAACAAAACAAATAGATGCTGCCTATCATATTCTAAGTGATGGAATCTACGAAAATGACCCCTATGATGGAGAACACATTTATATGTACCCTCCATTTCAGAAACACATAAAACCCTAATATAGAAACATATATCAAAGTTTAGTACAAGACAAAAACAACAAAACAAATAGATGCTTTTTCGTGTATTACTAAAGAATGATGGGTTAAACTTGAAAATATGCTCAAAAAATCGATTTTAGAGGAGAAATTTGCAAAACCCTAATCTCAATTTTTTTTGTTTTTCAACAGTAAACACATATTCACGAGTTTGAATAATGAAGGAAGAAGGAAAAAGATAAAAATACCTTAACTGTTTCACGATTTTCCAGATTCTTCTTCTTCTCTTCGTCGTTCTTTCTTCTTCTTTCTCTCTGTCATTCTTTCTTCTTCTTTCTCAGATATGTTATGTCTTCTCTTTGAAATGAGACCTTCTCTCTCTAAGAACTAAAGTCTATCAGACTTATGCCATGTCATCATCACTCATTTATCCATTTTCCACCCAGTTATATGCCACACAAGATGATTTAACGTTTTTTTCTCAAAAAATTGACGGTTGGGATTTAATTGGCTGACGGAGAGTAACTTAATAGACCATTTTATTACGTTAATAACTTATGGGACCCAATTGTAACCTATAAATAACTTAAGAAACCAAATCATTAATTAAGTCTTTATTTTTTTATACTTATTAAAGACCTCATTTTCTTATCACAAATATGACATATATATCACACCTGTGTCTATTAATTAGACATCAGTGTCTTATCACAATATAACAAATATAATACATATTAGACATCTTTAAATATTAATAAAACATCTTGAATTAGAGCTCATTTTCTTACAATTAACATAACATCTATATCACACTGATGTCTATTAATTAGACATCCTTTATCACAAATGTAACATATATGATTGTAAAACCATTTTAAGTGAACAACAATGATTGTTATACATCCTTTATTTCAATCTCGCATAGTCACGATGGTCCATGAATAACACATATATATATTTTTTTATTTTATAATTTTTAAAAATACTGAGTTTAAATTAGTGTCTCTTTATTTTCTTTTGATTTAATAATATTTAGAGTGATCCAAATGTTGGTGGTGATCAAGAGGTGTCAACTTATTTGAGATGTTTTGATCCGTCAAGTGATGCTTATGCAATCCTTTGTTTAGAAAAACAAACAAATCATATTCTTCCGTTCTTGATCGAATGGCCATTGACGAAGGATTGCATGAAAGTCCTTACTTAATTGGGTCTCATATATATATATACATCATTCATTTATTACTTTTCGATAATAGTACTAAATAAGCACTTTATCCTGTAACCCCATCACTAGAAAAAAAATCATTAAATGAATTCACTAATAATTAATAAGTTTATATCATTATCTATCAATAAATCTCTATCATTACATCTCAATTTTTAATGTTTAATAGATGCGAGATCAAATACTCTCTCTATAACTACTACTTCACACATTAGATGATCTCGACAATATAAAAGCGATCCAACAACCCCAATTGATGCAGTGTTTGGATTTCCTGCTATTACAGTAGGACGCTGTAACAGATGAGGACCGTTCGATTTAAATCAATTACTGAAATTATTTAACTGCGTTAAATTTGTGTGCAATCTGAGCCATTCAATGTGATTTGAACGACTGTGATTCATTCCAGTGTGGAACAGTGTGCTTTTCTATAACGCCAAATTCAAATCCGTAGTTTAACCAACTTTACAGAGATTTGATCTCACCCATTCATTACTCATGAGGCATCAATTACTCTCTAACGGAGGGGAATCTATAGCAGCATATGCCCCTTTGGAATGAAATGGAATCCGTGAATTAATTTGGTTTGAAGATAAAAAGAAAGATAACGACGATAAATATAAACAATACCCCCAACCCAAACAAACAAACATAGATTTATTATAAACCCGTGGACCGTACCCGCCGCTAGATTTGTAACTACATCTACGCGTATCCCGACCCTTCCTTCATTTCTTCTATATTCCTTCCTATTTGTTTAATTCCTATTCCAAGCTTCTGTTATTATTGCCACCATTTTTTCAAACCTTCAATTTCAACCACGACCATGCCTCCTCATCATCACCATGGCGATCCTGAACAACCAAAACCAAACCCTAATCTCCTCTCCCTATTCCTCAAACCCATCATCATGCTTCTTCTCACATCCCTCTTCTTCCTCTTCCTCGGTTTCGCCGCCTTTCTCCTCCTCAACCTCTTCCTCTTAGCCGGTGCTCTCCACCGTCTCCGTTTCCGTCCTACTCCAACTCGACGTCTTCAATCTCTCACCGACGCTTTCCTCCCTCGCGAAATCAACAACCTCCCCAACTTCCGGATAACCAAAGGATCCGTTTCCGAACCCGATTCTCGTTGTGCTGTTTGTTTGGATGGTTTTCGTAATGGTCAATGGTGTCGAAATCTCGCTGCTTGTGGTCATGTTTTTCATCGGAGATGTATTGATACGTGGCTTCTTAAGGTTGCCACGTGTCCTACTTGCCGTACACCGGTTCGGTCTAACCCTCAAACTTCTCAAGGTTCGGTTGTAGAACAAGATGAAGAAGGTTCTTCACGATTTTGGAATTGCTCTAATAACAACAATGGTTTCACCCTTTTGTAATAATAAATAGCTTGTGAGTTTTTTTTTTTAGCTTTTTCTCAGGCTATGTAATATTAATGTTGAATGAATTTAATCTATGAATGTATAGTAGAATAGTATTAGTAGTTAGTACCCTTGTGCTTGAATTGCACGAAGGTTATTTTTTTTTACATGTTTCCCATTTTGGAGGAAGCTAATTTGTGGGGGATTGTGCTTTTGTAATCTTATGATTCTCAGAGTAGTTTTTAATGGAATTGTCTTCACCCGAGTTTCATTTCATCATTTTTGCACAGTCCTTGATCCTTAGATTTTGGTAGTTTTATTGTTTGCTCTCAATTGCTTGGTTCAATTTGTTTGGATCATGATTACAATCTGCCTAATCAATTGCGTTCTCTAATTGGTTAGAGGTCCTGTTTGTGTATGGCAATAAGCTATTTCCATAACAAAACAAAAGATAAAATATAGGCTAGCTATTTTGATATACGTTTGTTTTTATTTATCCTTCATAGATTATGAAAATAAGCGGAGAACAACTTATAGACATGTTATAAGATATTTCCATAAGCTCTCTTAAATTGTCTCATAAGTGTTTATGGTAGTAGGTAAACTCAGATATACCAATCCAAAAAGCCAATGAAATTTGGTGTTTTAACTTGTGTTCTTGATGAATGCATCCCCCTGTAAAATTTTGACATGAAGTCCTTGCTCTTTTTTTATATAAAGGACATATTAAAGAAGCAAAGGACATATTAAAGAAGATTGATTATTTTCTGATTGGGCATGGGAGCATGGTTGTCGAAATCAGGATCCGACTAAAGATCATTGGGATATAGAAAAAGCGTAGATTGTAGGATAGTAACAAGGATTGTAAGATCTTCCATAATAGACAAAATTATAAAAGTAACTACAAAAATCTATAATATCATCTGAAACATCATAATAAACATCGTCTAAAAACGTGAAAGATGTGAGGGAATTGAAGTACTGTCTTTTTGGAATTGCACAGTGAGATTGAGAAGGAATTGCACAATGGACTTGTTTTTATAGAATAAATAAAATATGAGAGGGAATTGATTCATTGAATGAATTACAATTTCAGAGAAGATGAGAAAAAAATCCCAATTTCCTAACCTAATGATTCAATTAAACACCAGCAAGTCCCAAAAAAACGAAATTAATGATAGATTATGACCTTTCAAAGCGATACGGGTTGAAATCGCAATAACCAACCCGGGTCGCAACCAAATCGGATCAGGTCAACGTCATCTGAACCGCCCAAACCCCTTCTTTGAATCGAAAAAAAAAAAAAACGATTCGCCGAGTTTCCGTTTTTCCTCGGCGCGACGCCCAATCCGTCGCGATCTCCGATCTTCAACCCGCTCCAGATCGGTGGTGGCTTGTTGAATCGCAAGATCGTACGATCTTGAGAGTTAGATCGCTCGTTAATTACTGTATTGTTGTTATCAAGCAATCCTTCACTCTTTCCTCCTGTTTAATACCAAGATCTTTAACATAACAGATATTATGTTTGAAGGAGATAGAGACAAAAACAATGAGTAGAAAGCATTTTATATATTGAATAAGACATTCTGTCATTGTTAGATGCATGACAAATTGATTAGTGTAGCATTTCCCGAAATTGACTTTGCATTGGAGTACACAAGTGTTGAGATTATATATTCTTAATCAGTTTATAGTTGTATTTTTTGTTTATGCGGACAATTTATGGTTGCATTGTACTGGAAACTTATATATTTTGGTAAAGTTGTAGGGATTAGACAATATTTGCTTATAATCTAGATATAAGTTCATAATAGTTACAGGGAGATAGCTGATATTCGACCTGTGTCAAAGATTATGAAAGTAGTGTGCGCTGTTGTGTTGTAACCTTGTTTTCTATTTCTAAAGTAGTTTTATGCCCATAAATCGTCAGTAGAAATTATTTGTATACTATTATGGAGATTTAAACGATACCATCTACTGCCTCTTGCACGATGCAACGGCCTCTACGACTAGCTAGAGACAATGCCTGATCTTGTGCATGCTTACAACATTTTTAATTGAAGTTGGATGAGGACTGGGATAGACTTGTGATTATGACAACCTTATCTCTGTGGGGGGAGACCACCGCAATAGATAATGTTGTTATTGCCTGTTGGTAAACATTGTGGCAACTATGAAAGACAAAACAAAAAAATAATATGAAAGTGGTTACTCCGTATTTATTTTTATATCTTTTGGTTCCAATGTGTCTACACTATAGTGTTTATTTAAAGGGAAAACACCTAAAGGATTATTAATATTATTATTGTTGCAGTTCAAAATGAAATAGTTAGAGTATTATAGGATGTCAATTGTGTGACATAATATCAGATGACATTGGTCCATTTAATGTAACACCGTGCTACACTTAATATAAATTTTTTGAACATAAAAATATGTGAAAGAGAGAGAAAAAAAAAATAATTGAATTGATGTATTTATTATAATTGGATTGGTCAATGTCAATGACATTTCCATTTTAATGGTATATATAAGTGAAGTCCATTATATATCCATTTTAAAA